>NW_027507748.1:96477025-97677025 GCF_037356315.1 Lithobates pipiens | reverse complement strand
TTTAATTTAAGAACTGACAGTAAATCCTTGCAAATAGCAACTAAAATGTTAGATTCGGTAGACACGTTATATGTATTTTAATTGCCTATTGAAAGTCCTAAGATTGCACAGAAAAAATGAGCAGTATAAAGACAGACATATGAGTGCAGGAATGGCTTTCAACTTTCAGAGTGAGAAAGACTGCAATGGAATAGTTGGCTGTACAGAATTATTGCGCCATTAATTGTCAGACATTGTTAGAAACAGTGTTCTCATTATTATTAAGGATGTGCGAAAAGACATATTTAAAATCCTCTCTCAGCTAACAAAATGTCAAGAAAATCTATCTCTTGGAAATGAACTGCTAAAGACATGTCCAAACTTTATTTTAGAGCAAATGTATCTCTTTCTGAGACAGAGTAAGTGTTCCATTTCAGCTAACTGGCAAAGGACCATAGCTATTTTAACAGTAACTCTGATGAAAATTATAATACTCAGGTCAGTATCTTTGTTCTCAAACAATGTGATACTTCTTGGCTATATACAGTGTGTGTATATATATATATATATATATATATATATATATATATATATTTCACCTAAGTTTACCCTATTCTACAGAAAGCAATAGTAGTGGGAGCAACCATATCGCCCACATATTGCACATTGTCCAACACACCCAAAAGTTTATTACAGTGCCACTTTTACAGCAAATATTTAAAGATTTAATACACTGCCCTCTGGAGGTAAGGTAAGTGATAGGATCAGAGTTCTAGCTTAAGTTATGACTTGACATTATTTGTACAAAATTGCTGTGTTAAGAGATAGGTATTGTGAAAAGTGTAAAGTCCCTCAGACTACGCCCATCTGCTGACCACACGATGGAGAAAGGCTGTTTTCTCCTTATCTGGTATTTTTGTGTATGACTCGTCATATTTGAGTGTATAAAACTGTCAAACAATAAACGTCTGGGGCCATTCAGCTTGGATTTGAGCTACAGAAAAGGTCTCCTGTACTTCATTTCTATCAGAAGCATAAGATTTGAACTCAGCATTGCAAAGAGGAAAAGCAATTGGTTTGAGAATTGCACTTAACAATTTTGGCGCCCGAACATGGACTCATCAATGATCCTACTAGAGGTGGACGAACGGAGCTGACGGAACCATAACACTGGGGCACTTCGGGAACCACAGACCACGAAGCCTGGCCAGGTAAGAGAAAGCCTTTATTTCTCTTTATACTCTGAGCTTCCCTGATTTGTGCCTTTAGTCAGTTCTGTCAGAAACGGGTCTCCACGCAGCATATTAACTGCAACCTCTGTAGGGATGAGTCTTGAACTATTATAAGTAATACCTTTGTTTTGCTGATAATTTGTTGTCTGTCCATGTTGGGTGAAAGAATGAGCCATGTTAATGATCGTATGAATTAGAAGGAGGATTGCCGAACTAGGCAAGTGAAAGCGCCCTTTCGAGGGGGTCACGCGCCTATGCTTAACCTTCACATCTAAGTCATAAACCATAAGACTGGTTGAAAGTATAAGCCCTGTCTGCTCCATAAAGCAGGGATAAGAGTGCACCAGAGGGATCCCAGATATGGGGGGAAATAAGGTCTCCATAAGCCCGGAGATCTAGTCGGATACCTGGCCACTTAAAGGAATGCTTGTATATGTTGTAGCCGCCATTCTGGTTATAATATTTGTACGTTGGCTAGCATATAAAGTAATTCGATTTCAGAAATCTCATCCCGGGGAGGTTTTTAGTATTCTAGCATCCTAGGAGGAAGGCAACGAGGAACTGTTGTAGGGTCCCGCATACACACTTTTTTCTTTTTTATTTTGGGACATATAACAGTGTCCCACACGCTACCTAGGCACGGACTGTTAGAATGGGTCAGAGGTACACAAAACCCCGTCAAGGAACTGTGGCCCACTATACGGTGCCACAGATAATTAAGAACATATATGGGAAAGATGAAGCACAAAATTTAAAAACCATACTTCATAAATTTAAGGTAAAAGGAGCAGCGGGTTTAGACCCAGACGTGTGGAAGGAAATAAAAAGGGACAGACAAGGAGAGGTGTTAGAGAAGCAATGGATGCGTCAGGTTCAGTGCTTAATTAAGGTCTCTTATAGAGCAAAAGAGGAGGGGTGGAAATATAACCCAGATTGTGATGGTTGGGACATGAAGGATAGAAGAACAAAAAATGCTGAGGTTCTGGTTGACCCCAGCTCAGCCATTCCACCCCCATACACTGACATAGAACATAAACCACATAAGATATATCCTTCACTCCAAGGCAGGGGATGGGTTTGTCAGGTTTGTGGAACACAAAACCCAGAATGGGCAATAGAGTGTGTGCATTGTGGGGCACAAAAACCTCATCCAGAAACTGTAGCCCCCGTACGCACTGATACACACATTGTACAGGTAAATAATCCGGAATTTGGACAAGTAGCCCATCCAAATGCCCCACCTACTGTTACTCGTAGGGTGCAGATAAGGACCTGGGCACCATGGACACCAGACGCCCTTATGGCACTAATACAGAATGCCCCAGACCCAGTAGCGAAACCAGCAGCGTTTTGTAGATTTGTAAGACAGTTGATGGATACACATGATGCAACATGGCAAGATGGGGAAGATTTGTGTAGACATAAAATGACTCCTACTCTGTTTCAGCAATTTGTGACAGAAATAGGTCCGCACCGACCTATAGACCAGGTTGACGCAGACGGAAACCAACAGGCAGGACACGTCAGACACATAGATTCAAGGGCCCCATTTGTTGTTAGGTTGGAAGCTTTCTGTACGGCAAAACAAATAGAGAGAGGGTCCATATCACCCATGAAACAAACTCCAGGACAGACAGTATCAGACTTTTACTTGTCTATGGAAAGTATGATGGAAGATGAAGGATTGGATTTGGCTCAGCCAACTACGATCCGAGCCTTCAATAGACAATTCATGGAAAGATTAATTCCACAGATAAGTGAAAGACTGAAAGCCTGTACACCGGAGTGGAGAGCAACTAGAGATAGAGGAACATTGTTGCAAAAAGCACAGGGAATAGAGGCTGACCTGGTAGAGACGAAAACCCGAAGACACCCTACAGTTAATGCCATAACCACCCCACAAGATAGGGAAAAAGGACAGTATCGCAAACCTTTGACTTGTCACTACTGCAACAAAATTGGCCACGTGAAACGCTATTGTAGGAAAAGAATGAGAGATGAGGGAGACGACTTTTCATCTCCAGCCAGGTTTGATACTAGATATGGATCTAGACAGACCTCCGGACCTCCTAATCAATCGGACGATCACATAGCATGACTCGCACCTGTCTTAGGAAAATCACATACAAAAATGTTACACATCCCAATACAAATAGACAATAAAAACATCTCATGTTTAGTGGACAGTGGAGCTTCGCGCAGCCTGCTTTCAGACTCGGTGATACGACCCGGCCAGGAGTCCACTGAAACAGTATTAATTACGGGGTATGATGAAATTTTATCTGACGCTCCCCTGACAAAGCCCCTGAAGGTTAAAGTTGGAAATAGGATTTTTCTTTCTCGGTTTTTAATATCACGGGGAGCACCAACAAATCTGCTGGGAGCAGATATTTTACAAAAATTGGGAGCCAATATTGCATATAATAATAATAATAATAATAATAATAATAATAATAAATTTTATTTATAATGCACTTTCCATCAAAAGACCTCAAAGTGCTACATAATTACAATAAAAACAAACAAACCGCTTAATTTACAAAACATTTGCTAAAAAGAAAAGTCTTCAACCCCTTTTTAAAATTTTCAGTAGACTGAGAAACCCTCAGACTATCAGGCAAAGCATTCCACAGACGTGGGGCAGCAGCACAAAAGGCCCTATCTCCCATGGTTTTCAACCTAGTTTTTGGAACCTCTAAACAATTCAAATTAGTTGAGCGAAGGGAACGCGGTAGATTTTGCAATCTAAGAAGTTCCTTAAGATAAGGTGGAGCTTGTCCATGTATGCATTGATGGACAAGAAGAGAGACCTTATACTCAATCCTTGTAGAGACCGGCAGCCAATGAAGAGATTTTAAAATTGGAGTGATATGCTCATGCTTCCGCACTCTCATTAGGATCCTCGCTGCAGAGTTTTGAACGTATTGCAACCTCTGCATGCTCTTTCTCGGAATCCCAATGAGAAGTGCGTTGCAATAATCCAGCCTGGAGGAGACAAAGGCATGAATCAACCTTTCAGCATCGGAAAAAGAAAGGATAGGACGAAGTTTAGAGATATTACGAAGGTGGTAGAAAGAAGTCTTGCATACTTGATTTATATGAGCTTCAAAAGTGAGTTGGGAATCAATTTTTACACCAAGATTAGTAACAACAGACGAAACTGGAATTTTAGAGCCTGAAAAGGCAATACTTGTTATCAGCGATGATTTAATCTGGTGAGATGTTCCAATCATAATAAACTCAGTTTTGGAGCTATTTAGTTGCAAGAAATGTTGTTCCATCCACTCCTTTATCTCCTCCAGACAGGTGGTAAGGACTGATAGGGGTGACTGCACTGAAGGAGTTTCAGCTGCAGCTTTTACATAAAGCTGTGTATCGTCAGCATAACAATGGAAAGAAATATTATAACGATTTATAATATGGCCCAAGGGAGTAAGATATAGAATAAATAAAATTGGGCCAAGCACTGACCCTTGGGGAACTCCGCAGGTAACCACATGCGGTTTAGATTTAAAATGACCCAATGTAGTTTGTTCAATCCTATCTGTAAGATATGATTCGAACCAATTGAAGGCTAAATTTTTTAGTCCAACATTATAACGAAGACTATCTAAAAGAATGCCATGATCGACAGTGTCGAACGCCGCTGACAAATCCAACATAATAAGTAAAGATGGAGAACCGGCATCAGACGACATAAGAAGATCATTTGTAACCCGAACAAGAGCGGTCTCCGTACTATGAGCAAAACGAAAGCCTGATTGAAATGTTTCAAAAAGGCTGTTATGCTTGAGATGATCCTGAAGATGACTTGCAACTGCTTTCTCAAGTACCTTAGATAAAAAGGGAAGATTAGAAATAGGCCTATAATTAGAAAGGACTTCCGGATCAAAAGTGGATTTTTTAAGCAGTGGTCTAATAACAGCACTTTTTAAAAGGGAAGGAACATGGCCAGTTCGAAAAGAGTAATTAACAACAGCAGTAATCAATGGACTTAAAACTGAAACATATGTTTTTACCAGTGGAGTTGGAAAAGGATCCAAGGAACAGGTTGTGGGCTTCATTCGCTTAACAATACCCTGTACCTCTTCCAATGACACCTCTGGTAAATGATCCATTTGTCGGGGCACAAAACAGTTTAAATGGACAGTTTGAGCCAAAGGACCAGACAGAGAGGAACGGATATGATCAATCTTGGATCTAAAAAAATCCATAAATTCATTACACCGCTCTTCCGAAATAGCAGTAGTCGATGGCGAATTTGGCTTAAGCAATTGATTTATAGTTGAAAAGAGCTGCTTAGAATTTCCTGAACTATTTTGTATAACTTTAGAATAGAACTGCGACCTAGCCTCCTTAAGGGACTGTGCATATAGATGTTGATGCTCCCGGTAAATTTGTTTATGGACAGTCATACAGATGGTACAGTAACATTAACGATAGATGAGGAACAACACCTCGACACGTGTAATGTGATTCAATATTTTGAGGAGGAACCCGAAATCCCGTGTCACCCTCCTCCAGATATATATCAGGCTCTGCAGACACTCCCAGAAGATTTGTGGGAAAGTCATCAAGCAGATGTTGGTTTACTACCTGTTTCCCCAGTTAAATTACAGTTGATTCCAGGTGCCGTCCTACCCCAGCTGAAACAATATCCCCTTAGTGCGCCGCAAGAAGCAGCTATAGCAACACAAATACAATCTCTGCTTAAAGCGGGGGCATTGAAGGAAGTAAAATCACCCGCTAATACTCCCTTGTATCCAGTAAAAAAGAAGCCCGGCACTGACAGTCAAGTTAAATATAGAATGGTGCAGGACTTGCGGGCAGTGAATAAAATCTTGGCACCCATGACACCTTTAGTACCAAACCCCCAAACACTGTTGTCACAGGTGCCATCCACCAGTACGCATTTTTCGGTAATAGACTCTTGTGTATTGCTACAATATGTGGATGACCTATTGCTATGCTGTCCAGATAGGGAAACATGTCTCCATGCCACTTTGGCACTTTTGCAATTCTTGGCAAAAAAGGGTTGCAAGGTTAACAGGAAAAAGTTACAAGTGTGTCAGGAAAAAGTTGTCTTCTTAGGACATTGCATATCACAAGGAACAAGACATCTCACAGACGAGAGAGTACAGGCGATAAAGGAAATTTTACCCCCACGAAATTTCAAACAATTGCGTATGTTTCTGGGTATCGTGTCATATTGTAGACAATGGATACCCCACGCTAGCTCTTTGATGCAGCCATTATACGATTGTTTGAAAATTGTACCGTATATGCTTACAAAAGTAGCTTATGAGTCGTTTGTCACTTTGAAACAGTTGTTGATTTCTGCACCGGCTCTAGGTATCCCCGATTATACAAAGACATTCCATCTATACATTGCTGAGATCACCGGTCATGCAACAGGAATTTTGACACAGTCACATATAAAACAAAGGCCCGTTGCTTACTTCTCAGCAGCACTAGATCCAGTGTCCAGAGGTTCACCGTCCTGTGTACGGGCGGTAGCAGCAGTGTCAATAATTATAGATAAGTCATCAGAAATTGTTCTAGACAATCCAGTTGTAGTGCACACTACACATGACATACATGCAATCTTGTCTCAAGTACAGCCCAAACACATTTCAATGGCTAGGCAACTAAGGTTACAGTGTACTTTACTTTTACCTCCAAATGTCACTTTTCAGCGCTGTACAACTTTAAATCTGGCCACCTTTTTGCCTCTTCAGTCACCAGATTTGACAAGGGGGAATAAGGAGGAAGGAGATGAGGAAACTGACACTCTTCTGTTTAGAGAGATAGTTGAACACGACTGCTTTCAGCTCATGGAACAAGAGACAATGGGGTTCCCTCATGTTATAGATACACCAATTTTAGACGCTGAGCACACTTTGTATATAGATGGCAGCAGATTTGCTGATGATAAAGGAAGATATCACACAGGATATGCAGTAGTAACTGATATACAGGTGATTGAAGCACAGCCCTTACCAGCCCACATGTCAGCACAGGAAGCAGAATTAAAAGCTTTAGAACAAGCCTTAGAATATTTTCAAGGACAAGAAGGAAATATTTACACTGACTCTGCCTACGCTTACGGCGTAGCGCACAATTTCGGCCATATATGGAGAGCTCGAGGGTATCTGACAGCAGCAGGCACACCAATAAAGCATGCGGAAGGAATAAAACGGGTTTTGACACATCTTCAAAAAGTTAAAAGGGTAGCCATCTTGAAGATAGCGGCACACACAAGTGTAAAGACAAGGGAAGCAAAAGGAAATGCCTTTGCAGATTTAACTGCGAAACATGCAGCCCAGAAAGAGATGTACCCTGAGACAGTGGCAGTGGCAGAGGTAAGTACAGTAAAGCCTTCATGACAACAGTTGAGCAAGCTACAGGAGCAAGCGGCGGACAGTGAAAGAGACAAGTGGGTAAGGATAGGAGCCCAAATTGACCCTGACAATGTATGGAGGGCAGGAGGTAAAGTATGCCTACCGGCGTCTTTGTACCCAGCCATGGCCACGGCAATCCACCTACCTACCCATGTCAGTTCCAATTCCATGTATAGAATTGTGAACCAAGGATGGTTTGCACCAGGATTCAGTAGTATGGCCAAAAACTACTGTGCAGCATGCCAAATCTGTCTCCTGAATAATCTAGGACAAAAGGTAAAAACGCCACGAAAACACCAAGCTCGGGCCCAGTACCCCTTTCAAAGGCTGCAAATTGACTACATACAGTTGCCAAAAAGTGGCCCCTTTGAATTTGTACTTGTGTGCATCGATTTATTTTCAGGCTGGCCAGAGGGCTATTCGTTAAAATCAGCCACGGCAAAAGCCACGGCTAAGAAACTGATCACTGAATTAATACCAAGGTTCGGATTACCTGAAACAATAGAATCAGATAGGGGGACACACTTTACAGGTGAAGTAATGCAGAATGTGATGACCATGTTAGGGGTTCAACAGAGTTTCCACACCCCTTATCACCCACAGAGTTCAGGATCAGTAGAAAGAGTAAATGGGACAATAAAGCTAAAAATACAGAAAGCCATGCAAGAGTTAAACAAGCCATGGCCAGAATGCCTGCCTTTGGTTTTGTTCTCCATAAGATATACCCCAACGGGGAAAACAGGGTTGTCTCCATATGAGATACTTTTTGGGAATGCACATAGATTAGGTTTATACTTTCCACAGAGTATGCAATTGCAATGTGATAGTTTGACTGCATATGTGATACAATTACAACAGCATCTAACCAAGATCCACAAGAATGTGTATTCTTCCCTTCCAGATCCCAACTCTATAGCAGGTACTCATTCACTGAGCCCCGGAGATTGGGTCTATGTAAAGAAACATACCAGAAAAGCTTTATAGCCACGGTTTGAAGGACCATACCAAGTACTGCTGACCACTCCCACATCGGTCAAGTTGGAGGGAAGAGCAGCCTGGATCCACGCATCACACATCAGAGTCCAGAATGACGATCTTTCTAACTATGATAATAGTGCTTGAATGTTTTCAAATGTTTGTTTACACATGGACTCCCGGTATCAATGTAACAGTTCATGAAAACAGTACAGATCTTAGATGGATAAATCAGGATAAGAGTATAACGCAGTATCCCCAATATGAGGTATACACTGTAGGAAATTTCACGGTGTCAGGGAAGGAGGGTCCTTTTTACATGATGCAGAATGTGGATTCACCAGTAGTGTGGATAAAAGCTAAGTCATAAGCACAAGTTAACATAACTTTCCAGTGGAAGGACAATTTACCATCACCCTTCAATAACACACCACATAAATGTCATAAGTTAGGTCCATCTGAAACATGGAGGGAAGTATTTGACAAAACACAAATGTTACTTTCTACCCCAGATTCCCAAACCTACAGGAGCCTACAGAGGGGAAAGGGTCCCAGACCAGTAAGTGGAAGTGAACAATTCAATCTAACAGGTCATATTAGTACAAATCAATCTGCAACTTATATTTGTGCAGCATGGTATTTTGTACCAATAAGGAAATCAGGTAAAACAACAGGAGGATATATACAATGGCGACATTATGGTTTCGATATAAAGATAGAGGACACTCTACCTACCATCTTCGAATCCTCTGTATTAACTCCTATTCCTAAATCTTGCATAAATGTTTCGGTATCACAACAGAAAACAAAAATCAAATTTAATGTAACTTTTCCCCAGCTACCAGAGTGTAGGTATCGACGAGAATGGTATGATACAGTTCTGGGAGCTGCAGGAACCGTAATGGGAGTAATGAATGAGATACAGATGGAAATGATACAGGAAGTGGAAACGTGCAGGAAGTCACATAGCTGATAGTTTAATAATCACAAGCAAATGGTTACCTACAACATTTGAAACACAAATTAGCCAGGTACAGTTAACTAAATATCTCAATATTATGGTTAATCACACAGCACTAGCTAGTTTGGAGTTGTGGAAAGTAAATCAGAAGTTCATAAACATTACTCAATGTGCTTTCTCTACACTATCTTATCGCATTCAAATTAATAGAGCTCGAGATGAGCTGCGATTGAGGAATTATCACACTTGGATGAATTATTTCAAGGGTTTAAATTTAGAAAGTACATGGTTTGAAGTACCAGGAAAAGAAGTGGAATGTGAGGAAAGATGGTGTGCTGGAAGATTTGATGTATATAAAGTAGAGAGGGTTGAGGTAATGTGTAAGTTAATAGTAATGCCACTCTTGATAGGAAAGGATCTACCTGAATTTTGGTATCCTGAGATCTATGGACATTATGTAGATACACAAAACATGACTCATGATCTAAGTCTATGTGCTAAAACTAATAAGGGAATAGTTTGTGGAAGAAGTTCTCCAGTCTATGAACCTTGCCTATTGAAACATCAATCTAATATATGTAAGTTTCAGAGACTACCAGTAAGTGTAGTAAACAGATTTATGGAGATAGGACCACAACATATTTGTTTAATTACAAATGATCAGGAAACTATGGAAAGTTTAAATAAAACAGCTCCTTATTCAGGATGTGTAAAGAATGTTAAAATGCTTAAATGGCAGAATGAAACTTTCCTTTTTGAACCAGGTGCACATAGAATATTTAATCAAGAATGGACGGTAGATAATCTTACTGATACTACCCCTTTCATAATATCATTAGAGCCCTTACAACAAATCCGTAAATCCAAAATACTTAGAAAACACATAGAGACACAGGAACATACCCTTCAAAATAATCTAATATCTGCAGTTATAGATAAAGGAAAATTAATACATTTATCTTCACAGATAAGAGATGAAACTACCCACCATTGGTACGATGTTTTCAGTGGATGGTCTCCTACCGCCACTACTATACTTAATTGGATGTTGAGTCCTATACTAATACTTATGTTTGCTTTTGCTATAATGACAATTATTAATTGTTGTATATACAAGAGAATTCAAAAGAAAGTAAAAATAATGAATAGGGGTGCACTATAGAACTCTGAGTTTGAGATTATGAGTTGACGTCACCCTTCTCTTTGATTCTCTTTGCTTTTGAGATGCTGATATGGAACTGGGGGATGAGGATATTGTTCTCCTCTGACAACCCGTGGTCAGGGATAGTACTCAGGAAAGTATTGGCTATAACTTATGAGTAAGGACCCAGAGTTGGGAGAAGGATGATGTCAAAGGGGGAAAATGATAGGATCAGAGTTCTAGCTTAAGTTATGACTTGACATTATTTGTACAAAATTGCTGTGTTAAGAGATAGGTATTGTGAAAAGTGTAAAGTCACTCAGACTACGCCCATCTGCTGACCACACGATGGAGAAAGGCTGTTTTCTCCCTATCTGATATTTTTGTGTATGACTCGTCATATTTGAGTGTATAAAACTGTCAAACAATAAACGTCTGGGGCCATTCAGCTTGGATTTGAGCTACAGAAAAGGTCTCCTGTACTTAATTTCTATCAGAAGCATAAGATTTGAACTCAGCATTACAAAGAGGAAAAGCAATTGGTTTGAGAATTGCACTTAACAGTAAGCAAGTCCACCTTTTAAAAAAACAATAAATTAACTTTTTGCTGGAAAAATATGCATGTATTATTATTATTTTACTTTTTTATTTTGTATTTATTGCATAGGAGCATGCAATGTATTGCATCCATGATCAATGGATCATCATGAGTGCAATTCCAGGTTCCTAGAGGCTCTTCCTTCAACTCTTTGTCCATACCAAGCTACAGGCTTTCAGTTAGAAAGCTGAAGGAAGTGCCAATGGACCATGAGTTTGGTGATCATGCTGTTATGGAATCGGTGGGGGGTCGGGAGTGAGGCACTTGACACCATGTTACACCCTAAATACAGGTGTAACATGGTGCAAAAGATTGAGTAAACCTCCAGGGCTCGTTCACACCATAAGTGCATGAAAACTGATGGGAAAACTGCACATATTCCACTTTTAGGCTGGATTCACACCTATGCGTTTTTAGTGCTTTTTGCATTTTGCAGATTTGTACTACAGTCCATTTACCATGGTTTCCTATGGAACATGTTCTGTTGTGCAAATCTGCAAAATGCAAAAAGCACTAAAAATGCATAGGTGTGAATCCAGTCTAAGAGACATCAGGTTCACATCAGTTTACATCACTTTTCATGCGTGTTTCAGTGAGTTTTTATCCATGTTGACATCAGTTTCCATGTATATCAGTTATATGCCCTGTTCACACCAATGTTGTTGTCATGTCAGTTTTTCCAGTGCAGAAAACTGCATACACATTGCAGATTCCTGCACAGAAAAAAATCTGCATGTGATACCAGTGTTGTGGTGTGAACAGGGCACATAGAGAGCAATCGTTTTTTTGGTGCCTTTGCAGAACGTCTTGATTGATGTCTCTGCACCATGGTGTGAACGAATCCTCAAAGTGATTAAAGCTTATTTCATTCTTACCTCCTCTGTATAATGGTTATGCACAGAGTGACCCTGATCCTCTTTTTCTAGGGTCTCCCCCCCAGTGCTCCTCCCCCTGCTAAGAACCCAGTTACTTGGGGGACACTCGTGCACGCTCGATCTCAAGCCAGACTGTTTGATTCTATTCAGACACACAGCTGAATAACAGCTCCCTGATAACAAGTTTTGACTGACAGCACCATGAGCCAATGGGTTCCACTGCTCTCAGCCAAGCCTGTAAGAGTGAGGAGAGGGGAGAAGAGCTGTTTCAGGCATGCACAGTGATTGATCAAGATCGCGCTCGGGTAAGTATTTAGGGGAGCTGCAGAGAAGCTACTAATAAAACATGTCTTACAGAGAATGCATTAAGTTAAAAAAAACTTTTACCGGGGGGGGGGGGGCGTGGCCGGACGTATATGGCGGCGGACGTGTCTGAGGCTGGCTCCTGGGCGCACGGAGCAATCCGCCGCCATCCGCACCGCTGTTCCGGATTCCCAACCCGAGACCCACATCATCGGGTCTGGGACATTCTGCTGCTTCCCCCCAAGTGGCTATTGAGGGATTCCGGAGCCATCGAATCCCGCGGGCCGCAAGGAGAACCGGCGCCGGCCGCCGCCATCTTGCCGCCTCGAGGCCTCCCGGTTGCCGCCACGCAGAGCCGCTCAGGCAGGTAGGGGACCTCCATCTACACCCCCCTGCCACTCATCTATTGCTGGGGGTCGCTCTGGTGGGGTTCTGGGGCCCGTAGGACAATCGGGGAGGCCGCGGCAGGCTCCGGCCTGGTGCGGCCTAGTGAGGCCTGTGGATCCCCGGCCTTTCCTGATCCAGCCACCCGCGGGAGAGCTCCGAGGCCGGCCCGGCCTCCTACTATACATTCCACCCTGCCAAGTAGCCGTCCTGGGGGACGTTGAGTAAAGATGGGCATGTGAAACCGCAGTGTGGAGCTCTGCAGGAGCTAGCCAGGGAACCGGCCGCAAACTCGTCAGACGTGGTGGAAACTACATGCCAGGAGGGCACAGGCACCGGCGGGCCTCGGGGACACCGTCAGGACACGGCATAAGCAACTACTTTCTTCGCCAGCACGGACTTGATTCCCCTGCCGTACCGGCCAAGATGGCACCGCAGCGCCTTTCATCCTCACAAGGTATTGCTCCGCAGGAGATGGGTGGTGCAGCGGGGGCAGTTTCATCCCACCCGAACCCCCCTCGATCTGAAGCATCTTCTTCCCTGGCCCCCTCCCCTGCCTCACCGGCCTCTCCAAACCTGGACATTCCCTGCAGTTTAACAGGCGGGGGGGCACGGGGGCTGGGGTGGACGGCCCTTGGTGGGACTTAGTGGCAGGCCCGCCATCCAAGCAGGACCTGCAGGAGATGGCTGCTTCCATTGTCAATGCCCTGTCTCGTGAGCTACACGACCTGCGCCAACAAGTGGACACTGTTGATGAACAGGTTACCGCACTGGAGACCTCCAGCCCTTCCTCGGAAAACCGATTGGCCGCCCTTGAGAGCGGGCAGCAAGCCTTGCAGCGACACTTGATTGAAATGCAACTTCGTGTAGATGACGGCGAAAACAGAAGTCGGAGGAACAATCTGCGCCTCCGGGGCATCCCGGAGGCGACTATGGGACCTAACCTACGTACAACGGTCGTGGCCATACTGAATTAGGTCCTTGGGAAGCCCCCAGGTACTGACCTGGAGCTAGACCGGGTCCACCGAATCCCAGGCCCCAGAGTGACTCCGTCAGCATCCAGGGACCCAGGAGCAGCAGACCTACCCTGCGACGTACTTTGCAGAGTGCACTTCTTCACTGTAAAGGAGGAAATCCTACGTCTCGCTTGGGAAAGGGGCCCTATCGATTTTGATGGAGCTCTTATCAGGATCTACCTGGATGTCTCCAGGCAAACGAGAGCCCTGCGGGGTCATATGCGCCCCCTTCTTGAGGTGATCCGCATGGCCGAAGCTACCTATCGATGGGGTCACGCCTTTCATCTAATAGTCCGGAGGAGGGGAGCAGAGTTTTTTCTCCGTTCTCCTGATCAGTTGCCGAACCTCTTAGGGTTTCTTGGTAGGCCAGCCGTTTCAGTCCCTAACTCATTTGACTATTTGCTTTCCCAGGAGGCGCTCGGACCACCATTGCCAAGGCCGCAGCATGTGCGCCGTCCCCGGTCTCGTGCGCCCAGCAGAGAGGACACTAGACGTCATCCACTGGCTTCGGAGGACTGATCCTACCCCTGTTCGGGGTTGGGTAAGCAGCTGAACTTTTTCCTCATTGCTACTGTGCTACTTAATGCATTCCTTGGTTCCCAGGACTGTGTCAGTGATGAACGGCGGGGTCTTACTGTAATTGATATTGCTTGTCCCCTTTTTTCCTGTATCCCTTGTTAGTGGTTTGGATGGGGATGGGGTTGCTCTTCTGTGTTGTAGGGGGGGGGATCTGTGTCATGGGTGAGGGGTGGGGGGGTTCATGCGGGGGGATGGGTTGGTCCGCCTGCCCACGGCATAGCTGGGGCCCTGTGCCCTTTCCTCCCCCCAGATGCCCGACAGTTGGGATGCCCTTGGTCCTTCTGTGGTGCCCTTACTCGCCCTCACATAATCACCCTTCACCCGGCAGGATTCGGGGTGCTGGCCCCTCCCTCCGGTCCTTTTGCTCCTTTTATGAGTCACCCCCCCACACTGATAATGCTTTGGGCGCGGACCTACCGATCATCCCCAGCTTGCTGACCACGATGGGAATCCTCATGTCCTGATTGGGTTGCTCCTGCTCCACTGTCTCCGGTCCCAGTGTGGGGACCCGGGACAGTGTCATGGGTGGCCGGTTATGTTATGTTATGTTATGATATGTTCTGCCAGTGTTGACACCTGTTATATTTTTATGTATTAATGTTTTGTTCGCAGTGTAGTTTTCTAGATCTTGGTTCTCATTGGCTAGTCTCCTGCATCTCCAATGTTTCTATCCCTGATTTTTATCTCTCCACGATCTCTCGAGTGTCCATCTTTGGGAATCCCAGCATTCCCCCCCCCCCCCACGTTAGGGTGGGCCCTGGTGTGGACACCTAGTGTGCCCAATCGTAGGGCTACGAGTTTAAGTAGCGATCACCGTTGACTCCCTCTCTTCCTGCCCCCCCCCCTCTTTTCCCCTGTCCCGTTCCCGGTGATCCCTTTCTCCTCTTTTCTCCCCTATTTGGGGATTGACGAGCTCCTTTGCCGTTGGTCTCCAGTGAGGTGGAATGGGTCTCCTTAAGGTCACCTCCCTGAATGTACGGGGCCTCAACACCCTGGAGAAGCGCTCGCAGCTGTTGACGAACCTGCACAAGGGTGGGTCGCAGGTAGCATTTTTGCAGGAGACGCACTTTTGCGCAGGTTGCACACCCAAACTTACCAATGGGGCCTTCCCCCGGGCCTATCACAGTGTTTCTCCGATCTCCAAATCAAAGGGGGTGAGTATCTTGATAGCCAGATCTGTTCCATGATGTTTCGAGGCGCAGCGGGTGGACACACAGGGCCGTTTTATCTTTCTGAAGGGGACGGTGTTTGGTAGGCAGGTTACCTTTGCCAACGTGTATTTTCTGAACACTGACCATGTGCAGTTCATGCAGACTCTTATCCCTAAGTTGCTGGAGTTTGCGGACGGGCTGCTGGTTTTTGGCGGGGACCTTAACTTTGCCATGGACCCAGCACTTGATGTATCTAGGGGGGCTTCCCACTTATCTTATGCGCGCTTAAAACGACTGAAAACGGATCTCCAGGCGCTGCGCCTGGTCGACCCGTGGCGGTTGCTGCACGCACAAACCAGAGATTATACCTTTTTCTCGCAGGTCCACCATACGTACTCCCGGTTGGACTACTTATTGGTGTCGCATAGGGATCTGCCTGCAGTGGTATCCACCTCCATCGACGTTATCTCATTCTCTGATCATGCGCCCGTCCACTTAACCCTTCAGTTGGGGTTGGTATCACGTCCTCCGCCGTCCTGGAAACTCAACGAGGCCTTGCTCCAGTCTGGGGATGCTTGTCTGGAGGTCCAGACAGCGTTGCGGGAGTACTTCTCTATTAATAGGGCCTCGTGGCTAACCCCCTTACTGTATGGGAGGCGCATAAGGTGGTGATTAGGGGCGTACTGATGAAAATAGGGGCTCGTCTTAAGCGGGAGAGGATGAAGCGCACGGGCGAACTCCTAGCCACGATCCGGAGGCTGGAGACCCAACATAAGGCGCATTGTGCGCGGGCGGTTTTTCAGGATCTCCTTAAAGCTCGTGAAGAACTGCGCTCCCTTTTGTTCCAGAAGACTAAACAAAAGCTGGCCTGGGCCCGTCGGACTATGTTTGAGTACGCTAACAAACCGGGGTCCTTGCTGGCGAGGGCCTTGAGGGGCCCGCGAACCCAGACCTACATTCCCCATATTAAGTCGGCGTCTGGTCAGAAATTGAGCAGGTCAGAGGACATAGTGGCCGAATTTCAGGCCTACTACGAAGGCCTCTACAATCTGAAGGGGCCCCCTGCGCCTGGCCCCCTTGGGGCGGAGGGCCCGACTCCTCGTCGTATTTGGCTGCCTCGGGTATGCCCTCCCTCCCTGAGGAGGTACGGGCTGAGCTGGATGGACTCATTTTGGTTGAGGAGCTGGGGGTGGCTCTGGCGGAGTCTAAGCCTAGGAAGGCTCCGGGCCCCGACGGTTTCACACCGGCGTATTACAAGACCTTCTTTGGGATACTGGGGAAGCCCCTGGTCACTGCCCTCAACTCTCTCGCCGAGGGCACTTCCTTCCCGGTGGACTCCCTCAGAGCTCATATCTCCCTCATTCCGAAGGAGGGAAAGGATCCACTGTGCTGTGGAAACTACCGTCCAACCGCTCTGTTAAATTCGGACCTGAAGCTCTTTGCCAGAATTCTGGCGAACAGGCTGCTCCCGCACATCCCTAGCCTCATTCATAGGGACCAGGCCGGGTTTGTCCCGGGGCGTGAACCCCGGGACAACACCATTAGAGTTCTCAACTTGGTCCACGCGGCCAGAACCTCTAAGCGAGCCCTCCTCCTGCTGTCCACTGACGCAGAGAAGGCTTTTGACCGCGTGGACTGGTCGTTTATCAGAGCTACCCTGGAACATATAGGACTGCGCCACTCCATGCTCCATTGGGTTTTGTCCCTTTATTCGAGCCCTACTGCGGCGGTTAAGGTTAATGAAACGAGGTCTCCCTATTTTTCTATCAAGAACGGCACCCGACAGGGTTGTCCCCTGTCCCCGTTGATTTTTATTCTGTCTCTTGAACCCTTCCTGTGCCATATTCGGTCAAATACAGACATTGCTGGTTATGTGAAGGCGTCGGGTACCCACAAGGTGGCCGCATTTGCTGATGACCTAATTTTCTTTTTAACGGATCCCCTTACGTCATTGCCTATCCTGCTGTCCTCCTTGGCGGAGTACGGTTCTCTCTCCCTTTTCCAAATTAATCTAGCTAAATCCTCCATCCTTAACATTACCGTTGGGGGAGAGGTGGCACGGCACCTACGGGGGGCCTATCCGCTGAAGTGAGCTACCAGTCATATCCGCTATCTCGGTGTTGAGGTTACCCCTGACCCGGCGTCCCTCTATGCAGCCAATTTTGTACCTCTGGTGGACCGCCTGAGGGCTGATCTCTTGCACTGGCATTCACTAATGCTGACGTGGTTCGGTCGGTGCAGTGTGCTTAAGATGACTCTGTTGCCGCAAATTTTGTATCTGTTGCAGGCATTGCCCATTTACCTTCCTTCCACCTTTTTCAAGCGGATAGACTCCATATTCCGTGCGTTTATCTGGTCGCACCGGAGACCTCGTCTTAGATTGCAGCTTCTGCATCTGCCTAAGCACTGGGGTGGAGTTGGTCTTCCAGACGTGAGGACATACTACAGGGCAGTTCACCTGTCCAGGCTGGTGGACTGGCATTGTCATGAGGGGGCGAAGCTTTGGGTGGCCATGGAGAGGGAGGACTCGGGGGACACGATCGGGAGCAGGCCCTGGTCATCAGTGCCTTTGCCAAGGGCTATACTGGATCATCCCACATTGGGAGGCACCCTGCGGGTGACGAGGGAGGCCTTTCGGAACTCGTCGGTGTCCCCGGTCCCCTCCCCCATAGTGCCAGTTCTGGGAAACCCGGACTTTATGCCGGGCTTCCAGAATCCCTGCTTTCATCGTCTGCAGATGGGTGACAGGCGGCGGCTATATGACTTTATCGGCCCGGATGGTCGACTCACCCCGGAGGCAGGGCAGAGGGCAGTGGACCCTCCACTGGACTTTTGGAGCGGTCTGCAATTGAGGAATTTCTTGCGTAACTGTTTGCGGACGCCGGGCATCTCTCGCCCCCTCACGGAGTTAGAGCGTATCAGTCACCGGGGGGAACCAGTGCGGCACTGCCTCTCGCTCCTTTACTCTGCCCTGATTAGTCCGGCTGAGGGGTATGTCCCCCCATATGTGGCGAAGTGGGAGGCAGAGCTCGGCACCCACTTTACTCCAGATCAACAGCAGAAAATTCTCCATTTTGCACAGAAATCCTCTATGGCTACACGGGTTCAGGAGACGTGCTACAAGATCACAACTCGGTGGTATAGGGTCCCATCCGTTCTCCACCGCATCTTCCCCCAGGTGTCGGCATGTTGCTGGCGTTGTGGGGAGGCAGAGGGAACGATGCTGCACGTTTTCTGGGCCTGTCCCAAGCTGGTACACTTCTGGCGCGGGGTGACCGACATGAACGGTCGCCTGACTGGTGTCTCTCTGGAGGGGAACCCTGCGGCCTGCCTGCTGCACTTGTCGGACCGATCCATTAAAAAGTATAGGAACTCGTTGACTATTCAGCTGCTGAATGTGGCGAAGGCCTGTATCCCTCTGTGCTGGAGATCGGAGAACCCACCGGCTATGGCTCTATGGTTCTCTAAAGTGAACGAATTAAGAGATATGGCAGACCTCACAGCGATGCTTCATAATAGGGAGGAGGCCTTTCGTGAGACTTGGAGACCTTGGAATCATTTCACCTACACTGAGGCTTACCTTCGGGTGGTAGCTTTAAATGCCCGTTGAGAGAGGGTCTCTGCCGGCTGGCCTCGGCCCCCCCCTCCCCCCCCTGCGGTCCAGTGGTGCTCACAGTCCCTGTTTTGCTCTTTTCTGTTAGCCTTCCTCGCTTTCGCTCGCCTGGAGCCTTCTCTGTGCTTCTTCTACTTGGTCTGTCTCTCTGTTCTGATACCCCTTCTTTCTCCCTGGCTCCCCTTCCTCTCTGTCTCCCCCTGTAGTCCCTTCCTTCCGTACTCCCCATCCCCCTTACCGTTTTGTTTCCTCAGCCCTTTATCTTTCATGATTAGATCCTGCCGGTTAGCCCTGGCGGGCATCGGTGGGTTGTGGGCTTCCCTGGGAATAACCAGTTTTCAACGAGTGTTTGTTCTGTCCGCCTGGGGCCCGGCTCATCGCCCATCTCCCTCCTTTTCCCTTTCTTTATAACATAAAAAAAATGTGTCCATCTCGCTGTAATGCATGGCCATGCGATGATTGCTGCTCACCTGGGTGGGATTGGTTTGCTAATTGGTGTTGGAGGTCTGGAGAAGGGACTCTAGCCCCCGGTCTGGGTATGTTTTCTTGTTTCGTTTAAGCCTGTATTGGGGGTGGTCTCTATGTATATCCCACCTGAGCGATACTGTAAGTAGTGATAGACGAACTTCCGACGGGACGTTTCGCGAACGCGGCCGATAGTTCGCGAAACGGAACGTTCGCGGCGGGCCCCATTGACTTCAATGGGAGGCGAACTTCGCAAACCTTTAGGTCAAATTTGCAGCCACAAAATAATTATTAGCTGGGCAAACATAGTCCCACCACATGGCCAATGACATAACACATGTATGAGGTGAATTTGGGATCGATAACTACAAGCATTCTTTTTTTATATGGGAAATTGTTCTGACAATTCAGGACTGTGGAGCGCATGAAGGCAATGGAGGAGACGGAAGGTCAGGGACCAGGGTAGGCAAAGAAGAGGGTGCAGGAGATGATCACCAGCAGCGTGACATACAGCAATGACACCTGCACCGTGATAGAGTCATCTGACAACAGCACCGTGATAGAGAGCACTGACATCAGCAGCGTGACATAAAGCATTAACACCAGCACCGTGACATACAGCATTGACAGCAACACCGTGATAGAGAGCACTGACATCAGCAGCGTGACATAAATCACTCACACCAGCACCGTGATATACAGCACTGACAGCAGCACCGTGATAGAGAGCACTGACATCAGAAGCGTGACATACAGCACTGACATCAGCACCGTGATATACAGCACTGACAGCAACACCGTGATAGAGAGCACTGACATCAGAAGCGTGACATACAGCACTGACATCAGCACCGTGATATACAGCACTGACAGCAGCACCGTGATAGAGAGCACTGACATCAGAAGCGTGACATACAGCACTGACATCAGCACCGTGATATACAGCACTGACAGCAGCACCGTGATAGAGAGCACTGACATCAGAAGCGTGACATACAGCACTGACATCAGCACCGTGATATACAGCACTGACAGCAGCACCGTGACAGAGAGCACTGACATCAGCAGCGTGACATTAAGCACTCACACCAGCACCGTGATATACAGCACTGACAGCAGCACCGTAAGCAGCCCCAGGAGGAAGTCAGCACAGCACATGGATGGTGTGATCCCCTCATAATAAGAACCCCCAGGAGGAAGTCAGCACAGCACAGAGATGGTGTGATCCCCTCATAAGCAGCCCCAGTAGAAATATGACACCGCTCAACCTCTTCAAAGAGGAGGGTAGGGGCATATAGTACGGTGTGCTTTTTTGGGACAAGGAAGTGAGCCAAATGAAGAAAGAAGGTCTGTGTGCTTGATTAAAAAAATTGTTTATAGACATATACATGGTCTACTGGTCACATGTGTTGAATTCCTCCGAGATCCATGCCTCATTCATTTTTAGAAATGTGAGGTAGTTAACACTGTCGCGAGTACGCTTATCGGTCACGATCCCCCCTGCTGCGCTGAACGTCCTTTCGGACAGGACACTGGATGAGGGGCAAGCCAACAGTTCGATTGCAAATTGGGCAAGCTCTGGCCAGAGGTCAAGCCTGCCCACCCAGTAGTCCAGGGGTTCATCACTCCTCAGAGCGTCCACATCGGCCGTTAACCCAATGTAGTCGGACACCTGATGGTCTAGGCGTTCCCTGATGCTGGATCCGGATGACACCTGTCGATGGGTCGGCTGAAAGAATGACCTCATATCCGAAGTCACCAACACATCTTCAAACCGGCCTCTTCTTGCAGGCGCTGTTGGATTAGTACCCGCAAATCCTTCTCTGGGAGTGGGAATTGCTCCTCTGCCAGCGCACGCAAAAGCAGAATGCAGCATTTCTCGAAGCAAGGCCTGGAAGTGCTGCATTCTGACAGCCCTCTGCGACGGCGGTAACATTTCCGCCATTTTGTGTTTGTACCGGGGGTCTAAGTACGTTGCCACCCAGTACTGGTCCTTGACCCTTATGCTTTTTATACGGGGGTCCCTATTAAAACACTGGAGCATGAAGGCCCCCATTTGCACTAAAGTGGAAGCGGTGTGGTGGCCTGGCTCCTGCTCATCATCCAGGATAATGTCATCCTCTTCATTCTCCTCTCCCCATCCACGCACAACAGGGATCCCAGAAAGGTTTAAAGCATGCTCTTCTTGCTCCTCCTCATCCGCCCCGGCACCATCCTCCTCTGACTCCTCTTCAGACTCCTGTTGTTGACTTGTCTCAGATAGAGTAGCCCCCCCTGGGAAATCATCCAGCATTGCGACTTCCTCATCTTCCCGCTCCTGCTCCTCCACAGCCTGATCAATGACACGACGCAATGCACGCTCCATAAAGAAGGCATAAGGTACCATGTCACTGATGGCGCCATGGCTGCGACTGACCAGTTTGGTGATCTCCTCAAATGGCCGCAGAAGTCTGCATGTGTCGCGCATGAGCAGCCAGGCGCGGTGAAAAAAACCCCAGGTCCCCAGAACCGTTTTTGCTGCAGAGTTCATACAGGTAGACGTTAACTGCACGTTTCTGCTGGAGCAGCCTATCAAGCATATAGAAGGTTGAGTTCCATCGCGTCGGGCAATCGCAAATAAGACATCTGACCGGCAGATTGTATCGCCGCTGAATGTCAGCAAGGCGAGCCATGGCCGTGTAAGATCTTCTGAAATGGGCCGAGATTTTCCTTGCCTGCCGCAAGATGTCCTGGACCCCAGGGTATTTGACAAGGAATCGCTGCACGACCAAGTTTAAGACGTGTGCCATGCATGGCACGTGCATGATTTTGCCCTGTTTCAATGCGCTAAGCAGATTGGCACCGTTGTCACACACCACTTTACCAACTGTCAAATTGAGCGGTGTTAGCCACTGATCTGCCTGTGAACGCAAAGCTGAAAGGAGTGCCGGGCCAGTGTGGCTCTTGGCTTCCAGGCACAACAGACGCAGCACGGCATGGCAACGTCTCACCTGGCATGTGGAATAGGTTCTGGGGAGCTTAGGCGGTGCAGCGGAAGAGACGCTAGCAGCAGAAAAGGAGGAGGCAGCTGAGGAGGAGAGGGAGGTGGATGGAGTAGGAGGAGGAGGAGAAGAAGAGTCAGGCCTGCATGCAATCCGTGGCGGTAAAACCAAATCTACACGGGTGCCACGGGTTACATGCTTGACGGCCGTCAGAAGGTTCACCCAGTGGGTAGTAAAAGTGATATACCTTCCCTGCCCGTGTTTGCTAGACCACGTGTCTGTGGTCAGATGTATCTTGGCACCGACACTGTGTGCCAGAGATACATTCACTTGCCGCTGAACATGGCCATATAGCTCTGGGTTGCCCTTCTCAGAGAAATACTTCCTTCCTGGGACCTTCCATTGTGGTGTTCCAATGGCCACAAATTTGCGAAAGTCCACCAGTTTATATGGCAGTAGTTGGCGGGCTATGAGTTCTGACAAGCCAGCCGTCAATCGTTGGGCAAGAGGGTTATCCGGCGTCATAATTTTTTTACGCTCGAACATTAGGCCCACGGAAGCCTGCCTTTTTGCAGAAAAATGTGAGCTTGGCGTGATGGAAGGTGGAGTGGAGGACAATTGTGAGGAGAGAGGAGAAGGAGAAGTAGAAGACAAAGCTGGATGGTGAGAGCCTGGAGTGTGGCTTTGTGGGTTCCGTTGCTCCCACTGGGCTCGGTGATGGCTGCTCATGTGCCTTCTTAAGGCGGTCGTCCCAAGGTGAGTGTTGGGCTTACCGCGACTAATGCGTTGACTGCAAAGATTGCAGATGGCAACGCTATTGTCAGCAGCGGACACGTTAAAAAAAGCCCACACTGCGGAGCCATGTGCTGGTGTCCTGGGAGCACCAGATGTGACCGTACATGGTTGATGACACGCTCCTGATACATTTGCAGTCTGCTTTGTCCCTCCTGTGCAATGTAAGTTATTCCTGCTTCTCCTCCCTATCTGCTGGTCCATATCTCCCTCTGAACTCCCCTCCTCTTCCTCTCTTGTGGGCACCCACGTGACATCATTAGACACGTCATCATCAACGTCACCTTCCCCACCTCTATAAGTAGAGATCTCGGAGTAGGCAGCAACACCGGGGACCAACCACCTCCTTGGGCTGATCTGGGTACTGTCGTCAGACTGCTGAGTAGCGGTTGTTGCTACCTCCCCTTCCTGATCCAATACCAAGAGTGGCTGCGCATCAGAAATGTCCTCTTGATATGGATCGGAAAATAATTCCTGTGACTCAAGCGGAAGGTATGTGGTGGTGGTGGTGGTGGTGTTGTTGGTGGTAGTGTCTTTGGGGGTGCACATAGCAGAGAGTGAAGAAGAGGGTGCAGATCGAGAGGATGAGGAGGGTGCAGAAGAGTAAGGCTGAGTGAGCCACTCAACCAAGTCTGGTGCGTCCTTTAAAGTAATTGAACGCACCTTCTGCAACTTCCCACTTTGGCTCAAGGCTGGTGCTCCTGCCCTACCCCTACCACCCCTGCGGAAAGGCCTGCCTCTTCCTCTGCCTGTCATTTTTTAAATCACCCTGTGACAAAACTCTTAGTCCCTATACCGATGAAGGACTGCTGCAGTATAGGGCAGCGGTCAGCAGTGGTGCTCCTCAACCCTATCTATTGTGGACCGATAACGGTCCTTACAGAACAGCAGACTGTACCTCACTCAACCCTATGTACTGTAGCACCCTTCACCAAGTTACCAGTCCTTATAAGTACCTTTGTGGACCAAGTAGGTTGTGTGTGACTGATTAGCAGACTGTACGTCAGTCCCGATACTGCTGAAGGACTGCTGCAGTATAGGGCAGCGGTCAGCAGTGGTGCACCTCAACCCTATCTATTGTGGACCGATACCGGTCCTTACAGAACAGCAGACTGTACCTCACTCAACCCTATGTAGTGTAGCAATCTTCACCAAGTTACCAGTCCTTATAAGGACCTTTGTGGACCCAGTAGGTTGTGTGTGACTGATTAGCAGACTGTACGTCAGTCCCTATACTGCTGAAGGACTGCTGCAGTATAGGGCAGCGGTCAGCAGTGGTGCACCTCAACCCTATCTATTGTGGACCGATAGCGGTCCTTACAGAACAGCAGACTGTACCTCACTCAACCCTATGTACTGTAGCACCCTTCACCAAGTTACCAGTCCTTATAAGGACCTTTGTGGACCCAGTAGGTTGTGTGTGACTGATTAGCAGACTGTACATCAGTCCCTATACTGCTGAAGGACTGCTGCAGTATAGGGCAGCGGTCAGCAGTGGTGCACCTCAACCCTATCTATTGTGGACCGATAGCGGTCCTTACAGAACAGCAGACTGTACCGCACTCAACCCTATGTAGAGTAGCAATCTTCACCAAGTTACCAGTCCTTATAAGGACCTTTGTGGACCCAGTAGGTTGTGTGTGACTGATTAGCAGACTGTACGTCAGTCCCTATACTGCTGAAGGACTGCTGCAGTATAGGGCAGCGGTCAGCAGTGGTGCACCTCAACCCTATCTATTGTGGACCGATAGCGGTCCTTACAGAACAGCAGACTGTACCTCACTCAACCCTATGTACTGTAGCACCCTTCACCAAGTTACCAGTCCTTATAAGGACCTTTGTGGACCCAGTAGGTTGTGTGTGACTGATTAGCAGACTGTACGTCAGTCCCTATACTGCTGAAGGACTGCTGCAGTATAGGGCAGCGGTCAGCAGTGGTGCACCTCAACCCTATCTATTGTGGACCGATAGCGGTCCTTACAGAACAGCAGACTGTACCTCACTCAACCCTATGTACTGTAACACCCTTCACCAAGTTACCAGTCCTTATAAGGACCCTTGTGGACCAAGTAGGTTGTGTGTGACTGATTAGCAGACTGTACGTCAGTCCCTATACTGCTGAAGGACTGCTGCAGTATAGGGCAGCGGTCAGCAGTGGTGCACCTCAACCCTATCTATTGTGGACCGATAGCGGTCCTTACAGAACAGCAGACTGTACCGCACTCAACCCTATGTACTGTAGCACCCTTAACCAAGTTACCAGTCCTTATAAGGACCCTTGTGGACCAAGTAGGTTGTGTGAGACTGATTAGCAGACTGTACGTCAGTCCCTATACTGCTGAAGGACTGCTGCTGTATAGGGCAGCGGTCAGCAGTGGTGCACCTCAACCCTATCTATTGTGGACCGATACCGGTCCTTACAGAACAGCAGACTGTACCTCACTCAACCCTATGTACTGTAGCACCCTTCACCAAGTTACCAGTCCTTATAAGGACCTTTGTGGACCCAGTAGGTTGTGTGTGACTGATTAGCAGACTGTACGTCAGTCCCTATACTGCTGAAGGACTGCTGCAGTATAGGGCAGCGGTCAGCAGTGGTGCACCTCAACCCTATCTATTGTGGACCGATACCGGTCCTTACAGAACAGCAGACTGTACCTCACTCAACCCTATGTACTGTAGAACCCTTCACCAAGTTACCAGTCCTTATAAGGACCTTTGTGGACCCAGTAGGTTGTGTGTGACTGATTAGCAGACTGTACGTCAGTCCCTATACTGCTGAAGGACTGCTGCAGTATAGGGCAGCGGTCAGCAGTGGTGCACCTCAACCCTATCTATTGTGGACCGATACCGGTCCTTACAGAACAGCAGACTGTACCTCACTCAACCCTATGTACTGTAGCACCCTTCACCAAGTTACCAGTCCTTATAAGGACCTTTGTGGACCCAGTAGGTTGTGTGTGACTGATTAGCAGACTGTACGTCAGTCCCTATACTGCTGAAGGACTGCTGCAGTATAGGGCAGCGGTCAGCAGTGGTGCACCTCAACCCTATCTATTGTGGACCGATACCGGTCCTTACAGAACAGCAGACTGTACCTCACTCAACCCTATGTACTGTAGCACCCTTCACCAAGTTACCAGTCCTTATAAGGACCTTTGTGGACCCAGTAGGTTGTGTGTGACTGATTAGCAGACTGTACGTCAGTCCCTATACTGCTGAAGGACTGCTGCAGTATAGGGCAGCGGTCAGCAGTGGTGCACCTCAACCCTATCTATTGTGGACCGATACCGGTCCTTACAGAACAGCAGACTGTACCTCACTCAACCCTATGTACTGTAGCACCCTTCACCAAGTTACCAGTCCTTATAAGGACCTTTGTGGACCAAGTAGGTTGTGTGTGACTGATTAGCAGACTGTACGTCAGTCCCTATACTGCTGAAGGACTGCTGCAGTATAGGGCAGCGGTCAGCAGTGGTGCACCTCAACCCTATCTATTGTGGACCGATAGCGGTCCTTACAGAACAGCAGACTGTACCTCACTCAACCCTATGTACTGTAGCACCCTTCACCAAGTTACCAGTCCTTATAAGGACCTTTGTGGACCCAGTAGGTTGTGTGTGACTGATTAGCAGACTGTACGTCAGTCCCTATACTGCTGAAGGACTGCTGCAGTATAGGGCAGCGGTCAGCAGTGGTGCACCTCAACCCTATCTATTGTGGACCGATAGCGGTCCTTACAGAACAGCAGACTGTACCTCACTCAACCCTATGTACTGTAGCACCCTTCACCAAGTTACCAGTCCTTATAAGGACCTTTGTGGACCCAGTAGGTTGTGTGTGACTGATTAGCAGACTGTACGTCAGTCCCTATACTGCTGAAGGACTGCTGCAGTATAGGGCAGCGGTCAGCAGTGGTGCACCTCAACCCTATCTATTGTGGACCGATAGCGGTCCTTACAGAACAGCAGACTGTACCTCACTCAACCCTATGTACTGTAGCACCCTTCACCAAGTTACCAGTCCTTATAAGGACCTTTGTGGACCCAGTAGGTTGTGTGTGACTGATTAGCAGACTGTACGTCAGTCCCTATACTGCTGAAGGACTGCTGCAGTATAGGGCAGCGGTCAGCAGTGGTGCACCTCAACCCTATCTATTGTGGACCGATACCGGTCCTTACAGAACAGCAGACTGTACCTCACTCAACCCTATGTACTGTAGAACCCTTCACCAAGTTACCAGTCCTTATAAGGACCTTTGTGGACCCAGTAGGTTGTGTGTGACTGATTAGCAGACTGTACGTCAGTCCCTATACTGCTGAAGGACTGCTGCAGTATAGGGCAGCGGTCAGCAGTGGTGCACCTCAACCCTATCTATTGTGGACCGATACCGGTCCTTACAGAACAGCAGACTGTACCTCACTCAACCCTATGTACTGTAGCACCCTTCACCAAGTTACCAGTCCTTATAAGGACCTTTGTGGACCCAGTAGGTTGTGTGTGACTGATTAGCAGACTGTACGTCAGTCCCTATACTGCTGAAGGACTGCTGCAGTATAGGGCAGCGGTCAGCAGTGGTGCACCTCAACCCTATCTATTGTGGACCGATACCGGTCCTTACAGAACAGCAGACTGTACCTCACTCAACCCTATGTACTGTAGCACCCTTCACCAAGTTACCAGTCCTTATAAGGACCTTTGTGGACCAAGTAGGTTGTGTGTGACTGATTAGCAGACTGTACGTCAGTCCCTATACTGCTGAAGGACTGCTGCAGTATAGGGCAGCGGTCAGCAGTGGTGCACCTCAACCCTATCTATTGTGGACCGATAGCGGTCCTTACAGAACAGCAGACTGTACCGCACTGAACCCTATGTACTGTAGCACCCTACACAGACCAAGTTACCAGTCCTGATAAAGAGCTTTGTGGAACAAATGAGTTGTGAATGATTAGCAGACTGCAGCAGAAGGGCAGCAGTCAAGTATAATATTCTTTCTATATTTGGAAGAAAGAATATTATATGTGTACCATACCACTGATACCAGTCCTGAAAAGAACCTTTGTGGAACTAATAGTAACAGCAACTGTTTAAACTGACCCTCACTGCCTGACACACTGCTTCCTTCCTGTCCCTATACAAACTGGCAAAACAGAGGAGACTGGAACAATTACTGGTTACTCGAATAGCTCTTTTGTGGACCTGATAGTAACAGCTAATGATGATGATGATGATGATGACTAATCTGGCTGTCCCTAAAATAGCAGCAGACACAGCGCTCTGTCCCTTTATCTAAACTGACAAAAGACACTCAGGCTGCTGCAACAATCAGTAGCACAGCAAACCTATATACACCTAACACATATACCAGTCCTGAAAAGAACTTTTGTGTACCAAATAGCTAGCGTTTTATCTGTCCCTGCTCCAAACAGCAACCTTTCCCTATAGTGACAGAAGAAAGAATGTAAAATGGCCGCCAGATCGGGTGTATTTATAAGTTAGGGGGAATGTCCAAGTGTCCATGTGCTGTCATATCTCAATTGGCTGTCCTGTACCCCATGATGGATGTGTCATAAGGTCAAAGTTCCTTTACACAGTAAAAACACGGAAGTCCGCCGGGCGAACGACGCCAATAGTCCGCCGAACTGGCGGACCGCGAACAGCCGAAATTCGGCGCAAAACGACCGCCGGGCGAACTGTTCGGCCATCACTAACTGTAAGCTGTATGTTTGAAATTCTGTATGTTTTATTATTGTTGTCCATGTGCCTGTTATTTCTTCCGCATTAAATAAAAGAATTACAAAAAAAAAAACTTTTATCTTTTAAACCACTTTACGCTGCTTCATTGATAGGGTACTGCTGTTTTACTTTTCTCACTTTTTTCTTTTTGCAACTGGGTCATTTTAAAGTTGTATTTGGGTGTTTTATTGGTGCATTGGCCTTTACAAGGCTGCTGAGGTTTACAGAAACCACTTTCAACTATCCTGGACCTGGTATTGCCCCAATTTAGCTATGTGGGCATACACTATGTTACCAAAAGTCTTGGGATGCCTTCCTTTACACACACATGAACTTTAATGGCAGTCTTAGTCCATAGGGTTCAATATTGAGTTGCACTACCCTTTGCAGCTAGAGCAGCTTCAACTCTTTTGGGAAGAGTGTCCACAAGGTTTAGGAGTGTGTCTATCGGAATGTTTGGTCATTTCTAGAGAAGTGCATTAATGAGGTCAAGCACTGATTTTGAAGAGAAGGCCTGATTCGCAATCTGCGCTCTAATTCATCCCAGAAGTGTTCTATCGGGGTTGAAATCAGGCCAGTCAAGTTTCTCCACCCCAAACTCACTCATTCATGTCTTTATGTACTTTGTCTGTGCACTGTTGCGCAGTCACGTTGGAAGGGGCCATCCCCAAACTGTTCCCAGAAAGTTGGGAGCATGAAAGTATGCAAAATGTCTTTGTATGCTGATGTCCTAAGAGTTCCCTTCACTGGAACATGGGCCAAGCTTAACCCCTGAAAAACAACCCCACACCATAATCCCCACTCTACCAAATGATTTGCACCAGTGCACAAAGCGAGGACCATAAAGACATGGATGAGCAAGTTTGTTTTAGAGGAAATTGATTGACCTGCACAGAGCCCTTACCTCAACCCGATAGAACACCTTTGGGATGAATTATAGCGGAGACTGCAAGCCAGGCCTTCTCAACCACCTCGGTGCCTGACCTCACAAATGCGCTTTTGGAAGAATGGTCAAACATTCCCATAGGCACACTCCTAAACCTTGTGGACAGCCTTCCCACAAACTTTGAAGCTGTTGTAGCTGCAAAGGGTGGGCCAACTTAATATTGAACCCTACGGACTAAGACTGGGATGCTATTAAAGTTCATGTGAGTGTAAAGGCAGGCATCCCAATACTATCCAGCCAGGACTGGGTGAGCTGCAGTCTGGAGCAGTGGTGAGTATGCACATTTTTTGTAGAATGCACTGATCCGAGAAAAAACTGTGATCAGATTGGAGGTGGTGGAGGTGTGCACAGCTCTGCACCTATTCAGACCTCTCCTTTGGCCCATTCCTGTGCAGATGGCACTCTCTATGATGAGTTCTGTACAATTCCATAATGTGTGTGCTCATGTGAGCTGTCATTACTGATCCAGGGTTGTCGTCCTCCTCCTGAACCTTACTCCTCTCTCATCAATCCCCTATAATGAGCGGGCAGACAGGCCTGATCTGTCCTAAATGCTTCTTACAGGTTATAAGGATGACATAACTTTTCTAAATATATCAGTGGTGGCTTCCATATTTTTTTAAATAACTGATATGGACACAGAAAGCAATAAAAACCTGACGGGTGCCCTAATCCCTAGGTTGCCTACCCCTTGTGTAGGCCATTTGTATACCTCTCAGAGATGGCACCTATCCTATCCTGCCTTAATGCAAGTATATTGCTAAGATCATACCTGTGCATGCTTTTGTGCTATCCTCAGTCAGAGGAGCACTGAACTCAGAGCTACTGTGACCAGGAAGAGGGAGTACAGTGATTTGTAGTAGCGCCAGGGATCCCCCTAGCAACGTTCTAGCAACAAAGCACACAATATTAGCACAACTGTTTATGAATTTTCAGTAAAAATACACTACTACGAAGTTAAAAGTAAGTTCTCACTAAATGCGAACCTTCTTACACAGCTATATACCCTTAGAAAACTTTACATAAAAATAGGGATTTTTAGTTCACATGCATTGCAATGCATGTTTAAGCTGGCCAACTGCGTCAAAGTAATCCCTCTCTGGCCAGGCCCTACACTACACTGTTCTAATCTACACTACACTACATTACACTAATTTACTCTACCCTAATCTGCTCCACCCTGCCCTTATCCTCTCCACCCTGCCGTAATTCACTCCACCCTGCCCTGTAACCCAGCCCTAATTCACTCCACCCTGCCCTCTAACCCTGCCGTAGTCCGCTCCACCCTGTCGTAGTCCGCTCCACCCTGACCTATAAGCTAGCCCAAATCCACCCTGCCTTAATCCCATCCCCCCTGCCCTATTCCACCCTGCTTTAATCCCCTACACCCTGCCCTATAACCCTGCCCTAATCCACCCTGCCTTAATCCCCTCCACCCTGCCCTATAACCCATCCCTAATCCACCCTGCCTTATTACCCTCCACCCTGCCCTATAACCCATCCCAAATCTACCCTGTCTTAATCCCCTCCACCCTGTCCTATGACCCAGCCCAAATCTACCCTGCTTTAATCCCCTTCACCCTGACCTATGACCTAGCCCAAATTTACCCTGCCCTCTAACCCTGCCCTAATCCACCTGGCCTTAATTCCCTCCACCCTGCCTTATAACCCAGCCCAAATCCACCCTGCCTTAATCCCCTCCACCCTGCATTATAACCCAGCCCAAATACACCCTGCCTTAATCCCCTTCACCCTGCCCTATAACCCAGCCCAAATCCACCCTGCCTTAATCCCCTCCACCCTGCCCTATAACCCAGCCAAAATCCACCCTGCCTTACTCCACTCCACCCTGCCCAATATCTCAGCCAAAATCCACCCTGCCTTAATCCCCTTCACCCTGCCCTATAACCCAGCCCAAATCCACCCTGCCTTACTCCGCTCCACCCTGCCCTATAACTCAGCCAAAATCCACCCTGCCTTAATCCCCTTCACCCTGCCCTATAACCCAGCCAAAATCCACCCTGCCTTATTCCGCCCCACCCTGCCCTATAACTCAGGCAAAATACACCCTGCCTTAATCCCCTTCACCCTGCCCTATAACCCAGCCCAAATCCACCCTGTCTTCATCCTAATAAATATACATTTTTATAGATATAAGCAAATTCATTTTTTGTGTTTTTTTTTTTTTGTTTTTTTTGTTTTGTTTTATAAAGTACACTATACTATTATCCCCCCTGCCCTAATCCACATACACATTTTTTAACCACTTGACCACTGGGCACTTAAACACCCTTAATAACCAGACCAATTTTCAGCTTTCGGTGCTCTCGCATTTTGAATGACAATTACTCAGTCATGCAACACTGGACCTATATGAAATTTTTGTCCTTTTTTTCACACAAATAGAGCTTTCTTTTGGTGGTATTTAATCACCGCTGGGTTTTTTATTTTTTGTGCTATAAAGGAAAAAATACCGAAAATTCTGTAAAAAAATGAATTTTTCTTTGTTTCTGTTAGAAAATTTAGCAGATTAGTAATTTTTTCTTCATAAATTTTGGCCAAAATTTATACTACTACATATCTTTGGTAAAAATAAGTACAAATTGGTGGATATTATTTGGTCTTTGTGAAAGTTATAGAGTCCACAAGCTATGGTGCCAATATCTGAAAATTGATCACACCTGAAGTACTGACGGCCTATTTCAATTCTTGAGACCCTAACATGCCAGAAAAGTACAAATACCCCCCAAATGACCCCTTTTTGGAAAGAAGACATTCCAAGGTATTTAGTAAGAGGCATGATGAGTTTTTTGAAGTTGTCATTTTTTCCCACAATTCTTTGCAAAATCAAGATTTTTTTTACTTTTTTTTTTTTTCACAAAATTGTCATATTATCAGGTTATTTCTCACACACAGCATATGCATACCACAAATTACACCCCAAAACACATTCTGCTATTACTCCCGAGTATGGCGATACCACATGTGTGAGACTTTTACACAGTGTGGCCACATACAGAGGCCCAACATGCATGGAGCGCCATCAGGTGTTCTGGAGCACCCCGGCCAATTCTGACATTTCTCTCCTACATGTAAAAATCATCATTTATTTGCTAGAAAATTACATAGAACTCCAAAACATTATATATGTTTTTTTAGCAAACACCCTGGAGAATACAATGGTGGTCTTTGCAACTTTTTATCTCGCACGGTATTTGCGCAGTAATTTTTCGAATGCTTTTTTTTGGAAAAAAAAACAGTTTTGGGCTTAAAAAAAAAAAAAAAAACACAGTAAATTTAGCCCAATTTTTCCATAATGTGAAAGATGAAGTTACGCTGAGTAAATAGATACCTAATATGTCACTCTTCAAAATTGCACACGCTCGTGGAATGGCGCCAAACGTCGCTACTTAAAAATCCCCATAGGCGACGATTTAATTTTTTTTTACTGGTTATATGTTTTGAGTTACAGAGGAGGTCTAGGGCTAGAATTATTGCTCTCGCTCTAACATTCGCAGCGATACCTCACATGTGTGGTTTGAACACCGTTTTCATATGTGGGCGGGACTTACGTATGCGTTCGCTTCTGCATGCGAGCACATGGGGACAGGGGCGCTTTAAAAAAAAACATTTTTTTTATTGTTCATTTTACTTTATTTATTTTAGTTTGACATTTTTTCCCCAAAAATAATTTTTTTGATCCCTTTTATTCCTATTACAAGGAATGTAAACATCCCTTGTAATAGGAATATGGCATGACAGGTCCTCTTTACAGTGAGATGTGGGGTCAATAAGACCCCACATCTCACCTCTAAGCTGGGAAGCCTGAAAAAAAAAAAAAAAAGATTCTGTCTTTGATCGTATTAGCGATTCGGTAGAATCACCGGAGAGCGGCGGGAGGGGGGGGGGGATGTCTATGGCTGGGTATTGCAGGGTATCACCGACTATGGCTGGGTATCTCAGAGTATGGCTGGGTATCTCAGAGTATGGCGTTGCAGAGTATTGCATTGCAGGGTATTGGCGGGTGTTGCAGAGCATTGCAGGGTATTGGCGGGTGTTGCAGAGCATTGCAGAGTGTTGCAGGGTATTGGCGGGTGTTGCAGAGTGTTGCAGGGTATTGCAGAGCGTTGCAGGGTATTGCAGAGCGTTGCAGGGTATTGCGGAGTGTTGCAGGGCATTGCGGAGTGTTGCAGGGCGTTGCGGAGTGTTGCAGGGTGTTGCGGAGTGTTGCAGGGTGTTGCGGAGTGTTGCGGAGTGTTGCAGGGTATTGCGGAGCATGCAGGGCATTGCGGAGTGTTGCAGGGCATTGCGGAGTGTTGCAGGGCAATGCAGAGTGTTGCAGGGTAATGCAGAGTGTTGCAGGGTAATGCAGAGTAATGCAGAGTGTTGCAGGGTAATGCAGAGTAATGCAGAGTAATGGGGGTATTGCAGAGTAATGCAGAGTAATGGGGGTATTGCAGAGTAATGCAGAGTAATGGGGGTATTGCAGAGTAATGCAGAGTAATGGCAGGGTATTGCAGAGTGTTGGCAGGGAATCGAGGGGTTAATTTTCGGTGAGCAGCGATGTGGGCACTGCAGATGCAGCCCACATCGCTGCTGACACCGATCTCTTCCCCCTCCGCTGTACCGATCGGTACAGAGTGATCCGTCATTTGACGGAGCGATCACGTGGTAAACGGCCGCGCTGAGCGGCCGTTTACCGTGATTCGTGATGCGCCGGGTCCACTGGACCCAGCGGTCACGGATGCTCTCGTGTGCGCGCCCCAGGGGGCGCGCGAGAGCAGATTTCTGGGAGGCCGTTAATTAACGGCCTCTAAGGCCGCGTACACACGCGCGGACTGTTCGCCCAACTTTGTCCGTCCAACAGTTTCGGCAAACAGTCCGCTCAAACTTAGCATGGACGGACATGGCCACACACGACGAACGAACAGTTTGCTGAAACCGTGCGCGATGACGTGAACGGCACGTACGACGGGACGAAAAATACGACGTTCTATACACTGCATTATAGCTTTCGGCGTGAAAATCCTTTCTGAGCATGCGTGCAACTTTGTTTGACGAACAAGCCTACACACGAGCGGACTGTTCGCTGAAACAAGGTTTCAGCGGACAGTTTTACGGAATTTCCGAAAAACCTTGTTCGTCCAACTGTCCGCTGAAACTGTCCGCTGAAAGCCCACACACGAGCGGACTGTCCGCCCAAACACTGTTCAGCGGACAAAGTTGGGCGAACAGTCCGCCCGTGTGTACGCGGCCTCAGAGTTAAACAACCGCCCTGAAGCCGTTAATCGGCAATGGGCGGTTGTTAAGTGGTTAATAGATGTAAGCAAATATACAGTTGTCTTTTTATTTTTTTTTAATAGTGTACACCAGGCATCACTAAATGGTGGGCCGAATGCAGACCGAGTCACTGTCACATCCGGACGTCCACGGTTCCACCATTTAGGAGCCAGTTGTTTATTGCCGCTGTCATCACTTCATGGCAGGCTTGGGGACAATCCTAGACAGAGGTTGGGAAACAAAGCATCTTTCTAGAAAAAAGGCTGGCACTGCTGGAGTTACAATTTCAAGTGTCCCAGCAAGTGATTGGTTGTTAGGATGAAGGGCGGCTCTAGCAACCAATCACCTGCTAGGGCACTTGAAAAGTTAACTCCATCAGTGCCTGCCCATGCCCTCCATCCAAAGCTGCTGTGTCTTCTGCTATATAGAGCTGAGTGGGGCTGTGCTGTGAATGGGGGTATAGAGCTGAGATGGGCTGCACTGTGAATGAGGGGGAGTCATCTGTAATGTGAATGGGCGGGACAGAGCTGTGGTGGGGGGCAGAGCTGAAGAGGGCTTCCCTGTGAATGGGAGAAGCAGAGCTGAGGGAGCCTGTAATGGGAAATAGGGGAGCAGAGCTTAGAGGGGCTGCATTGTAAAGGGGGCAGAGCTGAGGGGAGCTGAAATGTGACTGAGTGGAGCAAAGCTTAGGGGGTCTGCAATGTGAATAGTAAGAGCAGAGCTGAGGGGGCTGCAATGTGATGGGGCCACAGCTGAGGGGGGCTGCAGTGTAAATGGAGGAAGCAGAGCTGAGGTGGGGCTACACGTCAATGAGGGGCTGAAGAGCTAAGAGGGGCTGCCATGTAAATGGGGGCAGAGCTTAGGGGGCTGTAATGTGAATGGGAGCAGAGGACATTGCTATGGGGGTTAGAAGGTGGGAGCAGAGGACACTACTGGGGGGTTTATGTAAAGGGCGACGGGGACACTACTATTGGTGGGGAAGTGATGTGATGGGCACAGGGGACACCATTGTCAAGGGAAAACTCTGGTGTGAAAAATTAGACTGTGATTTCAAAAGAGGGGACTGTGATGTGAATAATCTTAGTGATCGTACAACAGGAAAAAATTTTTGAACCTTGGCTAGAAGAATATTTTATGAATTGTACCGCCGTGAATTTTAATTGAATACCCCTGGTGTACACTATAATCGAACCCGCTTAACCTGCCCTAATCTGCTCCACCCTGCCCTAATACACTCTGTTATAACAAATATACATTTTCATAAAGATAAGTAAATATAAATTTTTATAGAAATAAGCATATATAAATTTTTTTGCCATGCTCCATCCGCCTAGTGCTCTTCTGGGACATGCTCCATCTGCCTAGTGCCCCTCCGGGCCACGCTCCATCCACCTAGTGCCTCTACAGGCCTGGCTCCATCCGCCTAGATCCTCTTAGGGCCTCTACATGCCTGGCTGCATCCGGCTAGTTCCCAGCCGGGCCTGGGTCCATCTGCCTCGTGCCTCTATGGGCCTAGCTCCATTTGACTAGTTCCCAAGCGGCCCTGACTCCCTCCACCTAGTTCGCTGCTGGGCTTGGCTCCATCCACCTAATGCCTCTATGGGCCGTGCTCCACCCACCTAGTGCTCAGCCGAGCTTGCCTCCATTCTCCTAGTTCCCCGCCGGGCCTTGCTCCACCTGTCCAGTGCCTCTATGGGCCTGGCTCCATCTGCCTAGTGCCTCTACGGGCCTGGCTCCATCTGCCTAGTGCCTCTACGGGCCTGGCTCCATCCGCCTAGTGCCTCTACGGGCCTGGCTCCACCAACCTTGTGCCCAGCTGGGCCTGCCTCCATGTGCCTGGCTCCGCCTAGTGCCTCTACATGCCTGGCTATATCCGCCTAGTGCCTTCACAGACCTGGGTCCATCTGTCTCATGCCTCTATGGGTCTGGCCCAATTCTTCTAGTGTCCAGTCGGATCTGGCTCCATCCACCTAGTGCCCCATTGGGCCTAGCTTCATCCACCTAGTGCCTCACTGGGCCTGGCTCCATCTGCCTAGTGCCTCTACGGGACTGGCTCCATCTGCCTAGTGCCCAGCTGGGCCTGCCTCCATCCAACTAGTGCCTCTATGTGCCTGGCTCCATCTGCCTAGTACCTCTACGGGTCCAGGTTCATCTGCCTAGTGCCGCTACTGGTCTGGCTCCATCCATCTAGTGCCTCTATGGGCCCGGCTCCATCCGTCTAATGCCTCTACGGGCCTGGCTCCATCTACCTAGTGCCTCTACGGGCCTGGCTCCATCCGCCTAGTGCCTCCACGGGCCTGGCTCCATCCGCCTAGTGCCTCCACGGGCCTGGCTTCATCTGCCTAGTGCATCTACGGGCCTGACTCCATCAGCATAGTGCCTCTAGGAGCCTTCCCCCATCCGCTTAGTGCCCCGCCGAGCCTGGGACCATTTGCCTCGTGCATATATGTGCCTGGCTCTGTCCACCTAGTGCCCTGCTTGGCCTGTCTCCATCCATCTAGTACCTCTACATGCCTGTCTCTGCCTAGTGCCTCTACGGGCCTGTCTCTATTCGCCTAGTGCCTCTACGGGCCTGGCTCCCTCCGCCTAGTGCCTCTACGGGCCTGGCTCCATCCGCCTAGTGCATCTACGGGCCCAACTTCATCAGCATAGTGCCTCTAGGGGCCTGCCTCCATCCGCTTAGTGCCCCGCCGAGCCTGAGACCATTTGCCTTGTGCCTCTATGGGCCTGGCTCTGTACTACAAAGTTAAAAGTAAGTTCTCACTAAATACGAACCTTCTCACACAGCTATATACCCTTCTAGAAAACTTAACATAAAAATAGGGATTTTTAGTTCACATGCATTGCAATGCATGTTTAAGCTGGCCAACTGCGTCAAAGTAATCCCTCTCTGGCCAGGCCCTACACTACACTGTACTAATCTACACTACACTACATTACACTAATTTACTCTACCCTAATCTGCTCCACCCTGCTCTTATCCTCTCCACCCTGCCGTAATTCACTCCACCCCGCCCTATAACCCTGCCCTAATCCACCCTGCCTTAATCCTCGCCACCCTGCCCTATAACCCATCCCTAATTCACCCTGCCTTAATACCCTCCACCCTGTCCTATAACCCATCCCAAATCCATCCTGCCTTAATCCCCTCCACCCTGCCCTATGACCCAGCCCAAATTTACCCTGCCCTCTAAACCTGTCCTAATCCACCTGGCCTTAACCCCCTCCACCCTGCTTTATAACCCAGCCCAAATCGCCGAGCCTGGGACCATTTGCCTCGTGCCTCTATGGGCCTGGCTCTGTCCACCTAGTGCCCTGCTGGGCCTGTCTCCATTCATCTTGTACCTCTACATGCCTGTCTCTGCCTACTGTCTCCATCCGCCTAGTGCTTCTACGGGCCTGGCTCCATCTGCCTAGTGCCTGTACGGGCCTGGCTCCATCCACCTATTGCCTCTACGGGCCTGGCGCCATCTGCCTAATGCCTCTACGGCCTGGCTCCATCCGCCTAATGCCTCTACGGGCCTGGCTCCATCTGCCTAGTGCCTCTACGGGCCTGGCTCCATCCGCCTAGTGCCTCTACGGCCTGACACCATCCGCCTTGTGCCTCTACAGGCCTGGCTCCATCCGCCCAGTGCCTCTACGGGCCTGGTTCCATCCGCCTAGTGCATCTATGGGCCCGAAACCATCAGCATAGTGCCTCTAGGGGCATGCCTCCATCCGCTTAGTGCCCCACCGAGCCTGAGACCATTTGCCTCATGCCTCTATGGGCCTGGCTCTGTCCACCTAGTGCCCTGCTGGGCCTGTCTCCATCCATCTAGTATCTCTACATGCCTGTCTCCGCCAATGCCTCTATGGGCCTGGCTCCATCCGCCTAGTGCCTCTACGGGCCTGGCTCCATTCGCCTAGTGCCTCTACGGGCCTGGCTCCATTCGCCTAGTGCCTCTACGGGCCTGGCTCCATCCGTCTAGTGCCTCTACGGGCCTGGTTCCATCCGCCTAGTGCCTCTACGGGCCTGGTTCCATCCACCTAGTGCATCTACGGGCCCAACTTCATCAGCATAGTGCCTCTAGAGGCCTGCCTCCATCCGCTTAGTGCCCCGCCGAGCCTGAGACCATTTGCCTCGTGTCTCAATGGGCCTGGCTCTGTCCACCTAGTGCCCTGCTGGGCCTCTCTCCATCCATCTAGTACCGCTACATGCCTGTCTCTGCCTAGTGCCTCTACGGGCCTGGCTCCATCCGCCTAGTGCCTCTACGGGCCTGGCTCCCTCCGCCTAGTGCCTCTACGGGCCTGGCTCCATCCGCCTAATGCTTCTATGGGCCTGGCTCCACCGGCCTAGTGCCTCTACGGGCCTGGCTCCACCTGCCTAGTGCCTCTATGGGCCTGGCTGCACCCGCCTAGTGCCTCTACGGGCCTGGCTTCATCCGCCTAGTGCCTCTACGAGCCTGGCTCCATCTGCCTAGTGCCTCTACGGGCCTGGCACCATCCGCCTAGTGCCTCTATGGGCCTGGCTCCATCCGCCTACTACAGGCCCGACTCCATCAGCATAGTGCGTCTACGGGCCTGCCTCCATCTGCCTAGTGCCCCGCCGAGCCTGGGACCATTTGCCTCGTGCCTCTATGGTCCTGGCTCTGTCCACCTAGTGCCCTGCTGGGCCTGTCTCCATCCATCTAGTACCTCTACATGCCTGTCTCCGCCTAGTGCCTCTACGGGCCTGGCTCCATCCGCCTAGTGCCTCTACGGGCCTGGCTCCATCCGCCTAGTGCCCCTACGGTCCTGGCTCCATCCGCCTACTGCCTCTACAGGCCCGGCTTCATCCGCCTAGTGCATCTACAGGCCCGGCTCCATCCGCCTAGTGCCTCTACGGGCCTGGCTCCATCTGCCTAATGCCTCTACGGGCATGGCTCCAACCACCTACTGCCTCTATGGCCTGGGTCCATCTGCCTAGTGCCCTGAGGGGCCTGGCTCCATCTGCCTAGTGCCCCGATGAGCCTGGCTCCAACCGCCTAGTGTCCTGACGGGCCTGGCTCCAACCGCCTAGTGTCCTGACGGGCCTGGCTCCATTGCCTAGTGCCCCGACAGGCCTGGCTCCATCCACTTAGAGCCCTGTACTGTATCATATATACAAATATAATTTTTATACATTTAACAGCAATATCCATTTTTATGCATTTAAAACATTTTATTATTTTTTTTTGTTTTTTTTGTTTTTTTGTTTTTAACAACATTACTTTTCACTATCCTGCTGTAAACCTGAAACAAAAAAAAAAAATGTTACACATACATGACAATACGGTTATGACCAAATTCATCATTTTCATGTACAAACTGAAGGTTGATGAAGTCTTCTAGAGATAGGTTGTCTATCTCCCAGAACTCAACCCTCCGGGGCACTCTTCGGTTTCCATCCTGTGGAGGAAAAAAAACAATTACAGCTCTGCAAAGGGGGCATGTATTGCTTTGTGCCATCCATGTTCCGATGCAGGTCGAGTGAAATTGGTGGGAGCAGGGTAGAGTTGTATTGTCCTCTCCCACATCCATTTCACTCAAACAGATGGAACAGGTGGGCACCACCTGATACTCCCTGGCCGGTGGTCTGGCTGGTGCAGGCTGGTCCTCAGCAACGATGCGGTCCCTTGGAGATCGACTTCTATTGGGCATGGCATTCTCTCGATGCTGACGAAGAGCTGCTCGTGTTCGATGAGCAATGGGTGAATCCATGCCTGTAATAACAATGGCAGAGATTTCAGCATTTTTGTCATGTAACTCTATCACAATTTTAAACTTAAATGACAAGGGCAAGTGTCTTACTTCCAACAGATTTTAAGTGAGGCATGTGGCTGTCTAATAAGTAAACCAAAAATAGGAGATAATTTAACTACTTCAGCCTCTGTGATGTACCCATACATCGCCAGATTGAAGTGTTTATCTATTCTTTTTTGCCAGCAATGCTCTTTAATGTAAAAGTGGTCCTAGGAGCTACTTTAGTGATAACTAGCCACTGGATCGTTTTTACAGGCAGTGGAAGAGGCAAACCCCCCCACTCCACCGCAGTCTTCCCGTATTCTCCTGTCCCACCCGGGAGCCCAGGTCAGTTTCGCTAGCTGACCATAAGGAAAACTGAGGATAAGAACATCCCCAGATCTCTCCATAAAGAAGATCTTTCACTCTTCTGGCTATCACAAGGGATATTCTTTATCCCTTGTAATAGCCATAAACGTGAACATAAAAACTAAGAAGTGTAAAAATTAAGAAAGTCAAAAATAAATAAATATTAAAATAGAAAAAAACTGAAAGCACCCCTGCCCCCCCCCCCCCCCCCCCCCACTCATGCACTAAGGCAAACGCATACATAGGTCACACACACATGTAAATGGCATTGCTACCACACATCACACATGAGAGGTATCGCCACAAATTTTATAGGGAGAGCAATAATGTTAGCACCAGAGCTCCTGTGTAACTCTAAACCTGTAACCTGTAAAGCATTGTCTACGGATAATTTAATGTACTGTTCGTCATCAGTCCATGAGCATCCTTAATTTTAAAGCATGACATGTTAGGAATCTATTTACTATGCGTAACGTTATCATTTATATTTGACCAAACAATTTGATATTCTATTGTGTTTTTGTGCTTTAAGATTCGTTAAAGTGGATCCTCCTCCAAAATTGCATTTGAAAAACCACTGCGCAAATACTATGTGGTATAAAAAAAATTGCATCCCCCACAATTTTTATCCTCTAGAGCCCCTGCTTTTGAAAAATATATTATGTTTTGGGGGTTCCAAGTAATTTTATAGCAAAAAAATGCAGATTTTTACAAGTAGGAGAGGAATGTCAGAATGGGCCAGAGGATGAAGTGGTTAAAGCGGAGCTCCACCCAAAAGGGGAAGCTATGCCACATTTGGTACTTTTTGGGGGGCGGGTACCTGGTTTTGACAGGTACCTATTCCCACTTCTGGGTCAGATCACTGCGGCAATCTGAGGAGCTTCGGGCCCTCCTCTCTCCCCTTGCAGCCTTCAGCATTCACAAAGAGCAGCACCTGCATACGCAGTAGGAAACCGGCTGTGAAGAATTGCCTCAGGTGCCGACATCGCTGGATCCCTGGACGGGTAACTGTCCTTACAATAAAAGTTAGCAGCTAAAATACATCTAGCTGTTGACTTTTAGCTTTTTTGGGCAAATTGGAGTTCCTATTTAAGAAAGTAGTTCTAAAGGCAGAAGTTATATACCCTCACATGGTCAGTTTGGAATCAATTCGGACAATCTCCAAAATTTGCCTCTTCTGTATAATTTGTTGCTCTACTGTCTGCTAGTCTCGATTAGATGCCCTGGCTTCATTCCTCCGTAGCGCTCGAGTCCCAGCCACCCCACCCCCCACCCCCATTTTTTCACCTTCCCTCCTCCCCCTCTCTACCTTAACTCAAACTGTATACCCTTTCTCTCTCCTATATAGGTTACTTGCATATTGATTGGTTTCCGGATGTCTATATACTGATTACTTAGATTACATCTACCACTTTACTACTTACCACATATTCATGACTACGTAGATGGCAGAATTGATAATTGTGTCATTCAAGATATTGGCAGAGGCTCCTTATATACTTGTTTTCATACTGTTTCTATATTGTATTTTTTACAGTTATTAAAGTGTTGTGTTTACACCCATAAGCTCGCCCTTATAGGTCATTACAATAATTTGGTACACACCCTCTATTTGGTCCAGAGTGTGCCACACACTCTTTTTCCTACTAAATGCACCAGCATTCTCTTTCTATCGCCTGTAATGTACAGGTGATGTAAAGTGCATTTTTTGTGATCTACAATTTCTTATTATTTATTAGTTATGTAAGGTTGCTTTCAGCCTCTCATCTAGGGACTGCTGTACAGAAAATCCTTGGAAGACTAGTATCCAAAATAATTGTGAAACATACATAGTGTGCTGTCTAACAGTGACATTGAAAAAATAGTATATCATATGTGCATCAAAGTATAAATAAAAATCCAAAGTAATCAACCTTGTAAATATATAAATCAGTATAGAATTTAACACATGCAGCACTAAAACCTTAGTGAGTTAATAACTGTACGTAAAGTTGTATGCATTAAGGTGAAAAACCTTCTGTAGTGCTGCAGCCCCCCAGCCCCCCTGTTTTACTTACCTGAACACTGTCATCCTTCGGCTGGGAACGAGCACACCAGATCTAGCTGGTGTGTTGTGCCCCGATTGGCTAGATGGAAAGTAGCGCAGCCCTTGGCTTCCTCTGCTGTCAATCAAATCCAATAACGTGGCGCCAGGGGGTGGGCCAAGTCTTGTATTCTGTGTGAATGGATACAGATGCAGGACTCAGGAGCACCCCCACATGGGTGTTCACCAAGGAAAGCCTTCTCCAACGTGGACACTCGATAGGGGGAGGAGCCACCAGCGCTGCTGAGGGACCCCAGAAAAGGAAGACCAGGGCCACTCAAAATTAACTGTACAGTGGAGGTAAGTATGAGATGTTAAAAAAGGAGGGTTTACAACCCCTTTAAAAAGTAGCTCATAAATACACAAGCACATTCGTTGTGAAATGACTATTAAGCCCCATACACATGTAGCACCGGTTCCTGAAGAGCACGTGCTATGTTTTTGAAATGTAAGGTTAAACCTGAACTGCAGTTTGGTTTGGGTATAATTTTTCCAAATTTTGACCTCAGCATCAGTTTGACTGGACTATAGGGTGTTTAGCCTGGCCAGCGGGGGCACTGTCTTTTCTGGCAGGCATCGAACCACAGTCTGGTTGGGTGCTTTAAGGTTACTTTCTCTTATATTCACTGACTGACACAGCTCCTCTCTGTAACACAATGGGTTGTCAACCCCATCACTGGAGATTACTAGGCAAGTTGTAATACAACACTTCAGAACCTTTAGTTCTGCCCATGGGGTGGTCCCTAGGCTACAACCCCACAGCCTGCTCAGGCAGAACTCAGTTTTTTCTTGGCTAGTGAGGAGATAAAACCTAGGAACCCTGCGGGCCCATAGGTCCGTGTTTTTTTGATGCAGAAGCTTGGCTTTTTGAGCAAGATGAATGATCCTGTGATTTTCTATCAACAGCCGGCTGGGTGACAGGCTGGTTCACTTATCCTTGTAGTCTCCCCAGTCCAGCCATAGAGCGTGTGCAGGTTGCAGCTAAGGCTCGGCATAACTCAGCTCCAGAGCTGGTCGGTGAGCTTTATGCTCCGGGGCGTACATATGACCGGGCTATTGATGTCTGTGTCACAGCATGCCAAGGCCAATAGTCTTCCCTGTACTGATCAGGAGCTGACTACCGTAGAATGTCTCCCAGCTTCAGGACTGGTAAGTACAGCTCTCCCTGCCTGGCAGGGTGGAGCAGCTGGGCATTCCCTGGGAAGTCGATTCGGGGGCCCCCCTTACCCCTTCTCTTCTCTCCCCTGTCCCAAACTCCCTACTTCCCCCCCCTTATGGGGGTGCTGTACATGTGCTGAGCGGCTGGGTCCTGATGCTTAGTCCCGCTGTATGCCTGTGTAGTCATGTCCCTGTGTTGGTGCAGCGCTGTGCCTGCCACGTGTTCTCTCTAGTCCCTCATATCGCTGTTCGGTGGCCATTTTAAGTATGGGCAAGGGTCAGACTGGCTTCTGGCTTCAGTCGGCCATTTTCCTGGTGATTCCCTATTGAGAACACCGGCGGCCATTTTCTTGTAGCCAGACCACGTTTTTGTGCTCTAGCAGCTGCCCCTGTGCCCACTGCTTCCTGTTTTGTTATCACAGGGCGCTGGGAAGGTTATCCTGTGTTCTGAACATGTGTGTGTGATCGCCCACCTATCGTTCACCGATCGTGCAACCAGCCGGCCGCCGACACAGTTTTCTGCTATATCTGCATCTGGGAGCGCTGGGGATAATCAGGCATTGCAGTAATACAGCACAGAACGGCCCAGGGTTTTGAGTCCAGCGGGTTAGAGCCCCTCAGCCAGAGGCAGCAGGAGGGTGGGACTGTCACTGTCTTAAGTCCCCTTCAGGTGGCAGACAGAGTAGGGTCAGCATGGCTTCAGAAACTGGTGTTTCTTCCCCCAAAATCCAGGCAATTGCAACCGGTTCACCTGCGGAATGCGCGGTCCCTATGGACACCCTTACGGCGGTCTTCAATTCGTTAATTGCCAAGATAGAGGAGGTATGTGGGAAGAAAGGTGCTAAAAAGCAGCCCCTGCCCCCCCTTCCTCTGAGGAGAGCTCTGACGCAGACTCGAGTCCTGCTGAGGCCAATGACCCCTGTTCTGTCTTGTCAGATGACGCTGACCAGGACCATTCGGACAGTGAGAATGAGTCCCCGTCCAAGTCCGTGCGCGACAAATCGCTAGTTGGAGCACTTATCACAGCTGTGCGTGATACCCTGAAGAGTCAGGAGCCAGCGGATCCCTCTGCTGATATACTGGTCCCTTTTGGGTCCCGCAAGCCAGCATGTTCACCCAAGGTGTTCCCATATCTGACTTATTTTGATAAGTTCATTTACAAGGAATGGGGTCAGCCACAATGGACCTTTTCGGTCCCCAAATACATGGCGGTGGGTTACCCCTTTGAGGAAAGCCTTCTCAAGAAATGGTCGGCTCCTCCGTTCGTGGACCCCCCAGTATCCAGGTTAAACAAAGTAACCACGATCCCGGTTGAGAGGACTCCTGCATTCAAGGATCCCACAGACAGGAAGGCCGAGGCGGTGGCTCGTTCCTTGTTTACGGTTGTGGGGTCAGCCGTGCAACCTGTACTGGCATCTGCACTGGTGTCGCAGACTGAGTGGGCAAATGTGTTGCACCGTGAATTGGGAGAGCAACAGGCCCTCCCTGTCTGCGTGGAACAAGCAGACCAACTAGTGCAAGGCCTTATCTACGTCTGTGACACGGCCCTGGATACTCTCCCTCTGTTATCCAGGGCTTCAGTGTCAGCTGTGGTGCTGAGGCGCCTTATTTGGTTGAAATGCTGGTCTGCTGACCAGGCATCCAAGAAAGCCCTCACGGATCTTCCCTTCCTTGGCGATCGGCTCTTTGGAGCCTCGCTGGATGACATTATTAAACATACCACTGGTGGTAAGAGTACTCTACTCCCACAGGCCAGGAAGGCTAAGGAGCCACGCCGCAGGCAAGGGCCCTCTTTTTCCGCTCACAAACGGCTTTTTGTCCCTGCATCGACAGATCCAGGTGGGCCAGCCAGTCAGGGACTCTCTGATCTGGTGGTTGAGGTCCCCGGAGATCAAGTATGGAAAATCGTTCCTTCCTTTGACGTGGACGGTGATCACTACGGACACCAGTCTATCTGGCTGGGGTGGAGTGATGGGGATTCAGTCGGCTCAGGGCCTCTGGTCGACAGAAGAATCCGAGTTGCCGATCAATCTGCTGAAATTGAGAGGAATCAGGTTGTGCCTCCACACATGGTTGATGAGTCTTCAAGGGCGTCCGATAAGGATACACGTCTCTGAATATCTCTGGATACGTCCCACAGTCGAAAGTTCAGAGGACTTTTGTGTGACTGTGTGTATGCAAGCCATGCTTGAGCGGAATTCCATCGGAAAAACCATCCAAGTCTTCTCCAATGGAAAATCCATTTGTATGTATGGGGCAGTACACCCCTATTAAAAGGGATTATGTGAATAAAAAATGTAACAAAAAATCAAACAAAGATTATAGTGAAATCAAAAATGTTCATAAACAGGTGAGTAAAAGTCCACTAAAGGTGTCCATCCATATCCATGGTATTGCAGTGTCCTCGTGCACAACAAATGCAAAGTGTCAGTGCTCCACCACCATGTTCTAAGAAAACTAAATGGGCGCTTACCAGAAGTTTCAATCCACAAGCAATCTATGCACATTTCAAGTGTACTAATAGAATGGATAACAGTTTATATTTTTGATCTCATTATAATCTTTGTTTGATTTGTTTTTACATTTTTTATCACATAATGCCTTTTAATTGTGGTTCTGAGTAGAATAGTCACTTCACACTGTTAAATTCAATACAAATTGTATATATTTACAAGGTTCATTAATTTGGATTTTTATTTATACTTTGATGCACATATGACATACTGTTTTTTTGAATGTCACTGTTAGGCAGCGCACTATTTATATTTCATAGCAGTTTCTCTATTTGGTTTTCTTGTGTAAAATTTGAAAATGCAATAAAAACAGACTAAACATAAAGTCAGAAGGTTTTTTACCTTAATGCATTTTCTGCATTAGTCTTAAAAACCTTCTGCATGCAGCTCTACCCCTTACACTTACCTGAGCCTGAACTTGATCCAGTGCTATGCACAAGAGCAGATGCTCTCTCTGCTCTTTCCCTCTTCATTGGCTATGACACAGCAGCGGGAGCCATTGTTTCTTGGCTGCGGTCAATCCCAGCCAGTGAGAAGGGAGCGGGGGGCAGGGTCGTATGGACACAGAGCCAGCTTAGGAGCGGGCCCACACGGGTGCAAACATAGGAAGTGTATTGCTGTGGGGGTACTTTGCAGAGAGGAGCAACCAGGAGAGCTGGAAGGGGGTCCTAAGAAGAGGATCTGGGTTGCTCTGTGCAAAACCATTGCACAGAGCAGGTAAGTATTAATTGCTTATTATTTCAAAGATAACAAAAAAATCGGTTTAGAATCACTTTAATGGTCAGATTCATGCATAAGTCCAATGATGACTAGTTGAATTGAAATTAAACCTTCCTAATTTTCTATTCACAGAGAACAGAGCCATTTATAATACATCATACTGCACATTTGTAAGAAAAATACACTTAAATGAATTGTATTGCACAAAATAATACACAATATTGCTAGTAAAATATAAAAGACAATGTTGTGTCAGGTAATTCATTATCATACACCAAGATTTAAAATTGCACACTCCTGTGAAAAGGCAACACACTAAGGTACCTGAAATTGTCTATAGGCCACACACAAAAGCCTTTATAGGTTATCTGATTAGAGTTAAAGAGGAAGTAAACCCTGATGAGTTTACTTCCTCTTTTTTTCCAGTAGCCCATTATGTGTCACTTACCTGACACAGGAGCCAGCGAAGTCGCGCTGTCCCCTGTAGTCCGCCGCATCCATCTTGCTGGTGGCGTCTCGCAGCTCCGCCGCTGTCATTCGGCGAAGCCACGATGACGTCACTCCCGCGCGTGCGCACGGGAGTCGACAAATGCGGCAGCTCCATTTTTGGAACTGCCGCGTTCAGTGCGCCTGCGCGCCGCTGTCTACGGCGCATGCGCCGTAGACAGCGGTGCCCGTTTTCGGGCAAATATCTCCTAAATCATATAGGTTTAGGAGATATTGCTTGGACCTACAGGTAAGCCTTAATCTAGGCTTACCTGTAGGTGAAAGTGGTTTGTAAGGGTTTACAACCACTTTAAATGTGTGCTCTGACTCTAGAATTATTGCAATCACTATGAGGTTCACAGCAATACCACACATGTGTGATGCAATTATTATTATTTTTTATTACGTTTTTTTTCTTTTACACTTTTTTAAAATTTATTTTTTTCATTCAACTTTATTGCAATTACAAGGGGTGGACAAAACCCCTGTGATAGCTTTGGGCAGTGACAGCCAGGTACACTTCATGGAGAAATCAGGGGTCTGTTGGATCCTACCCTCCCTTCTAGATTGTAAGCTCTAACTAGCAGGGCCCTCTGGTCCCTCCTGTATTGATTTGTACTGTAAGTGTACTATCTGCCCTCATGTTGTAAAGCGCTGCACAAACTGTTGGCGCTATATAAATCCTGAAAAATAATAATCCTTGAGCCCTCCTCTGCCCTGCAAGACATCTGATTAGATAGAGGTCTGCTTTTTATTGCACACAAACACACTATAATACACATTTTTTTTTTGCTAAATATAAACTATAATGATGCATCAGGTAAATATATGCCATACAATGAAAAATTTAAAATTCTGAATGCATGTGAAAAAATGACAAAGTACGCTACCTAAAATTGGCCATAGGCAATCATTTAAAAGCCTTACAGGTTATACATTTAGAGTAAAAGGTGAGCTCTGGCATTTAAAATTATTGTTCTCACTCTGATGTTCACAGCATAACCTCATTGAGTGATGAAATCACTGTTTACATATGTGTGCAAGACCTACATATGCATTTGGGTGTGTGAACAGGGGACAGGGTGGTTTAATTTTTTTTTCATATTTTAAAAATAAATAAAAGTGAATGGGCAGTTGTAAAAATCGATAACAGGATCATGGCTGCTGCTGCACCCATAATCCTAGTATAACCGCTTTTCATTCAGAATGTACAGTATATATATACATATGCTGAATGGCAATTAGTTAACATATCAACTCTAAATAAACAATTTGAAACTGGTAGCAAAATTAAATTATTTAACAAGGGTAGAAAAGGAATGCTTCTCCCCTTTGGCCTAGGTTCACACTGACAGCGGGAATGAAATCCATTTCTTTTTACCGCATGTCAGTCACGACATCGGGGGCGATTTCAGAGACATCTATCTGTGTTTCTGCACAGATGTCTATTGAAATCGCACCCCGAAGTCCCCAAAAGTAGTACAGAAACTTCTTTAGAGAATCTGTGCAGCGTCGGACTGATTCAGATGGTGCCATTGCCGGCAATAGCCACAGATTTGACATGCGATGCAATGTGAACCAGGGCTTATGACCAGAGTCAACGCCCAATCCTAATTTTGCATTCATAAAACTATACATATCATCACGACTACTTGTATCCAGGTGGATTATACTGTACCTTTTTTTTTTTCAGGACAGATTTCTTTAGGTGGGAAATGTTAAAGGATATCTCCTGATTTTTATTATTATCAAAGGGAAAACTGGTCCAAAAAAGTAGAAAAAAAAGAATTCTTTAACCAATTTGTATCCGGGCCAATTCTGACACTTCGCTCTTACATGTAAAAATCTACTTTTTTTGTGCTAGAAAATTAATTAGAACCCCCAAACATTATATATATTTTTTTAGCAGAGGCCCTATAGAACAAAATTATGGGTGTTGTCATTTTTTATGTTTTCCAAATGTATATTTGGGGGGGGGGGGGGGAAATGATAAAATAATAAAAATCCATTTTAAAAAAAACACAATATTTACTCCAATTTGTATAATGTGAAAGATGAAATTATGCAGAGTAAATAGATACCTAATATGTCACACTTTAAAATTGCATCTGCCCATGGAATGGCAGCAAACTATGGTGCTTTAAATTCTCCATAGGCAACGCTTAACAGTTTAGAGTTACACAGGAGGTCTGGTGCTAGAATTGTTGCTCTCACACTGATGTTTGCGACAATACCTCACATGTGTGGAACAATCACCCTTTACATATGCATTTGCATATAAGCACAGTGGGATGGGAGTGCTTTAATTATTATTATTTTTTTAATTATTATTATTTATTTTATATAAACTTTTTTTTTTTAAATTTTATATATTTTTTATTTTTTACACTTAGCGTTAGGGAAAGGCATCAGAGGGAGGGAATGGGGACCCCCTTGCGCCACCCACAGAAATGATTGAGTGGCTATTTAGCCACTTGAATCACTTCTGCCATAAACAGAATCGCTGGCTGAAAAAAAACATATTAGAACGAGGCCTGTAGGTGCAGACATCATCCCGGTATGACTACTTCAACCCGAGGACTTCCATGGATCTCCTACAGGCAGGAAGTAGTTACATTGTAATGTCCTAAAATATACAGTTACATTTATCACTACCAAAAAACAACCTGCAGAATAAATTCTCCTGTTCCTGACGATCACAGCGATACCACATATGTGTGTGTGATTTGTTATTTGTGCCCATAATAGAGCCAAGAAACAATAGTATGTATTGTAAGAACACATATATGGAGCACCCAGGTTTAAAGCCCACTTCCTGGATGCCTCATATATGTGTTATGTGGTCATGAAGGGGTTAATATGGTACAATTGACATACCTGTTGGGTCACGTGGTGGCATTTCACGATTGTTGCCCCGTGGACGTCGCGGCATCTTGATGGTACTAGATGGTATCGCAGGTGAATGAAGGTTTACCTAAAAATAAATAGTATTAATACTAATAATAATATACAGCACTATAATACTAAGAGAAATGTAGAATGATAGTAGTTTATGGAGGTAATCGCTGGAGTCTGGCTTCAGAGATGCGTCTCAGTCGAGATCCTCTTCACATCTGCCTGTCAGGACCCCTAGAGGAGCCCCAAATATCTGAACCTGTGCAAAGATCAACTGCCAACCAATCACAGGCCTTCTCACAGTAGCTGCCCCGATCCTTTGCCTGAAATATACTGGCTCATACAACACTGTAACCAAAGGAAATTGAACTTATTCCATTGTTATTAAACAAATAAAGCTTTATTATGATATTTAATAAACACTGGGTATGATAATGTCATAATATAAAGGAACTGTGACAGTTGCTCTGGTATCAGGCAGTGATAAGGACAGACTGCGGATCCTTTGTGGGGACTGTAGGGGAACCAGGAAGTGGGTTATGAATGGAGTTGGGCTGAATGTTGATCCAGTCAGTACATATATCTGTGTTCTGTGTATGTAGTACTGTGTATGGGGGGACCCGGGTCACTTCTGTCTGCAGGCAGGCTTGGCTTTCATATTGTGTGATGGCTGAGCCCATTCCAAGAGAGGGCTGAGTGTCCCTGGTAACCATAGCAACGGTGTATACACTTCATCCCTGTGTGTACTACATAACATAACCCTGTGTGTGTATAGAGCCCCCTAAAACATACATACCTACATGCATACTATGTGTATAGGGCACCCATATCTACCTTCCTGTATACTGTATATATGAAACCTACTCCTGTATACCTACCTGTAACCTGTGTGTGTAGAGCCTACTCCTGTATACCTACCTATATCCTGTGTGTATAGAGCTTTCTCCTGAACACCTACCTATATCCTGTGTGTATGGAGCATACTCCTGTATACCTACCTATATCCTGTGTGTATAGAGCTTACTCCTGAACACCTACCTATATCCTGTGTGTATAGGGCCTACTCCTTTATATCTACCTGTATACAGTTTATAATTAGAGCCTACTCATATATACTTAACTGTATACTGTGTATATTGAGCCTACACATATATACTGTACCTACCTGTATACTCTATAACTGATTATTGCACAGTCAATGCAATGCTGTACTCAAATAAAAGTAATGTCCTTTTTTTCCCACAAATAGAGCTTTCTTTTGGTGGTATTTGATCAGCTTTGATCATTTTTAATTTTTTTGCACTATAAACAAAATAATTCTGACAATTTAAAAAAAATATATATATTTTTTGCTTTCTGCTATAAAACATATCCAATAAAAAAATTGAAAAAATCTAATTTCTTCATGAATGTAGGCCAATATGTATTCTGCTACATATTTTTGTTAAAAGAATATCCCAGTAAGTGTATATTGATTGGTTTGCACGAAAGTTATATCATCTACAAACGATAGGACATTTTTATTTATATGTTACTAGTAATGGTGGTGATCAGTGATGTATAGTGGATTGTGATGTTGCGCCAGACATTCTGACACTTTTTGGGGACCAGTGACACTAATACTGTGATCAGTGCTAAAAATATGCACTGTCACTGTACTAATGACACTGGCTGGGAAGGGGTTAACATCAGGAGGATCGAAGGGTTAACTGTGTGCCTCACCAGTGTTTATGTGAACTGTGTGAGGTGCTTTTACTAGGGGAAGAGAGGGAATGTAGCAGGGACACAAACGCCATCCCTTCCCCCTGTCAGAATGGCAATCTGGCTTGTTTACATAGGCAGATCAGAGTTCTGTCTCTCTGCCAGATGATCGGCTGGCGGGCATCTAGTACCTTGCACCCGCCGATTGGCTTCTGCTGTGTGTAATGAAGCGAGGTGTTGTATTTATACATGATCCAGCACACAGCTGCCACCCTGTAGCAATAAAGCTGGTATAGGGTAGTCCGGAAACGGTTAAAAGAGAAGTCCAGCCTGGGCTCATTCGGTCCGGTGCTGCATCCGCCTAGGTAAGTATGAATATGGGATAAAAAAATGACATACATCTCTTTTAATATTCAAAGTAAACTCACTCATCCATACATGTCTCCATGCTTTATTTTGTTGAGAAATCATTTTGAAAAACATCCCCAGCATTTTTAGAAATGACCATCTTTTGCTGTTGATTCATGTAGCATTTACTTCATGGAATCCATCTGCCCTTAGTTCAGGCATGCAGTTAGGAGTGTGCGCTTAGCTGAGAAAGCCTCTCCTTCCCTCCTCCAGATGAAAGAAGAAAATACCCATGAGGTCTCCTGGGAAGTATGACATCATTTTAGCCTAGGCCAGAAACCAGGAAGCAACTGAAGAAATGTAAAAAAAAAAAGATTAAAACAAGTAAATATGATATATCTTCTTATCTATATACTCATACTAGCAGCATAAACATTTAAAATAGTTCATGTGATTGAGAGAGTTTAGTTGCACATTAACAACTTGCTTACTGAGCACCTAAACCCCCCTCCTGCCCAGACCAATTTTTAGCTTATAGCGCTGTCCCTCTTTGAACGACAATTACTCAGTCATACAACACTGTACCCAAATTCAATTTTTATAATTTTTTTCCAACAAATAGAGCTTTTTTTGGTGGTATTTGACCTCTTTTTTTTTTCTTGTTATTTTTTTTTTAAAAAGACCGAATGTAAAAAAAATAAATACAAAGCTGTTTTAGATTTTAATACATTTTTCAAACAGGTAATTGTTCTCCTTCATTGATGTACGCTGATGAGGCTACACTAGGGTTGCCACCTGTCCAGGATTCACCCGGACAGTTTGGGTTTTGACTCATGCGTCCGGGTTTCAGACTGCCTGAAACCCTGACACATTATTCAGACTGGACTATGGCTTCCCAGCAGGGTTGCTGGCTACAGTTGTCTAAGCTGGGAGTGTCTGTTATGCCGCATACACACGACAGGACTTAAGTCCGGCAGACTTTCGACGGAGTTCTGACGGAGTTCTGCCGGAGTTCTGACAGAGTTCTGACGGACTTTCCGAATGAACGGACTTGGCCACACACAATCACACCAAAGTCCGACGGATTCGAACGTGATGACGTATGACTGGACTAGAATAAGGAAGTTCATAGCCAGTAGCCAATAGCTGCCCTAGCGTCGGTTTTAGTCCGTCAGACTAGCACACACACGAGCAGATTTCTGGGTCCGGCAGAGTTCTGTCGGAAAAATTTGAAGCATGTTCCATTTCTAAAGTCTGTCAGACTTTTGCAAATCAAAAGTCCGCTGCAGCCCACACACGTTCGAATAGTCTGCCGGAATCATTCCGTCAGACTTTTGATGTTGAAAAGTCTGGTCGTGTGTACGGGGCATTACACTCTCTTTCATGCTGCCTGAAGCCAGCACTAGCAATCCCCTCAAACACACAAAGTATTGGTACTTGTACTCGGTCTTAAAAAAGTGGTATCGGGACAACCCTACCATCCTTCCCTGTCTGTGACTGAGGTCTCCCCCGTTCTCTTTCCTGTCTCTGAGTGGGTGCACTAAGGAAAATCAGGGTTTTCAGAGCACTCCCTACATCAGGGCTCCCAGAGGATCCCTTATGTTAGAGTCCCCAGAGTTCTCCAGTGTAAGGGAACTCTGCGGGTTTAGATGTAAAAGGGGAACTCTGTGGACTCTGATGTAAAAGGAGAACTCTGTGGACTCTGATATAAAGGGGGAACTCTGTGGGTTTAGATGCCAAAGGGGAACTCTGTGGCCTCTGATGTAAAAGGGTAACTCTGTGGACTCTGATGTAAAGGGGGAACTCTGTGGGTTTAGATGCCAAAGGGGAACTCTGTGGACTCTGATGTAAAAGGGGAACTCTGTGGACTCTGATGTAAAGGGGGAACTCTGTGGACTCTGATGTAAAGGGGGAACTCTGTGGGTTTAGATGCCAAAGGGGAACTCTGTGGACTCTGATGTAAAAGGGGAACTCTGTGGACTCTGATGTAAAAGGGGAACTCTGTGGACTCTGATGTAAAAGGGGAACTCTGTGGACTCTGATGTAAAGGGGGGACTATTATTATTATTTCATATGATTAGAAATTTTATTTATTAGCAAAATATATGTATAAAAAAAATTGCTGTGCGTCGCATTAAAGTGTCCGTTTTTGACTTGAAGAAATGGTGCTGTCAAACTTTGTGTGACGGAAATTCCGACCGAAAAAGTCAGATGGAGCCCACACATGATCAGATTTTCCGACAACAAGATCCGATCACACATTTTTCATCAGAAAGTCCGGCCGTGTGTACAGGGCATTATTCTCTCCAAGTTCCAGCTACCACAGCACCATTATGCTGTCATCGACATGCTAATTCATGTTTTTTTTTGTATTTATTTATTCCAGATATGCCAGGAAGTAAAGACATAAAACTGGTCACAAGTTAGACTGACTACAGATTGTTTCACAATTTAAAACAAGATCAACAATCATGAGAGATCTTCCCCTGAAACAAGGTGGTAGAGAATTAACTTTCCAGGTAATTTCAGCAAATAGAGAGGAAGCACCAGCAAATACAGACATGATTATGAAGGGATGGCAAACCCTACCCAGAGCATCTATACAACCCACAAACCTAGACGGGTGAGGATGGAAGCACAGAGGAGCTTTGACAGCACTGCGCTAGAGGACTCCATTGCGGGTAAGTCTGTCATAATGTGCTAGTATGCAGTGCATACTAACACATAATGACTTCAACCTGCAGGTGGCCCTTTTTTTATATTTTTGTGGTGGTTTACTACCACTTTAATTAGCTGAGGTTTTTCTTTAATTTGTTAGTCAGGTCCATTTAAATCTGCTAGTACATCTAACACTACCCTTTCCCCAGATTGACAATGCTGTTGTCCGAAAGTGGAGATGCACTAAAGCTGTACAAAAATTCTTTGTACATTCAATCAAAAAACACAAAAAAATTGTGCAGGAACCTTTTTTTCAAATCAGAAAGCCCGGAGCAGAACTCAGCAGAGTAAGCGCAGGGCGGCATGACTAGTGTTAAACAGGGACTGAGTGGGCGGTACAGTTGTTCGTTCTGGTAGGGGAGGAGCAGAAGTATAGTGTAGAGGGGGCGGCTCCTCCCCTCCTCAGTCTGCAGTGTAGGAGCGAGCTTCCCACCCTCCCTCCCTTAGCTTTGGGGGGGATGTTGTTTTTAGTAACGTGTTTGCTTTCTTTTTCAGTTGAGCTGTCGTGGCAGCGGCATGTTGTGGGTCTGTGCGGATGAAGGATTTACCCCAGTGATCGAAGAGTGCGGGACCTATCGGTGGTATAGTACCCGTCGGTGGTGTACAGCTAACAGTGGTTTTAGCTGAAGTTGGTATTAGGTGCACTGCGGTCAGTGTTTGGCCTCTGAGCTAGTTTGTCAGCTTGAGGTCTATTAGAGTTGGGGACCGCAGTGCCGGAAGTTTTTATGATGGTGGTTTGGTGGGTTTATCTTAGCACAGACCAACGGGAGGAGTTTAAGGGAGGAAGTGCCTTAATACTTGAGTTTAGATTTGTTAATTTATGTTATTTATGTTAAATTATTTTGAATAATTTTATAATAAAGATAATTGGCTGCTACGGCCATGTTTTACTCCAGATTGGTGTGGTCTCAGTTTCTGGGGTGTTTAGAAGTTAAGGGGCGTAGCAGTGGTAAAGATTGGAAAGGGGAAGAAGTCACCTAGGTTATACACTGGTCAAGTGTGGCACCGCAAATTAGGAGCCGTACCAATTTGAACCATTGCTGTCAGTAGGCAGAGACTTTTCATGAGATTTGGAACCCCATGACAAGAAGCACTGGTGTGAACAGGGGGCTTAATGATTTGTATTTCTGCCAGTCCTGAGAATTGCACAGTTCTGCTGCACAACACAGCCAGGCTTGAAGTATAGTAGATCTGATTTTTCTCTGCAGCCTGGATACTGAAAAGATATGCTGTAGTCTGATGAGCTTGTTTCTCTGTTACTTTGCTCTCTCCTCCCAAAACTGACTGGCTCCCTGTGCTGCTTCTCCCTCCTCAATCTGAGCTCTGCTGTACAGGGACTATAAGTGGCTGATACCAGATTGACTATAGGTGTTTACACTGGTTGCATTGTAAAAAAAAATTTAACGATGTAGTAACGAATATCCAGCAGTGCTGTGAACAAGGCTTATCGCCAAAACTAGTCTGCAGCTGACTGTACTCACTGTGAAGGCTTGAAAATAAATACGCTTGATGTTATGGAGTTGGCGGCTGCTTCTTTTTTTAGATTTATTTATGTCATTTAAAGTAGAGTTAAAGGCAAAAACCTTTCCTTTGTGACAGAGTAAGGGAGGGTTATAATCCCTGTTGTATTTTATTATATTTTTGCCATTTGTGCCCCATTGGGGAGATTTTCCTTCACTTAGTGCCGCATAGCCAAGACAAGAAGTGAAAGGAAATCCCTCCAAAATGAGGGAACCCCTGGTTGTCACCAGGGCCACCAGAAGTAGTGTCCTCATTGGAAAATGTCCCCTCTATTACTGCTTTAACCACTTCCTGACCAGCCAACGCTGTTATACAACGGCAGGTTGGCTCCCCTGCATCAGCCGTCGTAGCTATACGCCGGCTCGTGGGGTCAGGATAACCGCCAATGCTCAGGGGCGGCGGTCGTGATGACCGCTGCCCACGAGCAATCCTGAGCAGGAGACACAGAACAGGGATGAGTGTGTGTAAACACACACTTCCCTGTTCTGATCTGACAGGAGTGACAGATCGTGTGTTCCTATTAGGTAGAACCACGATTCCTCACTTCCTCTAGTCAGTCCCTTCCCCCTTCAGTTAGAATCACCTCCCAGGGAACACAGTTAACCCCTTGATCGCACCCTAGTGTTAACCTCTTCATTGCCAGTGAAATTTTTACAGTAATCAATGCATTTTTATAGAACTCATCGCTGTATGTGGTGTGTCACCCTGCCTTACGATCCCTGAGGTCTGCTTTTATCCATCTTGATGAATACTTCTGCTTTTATTGACCTGACGCATGGCAAACGAGTTGCTATTGTACAGAGTGTATTATCTGTATTTGAATATCTGAGCAAGTGTTCCTATTTCTTTCCCTGTCAACAGCCTGCAACCCAAACCCTTGTCGTGCCACTGAACGTGGCATGCATCTCAAAGGTGTCTGGATTGGAGAAACTGCTGATTGTAAGATCGACACCAGGACTGGAGGAAGTAGTGACCTCCATGTTTCTGTGAAGTAAGTGTCTGCTATTGTTTCACTGTATGCAAACAAACACAATTTCTTAGGGTCTATTTTCTATAATATTTTAATGGATAAGTACAGCTTTTGTAAAAATAATTGCTCATCTTTTTGCAGATTAAAAAAAATGTGTATTTATTATTTTTTATTTTTATTATTCTACAGCCTATAAAGCAGCCCTCAAAATTTCTACTCGCCTGCTCGCATTTGGCGAGTGGATTTAACTTGAGGGAAAGCATGGAGCAAGGTTGCCAAATGTCCGTTAAGAATGGTTGCTGCCTGTAAACAATATGGCAGCGGGCAGGCTTTGGAACTGGCAGGCGCAGTTCCGAGGCAAGCTCATGCACAAATGGAGGGCAGGCAGCCGGGCGTATGTATGGCGATGTCATGGCGGCGGTGCCTGTTATGAACTACAGGCTACAGCAGGGGCAGCTGGGCTGGCCTGGGGACATGAATGCGGAAGTACTGTATAACATGAGCACTGGCTGTCGCCTCAGAGCCCTGGACAGTGTGCCTGGAGGAGGCAGAGTACAGCGGAGGTGGGGAGCATAGACTGGATGGAGGTGGTACAGCTCTCCTCCCCAGCAGAGGGTAAGACTGGCCAGGGAGAGGGAGGACTACAGGTTCCAGAGGACCCTGCATGTGGAGCAGTGCCAAGGCATGTTGAGTAGTTCCCCAATAATAACCAATAAGCGTGTTTGCAGGAGCTTGTTCTTCTACCCCCTACCTGCCTGTAGAGTGTTGAACTTGTAGTTCACATCTGAAGAACAATACCAGGCTGCATGCTGACAGGAAGATACAGAGCAGATGGCCGTACGCCGTCCAATCTGATTGCAGATGGCCGTACGCCATCCAATCTGGCTCCTCCCCTCTTAGGAAACACCGCCTGTAATTTCACAACTTAAGTCTAATCCTCCCGCCGTCCCCTCAGTTATGGTGTTTCCTCTGGTGGGGAGACACCGCTAAGGAACCTTAGCTAAACAGTCAGGGAGTTTGAGGCTATGTTACCTACAGTGGAGGAGACAGTGGTCTCTCTGGCTCCGCTCGGCACTCCGACCGGCTAGGGAGCGGAATGTTTGTACAGACTGCTTCCACGCACCCCAAGCTCAGCTTGGGGAAGCAAGAAGCTTGGGGAGGTCCGCCTGTTCGTTTCGCCCATCGGTGGCGCTGCAGCAGGATGTCCCAGGTCCCCCTGTATTGTGCAGTCGGCATGGAACTGGGAGGCCAGAGCAGATGACGGGTGGCATAATTTCCAGTGGGGGCGGACATATTTGCTAGATCCGCATCTTCTGGTTGCAGACGCGGCCTGTGAAGAGAGACCAAGCATTCGGCAAGTACGGCCTCTCTCTAAGCTGTACAGACAGCTATTGGAGGCACGTTGAGAACACACATCCTCAGCAGGAGAATGTTCGAAGCAGAGGCTTCAAGAGCGGCTCCTGGGGACCACAGCACCAGCCACTCAAAGGTAAGGGGAACCCTGGGGAGGTGTTCTCTTACTTAGTAACCAGAAGCTCCACTGGTGTTATCCTTCCTTGGTGGTCGGGGGGAAGGGGAGTATATCTGGGACCCTGTTGGTGGTTGGTCCTGGGGGGAACTCCCGGTGGTCCTCTAAGTAGTGCTGGTGTACTTTAGCTTATGCTACACTCTCTTTATTTCTGTGTGTTTCAGAAAGCCACGAGCAAGTCCCCCCATGGCTCTAAGAAGAAATGTCCTTCGTGTAGAGCCTCTATGGGGGATTCCTGGGCCAAAGCACTCTGTAGAAAGCTCGGAGGTATGTGACACAAGTCCAGGAGATGGTCTCACTCCACCTCGAATAAATCCTGAAGATGTAAGACTTAAGCCGCGTACACACGGGCGGACTGTCTGGCCAACTAAGTCCGTCAGACAATCCGACGGACAGTCCGTCCTACTTTTGAATGAACGGACTTGACCACACACGATGAACAGACAGTCCGTTGAAAGCTTGCGCGATGACGTGTACAGCACGTACGACGGGACTAGAAATACGACGTCCAATACACTGCAATGCAACCTTCGGCCGTGTAAATCCTTTCTGAGCATGCGCCATACTTAGTCCGTCCAACTTGCCTACTCACGAGCGGACTGTCCGCTGAAACCAAAGTTGGACGGACAATATTACGGAAATTCCGAAAGACTTAGTCCGCCAGACTGTCCGCTGAAAAAGTCCGCTGAAGCCCACACACGAGCGGACTGTCCGCTGAAATGTGTTTCAGCGGACTAAGTTGGACAGACAGTCCGCCCGTATGTACGGACTACTAAATTAGAACTAAATTAGAATTAAATACAGCTGCCTGCCTGATTAACTTAGTCCCAACTACCTTAAGCCGCTACAAGAAATCACTCTCCCGACACCTACTCAATGCTGCTAAAACGCTCATACCTATCCATTGGAAAACCCCTAAAGTCCCAGGAGTTAAGGACTGGTTAAATAGAGTGCAATACATTTTCAAAATGGAAGAAATAGTGGCAATGAAAAAAGAGAACAGCACAACCTTTAACAAAACTTGGCAACCTTGGCTGGCTTTTACCCTCTCTTCCGACTACCAATCACTTATTGGGTGAATTTCCCATCCCCACTACTCTATACAGAGTAAAAGGAAAATAGAATGACTGAATTTTGTATACCTCTATTAGATACACACTTAACCTGAGGATACAATCTCTAGTGCGATGGACCCCCCCCCCCCCTCGCTACCAATCCCCCCCTACCCTGCATCCTCTCCTACCCCCTCCTCCCCACGTATATATAACCTTTCTTTTGACATCACTAGTCTCTATCTCCTCTATTTGTTTTTAATATTTTATTTTAAAAAGGACTTTCCCATTAAAAGGAAGTATGGGGAGCAGTCTAAAAGAAAGGCTCGTCCTCAGAAGAAATTTGAAGCCCCTAAAACTGATCAGCAGAAGACAAGTTGGGGGCAGAAGGGCAAAGGGCGTGGGGGGGGCGATTTTTCGCCCTCCAGAACAGCCCAAAAAGTCCCAATGACAGGGTCATGGTGGGAGGAAGGTTAGGGGCCTTCCTCCCACAGCGGGAGATGATCACCTCCAATCAGTTTGTGTTGGGGATCATCAGAAGAGGTTACCGATTGGAGTTTTCAGAGCCCCCCCTCTAAGACTCCTTGTTACCGAGCTGCCAAGGTGTGTAGAAAAATCCTCTGCTCTTCTTTCCTCTCTACAGGAGTTAGAGAAACAGGAGGTGGTGGTACGGACCCAGCAGGAGAGACAGGCAGAGGCTTCTATTCCCACATCTTTGTGGTTCGCAAGCCTTTGGGAAAGTTCAGGCTCATCCAGAATCTGAAGCCTCTGAATGCCTCAGTCGCCTACAGGAGGTTTTAGATGGATTCAGTTTACTCGGTGAAGGCACTTCTTCCACCGAACTGTTTCATGGCATCAATGGATTTAAAAGATGCATATCTGCATATTCCCATCGCAGGGAACCACCAGCGTTTTCTCAGATTGGCAGTAAAAACCTCGGTAGGGTTGCTACATCTCCAGTTCAAAGCACTTCTCTTTGGGCTATCCTCTTACCCCTGTATCTTCACCAAAGTTATGGTGGAGGTACTGGCGTTCCTGCGACACAGGGGAATTTTTCGGTGATCGCATATCTCAACGATCTTCTCCTGTTTGCCCCTTCTCCGGTGCAGTTGATTCAGGATCTGCAGGTAGCAAGAGACATTTTACAGAGCCTGGGGTGGCTTTTGAACCTGGAGAAGTCCAACTTAGTTCCATCCCAAAGGGTCACCTTCCTGGGCTATGTGTTGGACTCAACAGAGCAAAGGGTCTTTCTTCCCTTGGAGAAAATCCAAAAGGTAGACAAAGCATTGTTGTTTCTCCAGGGCAGTCATCAGGTCTCAGTGAGAAAGGTCATGTCGGCCTTGGGCTTATTGACATCCACTCTCCCAGTAGTTCAGTGGGCAGGGTTACATTTCCGTCCTCTGCAATTATTCATCTTGAGGGTCTGGGACCACAGCCAGGGGTCTTTGGACTCTCTGGTTTCTGTTCCAGCTCAGGTCAAGAGGTCCCTTTGGTGGTGGAGAAAGGGGGCAAATCTGTCACAAGGTCTGGAGTGGGTTTTACTGGTGACCAGGGTTGTTACAACCGATGCGAGCGGCTCAGGCTGGGGAGTGCACCTAGACTCCCGGTTGGTACAAGGTACCTGGGAGAGGAAGGAGACAAAGAGGTCCTCGAATTGGAGGCAGCTGAGAGCAGTAGATCTGGTACTCAGGGCTTTTCAGGGGGAACTTCAGGGACAGCATGTGCGAGTCCGGTTGGACAATTCCTTGGTTGTGGCTTACGTCAACAGGCAGGGGGGCACCAGGAGCAGAACGTTATGAGCCCTAGTGGAAGCCATCTTCAGGTGGGCCGAGGCAAATGTCCTATCTCTTTCAGAGATACATTTGAAGGGGGAGCAAAATCAGATAGTGGATTTCCTCAGCAGGAGAACGCTGAGAGAAGGCAACTGGGTTTTGAAGCAAGAGGTTTTCGAAATGGTCACTCAATGGTGGGGGATTCCTTCGGTGGACCTTTTTGTCTCAAGGGAAAACGCAAAAGTGGGTCTCTCCTTTTCCATGAACGGGGGAGACGGGGTGTTGGGAGTGGGCGCACTAGCACAGAGCTGGAGATTCTCCAATTGCTATGCTTTCCCCCCTCCTGTTCTGATTGCTGAGTGTTAAGGAAGTTTCAGGCGGAGAACACTAATCTCATTCTAATTGTGCCACACTGGCCCAGGAGGCCGTGGTTCTCCATTCTGAAGGGTCTGTCTGTGGAACCCCCCTGGATGCTCCCAGTCCAGGAGGATCTTCTTTCTCAAGGTCCAATCTGCTGTCCTCGGGTGGAGCGGTGGAACCTTGCAGCTTGGCTACTGAAGAGGAATTGCTGAGGGGCAAAGGGTTCTCAGATCGCTTAGTAGCCACTCTCCTAAGTTTGGCGGAAAAAGGAAACGCAGGCTATCTACTTGAAGGTATAGAAGCGATTCAATAGCTGGTACTCAGAAAGCTCCTTTGATGTGTGCAGCTCTGTAGCCGTTTTGGAATTTCTGCAGGCAGGGGCGGATAAAGGCCTAGCCCTTGGTACCTTGAAAGGTCAAGTATGCGCTTTAAGCGTGTTTCTGGAAAAACATCTAGTAACAGACCCATGGATAGTGAGGTTTTTTAGAGCCTTAAGTAGGCAGAGACCTGTCAGAAATTCCCCTTTCCCAGTGTGAGATCTTTCATTCGTTTTACAGGTTCTCACGGGGGAACCTTTTGAGCCATTGGAATCTTGCACGTTAAGATTGATCACTCTTAAAACTGTGTTTTTGGTGGCAATCACTACAGCAAGGAGAGTGAGTGAACTCGAAGCCCTTTCTGTTAGGGCGCCTTTTTTTCAGGTTTTTACGGACCGTTTGATTTTTAGAACGGATCCGGCCTTTTTACCAAAGGTAGCTTCTAGTTTTCATAGAGACCAGGCGATTGTGTTGCCTACTTTCTGTTCAAATCCCGTGTGGGAACAGGAACACATTTTTCATAGATTGGACGTTAGAAGATGTGTCCTTCATTATTTAGATTGTACAAGTCAGTTCAGGAAGTCTGATTCACTTTTTGTGCTATTTTCAGGGGCCAGGAAGGGTTCCAGAGCCTCTAGACGCACAATAGCCAGATGGTTAAGGTTGGCCATTGGGCAGGCTTACGTGATAGGGGGGTTAGAACCCCCAGTTGGGATCAAGGCACACTCAACCAGGGCAGTGGCGACTTCTCAGCCAGAGTGGGCTGGTGCTTCTCCAGAACAGATATTTAGAGCTGCGACGTAGTCCAGTTTTTCTACTTTCGTGAAACACTACAGATTGGATCTTCTGTCAGCCAAGGACCAAGCCTTTGGTCGTAAGGTGCTGCAGGCGGTAGTCCCACCCTAAGGTAAGGTGCTCACTTATCCTCTCTACGGTGGCTGTCCTGAAAGACGGACTAGTGAAAAACTGAGTTACTTACCTTTAACATCCTTTTCCAGGAGTCTTTCAGGACAGCACAGGTACCCACCTAGGGTTTTGGATATCTTTGGGAACTCATTGCATGAGACCGTCAGGTAAGATAAAAGGTTTGTTTTTTGATGTGTTCTTGTGTCTCCCCAGTTGGCCGGAGGTACTCTGGAAGAACTGAGGGGACAGCGGGAGGATAAGACTTAAATTGTGAAATTGAAGGCAGTGTTTCCTAAGAGGGGAGGGGCCAGGGTCTCTCTACAGTGGCTGTCCTGAAAGACTCCTGGAAAAGGATGTTACCGGTAAGTAACTCAGTTTTTTCTGGATTGTACGTGGGGTGGAGCACTTGTTCCCGTGCAATGTTGCACTGGTATAAAAACTATAAGGCATTCAAGATAAAACCATGCATTTACTAATCTGATATCACATATAAGCACTCTCTTGTTAACCATAACTGTAGTAACTTTCCTGATGGAGTAGGTGAAAGATGGGGATCACACAGTCAGAGAGCCCATTGATAGCTTTAGGTTAAAGAAATAATTTGTTTCCCTGTCATAAATAGTTATCAGTTTTCAATTTTTTTCAATTCATAATTTTGCTTTACTAGCAACAAGATAACCCCCTAGAAAGGGTGATTGTGAGAACATTACTAACTGTGATTCCCGGGTCAGGCCCCCGTAACCATATTGTATGCAGTGACATAGAGCACAAAGACTTTTCTATTAACCTTAATCAGGAGGCCTCACAGGATTGTGTGTACTGAATTTAGTAGAAACCAATGCGGGATAAAGCTTACCATTTATGGTGTGTAAGTTTGAAATTAACGTCTGCTTGAGGGGATGCACGGTCAATCCGATCTCTTGCTCCTGAATTGGAGTGTAAGGCCGCGTACACACGGGCGGACTGTCTGGCCAACTAAGTCCGTCAGACAATCCGACAGACAGTCCGTCCTACTTTTGAATGAACGGACTTGACCACACACGATGAACAGACAGACCGCTGAAAGCTTGCGCGATGACGTGTACAGCACGTACGACGGGACTAGAAATACGACGTCCAATACACTGCAATGCAACCTTCGGCCGTGTAAATCCTTTCTGAGCATGCGCCATACTTAGTCCGTCCAACTTGCCTACTCACGAGCGGACTGTCCGCTGAAACCAAAGTTGGACGGACAATATTACGGAAATTCCGAAAGACTTAGTCCGCCAGACTGTCCGCTGAAAAAGTCCGCTGAAGCCCACACACGAGCAGACTGTCCGCTGAAACACGTTTCAGCGGACCAAATCCGTCAGACAGTCCGCCCGTGTGTACGCGGCCTTAGTCCGCCAGTCTGTCCGCTGAAAAAGTCAGCTGAAGCCCACACACGAGCGGACTGTCCGCTGAAACACGTTTCAGCGGACCAAGTCCGTCAGACAGTCCGCCCGTGTGTACGCGGCCTAAGGAATCCTGTAAACCCTGCTGATAATCAAGGACCTAAAGACATCTGAGGGAGAAATTAGCAAACAAGCAGGTTATTAGTAGAGGTCGACTGATATGTCGGGCGATATTTGGCGTTTCTTAATTAATCGGCATCGATTATAACTTCAGCACGGCTTGCAAATGACTTCTGTAATAGAAGTCAATGCAAGTTGCCTGAAGTCTTCCATGGAGCGACTTGTTTCTCCTCTCTGGGCAGCCTGCCAAGTCTGAGAAAAGAAGCTAAAGAGATGCAATGTTTATACTTAACAATGAACCGAACTTCATGTGTAGGAGTTCTCAGTTTAACCATTTAAAGACTAAATCTTTTCTGACACTTGTTGCTTACAAGTAAAAATCCAATATTTTCTACTAGAAAATCAATTCGAACCCCCCAAAAATGATATATATATATATATATATATATATATATATATATATATATATTTCCTTTGGTAGAGACCCTAGGGAATAAAATAGCGGTTGCAATATTTTATGTCATGCGGTATTTGAACATTGGACTTTCAAACGCATTTTTTTGGGAAAAAATACACAAATTAATTAAAAAATAAAATAAAACGGTAAAGTTAGCCCATTTTTTTTTAGTCCAAAAGTTCTGATTACCTGTTTTTGTGTATTTAATATTTAAAATATATATTTTTTTTATTCTAAATTTTACATACAAGTGAATTGATTGGAGGTTTGTTTTGTTTAATAAATGTTTAAATGTAAGAAAATTTCCGTATCACTTATTACTTAAGGCTGCTTACACACTGGAGTGGGCAGGCATTGACGGTAAAACCCTGCTAGTTTTAGTGGCGCTTTAGCATAATTTTAGCGGCGATATTCGGCTTCTAGTGGAGTGCTTATAACCCAGCTAGAGGTGCGCTTATAACCCAGCTAGCGGCGTGCTTATAACCCAGCTAGCAGATGAGGAAGGGGTTAAATGCTCCCGTGAAGTGCCACTGCCGAATCGCTTTGCAGGCGCTTCGGCAGTGGTGCCCATTAATTTCAATGGGCAGGAGTGGTGGAGGAGCAGTATACACCGCTCCAAAGATGCTGCTTGCAGGAATTTTTTTTAACATCCTGCCATCGCATCGCCTCAGTGTGACAGCACTCGGGCTTTCACACTGAGGCTGCAGGGGAGCCATTTTGCAGGCATTTTGCAGGTGTTATTTTTAGCCCAAAAGCACCTGAAAAACGCCCCAATGTGAAAGGGGTCTAACTGTTAGATCTTATGAGATGAAGGGAAAAAAAAAGACATAACATCGACTTAACATATTTGCCCAAAAAAATCTGCATCATATATTGGCCATCGGAGAAAAACCCATATCGGTCGACCTCTAGTTAACAGTGCCTATGACAATAAAAGAACCTCATAAGGGGAATCTGATGATCCTGAGACTGTGCATGGGGGCAGTATGGGATGGCCATCAGGGTGTCTCAGGTTGAGTTCGTAACGTTCCTCACACAGATATGTCTGATGGTATACAAGTTCGGAGGTGTTAAAGAAAATTAGCATATCATTTATATAATGCCAGGAAAGCGTGTCCTTCTTTCTTTCCAAGTGACACAAACAATTGTTGGTATCAGCTTGAGCTCAGTATCATCCTGAGCAAAATAGCCAGGTGGCTTTTATTTATAATAAACAGAGTGATAACAAAAGAGGCTGCTAACTTCGGAATCCGCCAATCAGACACTTGGATTCATTCAAAACAACCAATGACACACAAGGTTCTTTGCCTGGCAGATCTTACTTCATACAGCGCACAGAGAATCAAGATCCTGAACACAGAACAGCAAAAATGTAAAAAAAAAAAAAACTTGAAGTATGGTTGTCTTACCATAGGCCGGCCTTTTCTTGTCTGGTTCTGGAGGTCTCTTCCCCGTCGAGGACCGCTGATTTAGGAAGATCTGTTAGCTCCTACCTAGCTCACCATTAATGTTAAAGAAAATTATAAAAGCACAAAAAGATCTCTTATATAATGCCGGGAAAGCGCGCCCTTCTTTCTCTCTAAGTGACACAAACAGTTGATGGTATCAGCTTGAGCTCAGTATCATCCTGAGCAAAATAGCCAGGTGGCTTTTATTTATACTAAACAGATCGATAACAAGAGAGGCTGCTGACTTCAGAATCCGGCAATCAGACACTTGTATTTATTCAAAAGAACCAATGACACACATGCATATATTCAAACAGAAATACATTAGTGACGCGTGCAGACGGTGGTGGGAAAAACCATGTGCAAGCACATGGCTTTGAACACAACCATGTGCACATTCCCACTGCTACCAGAGATGCGAACCATACCAAACTATGGCCCAGTGGGCCATAATTTTGTATAGTTATACTATGGTTCCCAAATACACTGATCTGCTTACTTAGGAGTTTAAATCTGGTCGCCATGGAGTGGCCAGTTCCTTGGTGAGGCATAAACAAACAACCCTAAATGAGCAAACAGATCCGCCGTGTCCAAGGGAAGGCTTCCGCATCCAATGGTCTTCCATCAGTGTCTGTATGTGTGAAAACCCTCACATGAGTGTATGGCAGCAAAACTGACACTGGGGGGCATCTGACAACATACATTAATACAATTTTCCACAACAGCGGGAAACCTAAACTAACATAACAAGAAACCGGAGTACTTATCTGATTAGTAAACATGAAGTCTGTCACCGGGTTAGTTATCACGGCGTGCCCTTTAAGATTGTGGAGATTACCTAGGACTCGGAGAGTGTTTTGTAGTTGTCAAAGCAGGGATGGACCTAGTATCTGAGTGTGAGCGATGTCTCTTGAATCGTGTTTGTTGCGTTTCCATCGGTTCACCCCTGGATGATGGATGGTTTTGTGTCATGTGTACGAAATTCTGCAAACCAGTTTGGAACTTCGACTTGTATGTTGAGCCTCGCACAGAAAGCTTAGAGATCTTCTGGGACCCTTAGTAGAGATGTACGGCCTTGGTAGATGGCAGAGAGGAAGAACGGAAACTTGCACTGGTAATGGATCCCTCTGGCCTGTAGGATGGGCACTAGTGGGCTTTGACAAAGCGCAGGAGCGCGAAACATGTAAGCAGGAGAGTCGGCATAGCAACCTTCCCCTTCACAGCCTTCCACGTGACAAGCCTCTCATGTGATCCACAGCCGCTCGGACAAGCGGCACTGCAGGCAGTGCAGCGTTCTTCATGCTGCCTATGTGTACAGCTGATATCATCTGGTGACTAAGCTTGATCTTTACCACCTAGCGTGCAGCATTACACCTCTGCCTCCAAGCCGAACGCTTCAGATGGAGCTGAAATAAACACCTCCCCCTCGGTCATCAGACTGGACTCATCAGCTCTGCAGCCCATTGAACACCTATGAAGTGAGTGTCCCTAGGAACGTTGTTCCATTCGTTAACACTGACTTTTTGGGTTCTTTCAGATGATTGATTGCATTCATTAGGCATTCGAAAGCTGTGCACATTGGTCACATTGGTCTTTGGTTTTGACCTTTCCAAAGTTATAATTGAGAGATCTGAGGAGCTTTTCATTACCAAACATCTGTCCGTTTTATGATTGGTGTTTTTTATGTGTTTGAGATCCTGCAGGGATCAGATGTCTGTGTTTATTTTTTACATTTAATAAATGACATTTTAAAGTCTTTTTCACATCAATCTACTAGTCCCTTTGATGCGCTGTTTTTGATCGTTTTTTCTGCTGCATCCATTTTTTGCCAAGTCCATAATGGGTTAACAGCCGCACATTGAGACCATCTACAGGACATTTATTTAAATAAACAAACATCCCACGAGATAGTCAAACGCTCTTAAAGAGACCATTCATTTGTGCGCCAACTTTATCTTGTTTTGTTTTACAATGGATCCCTCTGGCCTGTAGGATGGGCACTAGTGGACGGAGGTCCCTGTGGTGTTGGTGGGTGATGGCAGACAGATCTTGAGAAATGTGGATTTCATTACCTTCATGGGAAAGCTGGATTCTGTTGCGGGCTTTCCGGAGGATTTCCTCTTTAATCTTGAAGTCTGATAAACAACATACTATGTCACGAGGGGGGTCTGCATCTCTGCCTTTTGGCTTGAGGGCCCTGTGGATGCATTCCATCTCTATAGGGGTAGTAGTGATCTGTCCAGAAGGTTGTTATTGAATAGGTTGGACACTGTGGACAGTAGCTGTTCAGGCTCAACTGATTCAGGGAGACCCCTCACCCTCATGTTATGTCTCCTTCCCCGGTTATCCAGGTCTTCCTTGTGGCATTGTAAATCACGCAGCTGCAGGGTAGGGTGTGGGTGTCCACTTTGTGGTGGATCGGGGGGATGGTCGTATTTTGCTGAGCCGTTGTGCGCTCTACCTCCTGCACTCTCCCTGCCAGCGCCTGGATGTCATGGCATAGGTTTGTGATGGCCACCGACCTTGATATCCACTGCTATACTGTGGAGATCATTTAAGCTTAGCTATTTACTGTTGTGGATGCTGCAGTCGCTCAGCGGGGAGAGAAGGCTGGCTTGCAAAAGTCGAGCTGGCTGGAGTATGGCTCATAGGGGACAGAGAGGTCTGTGTTGTCGCTGCCATGTTGGTTGCCTGTGTCCTGAATATTTCGGGGATATTTTGGCTTATACGCCTACTCATGTCTCGGGGAGTGCGGGAACGGGTAGCGGAGGATCCACATGAAGAGGTCCCCATGCTAGATGGCAGGGATGTTTAGCAAAAAACCTCAGATGGAGCTGGATTGTGGATGATGTCGGCTGGAGCTCAGAATTCAAGCAGCCATCTTCTTCCTCTGCAAACCATGCTCACTTCTTTTGATGGTATTTGATCACCTCTGGGGGTTTTATTTCTTGCTAAACAAACTGAAAAAAATTGTTTTTCTTAGTTTCTGTCATAAAATTTAGTTTTCTCCTTCACTGACGGGCACTGATGAGGCAGCACTGATGAGGAGGCACAGATTAGTAGAATTCATGGACACTGATAGGTGGCACTGATAGGTAACACTGATAGGCAGCACTGATGGCCACCGATAGGCGGCACTGATTTGTAGCAATGACGGTCACTGATAGGTGGCACTGACAGGCGGCACTGATGGACACTGACTGGCACTGACAGATGGCACTGAGGGACACTAATAGATGGCACTGATGGGCAGCACTGATGAGATACTGACAGGTGTTACTGCTGGGCACTGACTGGCACTGTGATGGGCACTGGCACTGTGGTGGGCACTGATTGGCACTGAGAGACTTTATTCAGGCACTGACTAGCTGTTGGGCACTGATTGGCAGCTGATGGGCATATCTAATGTTGGCTGTGCTGATAATCAATGTGCTGATTATCAACACAGACCCCCCTCCGACAGGAAGAGCCGCTAATTGGCTCTCCCTGTCATCGCGGACCGAGGAATGCCATTTACTGGCGCTTTCTGATTCAGCAATGATCAGCTGTGATTGGTCACAGCTGATCATGATTTTAAGAAGCCTCTGTCAGAGGCTCCCTACCACAATCGGAGATGCGGTGTGTCAGAGTAACGCGCAGCACCAGTGATAGCAGCGATGCGCACCAGCATGTTATCCTGCTGGACATCATATGACACCCAGTCAGGATAACAGAACCGCCGCCCGGTCATCAATCTGCTATAGGCCAGGCGGGAAGTGGTTAAACATCTAGGGGTGATCAAAGGGTTAACTGTGTGCCTAGCTGGTGTTTTCTTACTGTGTGGGAGATGCTTGTACTAGGGGAAGGCATTGATCTGAGTCCCTGCTTTGCAAAGACACAGGATCCATGCCTTCTGTACTGACAAAACAGTGATCTGCCTTGTTTACATGGGCAGATCACCATTCTCCCTCTGTACCAAATAATCGGTGTGTGCAGGTGAACATCTAGTCCGTCATACCCACTGATCAACTCCCGCTGTGTATAATCAGTGCTCAGTGTTTGGGCTTTGTTCTGCTGGAAGATGAACCTCTTTCTTAGCCTCAAATCACACAGAGGGGTACAGGTTTTGCTCAAGCATATCCCTGTATTTAGCACCAACCATCTTTCCCTCAACTCTGACCAGTTTCCCAGTCCTAACTGCTGAATAACATCCTTTTGGGTGACGTGATGTGTTGGGTTTGCGCAAGACATAACGTTGTCTTTGATTGACAAAAAGTAAAATTTTAGTCTCATCAGACCAGAGCACCTTCCTCCATACATTTTGTGAGTCTCCCACATGCCTTTTCGCACACTCAAAATGTGCCATTTTGTTTTTTGCTGAAAGTAATGACTTTCTTCTGGCCACTCTGCCATAAAGCCCAACTCTATGGCGTGTACGGATTATTGTCGCCCTATGTACAGGTACTCTGGTCTCTGCTGTGGAACTCTGCAGCTCCTCCAGGGTTACCTGAGGTCTCTGTGCTGCCTCTCTGATTAATGCCCTCTTTGCTCAGTCCGTGAGTTTTGGTGTGCGACTGTCTCTTGCCAGGTTTGCTGTTGTGTCATGTTCTTTCCATTTGCTTATGATAGATGATTTGATGGTGATCCTAGGGATTATCAAAGACTTGGATTTTTTTTTATAACCTACCCCTGACTTCTCAACATTGTCCCTTACTTGATTGGAGAGTTCCTTGGTCTTCATGGCAGTGTTTGGTTAGTGGTGCCTCTTGCTTAGGTGTTGTAGCTTCTGGGGCCTTTCAAAAAGGTGTGTATATGTAATGACAGATCATGTGACACTTACTTTGCACACAGGTGGACATCATTTCACTAATTATGGGACTTATGAAGATCATTGGTTGCACCAGAGCTTTTTATGGGCTTCATAACAAAGGGGGTGAATACATAGGCACATGCCAATTATCTTTTTTTTTCTATCTCTGAAAAATAGTTTTATGTATATATTTTTCTAATTTTACTTCACCAACTTAGACTATTGTGTTCTGATCCATCACATATAATTCAGATTAAAATCACATTGAACTAAAGGCTGTAATTTAACAAAATAGGTAAAAAGCCAAGGGGGTGAATACCAGGGGGGTTGCAAGGTACTGTGTATCTGCATATATGTGTGTGTGTATGTATATATGTGTATATATAGTGTGAGGGGTTAGCTCGGCAGCGGGTGTGTGTGACCCCCTGGATGGGTTCACAACACAAAATCAGGCACAGCAGACAGCGTTGTAGATGCAAAAAACAAAAGATCTGGTTTATTTATGCTACATGCAGTGATACATATAACAGCCAAACAAAAAATAAAACATGAAAATAAATCCTGGTCAGCTTGACCTCTAACTACACACTTAGATTCCCTGTCTAACAACTGGGTGCAGCCTTGTGCTGTACCAGTCCCTGCCTCTGTTGTAAAGGTTTGCCACACAGGCGTTAACTCACCGCACAGAACAGATATCACACTCCCCAGTCTATACAACACAAAACTGGTTCCAGGATGGAGCATCTCCCTAAGCATGCTGGGGTTTTTTGTAGAGGTCTTAATGAGTCCATTTACTTCAGCTGGGCTCATTAACTCTTCCCCTCTAGTTGTACAAGTCTGCATAAAGCCTGAATCTAGGGCACACATATTTCCCATCCTGGATACAACCAGGTGACTTTACCTGCCTGCTGCCACATACCCCCCCCCCCCTCTTGTTTCAACCTTGGGGTTGTAACACAAGCAGTCAGACACGCATGTATCCGAGACAAAGCATCCACATTCCCCATTTTAACACCAGGGCGATGCTTAACTGTAAAGTTAAATTCTTGTAGGGCCAGGAACCACCTATTTACCCTTCTATTGGTCTCCTTGTTCTGAGCCATCCACTTTAAAGGAGCATGATCAGTCACCAGGTCAAAGTGCCTACCTAGCAGATAGTACCGAAGAGCTGCTAAACATTCCTTCTCAATCGTGGAGTAATTTACCTCATGGGACTTCAACTTCCTGCTGAGGTAAATGACTGGGTGCTCTTCCCCGTTCCAGACCTGGGATAACACTGCTCCTAACCCAACGTCTGATGCATCAGTTTGTACCACAAAGTCCTTAGAGAAGTCTGGTGAGTACAACACTGGCTGGCTACATAAGGCTGTTTTTAAGGACTAAAATGCTTCTTCAGCCTCTGGGGACCATTTAACCATGACCGACTCTTTCCCTTTTGTCAGGTTGGTGAGGGGCACAGCCTGAGAAGCAAAATGGGGAATGAATCGTCGATAATAGCCAGCGATTCCCAGAAAGGCTCGTACCTGTTTCTTGCTGTTGGGACGTGGCCAACTCTGTATGGCCTCGACTTTATTGACTTGGGGTTTTATCACCCCCCTCCCAATAGTGTACCCAAGATATTTGGCCTCCTCCTGTCCAATGGTACACTTCTTTGGATTGGCCGTAAACCCAGCTTCCCGGATAGAGTCTAGGACTGCTTGTACTTTTGGCAAATGTGAGACCCAGTCTGTGCTATGGATAATCACATCATCCAGGTAAGCTGCAGCATATTTCTGATGGGGCCTCAGAATCTTATCCATTTTCCGTTGGAATGTTGCCGGTGCATTCTGTAACCCAAACGGCATTCTCTTATATTGGAATGCCCCATCTGGGGTTACAAACGCAGTTTTCTCCTTGGCCGACTTGGCCAGGGGAATTTGCCAATACCCTTTGGTGAGATCAAGAGTTGTCATATATCGGGCTGTTCCCAGCCGGTCAATCAACTCATCTGGGGTAGGTGTCAAATTTTGTAACTTTATTCAATTGTCGAAAATCGTTACAAAACCGCCAGCTCCCATCAGGTTTGGGCACTAGTACGATAGGACTGGACCAGTCACTCTGGGACTCCTCTATCACACCCAATTCCAACATCCTTTGAACCTCCCCACGTATTGCCTCCCGTCGGGCCTCTGGTATTCTATAAGGTTTTAGTTTTACCCTTTCTCCTGGTGGGGTGATAATGTCATGCTCTACGCCAGATGTTTGTCCCGGCAGCTCAGAGAAAATCTCTTTGTTGCGAAGTACAAACTCTTTAACCTCCTGTTGTTGGGCTTTCGATAAGGTGTCTGCTATTCCAACCTCAGGAACTAAGCAATCAGGCTGTGCTTGTGACAAAGTCTCTGCGACTAGGGATTCCCTATCCCTCCAGGCTTTCAGCAGATTGACGTGATAGATCTGCTCCGGCTTTCGCCTTCCTGGCTGTCTAACCCTGTAGTTCACCTCACTAATTTTTTCAATTACTTCGTATGGACCTTGCCATTTGGCCAGAAATTTGCTTTCAACCGTAGGGACTAGCACCAAGACCCTATCCCCCGGGGAAAAAGTACGGGTCTTGGCCCCACGGTTGTACACTCTCTGCTGTGCTAACTGCGCTTGGGTCAAATGTTCCTTTACGATTGGCATTACCTGTGCAATTCTATCTTGCATCAGGGCGACATGCTCAATCACGCTCCTGTGAGGAGAACTCTCATTTTCCCAAGTTTCCTTGGCGATATCCAGCCGCCCTCTGGGGTGTCTCCCATAGAGCAACTCGAAGGGTGAGAAACCCGTAGAGGATTGGGGTACCTCCCTAATGGCAAACATTAGATAGGGTATTAGACAGTCCCAATTCTTTCCATCTCTATCCACCACCTTCTTTAACATTTGTTTAAGGGTTTTGTTGAATCTTTCAACCAACCCATCTGTTTGGGGGTGATACACAGATGTACGCAATTGCTTCACTTTGTACAACTTGCATAGTTCTTTCATAACCCGGGACATAAAGGGTGTACCTTGGTCCGTAAGCAGTTCCTTACAAATACCCACGCGGCTAAAAACAAGAGATAGCTCTTTGGCTATGGTTTTGGCCGAGGTATTTCGAAGAGGAATTGCTTCCGGATAACGGGTGGCATAGTCCAATATAACCAAAATGTACTGATGCCCCCTAGCAGACTTCATTATCGGACCTACCAAATCCATTGCGATCCTCTCAAAGGGGACCTCAATGATAGGAAGAGGTACCAGCGGGTTACGGAAATGTGGCATAGGTGCCGACTTCTGACACACAGGGCAGGAGGAACAATAATTTTCTGTTTCCTTCATGACCCCAGGCCAATAGAATCTCTGCAGTACCCTCTCTCTGGTTTTCTCGGCCCCCAGATGACCTCCCAGAATGTGCCCATGGGCCAATTCTAACACCAACTTCCTGTAAGGTTTGGGCACTACAAGTTGCTCAATGGTTTCTTCTGCCCTTTGAGCCACTCGATACAGCAGGTCCCTTTCCATAGTGAAGTAAGGATAAGGGCAAGTCTTATCTGGGTTCACTAACTCGCCATCTATTTTCACCACATTTTCCCGTGCCTTTATTAGGGTGGGATCTTTTAACTGTTCTGTGGCAAAATTTTCCCTGTGAACCTCAAGATCTGAAAACTCCACAGACGGCATGTTTTCATATGAAGATGTTGGCTCCTCCCCAGTTTCTCGATTTTCCCCCGCCAATACCGACAAGGGAAATCCAGGAGAGTCCTCACCACTCCCAGAGGAATTCTGGTCATCTTCCTGGTCTATAGGGGCACCAGTGGGGGGCTCAGGACAATCCCAGAGTTCCCAGAATTTTGGAAAATCCCTTCCCACAATAGCATCATGTGGTAAGTGAGACACTAACCCCACTTGATGAGAGAGGTTACCTTTGGGGGTCTCAAAAAACACTGAAGTTACAGGATACTCTCGGGTGTCCCCATGCACACAAATAACAGCCCCTCTGTTCTTCCCAGAGACCTCTGTAGTAACTAATTCAGCTTTTATCAATGTTACCAGGCTACCTGAATCCAGCAACACATCAACATTTCTACCATTAATACACATTTTACATAAATGTTTCTCAGGTCCCCGAATGGCAGTGCATGCAACTGTCGCAAACAGCGACTGACGTCTCTCCCTTATAAAGTCACATTGCATAGGCTCATCCACAACGGGGCAATTGGCTGCAATATGTCCCTCTTGCCGGCAACGGTAGCAAATAATCTTTTTCGCTGTCTCTTGCAGCATGGGCTTCCTGGGCTGCTCCCGCCAGACCTTAGGTAGAACTCCCACCCTCTCACTCTCTCCACCCTCACCCCTTGGAGTCATCTTACCCGCCACTGGGGATGATCTGGTCTTAGGATGGAAAGTCCGTGAGTCCCTGGAAGAGGTGGTCAAGTTCTCTGTAGCCAAGTACCTCTCAACCAGATCCACAAGTTTATCTGCATTTTCTGGGTCTCCATGGCTTACCCATTTTTGGATGGCAGTAGGAAGAGCTCTCAGGAAACGATCCATAACCACACGTTCCACAATGTTTGGTGCGGTCAAAATCTCTGGCTGCAGCCACTTCCTGCTCAGGTGAATGAGATCATACATTTGAGATCTGGGGGGTTTTCCAACCTGAAAAGTCCAATTATGCACACGCTGAGCCCGGACGGCCAGGGTGACACCCAGCCTTGCCAATATTTCTGTTTTTAGTACCACATAGTCTTTTGCTTGGTCAGGCTCTAGGTCATAATAAGCTTTCTGCGATTCCCCAGTTAACAGAGGGGCCACCAGTCCAGCCCATTGCTCCTTAGGCCACTTTTCCCTTTCAGCAGTCCTTTCAAATGTGGTCAAAAACACCTCTGGATCATCCTCTCCAGTCATTTTTGTCAGTAAACGGCTCACACCAAAGGATGCGGTATTATTGTAACCACTTGCTTCATTGGTCTGCGGACGTTGCTGTATCAATGTCTTTATTTGCTGTTGAAAACTCTGCTCTTGCTTCTGCAACAGGTCTATGAAGCGGGCTTCAGATCGCTGCTGGGCTTGTTGCTGAGCTTCCAAACTCTGCTGCAAAGTTGCATTTGTCTGCTGCTGATTTGCATTTGTCTGCTGCTGGGCTTGTTGCTGAGCTTCCAGACTCTGCTGGTGAGCTTTCTGCTGAGCTTCCAGACTCTGCTGGTGAGCCTTCTGCTGAGCTTCCAGACTCTGCTGTTGAGCTGCAAGGCTCCTTTGTAAACCCGCATTTGTTTGCTGCTGATTTGCATTTGCTAGAGCCAGCTGTCTCAGTATCTCCTCCATGCTGGCCTTAAAAAATAAAAATAAAAAAAAAACTGCCAAAATTCTCCATCAACTGTGAGGGGTTAGCTCGGCAGCAGGTGTGTGTGACCCCCTGGATGGGTTCACAACACAAAATCAGGCACAGCAGACAGCTTTGTAGGTGCAAAAAACAAAAGATCTGGTTTATTTATGCTACATGCAGTGATACATATAACAGCCAAACAAAAAATAAAACATGAAAATAAATCCTGGTCAGCTTGACCTCTAACTACACACTTAGATTCCCTGTCTAACAACTGGGTGCAGCCTTGTGCTGTACCAGTCCCTGCCTCTGTTGTAAAGGTTTGCCACACAGGCGTTAACTCACCGCACAGAACAGATATCACACTCCCCAGTCTATACAACACAAAACTGGTTCCAGGATGGAGCATCTCCCTAAGCATGCTGGGGTTTTTTGTAGAGGTCTTAATGAGCCCATTTACTTCAGCTGGGCTCATTAACTCTTCCCCTCTAGTTGTACAAGTCTGCATAAAGCCTGAATCTAGGGCACACATATTTCCCATCCTGGATACAACCAGGTGACTTTACCTGCCTGCTGCCACAATAGTATCTCACAAAAGTGAGTACACTCCTCCCATTTTTGTAAATATTTTATTATATCTTTTCATGTGACAACACTGAAGAAATGACACCTTGCTACGATGTAAAGTAGTGGGTGTACAGCTTATATAACAGTGGAAATTTGCTGTCCCCTCAAAATAATGCATCACACAGCCATTAATGTCTAAACTGCTGGCAACAAAAGTGAGTACACCCCTAAGGGAAATGTCCAAATTGGGCCCAAAGTGTCAATATTTTGTGTGGCCACCATTATTTTTCAGTGCTACCTTAATGCTCTTGGGCATGGAGTTTTCAACCAGATCTTCACAGGTTGCCACTGGAGTCCTCTTCCACTCCTCCATGACAACACCACAGAGCTGGTGGATGTTAGGAAAGGAAAGGTTCCACCCGCTGATGATACTGTCTGACATTTGGTGTGCAGTACTGATGTCTGCCAGCAGGTGTCTCCTGGCAGTTCGGAACTGTCAGGGGAGCTTTCCCCTGCCGCTGGTGTTATGTGATCTTTGGGCTGCAGTACTGGCGTCCACCAGCGGGTGGTTCATGTCAGTGTGGACAGGACCTGAACCTGAGAGCTCTGTACCTGTATCTGATCCTGATTCTGTCTGTATACCTCAACGGGTTGTCACCCGTTCTCTTCAACATTTACATTCGCCCACTCCTTCAAATCATCAGATGCTCAGATCTCTGCTTCCACTCTTACGCTGATGACACGCAACTTTATTTCCGGATCAATGGAAAAAAAGATCACCAACAACAACTTGAAAACTGCCTCAAATCAATAGAGGACTGGATGACCACCAACTCCCTCCAGCTGAACCAATCAAAGACAGAGCTTCTTATCTTACACCCAAATCATAAGCCCGCAACCAAAACCTCCTGGTCTCCACCAACCGTCTTTGGGCAGACCATCTCCCCAAAGACCAAAGCCAAGAGTCTCGGGGTTATTTTAGACGCAAAAATGTCAATGGATGCGCAAATAGGAGCAGTAGTCAGTCGATCTCACCATCTGCTGCGCATGCTTCGCAGACTCATCCCTTTTATCCCAAAGAATGACAAAGCAGTGGTAGTTGGAACAATCATTAATTCACGACTGGACTACGCAAACTCGCTTTACATAGGATTACCACAATATCAACTTGCGCGATTACAACTGATCCAAAACACAGCGGCAAGGCTGATAACAGGAAAAAAACCCTGGGAATCCATTTCTCCTTCACTGAGGAGCTTACATTGGCTAACCGTAAAAAATCGGATCACGTTCAAGACCCTTTGCCTCACCCACAAATGCGTGCATAGAGAAGCTCCGCAATACCTAATGGAGAAAATAAATCATTACACACCAAACCGCAGTCTTCGATCAGCCAACAAAAACCTCCTCCTCGTGCCCAAAGCCCGGTATAAATCCAAGGGGGATCGGAGATTCGCTGTCCAAGGGCCTCGGCTATGGAATGCTCTACCAATCAACATCCGCCTGGAAGAAAATCACCTGGCTTTTAGGAAAAAACTCAAGACCTTCCTCTTTTAGCAGATGATCAAAGCTCGCCACAGCGCCTAGAGGCGATTCAGTTCGCATTGTGCGCTATATAAGTATTTCATTCATTCATTCATTCACCCTGCACCTGAACCTTGTCCATCCTGTTACCCTTACCTTTGCCTCCCAGCCTGATCCATCCATCCTCTCCTTGTCCTGTTTGTTCCCTGTCCCCATCTGCTTACCTCCCATTAATGACCCTGGCCTGACTACGTTTATGATTCTGGCATTTCCCTATTATTGTATATACTTGTCTGACTGTTATTATTTGTGGGTCTCTGGTATTGGTTGTTGTGCACTGTGTGATATTGGAGGTGGTTGTATTGTGTTATATATAATTTCGCTTACGTTTTGTTCCTCTGTTGCTGTCCACACAGTTCTGGTCACACCTGATACATGACACCTTGCACTCCTCCACCTTCTGTTTGAGGATGCCCCACAGATGCTCAATAGGGTTTAGGTCTGGAGACATGCTTGGTCAGTCCATCACCTTTACCCTCAGCTTCTTTAGCAAGGCAATGATCGTCTCAGAGGTGTGTTTGGAGTCGTTATCATGTTGGAATACTGCATTGTGGCCCAGTCTCCAAGGGGACGAGGTCATGCTCTGCTTCAGTATGTCACAGTACAATATTGGCATTCATGGTTCCCTCAATGAACTGCAGCTCCCCAGTTCCGGCAGCACTCAACCATGACACTCTCAACACCATGCTTGACTGTAGTCAAGATACACTTGTCATTGTACTCCTCACTTGGTTGCCGCCACACATGCTTGACACCATCTGAACCAAATCATTTATCTTGGTCTCTTCAGACCACAGGACATGGTTTCAGTAATCCATGTCCTTAGTCTGCTTGTCTTCAGCAAACTGTTTACAGGCTTTCTTGTGCATCATCTTAAGAAGAGGCTTGCTTCTCGGATGACAGCAATGCAGACCAATTTGATGCAGTGTGCGGCGTATGGTCTGAGCACTGACAGGCTGAGCCACCACCTCTTCAACTTCTGCAGCAATGCTGGCAGCACTCATACATCTATTTCCCAAAGACAACCTCTGAATATGACACTGAGCACGTGCACTCAGTTTCTTTGGTCGACCATGACAAGGCTTGTTCTGAGTGGAACCTGTCCTGTTAAACCACTGTATGGTCTTGGCCACCATGATGCAGCTCAGTTTCAGGGTCTTGGAAATCTTCTTATGGCCTAGGGCATCTTTATGTAGAGCAACTGAACTCATGTGTACTCACATGAAAAGACACACACATATATATGTGTGTGTATATAATATATATATATATATATATTTTTTTATTTTGTTACATATTTGAACCAGTTTAGTAATGATAAACTGATTTTGCTTTTTTCCCCCTTTTAATTGTTATCGTTCTCCTTTTTTTGTTATCCACTACATACGTCGTACAGACCTGACAACGGGGGGATTTTATACACATTCCCAGTTGCTACAGTCACCAGAATTCTGTGGTGTAAAACTGACAACCAGGCTCCTGCTTGTCAGATGGTATAATTCGGGCAGCTATACTGCCACCCAAATTGCTTCCCCACGCCTGTGGTAGCGCCCATGTGATAGTAAAAAAATAATTAAATAGTAAAAAAAATAGTACAATAGTTCGTATGCACACAAATGGTCAAGGTTTGACATGTTGGCTATCTTTTTACTCGGTGCAAACTCATTATATTTTACCAAAAATGCTGTCATTTTATTGTGCTTGTGTTTCCGGAAATTAATTGTAGTGTATTTTTACCTGAAATTTTGTGTTTCATATTGCTTTTGCAGTAATATTGTAAAACAAAAAGTTGGAGCTGCTGCTGTTTTATGCTCTAGGGTGTCTGCATTCAGACAATATATAATTATTATTATTTATTTTTTTAAAGGCAGAAATGCTCTGTCAGCAAAAGGGTTAAACCACAGTGAAGCAGCTACACCCACCTTTTTATGGCTACACCCATATTTTACCAGTGTACACATAGCATGCCACATTCTTCCCCTTTTAAGAATTGTTCCTCTTTGTCAAGTTCAAATGTTGGAAGGTATGCATGCTGTCATATCACCCTATTCCCTAACAACCCCCCCACCTCTTCCCCATATACTGACCCTTCAGCATAACCAGCATGCTTTCTCTTCCTGGCATACTCCTCCCAGAGAGCCCATTACACGTTTGCTCTGCAGATATTAACAATTATCCATCCAGGATTGGGTAAGCTGCAGTCTGGGGCAGTGGTGAGCATGCACATTTTTTGTAGAATGCACTGATCCAAGAAAAAGCTGTGATCAGATTTGAGGTGGCCGAGGTGTGCACAGCTCTGCACCTATTCAGTCCTCTCCTTCGGCCCATTCCTGTGCAGATGTCACTCTCTGTGATGAGTTCTGTACAATTCCATAATGTGTGTGCTCATGTGAGCTGTCATTACTGATCCAGGGTTGTCGTCCTCCTCCTGAACCTTACTCCTCTCTCATCACTCCCCTATAATGAGCGGGCAGACAGGCCTGATCTGTCCTAAATAGTGATGGCCGAACGGTTCGCCCCAGTGGTCATTTTGCGGTGAATTTCGGCTGTTCGCAGTCCGCCCGATTGGCGGACTATTGCCGCCGTTCGCCCGGCGGACTTCCGTGTTTACTGTGTAAAAGAACTTTGACCTATGATGACACATCCATCATGGGGTACAGGACAGCCAATTGAGACATTAGAGAACATGGACACTTGGACATTCCCCCTAACTTATAAATACACCCGATCCGGCGGCCATTTTACATTCTTTCTTCTGTCACTATAGGGAGAGGTTGCTGTGTGGAGCAGGGAGAGATTGCAGTGACCCAAATCGCTAGCTATTTGGTACACAAAAGTTATTTTCAGGACTGGTATAGGTGTTAGGTGTAGTTCAGGATATAGGTTTGAGGCAGTGCTGTGCTAGTGATTGTTGCAGCAGCTTGAGTGTCTTTTGTCAGTTTAGAGAAAGGGACAGGACGTTGTGTGCTGCAGGGAAAGTCAGTTTAGTCATTAGCTGTTACTATCAGGTCCACAAAAGTGCTATTCAAGTTATTGTTCCAGCAGCCTCTGTTTTGTCAGTTTATATAGGGACAGGCAGGAAGCTGTGTGTGAGGTAGTGAGGGTCAGTTTAATCAGTAGCTGTTACTATATTAGGTCCACAAAGGTTCTTTTCAGGACTGGTATCAGTGGTATGGTAATAGGCTTGTACACGTATAATATTCTTTCTTCCAAATATAGAAAGAATATTATACTTGACTGCTGCCCTTCTGCTGCAGTCTGCTAATCAGTCACAACCTACTCGTTCCACAAAGGTCCTTATAAGGACTGGTAACCTGGTGTAGGGTTCTACAGTTCATAGGGTTGAGTGAGGTACAGTCTGCTATTCTATAAGGACTAGTATAGGTCCACAATACTTAGGGTTGAGGTGCACTTCTGCTGAACGATGCCCTATACTGCAGCAGTCCTTCATCGGTATAGGGACTGATGTACAGTCTGCTAATCAGTCACACACAACCTACTTGTTCCACAAAGGTCCTTATAAGGACTGGTAACCTGGTGTAGGGTGGTACAATACATAGGGTTGAGTGAGGTACAGTCTGCTATTCTATAAGGACTGGTATAGGTCCACAATACATAGGGTTGAGGTGCACTACTGCTGACCGCTGCCTTATACTGCAGCAGTCCTTCATCGGTATAGGGACTGACATACAGTCTGCTAATCAGTCACACACAACCTACTTGTTCCACAAAGGTCCTTATAAGGACTGGTAACCTGGTGTAGGGTGGTACAATACATAGGGTTGAGTGAGGTACAGTCTGCTATTCTATAAGGACTGGTATAGGTCCACAATACATAGGGTTGAGGTGCACTACTGCTGACCGCTGCCCTATACTGCAGCAGTCCTTCATCGGTATAGGGACTGACGTACAGTCTGCTAATCAGTCACACACAACCTACTTGTTCCACAAAGGTCCTTATAAGGACTGGTAACCTGGTGTAGGGTGCTACAGTACATAGGGTTGAGTGAGGTACGGTCTGCTATTCTATAAGGACTGGTATAGGTCCACAATACATAGGGTTTAGGTGCACTTCTGCTGACCGCTGCCCTATACTGCAGCAGTCCTTCATCGGTATAGGGACTGACGTACAGTCTGCTAATCAGTCACAGACAACCTACTTGTTCCACAAAGGTCCTTATAAGGACTGGTAACCTGGTGTAGGGTGGTACAGTACATAGGGTTGAGTGAGGTACAGTCTGCTATTCTATAAGGACTGGTATAGGTCCACAATACATAGGGTTGAGGTGCACTACTGCTGACCGCTGCCCTATACTGCAGCAGTCCTTCATCGGTATAGGGACTGACGTACAGTCTGCTAATCAGTCACACACAACCTACTTGTTCCACAAAGGTCCTTATAAGGACTGGTAACGTGGTGTAGGGTGCTACAGTACATAGGGTTGAGTGAGGTACAGTCTGCTATTCTATAAGGACTGGTATAGGTCCACAATACATAGGGTTGAGGTGCACTTCTGCTGACTGCTGCCCTATACTGCAGCAGTCCTTCATCGGTATAGGGACTGACGTACAGTCTGCTAATCAGTCACACACAACCTACTTGTTCCACAAAGGTCCTTATAAGGACTGGTAACCTGGTGTAGGGTGCTACAGTACATAGGGTTGAGTGAGGTACGGTCTGCTATTCTATAAGGACTAGTATAGGTCTACAATACATAGGGTTTAGGTGCACTTCTGCTGACCGCTGCCCTATACTGCAGCAGTCCTTCATCGGTATAGGGACTGACGTACAGTCTGCTAATCAGTCACACACAACCTACTTGTTCCACAAAGGTCCTTATAAGGACTGGTAACCTGGTGTAGGGTGCTACAGTACATAGGGTTGAGTGAGGTACAGTCTGCTATTCTATAAGGACTGGTATAGGTCTACAATACATAGGGTTGAGGTGCACTACTGCTGACCACTGCCCTATACTGCAGCAGTCCTTCATCGGTATAGGGACTGACGTACAGTCTGCTAATCAGTCACACACACCCTACTTGTTCGACAAAGGTCCTTATAAGGACTGGTAACCTGGTGTAGGTTGCTACAGTACATAGGGTTGAGTGAGGTACAGTCTGCTATTCTATAAGGATTGGTATAGGTCCACAATACATAGGGTTGAGGTGCACTATTGCTGACCGCTGCCCTATACTGCAGCAGTCCTTTATCAGTATAGGGACTGAGAGTTTTGTCACAGGGTCATTTAAAAAATGACAGGCAGAGGAAGAGGCAGGCCCTTCCGCAGGGGTGGTAGGGGTAGGGCAGGAGCAACAGGCTTGAGCCAAAGTGGGAAGTTGCAGAAGGTGCGTTCAATTCATTTAAAGGACGCACCAGACTTGGTTGAGTGGCTCACTCAGCCTTACTCTTCTGCACCCTCCTCATCCTCTCGATCTGCACCCTCTTCTTCACTCTCTACTATGTGCACCCCCAAAGACACTACCACCAACACCACATACCTTCCGCTTGAGTCACAGGAATTATTTTCCGATCCATATCAAGACATTTCTGATGCGCAGCCACTCTTGGTATTGGATCAGGAAGAGGAGGTAGCAACAACCGCTACTCAGCAGTCTGACGACAGTACCCAGATCAGCCCAAGGAGGAGGTTGGTCCCCGGTGTTGCTGCCTACTCCGATATCTCTACTTATAGCGGTGGGGGAGGTGACGTCGATGATGACGTGTCTAGTGATGTCACGTGGGTGCCCACAAGAGAGGAAGAGGAGGGGAGTTCAGAGGGAGATATTGACCAGCAGATAGAGAGGAGAAGCAAGAATAACTTACATTGCACAGGAGGGCCAAAGCAGACTGCAAATGTATCAGGAGCGTGTCATCAACCATGTATGGTCACATCTGGTGCTCCCAGGACACCAGCACATGGCTCCACAGTGTGGGCTTTTTTTAACATGTCCGCTGCTGACAATAGCGTTGCCATCTGCAATCTTTGCAGTCAACGCATTAGTCGCGGTAAGCCCAACACTCACCTTGGGACGACCGCCTTAAGAAGCCACATGAGCAGCCATCACCGAGCCCAGTGGGAGCAACGGAACCCACAAAGCCACACTCCAGGCTCTCACCGTCCAGCTTTGTCTTCTACTTCTCCTTCTCCTCTCTCCTCACAATTGTCCTCCACTCCACCTTCCATCACGCTAAGCTCACATTTTTCTGCAAAAAGGCAGGCTTCCGTGGGCCTAATGTTCGAGCGTAAAAAAATGATGACGCCGGATAACCCTCTTGCCCAACGGTTGACGGCTGGCTTGTCAGAACTCATAGCCCGCCAACTACTGCCATATTAACTGGTGGACTCGGAGGCCTTTCGCATATTTGTGGCCATTGGAACACCACAATGGAAGGTCCCAGGAAGGAAGTATTTCTCACAGAAGGGCATCCCAGAGCTATATGGCCATGTTCAGTGGTAAGTGAATGTATCTCTGTCACACAGTGTCGGTGCCAAGATAAATCTGACCACAGACACGTGGTCTAGCAAACACGGGCAGGGAAGGTATATCACTTTTACTGCCCACTGGGTGAACCTTCTGACGGCCGTCAAGCATGTAACCCGTGGCACCCGTGTAGATTTGGTTTTACCGCCACAGATGGCATGCAGGCCTGGCCCTTCTTCTCCTCCTACTCCATCCTCCTCCCTCTCCTCCTCGGCTGACTCCTCCTTTTCCGCTGCTAGCGTCTCTTCTGCTGCGCCGCCCAAGCTCCCCAGAACCTATTTGACATGCCAGGTGAGACGTTGCCATGCCATGCTGCGTCTGTTGTGCCTGGAAGCCAAGAGCCACACTTGCCCGGCACTCCTTTCAGCTTTGCGTTCACAGGCAGATCAGTGGCTAACACCGCTCAATTTGACAGTTGGTAAAGTGGTGTGTGACAACGGTGCCAATCTGCTTAGCGCATTGAAACAGGGCAAAATCACACACGTGCCATGCATGGCACACGTCTTAAACTTGGTCGTGCAGTGATTCCTTGTCAAATACCCTGGGGTCCAGGACATTTTGCAGCAGGCAAGGAAAATCTCGGCCCATTTCAGAAGTTCTTACACGGCCATGGCTCGCCTTGCTGACATTCAGCGGCGACACAATCTGCCGGTCAGACATCTTATTTGCGATTGCCCGACGCGATGGAACTCAACCTTCTATATGCTTGATAGGCTGCTCCAGCAGAAACGTGCAGTTAACGTCTACCTGTATCAACTCTGCAGCAGAACAGGTTCTGGGGAGCTGGGTTTTTTTTCACCGCGCCAGTGGCTGCTCATGCGCGACGCATGCAGACTTCTGCGCCCATTTGAGGAGATCACCAAACTGGTCAGTCGCAGCCATGGCGCCATCAGTGACATGGTACCTTATGCATTCTTTATGGAGCTTGCATTGCGTCATGTCATTGATCAAGCTGTGGAGGAGCAGGAGCGGGAAGATGAGGAAGTCGCAATGCTGGATGAATTCCCAGGGGGGGCTACTCTATCTGAGACAAGTGAACAACAGGAGTCTGAAGAGGAGTCAGAGGAGGAGGAGCAAGAAGAGCATGCTTTAAACCTTTCTGGGATCCCTGTTGTGCGTGGATGGGGAGAGGAGAATGAAGAGGACGACATTATCCTGGATGATGAGCAGGAGCTAGGCCACCACACCGCTTCCAGTTTAGTGCTAATGGGGGCCTTCATGCTCCAGTGTTTTAATAGGGACCCCCGTATAAAAAGCATAAGGGTCAAGAACTAGTACTGGGTGGCAACGTACTTAGACCCCCGGTACAAACACAAAATGGCAGAACTGTTACCGCCGTCACAGAGGGCTGGGAGAATGGAGCACTTCCAGGCCTTGCTTTGAGAAATGCTGCATTCTGCTTTTGCGTGCGCTGGCAGAGGGGCAATTCCCACTCCCAGAGAAGGAGTAGCGGGTACCAATCCAACAGCGCCTGCAAGAAGAGGCCGGTTTGAAGATGTGTTGGTGACTTCGGATATGAGGTCATTCTTTCAGCCGACCCATCGACAGGTGTCATCCGGATCCAGCATCAGGGAACGCCTAGACCGTCTGACTACATCGGGTTAACGGCCGATGTGGACACTCTGAGGAGTGATGAACCCCTGGACTACTGGGTGGGCAGGCTTGACCTCTGGCCAGAGCTTGCCCAATTTGCAATCGAACTGTTGGCTTGCCCCTCGTCCAGTGTCCTGTCCGAAAGGACGTTCAGCGCAGCAGGGGGGATCGTGACAGATAAGCGTACTCGCCTAGCTCACGACAGTGTTAACTACCTCACATTTCTAAAAATGAATGAGGCATGGATCTCGGAGGAATTCAACACATGTGACCAGTAGACCATGTATATGTCGATAAACAATTTTTTTAATCGAGCACACAGACCTTCTTTCTTCATTTGGCTCACTTCCTTGTCCAAAAAAAAGCACACCGTACTATATGCCCGTACCCTCCTCTTTGAAGAGGTTGAGCGGTGTCATATTTCTACTGGGGCTGCTTATTATGAGGGGCTCCCACCATCCCTGTGCTGTGCTGACTTCCTCCTGGGGCTGCTTATTATGAGGGGCTCCCACCATTCCTGTGCTGTGCTGAATCCCTCCTGGGGCTGTACCTCTGCTGTGATTATTATGAGGGGCTCCCACCATCCCTGTGCTATGCTTATTATGAGGGGCTCCCACCATCCCTGTGCTGTGCTGACTTCCTCCTGGGGCTGCTTATTATGAGGGGCTCCCACCATCCCTGTGCTATGCTGACATCCTCCTGGGGCTGCTTATTATGAGGGGCTCCCACCATCCCTGTGCTATGCTCATTATGAGGGGCTCCCACCATCCCTGTGCTATGCTCATTATGAGGGGCTCCCACCATCCCTGTGCTATGCTCATTATGAGGGGCTCCCACCATCCCTGTGCTATGCCGACTTCCTCCTGGGGCTGCTTACGGTGCAGGTGTCAGTGCTGTATATCATGGTGCTGATGTCAGTACTCTCTATCACGGTGCTGCTGTCAGTGCAGTATATCACGGTGCTGGTGTTAGTGCTTTATGTCACGCTGCTGATGTCAGTGCTCTCTATCACGGTGCTGTTGTCAGATGACTCTATCACGGTGCAGGTGTCATTGCTGTATGTCACGCTGCTGATGTCAGTGCTCTCTATCACGGTGCTGCTGTCAGTGCTGTATATCACGGTGCTGGTGTTAGTGCTTTATGTCACACTGCTGATGTCAGTACTCTCTATCACGGTGCTGCTGTCAGTGCTGTATATCACGGTGCTGGTGTTAGTGCTTTATGTCACGCTGCTGATGTCAGTGCTCTCTATCACGGTGCTGTTGTCAGATGACTCTATCACGGTGCAGGTGTCATTGCTGTATGTCACGCTGCTGATGTCAGTGCTCTCTATCACGGTGCTGGTGTCAGATGACTATCACGGTGCAGGTGTCATTGCTGTATGTCACGCTGCTGGTGATCATCTCCTGCACCCTCTTCTTTGCCTACCCTGACCTTCCCTCTCCTCCATTGCCTTTATGCGCTCCACAGTCCTGAATTGTCACAACAATTTCCCATATAAAAAAGAATGCTTGTAGTTGTCGATCCCAGATTCACCTCATACATGTGTTATGTCATTGGCCATGTGGTGGGACTATGTTTGCACAGCTATTAATTATTTTGTGGCTGCAAATTTGACCTGTAGGTTTGCAAAGTTCGCCTCCCATTGAAGTCAATGGGGCCCGTCGCGAACGTTCCGGTTCGCGAACTATCGGCTGCGTTCGCGGTCCGCGTTCGTGAAACGTCCCATCGGAAGTTCGTCCATCACTAGTCCTAAATGCTTCTTACAGGTGATAAGGATGACATCACTTTTATAAATATATCAGTGGTGGCTTCCATATTTTTTTTAATAACTGATATGGACACAGAAAGCAATAAAAAACCTGACGGGTGTCCTAATCCCTAGGTTGCCTACCCCTTTTGTAGGCCATTTGTATACCTCTCAGAGATGGCACCTATCCTGTCCTGCCTTAATGCAAGTATATTGTTAAGATCATACCTGTGCATGCTTTTGTGCTATCCTCAGTCAGAGGAGCACTGAGCTCAGAGCTACTGTGACCAAGAAGAGGGAGTACAGTGATTTGTAAGTAGTAGCGCCAGGGATCCCCCTAGCAACGTTCTAGCAACAAAGCACACAATATTAGCACAACTGTTTATGAATTTTCAGTAAAAATACACTACTACGAAGTTAAAAGTAAGTTCTCACTAAATGCGAACCTTCTTACACAGCTATATACCCTTAGAAAACTTTACATAAAAATAGGGATTTTTAGTTCACATGCATTGCAATGCATGTTTAAGCTGGCCAACTGCGTCAAAGTAATCCCTTTCTGGCCAGGCCCTACACTACACTGTACTAATCTACACTACACTACATTATACTAATTTACTATACCCTAATCTGCTCCACCCTGCCCTTATCCTCTCCACCCTGCCGTAATTCACTCCACCCTGCCCTGTAACCCAGCCCTAATTCACTCCACCCTGCCCTCTAACCCTGCCGTAGTCCACTCCACCCTGTCGTAGTCCGCTCCACCCTGACCTATAAGCTAGCCCAAATCCACCCTGCCTTAATCCCATCCCCCCTGCCCTATTCCACCCTGCTTTAATCCCTTACACCCTGCCCTATAACCCTGCCCTAATCCACCCTGCCTTAATCCCCTCCACCCTGCCCTATAACCCATCCCTAATCCACCCTGCCTTAATACCCTCCACCCTGCCCTATAACCCATCCCAAATCTACCCTGCCTTAATCCCCTCCACCCTGCCCTATGACCCAGCCCAAATCTACCCTGCTTTAATCCCCTTCACCCTGACCTATGACCTAGCCCAAATTTACCCTGCCCTCTAACCCTGCCCTAATCCACCTGGCCTTAATTCCCTCCACCCTGCCTTATAACCCAGCCCAAATCCACCCTGCCTTAATCCCCTCCACCCTGCATTATAACCCAGCCCAAATACACCCTGCCTTAATCCCCTTCACCCTGCCCTATAACCCAGCCCAAATACACCCTACCTTAATCCCCTCCACCCTGCCCTATAACCCAGCCAAAATCCACCCTGCCTTACTCCACTCCACCCTGCCCAATATCTCAGCCAAAATCCACCCTGCCTGAATTCGCTCCATCCTGCCCTGTAACCCAGCCCAAATCCACCCTGCCTTAATCCCCTCCACCCTGCATTATAACCCAGCCCAAATCCACCCTGCCTTAATCCCCTCCACCCTGCGTTATAACTCAGCCCAACTCCACCCTGCCTTAATCCCATCCACCCTGCGTTATAACCCAGCCCAAATCCACCCTGCCTTAATCCCCTCCACCCTGCCCTATAACCCAGCCAAAATCCACCCTGCCTTAATCCTCTCCACCCTGCCCTATAACCCAGCCAAAATCCACCCTGCCTTAATCCCCTCCACCCTGCGTTATAACCCAGCCCAAATCCACCCTGCCTTACTCCGCTCCACCCTGCCCTATAACTCAGCCAAAATCCACCCTGCCTTAATCCCCTTCACCCTGCCCTATAACCCAGCCAAAATCCACCCTGCCTTATTCCGCCCCACCCTGCCCTATAACTCAGGCAAAATACACCCTGCCTTAATCCCCTTCACCCTGCCCTATAACCCAGCCCAAATCCACCCTGTCTTCATCCTAATAAATATACATTTTTATAGATATAAGCAAATGTATTTTTTGTGTTTTTTTTTTTTGTTTTTTTTGTTTTGTTTTATAAAGTACACTATACTATTATCCTCCCTGCCCTAATCCACATACACATTTTTTAATAGATGTAAGCAAATATACAGTTGTCTTTTTATTTTTTTTTAATAGTGTACACCAGGCATCACTAAATGGTGGGCCGAATGCAGACCGAGTCACTGTCACATCCGGACGTCCACGGTTCCACCATTTAGGAGCCAGTTGTTTATTGCCGCTGTCATCACTTCATGGCAGGCTTGGGGACAATCCTAGACAGAGGTTGGGAAACAAAGCATCTTTCTAGAAAAAAGGCTGGCACTGCTGGAGTTACAATTTCAAGTGTCCCAGCAAGTGATTGGTTGTTAGGATGAAGGGCGGCTCTAGCAACCAATCACCTGCTAGGACACTTGAAAAGTTAACTCCATCAGTGCCTGCCCATGCCCTCCATCCAAAGCTGCTGTGTCTTCTGCTATATAGAGCTGAGTGGGGCTGTGCTGTGAATGGGGGTATAGAGCTGAGATGGGCTGCACTGTGAATGAGGGGGAGTCATCTGTAATGTGAATGGGCGGGACAGAGCTGTGGTGGGGGGCAGAGCTGAAGAGGGCTTCCCTGTAAATGGGAGAAGCAGAGCTGAGGGAGCCTGTAATGGGAAATAGGGGAGCAGAGCTTAGAGGGGCTGCATTGTAAAGGGGGCAGAGCTGAGGGGAGCTGAAATGTGACTGAGTGGAGCAAAGCTTAGGGGGTCTGCAATGTGAATAGTAAGAGCAGAGCTGAGGGGGCTGCAATGTGATGGGGCCACAGCTGAGGGGGGCTGCAGTGTAAATGGAGGAAGCAGAGCTGAGGTGGGGCTACACGTCAATGAGGGGCTGAAGAGCTAAGAGGGGCTGCCATGTAAATGGGGGCAGAGCTTAGGGGGCTGTAATGTGAATGGGAGCAGAGGACATTGCTATGGGGGTGAGAAGGTGGGAGCAGAGGACACTACTGGGGGGTTTATGTAAAGGGCGACGGGGACACTACTATTGGTGGGGAAGTGATGTGATGGGCACAGGGGACACCATTGTCAAGGGAAAACTCTGGTGTGAAAAATTAGACTGTGATTTCAAAAGAGGGGACTGTGATGTGAATAATCTTAGTTATCGTACAACAGGAAAAAAATTTTGAACCTCGGCTAGAAGAATTTTTTATGAATTGTACCGCCGTGAATTTTAATTGAATACCCCTGGTGTACACTATAATCTAACCCGCTTAACCTGCCCTAATCTGCTCCACCCTGCCCTAATACACTCTGTTATAACAAATATACATTTTTATAAAGATAAGTAAATATAAATTTTTATAGAAATAAGTATATATAATTTTTTTTGCCATGCTCCATCCGCCTAGTGCTCCTCTGGGACATGCTCCATCTGCCTAGTGCCCCTCCGGGCCACGCTCCATCCACCTAGTGCCTCTACAGGCCTGGCTCCATCCGCCTAGATCCTCTTAGGGCCTCTACATGCCTGGCTGCATCCGGCTAGTTCCCAGCCGGGCCTGGGTCCATCTGCCTCGTGCCTCTATGGGCCTAGCTCCATTTGACTAGTTCCCAAGCGGCCCTGACTCCCTCCACCTAGTTCGCTGCTGGGCTTGGCTCCATCCACCTAATGCCTCTATGGGCCGTGCTCCACCCACCTAGTGCTCAGCCAAACTTGCCTCCATTCTCCTAGTTCCCTGCCGGGCCTTGCTCCACCTGTCTAGTGCCTCTATGGGCCTGGCTCCATCTGCCTAGTGCCTCTACGGGCCTGGCTCCATCTGCCTAGTGCCTCTACGGGCCTGGCTCCATCCGCCTAGTGCCTCTACGGGCCTGGCTCCACCAACCTTGTGCCCAGCTGGGCCTGCCTCCATGTGCCTGGCTCCGCCTAGTGCCTCTACATGCCTGGCTATATCCGCCTAGTGCCTTCACAGACCTGGGTCCATCTGTCTAATGCCTCTATGGGTCTGGCCCAATTCTTCTAGTGTCCAGTCGGATCTGGCTCCATCCACCTAGTGCCCCATTGGGCCTAGCTTCATCCACCTAGTGCCTCACTGGGCCTGGCTCCATCTGCCTAGTGCCTCTACGGGACTTGCTCCATCTGCCTAGTGCACAGCTGGGCCTGCCTCCATCCAACTAGTGCCTCTATGTGCCTGGCTCCATCTGCCTAGTACCTCTACGGGTCCAGGTCCATCTGCCTAGTGCCGCTACTGGTCTGGCTCCATCCATCTAGTGCCTCTATGGGCCCGGCTCCATCCGTCTAATGCCTCTACGGGCCTGGCTCCATCTACCTAGTGCCTCTACGGGCCTGGCTCCATCCGCCTAGTGCATCTACGGGCCCGACTCCATCAGCATAGTGCCTCTAGGAGCCTTCCCCCATCCGCTTAGTGCCCCGCCGAGCCTGGGACCATTTGCCTCGTGTCTATATGTGCCTGGCTCTGTCCACCTAGTGCCCTGCTTGGCCTGTCTCCATCCATCTAGTACCTCTACATGCCTGTCTCTGCCTAGTGCCTCTACGGGCCTGTCTCCATTCGCCTAGTGCCTCTACGGGCCTGGCTCCCTCCGCCTAGTGCCTCTACGGGCCTGGCTCCATCCGCCTAGTGCATCTACGGGTCCAACTTCATCAGCATAGTGCCTCTAGGGGCCTGCCTCCATCCGCTTAGTGCCCCGCCGAGCCTGAGACCATTTGCCTTGTGCCTCTATGGGCCTGGCTCTGTACTACAAAGTTAAAAGTAAGTTCTCACTAAATACGAACCTTCTCACACAGCTATATACCCTTCTAGAAAACGTAACATAAAAATAGGGATTTTTAGTTCACATGCATTGCAATGCATGTTTAAGCTGGCCAACTGCGTCAAAGTAATCCCTCTCTGGCCAGGCCCTACACTACACTGTACTAATCTACACTACACTACATTACACTAATTTACTCTACCCTAATCTGCTCCACCCTGCTCTTATCCTCTCCACCCTGCCGTAATTCACTCCACCCCGCCCTATAACTCTGCCCTAATCCACCCTGCCTTAATCCCCGCCACCCTGCCCTATAACCCATCCCTAATTCACCCTGCCTTAATACCCTCCACCCTGCCCTATAACCCATCCCAAATCCATCCTGCCTTAATCCCCTCCACCCTGCCCTATGACCCAGCCCAAATTTACCCTGCCCTCTAAACCTGTCCTAATCCACCTGGCCTTAACCCCCTCCACCCTGCTTTATAACCCAGCCCAAATCGCCGAGCCTGGGACCATTTGCCTCGTGCCTCTATGGGCCTGGCTCTGTCCACCTAGTGCCCTGCTGGGCCTGTCTCCATCCATCTAGTACCTCTACATGCCTGTCTCTGCCTACTGTCTCCATCCGCCTAGTGCTTCTATGGGCCTGGCTCCATCTGCCTAGTGCCTGTACGGGCCTGGCTCCATCCACCTATTGCCTCTACGGGCCTGGCGCCATCTGCCTAATGCCTCTACGGCCTGGCTCCATCCGCCTAATGCCTCTACGGGCCTGGCTCCATCTGCCTAGTGCCTCTACGGGCCTGGCTCCATCCGCCTAGTGCCTCTACGGCCTGACACCATCCGCCTTGTGCCTCTACAGGCCTGGCTCCATCCGCCCAGTACCTCTACGGGCCTGGTTCCATCCGCCTAGTGCATCTATGGGCCCGAAACCATCAGCATAGTGCCTCTAGGGGCATGCCTCCATCCGCTTAGTGCCCCACCGAGCCTGAGACCATTTGCCTCATGCCTCTTTGGGCCTGGCTCTGTCCACCTAGTGCCCTGCTGGGCCTGTCTCCATCCATCTAGTATCTCTACATGCCTGTCTGCGCCTAGTGCCTCTATGGGCCTGGCTCCATCCGCCTAGTGCCTCTACGGGCCTGGCTCCATTCGCCTAGTGCCTCTACGGGCCTGGCTCCATCCGTCTAGTGCCTCTACGGGCCTGGTTCCATCCGCCTAGTGCCTCTACGGGCCTGGTTCCATCCGCCTAGTGCATCTACGGGCCCAACTTCATCAGCATAGTGCCTCTAGGGGCCTGCCTCCATCCGCTTAGTGCCCCGCCGAGCCTGAGACCATTTGCCTCGTGCCTCAATGGGCCTGGCTCTGTCCACCTAGTGCCCTGCTGGGCCTCTCTCCATCCATCTAGTACCGCTACATGCCTGTCTCTGCCTAGTGCCTCTACGGGCCTGGCTCCATCCGCATAGTGCCTCTACGGGCCTGGCTCCCTCCGCCTAGTGCCTCTACGGGCCTGGCTCCATCCGCCTAATGCTTCTATGGGCCTGGCTCCACCGGCCTAGTGCCTCTACGGGCCTGGCTCCACCTGCCTAGTGCCTCTATGGGCCTGGCTCCACCTGCCTAGTGCCTCTATGGGCCTGGCTCCACCCGCCTAGTGCCTCTACGGGCCTGGCTCCATCCGCCTAGTGCCTCTACGGGCCTGGCTCCATCTGCCTAGTGCCTCTATGGGCCTGGCACCATCCGCCTAATGCCTCTACGGGCCTGGCACCATCCGCCTAGTGCCTCTATGGGCCTGGCTCCATCTGCCTACTACAGGCCCGACTCCATCAGCATAGTGCGTCTACGGGCCTGCCTCCATCTGCCTAGTGCCCCGTCGAGCCTGGGACCATTTGCCTCGTGCCTCTATGGTCCTGGCTCTGTCCACCTAGTGCCCTGCTGGGCCTGTCTCCATCCATCTAGTACCTCTACATGCCTGTCTCGCCTAGTGCCTCTACGGGCCTGGCTCCATCCGCCTGGTGCCTCTACGGGCCTGGCTCCATCCGCCTAGTGCCCCTACGGTCCTTGCTCCATCCGCCTAGTGCCTCTACAGGCCCGGCTTCATCCGCCTAGTGCATCTACAGGCCCGGCTCCATCCGCCTAGTGCCTCTACGGGCCTGGCTCCATCTGCCTAATGCCTCTACGGGCATGGCTCCAACCACCTAGTGCCTCTATGGCCTGGGTCCATCTGCCTAGTGCCCTGAGGGGCCTGGCTCCATCTGCCTAGTGCCCCGATGAGCCTGGCTCCAACCGCCTAGTGTCCTGACGGGCCTGGCTCCATCGCCTAGTGCTCCGACAGGCCTGGCTCCATCCACTTAGAGCCCTGTACTGTATCATATATACAAATATAATTTTTATACATTTAACAGCAATATCCATTTTTATGCATTTAAAACATTTTATTTATTTTTTTTTGTTTTTTTTGTTTTTTTGTTTTTAACAACATTACTTTTCACTATCCTGCTGTAAACCTGAAACAAAAAAAATGGTGTTACACATACATGACAATACGGTTATGACCAAATTCATCAAATTCATGTACAAACTGAAGGTTGATGAAGTCTTCTAGAGATAGGTTGTCTATCTCCCAGAACTCAACCCTCCGGGGCACTCTTCGGTTTCCATCCTGTGGAGGAAAAAAAACAATTACAGCTCTGCAAAGGGGGCATGTATTGCTTTGTGCCATCCATGTTCCGATGCAGGTCGAGTGAAATAGGTGGGAGCAGGGTAGAGTTGTATTGTCCTCTCCCACATCCATTTCACTCAAACAGATGGAACAGGTGGGCACCACCTGATACTCCCTGGCCGGTGGTCTGGCTGGTGCAGGCTGGTCCTCAGCAACGATGCGGTCCCTTGGAGATCGACTTCTATTGGGCATGGCATTCTCTCGATGCTGACGAAGAGCTGCTCGTGTTCGATGAGCAATGGGTGAATCCATGCCTGTAATAACAATGGCAGAGATTTCAGCATTTTTGTCATGTAACTCTATCACAATTTTAAACTTAAATGACAAGGGCAAGTGTCTTACTTCCAACAGATTTTAAGTGAGGCATGTGGCTGTCTCATAAGTAAACCAAAAATAGGAGATAATTTAACTACTTCAGCCTCTGTGATGTACCCATACATCGCCAGATTGAAGTGTTTATCTATTCTTTTTTGCCAGCAATGCTCTTTAATGTAAAAGTGGTCCTAGGAGCTACTTTAGTGATAACTAGCCACTGGATCGTTTTTACAGGCAGTGGAAGAGGCAAACCCCCCCACTCCACCGCAGTCTTCCCGTATTTTCCTGTCCCACCCGGGAGCCCAGGTCAGTTTCGCTAGCTGACCATAAGGAAAACTGAGGATAAGAACATCCCCAGATCTCTCCATAAAGAAGATCTTTCACTCTTCTGGCTATCACAAGGGATATTCTTTATCCCTTGTAATAGCCATAAACGTGAACATAAAAACTAAGAAGTGTAAAAATTAAGAAAGTCAAAAATAAATAATTATTAAAATAGAAAAAAACTGAAAGCACCCCTGCCCCCCCCCCCCCCCCGCTCATGCACTAAGGCAAACGCATACATAGGTCACACACACATGTAAATGGCATTGCTACCACACATCACACATGAGAGGTATCGCCACAAATTTTATAGGGAGAGCAATAATGTTAGCACCAGAGCTCCTGTGTAACTCTAAACCTGTAACCTGTAAAGCATTGTCTACGGATAATTTAATGTACTGTTCGTCATCAGTCCATGAGCATCCTTAATTTTAAAGCATGACATGTTAGGAATCTATTTACTATGCGTAACGTTATCATTTGTATTTGACCAAACAATTTGATATTCTATTGTGTTTTTGTACTTTAAGATTCGTTAAAGTGGATCCTCCTCCAAAATTGCATTTGAAAAACCACTGCGCAAATACTATGTGGTATAAAAAAAATTGCATCCCCCACAATTTTTATCCTCTAGAGCCCCTGCTTTTGAAAAATATATTATGTTTTGGGGGTTCCAAGTAATTTTATAGCAAAAAAATGCAGATTTTTACAAGTAGGAGAGGAATGTCAGAATGGGCCAGAGGATGAAGTGGTTAAAGCGGAGCTCCACCCAAAAGGGGAAGCTATGCCACATTTGGTACTTTTTGGGGGGCGGGTACCTGGTTTTGACAGGTACCTATTCCCACTTCTGGGTCAGATCACTGCGGCAATCTGAGGAGCTTCGGGCCCTCCTCTCTCCCCTTGCAGCCTTCAGCATTCACAAAGAGCAGCACCTGCATACACAGTAGGAAACCGGCTGTGAAGAATTGCCTCAGGTGCCGACATCGCTGGATCCCTGGACGGGTAACTGTCCTTACAATAAAAGTTAGCAGCTAAAATACATCTAGCTGTTGACTTTTAGCTTTTTTGGGCAAATTGGAGTTCCTATTTAAGAAAGTAGTTCTAAAGGCAGAAGTTATATACCCTCACATGGTCAGTTTGGAATCAATTCGGACAATCTCCAAAATTTGCCTCTTCTGTATAATTTGTTGCTCTACTGTCTGCTAGTCTCGATTAGATGCCCTGGCTTCATTCCTCCGTAGCGCTCGAGTCCCAGCCACCCCCCCCCCCCCCCCCATTTTTTCACCTTCCCTCCTCCCCCTCTCTACCTTAACTCAAACTGTATACCCTTTCTCTCTCCTATATAGGTTACTTGCATATTGATTGGTTTCCGGATGTCTATATACTGATTACTTAGATTACATCTACCACTTTACTACTTACCACATATTCATGACTACGTAGATTGCAGAATTGATAATTGTGTCATTCAAGATATTGGCAGAGGCTCCTTATATACTTGTTTTCATACTGTTTCTATATTGTATTTTTTACAGTTATTAAAGTGTTGTGTTTACACCCATAAGCTCGCCCTTATACGTCATTACAATAATTTGGTACACACCCTCTATTTGGTCCAGAGTGTGCCACACACTCTTTTTCCTACTAAATGCACCAGCATTCTCTTTCTATCGCCTGTAATGTACAGGTGATGTAAAGTGCATTTTTTGTGATCTACAATTTCTTATTATTTATTAGTTATGTAAGGTTGCTCTCAGCCTCTCATCTAGGGACTGCTGTACAGAAAATCCTTGGAAGACTAGTATCCAAAATAATTGTGAAACATACATAGTGTGCTGTCTAACAGTGACATTGAAAAAATAGTATATCATATGTGCATCAAAGTATAAATAAAAATCCAAAGTAATCAACCTTGTAAATATATATCAGTATAGAATTTAACACATGCAGCACTAAAACCTTAGTGAGTTAATAACTGTACGTAAAGTTGTATGCATTAAGGTGAAAAACCTTCTGTAGTGCTGCAGCCCCCCAGCCCCCCTGTTTTACTTACCTGAACACTGTCATCCTTCGGCTGGGAACGAGCAGACCAGATCTAGCTGGTGTGTTGTGCCCCAATTGGCTAGATGGAAAGTAGCGCAGCCCTTGGCTTCCTCTGCTGTCAATCAAATCCAATAACGTGGCGCCAGGGGGTGGGCCAAGTCTTGTATTCTGTGTGAATGGATACAGATGCAGGACTCAGGAGCAAGCCCACATGGGTGTTCACCAAGGAAAGCCTTCTCCAACGTGGACACTCGATAGGGGGAGGAGCCACCAGCGCTGCTGAGGGACCCCAGAAAAGGAAGACCAGGGCCACTCAAAATTAACTGTACAGTGGAGGTAAGTATGAGATGTTAAAAAAAGAGGGTTTACAACCCCTTTAAAAAGTAGCTCATAAATACACAAGCACATTCGTTGTGAAATGACTATTAAGCCCCATACACATGTAGCGCCGGTTCCTGAAGAGCACGTGCTATGTTTTTGAAATGTAAGGTTAAACCTGAACTGCAGTTTGGTTTGGGTATAATTTTTCCAAATTTTGACCTCAGCATCAGTTTGACTGGACTATAGGGTGTTTAGCCTGGCCACCAGGGGCACTGTCTTTTCTGGCAGGCATGGAACCACAGTCTGGTTGGGTGCTTTAAGGTTACTTTCTCTTATATTCACTGACCGACACAGCTCCTCTCTGTAACACAATGGGTTGTCAACCCCATCACTGGAGATTACTAGGCAAGTTGTAATACAACACTTCAGAACTTTTAGTTCTGCCCATGGGGTGGTCCCTAGGCTACAACCCCACAGCCTGCTCAGGCAGAACTCAGTTTTTTCTTGGCTAGTGAGGAGATAAAACCTAGGAACCCTGCGGGCCCATAGGTCCGTGTTTTTTTGATGCAGAAGCTTGGCTTTTTGAGCAAGATGAATGATCCTGTGATTTTCTATCAATAGCCGGCTGGGTGAAAGGCTGGTTCACTTATCCTTGTAGTCTCCCCAGTCCAGCCATAGAGCGTGTGCAGGTTGCAGCTAAGGCTCGGCATACCTCAGCTCGAGAGGTGGTCGGTGAGCTTTATGCTCCGGGGCGTACATATGACCGGGCTACTGATGTCTGTGTCACAGTATGCCGAGGCCAATAGTCTTCACTGTACTGATCAGGAGCTGACTACCGTGGAATGTCTCCCAGCTTCAGGACTGGTAAGTACAGCTCTCCCTGCCTGGCAGGGTGGAGCAGCTGGGCATTCCCTGGGAAGTCGATTCGGGGGCCCCCCTTACCCCCTCTCTTCTCTCCCCTGTCCCAAACTCCCTACTTCCCCCCCTTATGGGGGTGCTGTACATGTGCTGAGCGGCTGGGTCCTGATGCTTAGTCCCGCTGTATGCCTGTGTAGTCATGTCCCTGTGTTGGTGCAGCGCTGTGCCTGCCACGTGTTCTCTCTAGTCCCTCATATCGCTGTTCGGTGGCCATTTTAAGTATGGGCAAGGGTCAGACTGGCTTCTGGCTTCAGTCTGCCATTTTCCTGGTGATTCCCTATTGAGAACACCGGCGGCCATTTTCTTGTAGCCGGGCCACGTTTTTGTGCTCTAGCAGCTGCCCCTGTGCCCACTGCTTCCTGTTTTGTTATCACAGGGCGCTGGGAAGGTTATCCTGTGTTCTGAACATGTGTGTGTGATCGCCCACCTATCGTTCACCGATCGTGCAACCAGCCGGCCACCGACACAGTTTTCTGCTATATCTGCATCTGGGAGCGCTGGGGATAATCAGGCATTGCAGTAATACAGCACAGAACGGCCCAGGGTTTTGAGTCCAGCGGGTTAGAGCCCCTCAGCCAGAGGCAGCAGGAGGGTGGGACTGTCACTGTCTTAAGTCCCCTTCAGGTGGCAGACAGAGTAGGGTCAGCATGGCTTCAGAAACTGGTGTTTCTTCCCCCAAAATCCAGGAAATTGCAACCGGTTCACCTGCGGAATGCACGGTCCCTATGGACACCCTTACAGCGGTCCTCAATTTGTTAATTGCCAAGATAGAGGAGGTATGTGGGAAGAAAGGTGCTAAAAAGCAGCCCCTGCCCCCCCTTCCTCTGAGGAGAGCTCTGACGCAGACTCGAGTCCTGCTGAGGCCAATGACCCCTGTTCTGTCTTGTCAGATGACGCTGACCAGGACCATTCGGACAGTGAGAATGAGTCCCCGTCCGAGTCCGTGCGCGACAAATCGCTAGTTGGAGCACTTATGACAGCTGTGTGTGATACCCTGAAGAGTCAGGAGCCAGCGGATCCCTCTGCTGATATACTGGTCCCTTTTGGGTCCCGCAAACCAGCATGTTCACCCAAGGTGTTCCCATATCTGATTTATTTTGATAAGTTCATTTACAAGGAATGGGGTCAGCCACAATGGACCTTTTCGGTCCCCAAATACATGGCGGTGGGTTACCCCTTTGAGGAAAGCCTTCTCAAGAAATGGTCGGCTCCTCCGTTCGTGGACCCCCCAGTATCCAGGTTAAACAAAGTAACCACGATCCCGGTTGAGAGGACTCCTGCATTCAAGGATCCCACAGACAGGAAGGCCGAGGCGGTGGCTCGTTCCTTGTTTACGGTTGTGGGGTCAGCCGTGCAACCTGTACTGGCATCTGCACTGGTGTCGCAGACTGAGTGGGCAAATGTGTTGCACCGTGAATTGGGAGAGCAACAGGCCCTCCCTGTCTGCATGGAACAAGCAGACCAACTAGTGCAAGGCCTTATCTACGTCTGTGACATGGCCCTGGATACTCTCCCTCTGTTATCCAGGGCTTCAGTGTCAGCTGTGGTGCTGAGGCGCCTTATTTGGTTGAAATGCTGGTCAGCTGACCAGGCATCCAAGAAAGCCCTCACGGATCTTCCCTTCCTTGGCGATCGGCTCTTTGGAGCCTCGCTGGATGACATTATTAAACATACCACTGGTGGTAAGAGTACTCTACTCCCACAGGCCAGGAAGGCTAAGGAGCCACGCCGCAGGCAAGGGCCCTCTTTTTCCGCTCACAAACGGCTTTTTGTCCCTGCATCGACAGATCCAGGTGGGCCAGCCAGTCAGGGACTCTCTGATCTGGTGGTTGAGGTCCCCGGAGATCCAGTACGGAAAATCGTTCCTTCCTTTGACGTGGACGGTGATCACTACGGACACCAGTCTATCTGGCTGGGGTGGAGTGATGGGGATTCAGTCGGCTCAGGGCCTCTGGTCGACAGAAGAATCCGAGTTGCCGATCAATCTGCTGAAATTGAGAGGAATCAGGTTGTGCCTCCACACATGGTTGATGAGTCTTCAAGGGCGTCCGATCAGGATACACGTCTCTGAATATCTCTGGATACGTCCCACAGTCGAAAGTTCAGAGGACTTTTGTGTGACTGTGTGTATGCAAGCCATGCTTGAGCGGAATTCCATCGGAAAAACCATCCAAGTCTTCTCCAATGGAAAATCCATTTGTATGTACGGGGCAGTACACCCCTATTAAAAGGGATTATGTGAATAAAAAATGTAACAAAAAATCAAACAAAGATTATAGTGAAATCAAAAATGTTCATAAACAGGTGAGTAAAAGTCCACTAAAGGTGTCCATCCATATCCATGGTATTGCAGTGTCCTCGTGCACAACAAATGCAAAGTGTCAGTGCTCCACCACCATGTTCTAAGCAAACTAAATGGGCGCTTACCAGAAGTTTCAATCCACAAGCGATCTATGCACATTTCAAGTGTACTAATAGAATGGATAACAGTTTATATTTTTGATCTCATTATAATCTTTGTTTGATTTGTTTTTAAATTTTTTATCACATAATGCCTTTTAATTGTGGTTCTGAGTAGAATAGTCACTTCACACTGTTAAATTCAATACTTTATATATTTACAAGGTTCATTACTTTGGATTTTTATTTATACTTTGATGCACATATGACATACTGTTTTTTTGAATGTCACTGTTAGACAGCGCACTATTTATATTTCATAGCAGTTTCTCTATTTGGTTTTCTTGTGTAAAATTTGAAAATGCAATAAAACAGACTAAACATAAAGTCAGAAGGTTTTTTACCTTAATGCATTTTCTGCATTAGTCTTAAAAACCTTCTGCATGCAGCTCTACCCCTTACACTTACCTGAGCCTGAACTTGATCCAGTGCTATGCACAAGAGCAGATGCTCTCTCTGCTCTTTCCCTCCTTATTGGCTATGAGACAGCAGCGGGAGCCATTGTTTCTTGGCTGCGGTCAATCCCAGCCAGTGAGAAGGGAGCGGGGGGCAGGGTCGTATGGACACAGAGCCAGCTTAGGAGCGGGCCCACACGGGTGCAAACATAGGAAGTGTATTGCTGTGGGGGTACTCTGCAGAGAGGAGCAACCAGGAGAGCTGGAAGGGGGTCCTAAGAAGAGGATCTGGGTTGCTCTGTGCAAAACCATTGCACAGAGCAGGTAAGTATGAATTGCTTGTTATTTCAAAGATAACAAAAAAATTGGTTTAGAATCACTTTAATGGTCAGATTCATGCATAAGTCCAATGATGACTAGTTGAATTGAAATTAAACCTTCCTAATTTTCTATTCACAGAGAACAGAGCCATTTATAATACATCATACTGCACATTTGTAAGAAAAATACACTTAAATGAATTGTATTGCACAAAATAATACACAATATTGCTAGTAAAATATAAAAGACAATGTTGTGTCAGGTAATTCATTATCATACACCAAGATTTAAAATTGCACACTCCTGTGAAAAGGCAACACACTAAGGTACCTGAAATTGTCTATAGACCACACACAAAAGCCTTTATAGGTTATCTGATTAGAGTTAAAGAGGAAGTAAACCCTGATGAGTTTACTTCCTCTTTTTTTCCCTGCAAAGGTAAAGCATAATGGACTACTATGCATCGCATAGTAGCCCATTATGTGTCACTTACCTGACACAGGAGCCAGCGAAGTTGCGCTGTCCCCTGTAGTCCGCCGCATCCATCTTGCTGGTGGCGTCTCGCAGCTCCGCCGCTGTCATTCGGCGAAGCCGCGATGACGTCACTCCCGCGCATGCGCACGGGAGTCGACAAATGCGGCAGCTCCAACTGCCGCGTTCAGTGCGCCTGCGCGCCGCTGTCTACGGCGCATGCGCCGTAGACAGCGGTGCCCGTTTTCGGGCAAATATCTCCTAAACCATATAGGTTTAGGAGATATTGCTTGGACCTACAGGTAAGCCTTAATCTAGGCTTACCTGTAGGTGAAAGTGGTGTGTAAGGGTTTACAACCACTTTAAATGTGTGCTCTGACTCTAGAATTATTGCAATCACTATGAGGTTCACAGCAATACCACACATGTGTGATGCAATTATTATTATTTTTTATTACGTTTTTTTTTTTTTACACTTTTTTAAAATTTCTTTTTTTCATTCAACTTTATTGCAATTACAAGGGGTGGACAAAACCCCTGTGATAGCTTTGGGCAGTGACAGCCAGGTACACTTCATGGAGAAATCAGGGGTCTGTTGGATCCTACCCTCCCTTCTAGATTGTAAGCTCTAACTAGCAGGGCCCTCTGGTCCCTCCTGTATTGATTTGTAGTGTAAGTGTACTGTCTGCCCTCATGTTGTAAAGCGCTGCACAAACTGTTGGCGCTATATAAATCCTGAAAAATAATAATCCTTGAGCCCTCCTCTGCCCTGCAAGACATCTGATTAGATAGAGGTCTGCTTTTTATTGCACACAAACACACTATAATACACATTTTTTTTGCTAAATATAAACTATAATGATGCATCAGGTAAATATATGCCATACAATGAAAAATTTAAAATTCTGAATGCATGTGAAAAAATGACAAAGTACGCTACCTAAAATTGGCCATAGGCAATGATTTAAAAGCCTTACAGGTTATACATTTAGAGTAAAAGGTGAGCTCTGGCATTTAAAATTATTGTTCTCACTCTGATGTTCACAGCATAACCTCATTGAGTGATGAAATCACTGTTTACATATGTGTGCAAGACCTACATATGCATTTGGGTGTGTGAACAGGGGTCAGGGTGGTTTAATTTTTTTTTCATATTTTAAAAATAAATAAAAGTGAATGGGCAGTTGTAAAAATCGATAACAGGATCATGGCTGCTGCTGCACCCATAATCCTAGTATAACCGCTTTTCATTCAGAATGTACAGTATATATACATATGCTGAATGGCAATTGGTTAACATATCAACTCTAAATAAACAATTTGAAACTGGTAGCAAAATTAAATTATTTAACAAGGGTAGAAAAGGAATGCTTCTCCCCTTTGGCCTAGGTTCACACTGACAGCGGGAATGAAATCCATTTCTTTTTACCGCATGTCAGTCACGACATCGGGGGCGATTTCAGAGACATCTATCTGTGTTTCTGCACAGATGTCTATTGAAATCGCACCCCGAAGTCCCCAAAAGTAGTACAGAAACTTCTTTAGAGAATCTGTGCAGCGTCGGACTGATTCAGATGGTGCCATTGCCGGCAATAGCCACAGATTTGACATGCGATGCAATGTGAACCAGGGCTTATGACCAGAGTCAACGCCCAATCCTAATTTTGCATTCATAAAACTATACATATCATCACGACTACTTGTATCCAGGTGGATTATACTGTACCTTTTTTTTTTTCAGGACAGATTTCTTTAGGTGGGAAATGTTAAAGGATATCTCCTGATTTTTATTATTATCAAAGGGAAAACTGGTCCAAAAAAGTAGAAAAAAAAGAATTCTTTAACCAATTTGTATCCGGGCCAATTCTGACACTTCGCTCTTACATGTAAAAATCTACTTTTTTGTGCTAGAAAATTAATTAGAACCCCCAAACATTATATATATTTTTTTAGCAGAGGCCCTATAGAACAAAATTATGGGTGTTGTCATTTTTTATGTTTTCCAAATGTATTTTTTGGGGGGGGGGGGAATGATAAAATAATAAAAATCCATTTTTAAAAAAACACAATATTTACTCCAATTTGTATGATGTGAAAGATGAAATTATGCAGAGTAAATAGATACCTAATATGTCACACTTTAAAATTGCATCTGCCCATGGAATGGCAGCAAACTATGGTGCTTTAAATTCTCCATAGGCAACGCTTAACAGTTTAGAGTTACACAGGAGGTCTGGTGCTAGAATTGTTGCTCTCACACTGATGTTTGCGACAATACCTCACATGTGTGGAACAATCACCCTTTACATATGCATTTGCATATAAGCACAGTGGGATGGGAGTGCTTTAATTATTATTATTTTTTTAATTATTATTATTTATTTTATATAAACTTTTTTTTTTTTAATTTTATATATTTTTTATTTTTTACACTTAGCGTTAGGGAAAGGCATCAGAGGGAGGGAATGGGGACCCCCTTGCGCCACCCACAGAAATGATTGAGTGGCTATTTAGCCACTTGAATCACTTCTGCCATAAACAGAATCGCTGGCTGAAAAAAAACATATTAGAACGAGGCCTGTAGGTGCAGACATCATCCCGGTATGACTACTTCAACCCGAGGACTTCCATGGATCTCCTACAGGCAGGAAGTAGTTACATTGTAATGTCCTAAAATATACAGTTACATTATCACTACCAAAAAACAACCTGCAGAATAAATTCTCCTGTTCCTGACGATCACAGCGATACCACATATGTGTGTGCGATTTGTTATTTGTGCCCATAATAGAGCCAAGAAACAATAGTATGTATTGTAAGAACACATATATGGAGCACCCAGGTTTAAAGCCCACTTCCTGGATGCCTCATATATGTGTTATGTGGTAATGAAGGGGTTAATATGGTACAATTGACATACCTGTTGGGTCACGTGGTGGCATTTCACGATTGTTGCCCCGTGGACGTCGCGGCATCTTGATGGTACTAGATGGTATCGCAGGTGAATGAAGGTTTACCTAAAAATAAATAGTATTAATACTAATAATAATAATATACAGCACTATAATAATAAGAGAAATGTAGAATTATAGTGGTTTATGGAGGTAATCGCTGGAGTCTGGCTTCAGAGATGCGTCTCAGTCGAGATCCTCTTCACATCTGCCTGTCAGGACCCCTAGAGGAGCCCCAAATATCTGAACCTGTGCAAAGATCAACTGCCAACCAATCACAGCGCTGGCCTTCTCACAGTAGCTGCCCCGATCCTTTGCCTGAAATATACTGGCCCATACAACACAGTAATCAAATGAAATTGAGCTTATTGCATTGTTATTAAACAAACAAAGCTTTATTATGGTATTTAATAAACACTGGGTATGATAATGTCATAATATAAAGGAACTGTGACAGTTGCTCTGGTATCAGGCAGTGTTAAGGACAGACTGCGGATCCTTTGTGGGGACTGTAGGGGAACCAGGAAGTGGGTTATGAATGGAGTTGGGCTGAATGTTGATCCAGTCAGTACATATATCTGTGTTCTGTGTATGTAGTACTGTGTATGGGGGGACCCGGGTCACTTCTGTCTGCAGGCAGGCTTGGCTTTCATATTGTGTGATGGCTGAGCCCATTCCAAGAGAGGGCTGAGTGTCCCTGGTAACCATAGCAACGGTGTATACACTTCATCCCTGTGTGTACTACATAACATAACCCTGTGTGTGTATAGAGCCCCCTAAAACATACATACCTACCTGCATACTATGTGTATAGGGCAACCATATCTACCTTCCTGTATACTGTATATATGAAACCTACTCCTGTATACCTACCTGTAACCTGTGTGTGTAGAGCCTACTCCTGTATACCTACCTATATCCTGTGTGTATAGAGCCTACTCCTGAACACCTACCTATATCCTGTGTGTATAGAGCTTTCTCCTGAACACCTACCTATATCCTGTGTGTATAGAGCTTACTCCTGAACACCTACCTATATCCTGTGTGTATAGAGCCTACTCCTGTATACCTACCTATATCCTGTGTGTATAGAGCCTACTCCTGTATACCTACCTATATCCTGTGTGTATAGAGCCTACTCCTGTATACCTACCTATATCCTGTGTGTATAGAGATTACTGCTGAACACCTACCTATATCCTGTGTATATAGGGCGTACTCCTGTATATCAACCTGTATACAGTTTATAATTAGAGCCTACTCATATATACTTAACTGTATACTGTGTATATTGAGCCTACACATATATACTGTACCTACCTGTATACTCTATAACTGATTATTGCACAGTCAATGCAATGCTGTACTCAAATAAAAGTAATGACCTTTTTTTCCCACAAATAGAGCTTTCTTTTGGTGGTATTTGATCAGCTTTGATCATTTTTAATTTTTTTGCACTATAAACAAAATAATTCTGACAATTTAAAAAATATATATTTTTTGCTTTCTGCTATAAAACATATCCAATAAAAAAATTGAAAAAATCAAATTTCTTCATTAATGTAGGCCAATATGTATTCTGCTACATATTTTTGTTAAAAGAATATCCCAGTAAGTGTATATTGATTTGTTTGCACGAAAGTTATATCATCTACAAACGATAGGACATTTTTATTTATATGTTACTAGTAATGGTGGTGATCAGTGATGTATAGTGGATTGTGATGTTGCGCCAGACATTCTGACACTTTTTGGGGACCAGTGACACTAATACTGTGATCAGTGCTAAAAATATGCACTGTCACTGTACTAATGACACTGGCTGGGAAGGGGTTAACATCAGGAGGATTGAAGGGTTAACTGTGTGCCTCACCAGTGTTTATGTGAACTGTGTGAGGTGCTTTTACTAGGGGAAGAGAGGGAATGTAGCAGGGACACAAACGCCATCCCTTCCCCCTGTCAGAATGGCAATCTGGCTTGTTTACATAGGCAGATCAGAGTTCTGTCTCTCTGCCAGATGATCGGCTGGCGGGCATCTAGTACCTTGCACCCGCCGATTGGCTTCTGCTGTGTATAATGAAGCGAGGTGTTGTATTTATACATGATCCAGCACACAGCTGCCACCCTGTAGCAATAAAGCTGGTATAGGGTAGTCCGGAAACGGTTAAAAGAGAAGTCCAGCCTGGGCTCATTCGGTCTGGTGCTGCATCCGCCTAGGTAAGTATGAATATGGGATAAAAAAAATGACATACATCTCTTTTAATATTCAAAGTAAACTCACTCATCCATACATGTCTCCATGCTTTATTTTGTTGAGAAATCATTTTGAAAAACATCCCCAGCATTTTTAGAAATGACCATCTTTTGCTGTTGATTCATGTAGCATTTACTTCATGGAATCCATCTGCCCTTAGTTCAGGCATGCAGTTAGGAGTGTGCGCTTAGCTGAGAAAGCCTCTCCTTCCCTCCTCCAGATGAAAGAAGAAAATACCCATGAGGTCTCCTGGGAAGTATGACATCATTTTAGCCTAGGCCAGAAACCAGGAAGCAACTGAAGAAATGTAAAAAAAAAGATTAAAACAAGTAAATATGATATATCTTCTTATCTATATACTCATACTAGCAGCATAAACATTTAAAATAGTTCATGTGATTGAGAGAGTTTAGTTGCACATTAACAACTTGCTTACTGAGCACCTAAACCCCCCTCCTGCCCAGACCAATTTTTAGCTTATAGCGCTGTCCCTCTTTGAACGACAATTACTCAGTCATACAACACTGTACCCAAATTCAATTTTTATAATTTTTTCCAACAAATAGAGCTTTTTTTGGTGGTATTTGACCTCTTTTTTTTTTCTTGTTAATTTTTTTTTAAAAAGACCGAATGTAAAAAAAATAAATACAAAGCTGTTTTAGATTATGTTAATACATTTTTCAAACAGGTAAAGCCGCGTACACACGGGCGGACTGTCTGGCCAACTTAGTCCGCCGAAACACATTTCAGCGGACAGTCCGCTCGTGTGTGGGCTTCAGCGGACTTTTTCAGCGTGCAGTCTGGCGGACTAAGTATTTCGGAATTTCCGTAATACTGTCCGTCGTACTCGCATTTCGGTGGACAATCCGCCCGTGTGTATGCCAGTCCGCCGTATAATTGTTCTCCTTCATTGATGTACGCTGATGAGGCTACACTAGGGTTGCCACCTGTCCAGGATTCACCCGGACAGTTTGGGTTTTGACTCATGCGTCCGGGTTTCAGACTGCCTGAAACCCTGACACATTATTCAGACTGGCCTATGGCTTCCCAGCAGGGTTGCTGGCTACAGTTGTCTAAGCTGGGAGTGTCTGTTACACTCTCTTTCATGCTGCCTGAAGCCAGCACTAGCAATCCCCTCAAACACACACAGGAGGGAGAGGAGCGAGAGCTCGATCTGCACCTCTTCCTCCCGCCTCTACCCCTCTGTGTCTGCCCACACTCCAGTCCCTGGCACTGTGCCTCAGAAAAGGAAAGTGGAGGCTGGTTTTTGAAGTCCAGCAGCCTCAGATACATCTGGATGAGAGGTGCTGACTGCCAAGGGGTGAGTGAGCTCACCATCCATTAGGGTTGTCTCGATACTAGTATTGGTATCGAGACAATTCCCGAGCATTTGTGTAAGTACTTGTACTTGCGCAAATGCTCCCGATGCCAGATCCGAGACTTGGGAGAGATGAATAAAGCGACCCGGTGCAACTGGAAGTCAGCGGCTAGGAATAACGGAAGTGACATTGTGTCGACGTCGGTGGTTGGACATCCCGACGCCCATCTTGGTACACCCTACACTTGGCTGCAGCAAGCCAGCAGCGGACATCTTATTACACCCAGCCCATATATTTCGAGCTGGATGTAACAAGATGGCAGCTGCTTCTTTTACTGCGGCCGAGTGCAAGGAGTACCAAGATGGGCGTCGCACGCAGCCTTTCCTCATGGCATGACAGTGCCTGGCCTGCCCATCAGTGCCCATAAATGCCACCTATCAGTGCCCAATGCATGTAAGTTCAGCCTATAAGTTTCAGCCACCTGTCAATGCCATCTATCAGTGCCAGCCACCTGTCAGCATCATCTATCAGTGCCCGCCATCTATCAGTGCTGCATATCAGTGCCACCTAATCCTATCAGTGCTGCATATCAGTGCCACCTAATCTATATTGTGCTTTGAAAACTGTCACATAACATTCAAAAAAAAGTATTGGTAATCGGTATCTGTGAGTACTTGGAAAAAAAGTATTGGTACTTGTACTCGGTCTTAAAATAGTGGTATCGGGACAACCCTACCATCCTTCACTGTCTGTGACTGAGGTCTCCCCCTGTTCTCTTTCCTGTCTCTGAGTGTGTGCACTAAGGAAAATCAGGGTTTTCAGAGCACTCCCTACATCAGAGCTCCCCTTTACCCCGGAGGCCGCAGTGTTCCCTATTACATCAGAGTCCTCTCCATACAGTTCTCAGTGTTCCCCCTTAAATCAGGGCTCCCAGAGGAACCCTTATGTTAGAGTCCCCGGAGTTCTCCAGTGTAAGGGAACTCTGAAGGTTTAGATGTAAAAGGGGAACTCTGTGGACTCTGATATAAAGGGGGAACTCTGTGGGTTTAGATGCCAAAGGGGAACTCTGTGGACTCTGATGTAAAGGGGGAACTCTGTGGGTTTAGATGCCAAAGGGGAACTCTGTGGACTCTGATGTAAAAGGGGAACTCTGTGGACTCTGATGTAAAGGGGGACTATTATTATTACTTCATATGATTAGAAATGTTATTTATTAGCAAAATATATGTATAAAAAAAAATTGCTGTGCGTCGCATTAAAGTGTCCAGTTTTTACTTGAAGAAAAGGTGCTGTCAAACTTTGTGTGTCGGAAATTCAGACCGAAAAAGTCAGATGGAACCCACACATGATCAGATTTTCCGACAACAAGATCCGATCACACATTTTTCATCGGAAAGTCCGGCCGTGTGTACAGGGCATTATTCTGTCCCAGTTCCAGCTACCACAGCACCATTATGCTGTCATCGACATGCTAATTCATGTTTTTTTGTATTTATTTATTCCAGATATGCCAGGAAGTAAAGACATAAAACTGGTCACAAGTTAGACTGACTACAGATTGTTTCACAATTTAAAACAAGATCAACAATCATGAGAGATCTTCCCCTGAAACAAGGTGGTAGAGAATTGACTTTCCAGGTCATTTCAGCAAATAGAGAGGAAGCACCAGCAAATACAGACATGATTATGAAGGGATGGCAAACCCTACCCAGAGCATCTATACAACCCACAAACCTAGACGGGTGAGGATGGAAGCACAGAGGAGCTGTGACAGCACTGAGCTAGAGGACTCCATTGCGGGTAAGTCTGTCATAATGTGCTAGTATGCAGTGCATACTAACACATAATGACTTCAACCTGCAGGTGGCCCTTTTTTTATATTTTTGTGGTGGTTTACTACCACTTTAATTAGCTGAGGTTTTTCTTTAATTTATTAGTCAAGTCCATTTAAATCTGCTAGTACATCTAACACTACCCTTTCCCCAGATGCCCTAAATCTGTACAAAAATTCTTTGTACATTCAATCAAAAAACGCAAAAAAATTGTGCAGGAACCTTTTTTTCAAATCAGTGTGGCACCGCAAAGTAGGAGCCGTACCAATTTGAACCATTGCTGTCAGTAGGCAGAGACTTTTCATGAGATTTGGAACCCCATGACAAGAAGCACTGGTGTGAACAGGGGGCTTAATGATTTGTATTTCTGCCAGTCCTGAGAATTGCACAGTTCTGCTGCACAACACAGCCAGGCTTGAAGTATAGTAGATCTGATTTTTCTCTGCTGCCTGGATACTGAAAAGATATGCTGTAGTCTGATGAGCTTATTTCTCTGTTACTTTGCTCTCTCCTCCAAAAACTGACTGGCTCCCTGTGCTGCTTCTCCCTCCTCAATCTGAGCTCTGCTGTACAGGAACTATAAGTGGCTGATACCAGATTGACTATAGGTGTTTACACTGGTTGCATTGTAAAAAAAACATTTAACGATGTAGTAACGAATATCCAGCAGTGCTGTGAACAAGGCTTATCGCTGAAACTAGTCTGCTGCTGACTGTACTCACTGTGAAGGCTTGAAAATAAATACGCTTGATGTTATGGAGTTGCCGGCTGCTTCTTTTTTTAGATTCATTTATGTAGTTTAAAGTAGAGCTAAAGGCAAAAACCTTTCCTTTGTGACAGAGTAAGGGAGGGTTATAATCCCTGTTGTATTTTATTATATTTTTGCCATTTGTGCCCCATTGGGGAGATTTTCCTTCGCTTCATGCCGCATAGCCAAGACAAGAAGTGAAAGGAAATCCCTCCAAAATGAGGGAACCCCTGGTTGTCACTGGGACCACCAGAACTAGTGTCCTCATTGGAAAATGTCCCCTCTATTACTGCTTTAACCACTTCCCGACCAGCCAACGCAGTTATACAACGGCAGGTTGGCTCCCCTGCATGAGCCGTCGTAGCTATACGCCGGCTCGCATGGTCAGGATAACCGCCAATGCTCGGGGCCGGCGGTCGCGATGACCGCTGCCCACGAGCGATCGTGAGCAGGAGACACAGAACAGGGACGAGTGTGTGTAAACACACACTTCCCTGTTCTGATCTGACAGGAGTGACAGATCGTGTGTTCCTATTAGGTAGAACCACGATTCCTCACTTCCTCTAGTCAGTCCCTTCCCCCTTCAGTTAGAATCACCTCCCAGGGAACACAGTTAACCCCTTGATCGCCCCCTAGTGTTAACCTCTTCATTGCCACTGACATTTTTACTGTAATCAATGCATTTTTATAGAACTCATCGCTGTATTAATAACAATGGTCCCAAAAATGTGTCAAAATTGTCCGATGTGTCCACCATAATGTTGCACTCATGATAAAAATTGCTGATCGCCGCCATTACTAGCAAAAAAATAATAATAATAAAAATTCTATAAATGTATTTCCTATTTTGTAGATGCTATAACTTTTGCGCAAACCAATCAAAATACGCTTATTGTGATTTTTGTTTTACCAAAAATATATAGAAGAATACATTTCGGCCTAAACTGAAAAAGCATTAGCTTTTTTTTTTACAAAAAAAGGGGATATTTATTATAGCAAAAAGTACAAAATTTTGTGTTTTTTTTTCAAAATTGTCGCTTTTTTTGTTTATATAGCAAAAAATAAAAACCGCAGAGGCAATAAAATACCACCAAAAGAAAGTTCTATTTGTGGGAAAAAAAAGGACCTCAATTTTGTTTGGGTGCAACATTGCACGACCATGCAATTGTCAGTTAAAGCGACGCAGTGCCAAATCGCAAAAAGTTCTCTGGTCAGGAAGGGGGTACATTTTTTCAGGGTTGAAGTAGTTAAGTGTCAAGCCAAAATGGAATTTTCTTTAACTTTCATGGGGGCAAAAACAGCAAAATAAACCAGTTGGAGTTCTAATACTTCTCCACTCTATCCGAAACAAAACAAAATAAAAATGTTGTATTTATTTATACATTAAATCTGCCCGGAGTACACCAAAAAAATTAACATTTAGGAAGGAGTTAAATATAGCTAAAGTAAAAACATTTTAGTTTTGGATAGAGTGGAGAGGGATGAGAACACCCGTCAGGTATTTATTGCTGTCTGTGTCCGATAGGCCCTATTTACACCTGTGCATTCTGGAAATGAACACAGAACACAAAACATGCGTTATGCTTGCAGTGGCATTACTTTTTAATGGCACCCCAAATGCGGACAGCATAAAAGCAATTTGTGCATAGCAAAGCAGGACACAAATATACGCCAAAACTTAATGTAAAGAACAAATAAAATGTGAAACTTCTTTGGCATGTTTTATGTATATAAGGGCTCCTGCGCTATATGTAAAAAAGGTATAACAAGTCTATTCTAGTAGGTGCAGCAAACACTTTATGAATTGACTCTCATTAATGTACAAACCAAAAGGGAAAAAAAGGGGGGATGTGTTGCGCTTCCTATATTAAAGACCAATATTGGACTATCTCCAACAAAGATTTCAATACTAACAGCAAAAAGTGCAATCGTGCTAAAGCAAACAAAAAACTAGTGAATAAAAGTGCATCTGTGCATAATATATATAAAATGTGTACATAACATTAGATATATAAAAGTATTGGGTAAATCATATACGTGATACCGGCAATGGTGCTGTGATAAAAAACTACAAGTGCATATATCCAGAGATCAATGTAAGTGAAATACACACAACAAACCAATAAATAAAAACAGCAGCAGCAAAAAATATAAAAGTAGAAAAATAACAGCAAAAACGATTAAGTCTGATCAAGGTGACCCATACATATTCCAATCGTGAAACATGTGGTGAAATAACACCATCAAATAGTGAAGTGCAAAATGTGCCAAGCCAACTCTCTTCCGTACAGGTGATTTTCTGTGAAAGTGCTGATCACACTAGGTAATTACCTTACTGCTGTAAGGTATACAGCGAAGAAATAACCTTTTACAAGGAACACCAGGAGATGGATGGAGAGGGGACTTCACATTTCTCTATCGTCACCATAAATCATCCGATTCCTCCGTGAGTACTAGCACATGTATACTCAAGGGATAGACAAAGGGGAATCCACCATAGTGTAGTATGTTAAAATTTTTTCGCTTTATTAGACAGAAAATAAAACTACTCACAAAGTTGATGAAATGGCAGAGCGCACAGCAAACAACAGACCAGCGAACGATTCGTTCGCGTGTAAACGTCACTTCCGGTCTCCTACGCGTTACGTCATGAATTGACTTCAACTGGGATGTTTCCATAGCGGCCGGAAGTCGCTTTTGAGATTACTGGGCGGGAGCGTACCGCCCTTCATTTTGCATATACTTAAAACGCGTTTTAGGGGGATGAGCGGACCGAAGGGATAATGGGCTGGTATGTTCCGCCCTTTATTTTTTTCTTTGGCATGTTTGGCACAGATAGGGCGTTGAGTGAAAAGACGTGAGGTGATTCTTCATCCTTAAAAACCTGAATCCCTGACCTGGAAGAAGCATGAAGATCAGCAGTTCTGACTTGGTTCCACTGTAATGGAAACCCTGCAGGCCAGACAACTATCAATTTTAGAAGGTCAGCAGTGACCTCTTCCATGTTTCTGTTGGTACAGGTTTCTGTTAATGCCATCATTTTGGCAAATCTTGAAGGGGGTCAGCAAGTCTAACCATTCAGGAATTTGAATTCATGGAAATCGGTCCTTATCCAGCAAGGAAAATGACTAATACTGTAACACAGAATTTAATCTATAGTAAGTTGTATAATTTTTTTTTTTTTTTTTACAGCTGTCCTATATAGTATTATATGAATCAGGCTGAAAGCTCCACTTGAAGAATGTATGTTTTATGAGGTTTTCTACAGCTTGACATTTTCTTTTATCATATTAGAGCATCTATTTTTACATACAGTACATTTAAAGCATGTTGTTTCTTTTATTTGTGAGTTATTCGTTTAATTTTACTCAATTAACGGTCAAGGGTAGTCATTGAGCCTGACCCTAGCCTTGCACCTTTCGAAGTTCTCTTTAGACTATGATGGTGATCAGCTAAGCTACTAATGAATTGTAACCCTTAGGCTTGTGCAAGTCGTTTCGTAACGAATCGAAATTCGGCCGAATTTTGCATCTTTCGGACATTCGGATGCATCCGAATGTCCGAATAAAAAAATAACAAATTACAACGAATACGAAAGAAATATAACGAATGAATTCGAATGAATTCGACATGATTCGAAATTATTTCAACCGCATTCGAAATTATTTCAACTGTATTCGAAATTATTTCAACTGCATTCGAAATTATTTCAACTGCATTCGACATTATTTCAACCACATTCGAAAATATTTTGTGACCCGAATTTAAGGCCATGTATCCCGGGGTCACTTGGTGCTAGACACTTCAAATTTGGATATGTTGTAGTGCTAGTATTATTGTGTTTGCATACCAAATTTGGGGTTTCTAGCTATAAGTGACCCCGAGATACATGGCCCTAAAGTCGGGTCACAAAATATTTTCGAATGTGGTTGAAATAATGTCGAATTATGTTGAAATCATTTCGAATGCATTCGAAATTATTTCAACATGATTCAACATTATTTCAACTGCATTCGAAATTATTTCAACATGGTTCAACATTATTTCAACCGCATTCGAAAATATTTTGTGACCCAACTTTAGGGCCATGTATCTCGGGGTCACTTGGTGCTAGACACTTCAAATTTGGATATGTTGTAGTGCTAGTACAAGTTTGTTTGCATACTGAATTTGGGGTTTCTAGCTATAAGTGTACCCGAGATATGTGGCCCCAAAATCGGGTCGCAAAATGTTATTAGTTATTAGAGCAGAGAATAACATTTTGCGACCCGATTTTGGGGCCACATATCTCGGGGTCACTTATAGCTAGAAACCCCAAATTTGGTATGCAAACACAATAGTACTAACACTACAACATATCCAAATTTGAAGTTTCTAGCACCAAGTGACCCCCAGATACATGGCCCTAAATTCGGGTCAAAAAATATTTTCGAATGTGGTTGAAATAATGTCGAATCATGTTCACTCAGTCCCGCCCCCCTGTGGGCCGTGTCATTGGATGTGATTGACAGCAGCACAAGCCAATGGCTGCGCTGCTATCAATCTATCCTATCTATCCAATCAACAGCCAGATTCCATGGAGAAGAGGACGCCGGGGATGCGCACAGCAGGTGAACGGGCTCAGGTAAGTAAACGGGGGGGCTGGGGGGGCCATCATTGCCAGGTGTTTTTTCACTTTAATGCATAGGATGCATTAAGTTGAAAAAACACAAACCTTTACAACACCTTTAACAACTTGGAAGTGAAAATATTCTCGCGCCTATCAATGTGTCCTAGAACTAGTGTGGTTGCAGCAAAACACCAGCAGGGGTGTAAACCCTCCCCAAATTAAGTGATAGTAATTAAGAAATGGTGTTGCGCTCCAGCTAAATAAATCTAATTAAACTAAAATAAACTAACATGTACTCAAGTACCAACCAAACAAAAATAAAATAAAGTAAAATGTGGAACTGTATATTTAAATAAGCTCAGACAATGTGCATAAATTCCAAAGTGCAATACCACAGATCAGATTGTGCACTTAACATAAAAAACTTGACATAGAAAACTTGGTAAAAAAAACTTGGTATAAAAGATCTTCTATTGATGATAGTGAGATAGTGTTGAGTGCACACATATATAAATGATATGGTACGGAAAACAAAAAAAAAAATAAAAAATAAAAAAATAAAAAATGTGTCGTTATACAAGTGTAATACAAATCAAAAATTGCACAAAATGCTAATAGTCCATGTGCAGTGTACCATGTGTATGAACAAAATACTAATAGTCCATAAACAGTGAAATGTGTTTTTGAACAAAAGCTCCAAAAAAATATATAAGGTGAACTACAATTATACAGAGAGCATGTCCATTTGGTGGTAAAATATGTCCATTTAGTGATAAACAAAGCAGTATCCTGCGTGCTCCAAAAACAAGAAGTGAATCCCACCAGTGCTCCTATGCGTATTGTATCCTCACACTAGGTGCAGTAATTACCTTACCTTACTGCTGTAAGGTAAACAGCATTTCCAAAGTAACGCTTGTTGTCCAGTAATGCAGGTACAATAGGTGATGTAATCCTAGACTCTCATTCACCGTGGGCACGTTGTAGCATGCAGGAAAAACAAGGGGAACACTCCAATGGTGAAGTACGTCTTCACAATTTATTGGGTATAAAACAAAGATATAGGTACTCACATTTAAAACAATAATAAAAAGCACAGCTAAACGAACGCGTGTCACGCTCGTGCTTCCGGACGTCACTTCCGGTGTCCTTACTGGCCAATTGTGTTCCTACGCGTATCGTCAAATGACTTCATCAGGGAATGACTTCCCTGATGAAGTCATTTGACGATACGCGTAGGAACACAATTGGCCAGTAAGGACACCGGAAGTGACGTCCGGAAGCACGAGCGTGACACGCGTTCGTTTAGCTGTGCTTTTTATTATTGTTTTAAATGTGAGTACCTATATCTTTGTTTTATACCCAATAAATTGTGAAGACGTACTTCACCATTGGAGTGTTCCCCTTGTTTTTCCTGCATGCTACAACGTGCCCACGGTGAATGAGAGTCTAGGATTACATCACCTATTGTACCTGCATTACTGGACAACAAGCGTTACTTTGGAAATGCTGTTTACCTTACAGCAGTAAGGTAAGGTAATTACTGCACCTAGTGTGAGGATACAATACGCATAGGAGCACTGGTGGGATTCACTTCTTGTTTTTGGAGCACGCAGGATACTGCTTTGTTTATCACTAAATGGACATATTTTACCACCAAATGGACATGCTCTCTGTATAATTGTAGTTCACCTTATATATTTTTTTGGAGCTTTTGTTCAAAAACACATTTCACTGTTTATGGACTATTAGTATTTTGTTCATACACATGGTACACTGCACATGGACTATTAGCATTTTGTGCAATTTTTGATTTGTATTACACTTGTATAACGACACATTTTTTTTTTTTTTTTTTTTTTTTTTTGTTTTCCGTACCATATCATTTATATATGTGTGCACTCAACACTATCTCACTATCATCAATAGAAGATCTTTTATACCAAGTTTTTTTTACCAAGTTTTCTATGTCAAGTTTTTTATGTTAAGTGCACAATCTGATCTGTGGTATTGCACTTTGGAATTTATGCACATTGTCTGAGCTTATTTAAATATACAGTTCCACATTTTACTTTATTTTATTTTTGTTTGGTTGGTACTTGAGTACATGTTAGTTTATTTTAGTTTAATTAGATTTATTTAGCTGGAGCGCAACACCATTTCTTAATTACTAACCTTTAACAACTTGCTGACCAGCGCACGACGATGAACGTCGACAGAATGGCACGGGCAGGCAAATGGGCGTACATGTACGTCCCTTTAAATTTGCCGCCCTGCCATCGGGAGCGTGCCGATGGCCGCGGGCATCCCCGCGATCGTCTCACGGAGCGGCCGAATGGAGAAGTGCCGTAAACAACATTTCTCCATTCTGCCTAGCAACTAGTGACGCTGATCTCTGCTCCATGTGATTGGAGCAGAGATCAGTGTTCACTAAATGAAAGCCCAACCCCCCCACTGTTAGTAACACATCCCTAAGAACACTTAACCCCTACACTGCCACCCACTGGTTAACCCCTTCACTGCCAGTGTCATTTACACAGGAATCACTGCATTTATATAGCAGTGATTACTGTATAAATGACAATGGTCCCAAAAATGTAACAAAAATGTCCTATGGGTCCCCCACAATGTCGCAGTCACAATAAAAAATCGCTGATCACCGCCATTACTAGTAAAAAAAAAAAATAATAAAAAATTATTAATAAAAATGCTATAAAACCATCCCTATTTTGTAAACGCTATAACTTTTGCGCAAACCAATAAATAATCGCTTATTGCGATTTTTTTTAACCAAAAATATGTAGAAGAATACGTATCGGCCTAAACTGAGGGAAAAAAATGTTTTTTTATATATTTTTGGGGGATATTTATTGTAACAAAAAGTAAAAAATAATGCGTTTTTTTTCAAAATTGTCGCTCTATTTTTGTTTATAGCGCAAAAAATAAAAACCGCAGGGGTGATCAAATACCACCAAAATAAAGCTCTATTTGTGGGGGAAAAAAAAGACGTCAATTTTGTTTGGGAGCCACGTTTCACGACCGCGCAATTGTCAGTTAAAGCGACGCAGTGCCGAATCGCAAAAAGTGGTCTGGTCTTTGACCAGCAAAATGGTCCGGTCTGAAAGTGTTCAAGGAATGGTTTGAAATGTGGCATAAATCGACCCCATCCAAGAAGGCTCCACATGGAATTTATCTAGTACATTTTTTAAAACTCTTGCTCCTTTTAAAAGAGGTATTCTAGTCAACAAAAACAACATTTCAAGTACCGTAATTATAATGCCCATAGCTTTCCAGGAAACCTTTTATTCATAGACAATTCTTCACACAGATACAAGAGCCACATTGCTCCGGGGTGTAAAACCCCCTTCTCAGTGTCTTAAAGTGAACCTCTACTATTTCCAAATCTATTAAGCTAAGAGTAGTTCAGAAAAATAGGCACCATCTCATTCCTGTTTCGAGTACAAAGCGCCTTGTTTGTGTGTGGGGAGGCATCTTGAACGCAGATGTACATTTACTGAAATCCTCAGTGCGGGTATCTACTTGTTTCCTGGAATCCCACAGTGCAATGCGGGAGATGTAGAGATCAGCAATCAGGATCTTAGATAACTTTCATGTTTAACCACTTGACCTCTGGAAGATTTACCACCCTTCGTGACCAGGCCATTTTTTACTATCTGGCACTGTGCTATTTTACTGACCACTGCGCACTCATGCAACGCGGTACATAAATGATATGTACAGTATGTAATTTTTTCACCACCATTAGAGCTTTCTTTTGAGGGTATTTGATCACTTCTGGGGTTTATATGTTTGGCGCCATAAACTAAATTAAAAAAAACTAAAATTTTGAGGAAAATAAATGTTTTAAACTTTCTACTATAAAACCTATCCAATAAAAAAAATCATATTTTTGCTAAAAATAATTCCCATTAAGCGTAAATGGTTTGGTTTGCACAAAAGTTATAGCATCTACAAACTATGGTGTATATATACTGAATTATTGTTTTTTTTTTATACTAGTAATGGTGACAATCACCTACTAATGCAATAAGCAGGACTGCATTTTTGTGGGGGACAATCTGACACTGACACTAATACAATGATCAGTACTTAGAATATGCACTGTCCCTGCACTAATGACACTGGCTGAGAAGGAGTTAAACATCCAGGGCGCTCAAAGGGTTAAATGTGTGCCTAACCAGTGTTTTTGTGTACTATGTGTGATGCTCTCACTAAGGGATGTGATGAATTTTGTTCTCTGCTTTGCAGGGAAAGAAATTCCATCACATCCCCGCTGTCAGGACAGAGCTCTGTTTGGTTTACATAGGCAGAGATATATCCTGTGTCTCTCCTAGCCAATCAGCGAGTGCCGGTGGATATCCATTGGACAGCACCCACTGATCAGCTTCTGCTGTGACTAATCACAGAAGAAGTGGTGCGGCCCATACCAGGAAGTACAGAATATTCTACACAGAACAGCTGCTCTGTAGCAGTAAATCTGCTATGGGGTGGTTGTTAACTGGTTAAGAAAATCAGATACTATTTCTTTTGTGAAACATGTGAACTGCACTTAGCAGAACTGTCAGTAAGAAAAATAGTTAAGCCAAAACCATCAGCCATTGTGTATCTCTGTCAACTTTCATGATATACAGTTAGGTCCATATATATTTGGAAATCCACATACTTTTCATACTTTTGGCTCTGTATGCCACCAGAATAAAATTAAAACGAAACAATCCAAACTAATTTGAAGTGCAGACTTTCAGATTTAATTCAAGAGTTTGAACATAAATATAAAGTACAAATTTTAAGAACCGCAATCATTTTTATACCCAGTCCCCCCCCCCCCCCCCCCATTTTCAGGGGCTCAAATGTAATTGGACAAATTAATATAATCATAAATAAAATGTTCATTTTTCAATATTTTGTTGAGAATCCTTTACTGGCAAAGGACTGCCTGAAGTCTAGAACCCATGAACATTACCAAAGACTGGGATTACTCCTTTCTGATGCTTTGCCAGGCTCTGACTGCAGTTGTCTTCAGTTGTTCTTTGTTTGTGGGACTTTCTGCCTTTAATTTGGCCTTCAGCAAGTTGAATGCATGCTCAATTGGATTGAGATCAGGAGATTGTCTCAGCCATTGCAGAATATTCCACTTCTTTTACTTCAAAAGCTCATAGGTTGTGTGTTTTGGATCATTGTCCATCTGTACTGTGAAATGCCATCCAATCAACTTTGCTGTGTTTGGGCTGACAGTATATGTCTAAACACTGTAGAATTCAGTTCTTCTGCTTCTGTCACATTATCAATAAACACCAATGACCCAGTGCCACTGGAAGCCATGCATGCCCATGCCATCACACTGCCTCCACCATGTTTTACAGATGACGTTGTGTGCTTTGGATCATGAGCTGTGCTAAGCCTTCTCCAGACCTTTTACCTGTTTAATTGATTTTGATATAATGAAAGAGTAGCCCACACCTGGCCTTAAAACAGCTTTTGATTCAATTGTCCAATTACATTTGGTCCCTTGAAAAAGGGGGGTAGCTATTCTTAAGAGCTGTACTTCCTAAATCGCTCCTCTGATTTGGATGTACATACCCTCAAATTAAACCAGAGAGTGTGCACTTTCAGCGCATATCCATTATATAACAATAGCTTGAATATGTTTTAGTAAATATCTGAAAAAAATCTAAAATTGTGCCTGTGTCCAAATATATGTGGACATAACTGTAACTGTGGTGTCTCCTCAATATTTAGATTCAGATGGATTTTCAGTGGAAAATAGATGATGGAGATCCAAGGTTTGATGGTTCTCCCTATCCGTTTCCAATTGTTTTTTTTTCATATAGTGCAGCTATGTCACTCAGGGACATACGGTGCAAAGTGAAGGAAGTTATAGAGCATAATTGATTAGGTGTGGAGGAAGGGGTTTTTGTATAATTTTTTTACAGGCTTTTTCCTTTTTCTGATGAGTTACTTTAATTGATAAAAATGTTCCTTGTGTCATGTATTGTTGAATGGTCGTATCGTGGCTCTTATCCTTTAAATTTCTTGAGGCTCCACTTTTCGCCATTTTATTCGCTGATTTACTCATCTTCAGTCTATTTCAGACTCCTATGGAACCAAACGCCCCAATAACTCTTTCCCTTTGATCCTGTGACCTCGACAAAGTCGTTGCCTCCTACAACTTACTTTGTGAGGCAAACTGATTCTACTACTCTCTTTACTTCCCAATTTGCTTAAAGGTTATCCCCCTTCCTCTCGGGATATGCCTATATGGAATGGGAAGCCTCTAGGTACGCCACCCCTCCCCTAAGCAAGAACCTGAGTAACTCTGGGGAGCACCGTGTCACACCAGTGTGTTGTCGCGTAGCACCAACACCACACCATATTAATGAGCCATATTAATGTGCCATGTTAGTGTGCCATACTAGTGTGCCATACCTAAAACACGGAGGGCTAAAGGGCCGGCTGTAGAAGTTGGCCTCGAGGCCTTGTTCAGACATTCACCGCACAGAGGAAGGAGGGGGGAGAAGAAAAAAAACAAGAAAAGAAACGAGAAACAGGCCCCAAAAAAAAAAAAAAGGTAGCAAGAAAAAAATGTATCACGGAGTCCGTGGGATAAAATGCACTGGACTGGGGGCCACACACGGAGTCAACTCATGCGAATTCCATCGTGCTATTAATTGTGCACAGTGTCTTGTATATTTGCGGTAATCAGTCTTATATTATTCAGATTGTCTGCTGCGGATATAATACATATCTATCCCTCCGGTCTATCAACATCCTGTGGCGGTATCCTCAGAATTCCCACTCCAGGTATTTCCAGCCTGCGCTTAGGCCTACGGATGTATGTTAGCCCCTACCATTCCGTTAACGTTTATTCATCTTTGCCAATCTTCTTCTCCTGTTTACCTGATCAGATTAAATCAGATTGACATGTCTGCTCAATTCCACACATGCCAGGGAAAGAGGGAAGGCAGGGAGACAAGCACATTCTATCTCAAGCCATTATGTCCATGTTCTAAAATATATACACTGATTCTGCAGTCTATATTGCTTACAGGTGGAAACACTTCTTTTAGCAGATACAGTATCAACCGAATCAAGATGGGCCCTCAGCGACTTATCAATATGTATTTGACTCTATCATTTTTAGTTTTATGCGACTCTTCCAGCATGTGTTTCACGAATACAATTGTTATAGTCAGTTTTGGGTAGCCTGTAATAACTTATTTTAATTGTTTGCATGGATAGAATGTAGCTACCCCTCGGATCTACCACTGTTTTAGGAAGGTGCCTTCTAAGATCCCGACTCACAGGTACCAAGCAGCGTTCAACATAGGGATGGATGGTATAACTATAGTCCTGTTTATGGTATATCCGTGCACCTTCTCTTTAGGACACTAGGCTCCAATCTACTCAGCGGGGACACCCGGCCATATGAGTGCACATCCAGCATCAGAAACTTCAGCCATATATATATTCAGAACTGCCTTCACCAGCGTATGCTCTTTCCATAATCACATTGATTCTTCCCTCTTAAAACATATATGTTACACAGCCAAGTCATAAGATATTAAGAAGGTTACCGTCCTCTTCACTGCTGTGTCTCCTGCTGGATCCCGATGAATCTGAGCATAAACATCGCTTCCGTATGCCTCTGCAGTCTCTGATGCTAGAGGAGAGAGTCAGCTGAAAATGAAAGACTGGGGAGGGGGCAGCCAAAGCGTTGTGGGGGCCAGGAAGAGCTCTGATCCGGGGGCTGTGGAATCCTGCAACGCCGCTCCGAACTACCGCCCCGTGGGCTCCCGCATGGCTGGGCTGAGATCTCTCACCTCCCCGCTCCACGCCATGTCCTGCTTCTTGTTCGTCGGAGCGGCGTGCTTAGCGCGAGCGGCCCCTCCCCCTCGGCGAATGCTACGCCCTCTCGACGCACATCCCCGGCGTCGGTGTGGTGGATCCAAAGAAGCCCCAAAGAATCGGGAGTGGATAAAAGGCAATCCGCCATTTCAGATCACAAAAAGGGACCTGGTAAACACAAGGGTGGAGGTATACAGCTAGACAGCGAAGACATAACATCACACAGTGAGTGGGAGAGTAGCAAAGTGGAAGAATCAAGGACAGAAGATCTCCCCCCCTCGAAAGAAGAAATGGCAGAGATGCTGCTAAAACTAGAGAATGCAATTAAAACAGATATTAGGGGACTTCGAGAGGATTTGGGTGGACTATTGGAAAGAGTAGAAGCTACAGAAAATCGCCTGGATCTCCAAGCCCTAGAGTTAAACAAAGTCTCAGATCAATTAAAAATGCTACAACAAACACAAAGGAATATACTATATAAACTGGAAGATCAGGAGAACAGAAGCAGAAGGCAAAACTTGAAGCTCCGCTTGATACCGGAATCAAAAGGCGAAGATTTAAGATCAATATTAAATAGCATTTTATCCCCATGTTGGGGGAAGGAGACCAGAGCACCTTTAAGGATCGACAGAATCCATAGAATCGGCAAAGCAAGACCGGGAGATATGGACAGACCAAGAGATATAATAGTGCGGTTCACATTTTTTGAGGATAGGGAGACAATATGGAAAAAATTAAGGGGAAAAACCCCACTGGAATATGCTGGTAGGGAAATACAGATATTTCCGGATATTGCACCCGAGACGCTCCAAAGGAAAAAGCTACTGAAACCGCTATTAGTGGAACTGCATACCCAGAATATTAAGTACAGGTGGGGTTTCCCTGCTTGCTTGATAGGAATTAAGGATGGTAGATCGGCAAAGTTAACTTTCCCGGAAGAGCTGGAAGACTTCTGCGAGAAAATGGGTGTACGTCGGCCAGCACTGCTGGGCTGGCAAGACAAAATAATGGGGTCATTGTGAAGGAGGTGGGGGAGGGGGCACGGGGAAGGGAAGAGGAGTGAGGGGAAAGGAAAGAAGGAAGATATTGACAAAAAACATGGAGGTGGAAATCAATACCTCCCGTCCTATGGGTAGAGGCGGGAGAGGCGCAGGCGGGATACCCCAACCCACATAACCTGGAGATGGTAGGGGTATGTACAACCATCAACCTAACAAGGGCCAGAAACAGGCCAAGGGGGTCGGGAAGAGGAGGGTGGGGGAGGGGGAGGGGTGGGGTGGGGGGTCGGGGGGGGGGATGGGGGGTAAGGGCGGGGGGAGGTGGGAAGGTGTAAGGTTGGGGAGGGGAAGTAAAGTAGAAAGAGGGGTTAGGGAGGAAAGAGAAAGAGAGATAGTGTGGACCACCCTATTGAATAGGTTGAAAAGTGCTCGTGCTGGGCTGGGGAGCCCTAGGACAAACAGATGGGTAACAGTAAAAAAGAAGGTCTGAAATTCATGTTAAGGGCATGAATACTCCAACAAAACGTCATAAGATTTTAGCTGAGCTGAAAAGGTACGAGGCCAATGTTGTATCTCTCCAGGAGACTCATATCTCTCTGGCATCAAACATAAGGTTATACTCCAGTAACTACCCGGTCTGGTATTATAGCGACACCATTTCGACCAGAAGCAGAGGGGTAGCGATAGGGTTCTCTAAAAACACAAGATTTCAACTAAGCGAAAAATTATGCGATACAGAGGGAAGATATTTGTTCTTAAAGGGTACATTAGAAGAACAGAAATGCACTTTGGTAAATTTATATGCCCCTAATAGCAACCCAATCAGTTTCTTAAACAAGATATTAAATAAACGTATGAATTTTAAAGCAGGATACATAATTATGATGGGAGATTTCAACTTTGGCCTCAATCCGGTAGTAGACAGTTCATCGGAGGTAAAGAAGGGAAGAATCTCGGCACATAAAAACATACTACAAAAACTATACAATAACCAATTAGTAGATATATGGCGAGCTAAGAATCCTCTGGTACGTGATTATTCCTTTTACTCCACAGTCCACGGGACGTATTCTCAGATCGACTACATTTTTATAGACCACGGGCTGTTGGAATATGTGATGGACACTGGGATTGAAGTTATGACCCTCTCGGATCATGCCCCGGTAAATTTATGTCTGAATATCTCAAGGATAGGGAGGAAAACCTCTACATGGCGGTTGAATGAAGAACTTCTGCTTGGGGAGGAGGATAGAATAAAAATAGCGAGCGAGATTGAACAATATTTCATACACAACGACACAGAGGGAATTAAAAGCTGTACGCTATGGGACGCACATAAGGCCTACATAAGGGGAATACTGATACACATGGGGTCTAAAAAGAAAAAAATGAGAACTGAAAAAATCAACAACCTAATGAGAGAGATACACAAATTAGAACAAGACCATAAAAAAAGTAGACCACAAAAAGATCTGGTATTTAAAAAGTTAGTAACAACTAGGCTAGAGTTGAAGGATCTTTTGGACCAAGAAGCTAGGATGGTGTTTAAGGGGTCGGTCAAGGAACAGTATCTATGGGGGGACAAATCAAGTAAGTTTTTAGCAAGAATGTTAAAAAAGAGAACAGGGAGAAATTTCATTGGGGCAATCAAGAACAAAAAGGGAAAAATGGTTTATCCCACTAAAGATATAGCAGAAACCTTTAGATCATATTTTGAGGGGATTTTTTCAGATAGTAATATAGGTGCAAAAAATGGAGGGAAAGAGAAGAAGATCAGGGAATTTCTAGGGAACACCATATTATCCAATATCACCTGTATTGAAAGGGAGATGCTTGAAAGGCCAATCTCGGAAGAAGAAATAGTTAAAGCACTACTAAAATCAGTGGCAGGGAAGTCCCCGGGACCAGATGGTTTTACAACACTATATTATAAAACATTTAGAGAGGCCCTTGTCCCCCAAATGTGTCGGTATATGAATGGTCTGGGAGAAGAGTTTGGAATGAGTAGGGAGGATCTAACGGCAACAATTACACTAATTCAGAAAGAAGGCAAAGACCCACTACTGTGCACTAGTTACAGACCGATCTCGCTGTTAAACGCAGACACAAAACTTTATGCTAAAGTACTTGCGGAGCGAATGAAGGACTTAATGACAACTCTGGTGCACCCAGATCAGACAGGTTTTATAGGTGGCCGGGAAGGAAAGGATAACGGAATAAAGACTCTTCTCCTGCTCCAGAAGATGAGACTGGGTGGAACCCCCAGTCTACTCATGTCGCTAGACGCGCAGAAGGCCTTTGACAGAGTAGACTGGGGGTTCATGTTTAAGACTCTGGAGAAGATGGGAATAGGACCAAAGATGATACAGAGGGTTAAGGTATTGTACGACCACCCAAAGACACGTATAAAAGTTAACGGATGTGAATCAGAGGCGTTCGAGATGGAAAGGGGTACTCGGCAGGGCTGCCCGCTTTCACCCCTCCTATTCGTGCTCTCTTTAGAACCACTTTTAGCGGCAATAAGGGGAGACCCTGGAATAGAGGGGGTGAAAGTGGGAAAAATTGAATATAAATATTCCGCTTTTGCGGATGATATATTATTGTATGTACACAACCCTAAGACATCTATGCCAGCATTACTAAACCTACTAGACCAATATGGGGAGGTGTCAAACTTCAAAATAAACAGGTCAAAAACGGAGATAATGAACATCAATATAAAAACTCGAGAGGTACAAAGTTTGCAACAGCAGTGGAAATTCCAGTGGAAGAGTGAACTTAAATATTTAGGGATAAAATTAGCAAAAACAGAGAGGAAAATGTATCGCTACAACTATATCCCGTTATTAGATGAGATACAGGCGGAATGTAAAAGGTGTAGTTATAGACCACTATCGTGGTTAGGGAGAATAAACTCACTAAAGATGATAATATTTCCTAAGATATTATACAGGTTTCAGATGCTCCCAATACCCTTGCCTAATGTTTACTTGTCAAAATTAAAAACCATCCTATTGAAATTTGTGTGGAAAAACAAAAAAGCTAGGGTGGCCTGGACGATACTCCGACAACCAAAGAATAGGGGTGGAGTGGCAATGCCAGATGTACAGCTCTATTATGAAGCAGTGGTTGTATCTAGGGTGAGTGAATGGAATATAAGGGACAACACAGAGAAAAGGTGGGTGAGACTGGAACACGAATTATGTAGAACACAATTGGATAAGCAAATTTGGAACCCCCCTAAGAAGAGAAGTATAGCTTTGGAAGGAAATAACATTACACGGAACACGTTGAGGATTTGGGATAAGTTATATAGGAAATTTAATGGGAAATATAATTCACCATTGATAGCACTAAAACAAAACAATTTCTTTTTACCAGGGTGTCAGGAGATAGGGGGAAATTGGGTAAAGCAAGAAGTAAAATTAAAGGATGTTATGAAAGGGGAGGGGATCGCACCATATCACGAGTTGGCACAAAAAAAAGAGTTGATGACAATTGATGGGTGGAGGTACGCACAGCTCTCGAGCTTTATTAAAAGGCTCCCTCCACGGATTAGATCTGCGGAAGATTTAACCCCTCTGGAACAGCTATGTACTTTGAAGGTCTCAGGGAAAATAGTTTCTAGATGGTATAAAACGCTGCTGGAGGGAGTAGAGCTGGGGGTACCTCCGTACATCAAAAAATGGGAGAGGGAATTGGGTACACTACCTTATAGCACAATATTAAAGCGAATATATAAACTAGTGCACAGTTCAGCGGTAGACGCTAGAACGGCAGAAATGAGTTTCAAATGTGTGACGAGATGGTACTTCACCCCAGAGAGGAAAAGTAAATTTCAGCAGGATGGTGCCAGGGAATGTTGGCGGGGCTGTAGTGAACTGGGCACGATGACGCACTTATGGTGGAGCTGTCCAAAAATAAAATCGTACTGGAACCAAATTCTAGCCTGCATTAAAGAAATTACAAACATAGAGGTGGAAGTGGACCCTTGGGTAGTGTTATTCCACGGGACAAGAACTGGACTAAGACAATATAAGGAATCAATGATACCCCATCTATTGAATGCAGGCAAAAAATTAATACCAAAAAAATGGCAAGAGAAGGAGGCCCCTGCAATGTGGGAATGGGTGGATTCGGTTGAAAAGACCTACAAGATGGAGTGTTTGAGAGGCAGTCTGGAAGAGCAGAGTAGCACACCAATGATAGAGAAATGGAAGTGCTGGGTAGATTTTAGGAAGCAATGGCTTACATCAGAGGGCCTGAAGAAGCCCTAAGAAAGGTGTAGACAGGCTATAACAAGGCGTTAATCAGCGAAAATAAAACAAAAAGGCCCCATAGGAAAAACAGGATAGGGTGGTCCACAGATAGGTAGGATGGGGGGGGGGATTTAAGGCTAGAAGGGGGAAAATATGGGAGTATGACACCGAGAGGGATGAAATGGTTGTTAAGTAGAGTTGTAGCTTGGAATGAATACTTTCAAAAAAAAAAAAAAAAAAAAAAAAATCTATTTTCATGTTTTTCGCCACGATGATGTGACGGCTTGGTAGGGACGCTGAGCTGTAAGCTGAGGCGGTCCCATGGTTATTAAATTGATTTCACTGAGTGGAAAAAAAAAAAAAAAAATTGATAAAAATGTTGATGCTATCCCAAATGCCCACGACAAAACCATTTTTGCCTTCCTGGCCCCTCCTGCTAGCTGCTAGTTAACTACTAATTTCTGAGTTTAGTCACACTGATCTATTTGTGTTGTCCATAGTGCTAGTGTTGTGGTCATTGGGACGACGGGTTGGTTCCTAGTGGAAAGAATGCTTCTTACATTAGTGGTGGGCGGGGATATACATTATAGTTAGCTAACATGGTTTGTGGTGGTAGTCGTTCCATATCTAAGTGGTACAAATTGCCCATTCTACATAAGAACCCATAACAACATTGGAAGAAAGCCTTGGATTCCATGGAACTCTGGTTAACAGAGGCTGGAATGGACTGTTGGCAGTCTAATGAAACCTTTTAGACTAGTGTTCGTTTTCTTTGAATTTTCTAGGCTTCTTTGAATAATGGCTTTTGATGGCATCTGGAGGTGGCAGGAAGAGACCCTTCTTACCTTTTGGTTAAAATAAACTTTGGCCTCCCAAAATCTTGCTGCCTAATATTTCACATATTTTTTTGTGTTTCCACAGTCAGACCTGGTTAAATCTGTCTGTATCTTAAGCTGGCCATAGATTGATTGAAATATGGCCAGTTGATCGGGGATGGGCCAAATTTTGTTTATCTTTAGCGGTTTACATTCGAGAGGAGTCAATATAATGATCAGCTCCTCTCGAATAGAACTGTTCATCCACCTCAAATGGAAGTATGTGGGAATCGTATTGTGTTGTAATTTGTTGTGTTTATTTTTATTTTTTTAATTCAGTTCAATTTACTATCTAATGAGTCAGTGTCCCACAAAAAGCATAAAGACTGGGTGTCCTGAAGATTCTCATGTTATATGCTTGTAAGTCAGTAATTCAATAGTTAGTTAAATAGAGTTAAGGATGACCCTTCTGGAGCCTGCAAATGGCAGCTACTATATTTCTATTTTGCCAGGTTCCCTTCAAGTTTTGCCACATACACACGACCAGACTTTCGAGCAGATTAGGTCCAATAGAATCAGTCCGTCGGACAATCCTATCGTGTGTGGGCTAATCCGATCATTTTTCATAAAACAAATCAAACGGACCTAGAAATAGAACATGTTTCAAATCTATCTGACTCAATTCCTATGGGGAAAACCATTCGTCTGTATGCTGGTCCGACGGACCAAATACGACACAAGGGAAGCTATTGGCTACTGGCTATTGCACTTCCTTTTTTAGTCCCATCGTACGGCATCACATTCAAAAGGAACGGACTTTCGAACTGACTTATTCCATTCGTGTGTGGGCAAGGCCGTTCTTTGGAAAGGTCCGTCGTAACTCCACTGAAAGTCCGTCGGGAAGACCATCGGAACTAGTCTGCTGGAAAGTCATGTCATGTGTACGTGGCATATAACTTCTAGTGTCATCTGTGATGTAGTTTGCATTGTAACACCCAGGAGCTTTCTGATCCTAATCTGTATGTGGTGTGTCACGCTGCCGTACGATCACTGAGGTCTGCTTTTATCCATTAACTTAGTCCTAACTACCTTAAGCCGCTACAAGAAATCACTCTCCTGACACCTACTCATTGCTGCTAAAACGCTCATACCCATCCATTGAAAAACCCATAAAGTCCCAGGAGTCAAGGACTGGTTAAATAGAGTGCAATACATTTTCAAAATGGAAGAAATAGTGGCAATGAAAAAAGAGAACAAAACAACCTTTAACAAAACTTGGCAACCTTGGCTGGCTTTTACCCTCTCTTCCGACTACCAATCACTTATTGGGTGAATTTCCCATCCCCACTACTCTATACAGAGTAAAAGGAAAAAGAAAGGAGAAAATAGAATGACTGAATTTTGTATACCTCTATTAGATATACACTTAACCCGAGGATACAATCTCTAGTGCGATGGACCCCCCCATCGCTACCAATCCCCCCTACCCCGCATCCTCTCCTACCCCCCCTCCCCACGTATATAACCTTTCTTTTGACATCACTAGTCTCTATCTCCTCTATTTGTTTTTATTATTTTATTTTAAAAAGGACTTTCCCATTAAAAGGAAGTATGGGGAGCAGTCTAAAAGAAAGGCTCGTCCTCAGAAGAAATTTGAAGCCCCTAAAACTGATCGGCAGAAGACAAGTTGGGGGCAGAAGGGCAAAGGGCGTGGGGGGGGTGATTTTTCACCCTCCTGAACAGCCCAAAAAGTCCCAATGACAGGGTCACGGTGGGAGGAAGGTTGGGGGCCCTCCTCCCACAGCGGGAGATGATCACCTCCAATCAGTTTGTGTTGGGGATCATCAGAAGAGGTTACCGATTGGAGTTTTCAGAGCCCGCCCTCTAAGACTCCTTGTTACCGAGCTGCCAAGGTGTGTAGAAAAATCCTCTGCTCTTCTTTCCTCTCTACAGAAGTTAGAGAAACAGGAGGTGGTGGTACGGACCCAGCAGGAGAGACAGGCAGAGGCTTCTATTCCCACATCTTTGTGGTTCGCAAGCCTTTGGGAAAGTTCAGGCTCATCCAGAATCTGAAGCCTCTGAATGTCTCAGTCGCCTACAGGAGGTTTCAGATGGATTCAGTTTACTCGGTGAAGGCACTTCTTCCACTGAACTGTTTCATGGCATCAATAGATTTAAAAGATGCATATCTGCATATTTCCATCACAGAGAACCACCAGCGTTTTCTCAGATTGGCAGTAAAAAACTTGGTAGGGTTACTACATCTCCAGTTCAAAGCACTTCCCTTTGGGCTATCCTCTTACCCCCATATCTTCACCAAAGTTATGGTGGAGGTACTGGCGTTCCTGCGACACAGGGGAATTTTTCGGTGATCGCATATCTCGACGATCTTCTCCTGTTTGCCCCTTCTCCGGTGCAGTTGATTCAGGATCTGCAGGTAGCAAGAGACATTTTACAGAGCCTGGGGTGGCTTTTGAACCTGGAGAAGTCCAACTTAGTTCCATCCCAAAGGGTCACCTTCCTGGGCTATGTGTTGGACTCAACAGAGCAAAAGGTCTTTCTTCCCTTGGAGAAAATCCAAAAGGTAAACAAAGCATTGTTGTTTCTCCAGGGCAGTAATCAGGTCTCAGTGAGAAAGGTCATGTCGGCCTTGGGCTTACTGACATCCACTCTCCCAGCAGTTCAGTGGGCAGGGTTACATTTCCGTCCTCTGCAATTATTCATCTTGAGGGTCTGGGACCACAGCCAGGGGTCTTTGGACTCTCTGGTTTCGGTTCCAACTCAGGTCAAGAGGTTCCTTTGGTGGTGGAGAAAGGGGGCAAATTTGTCACAAGGTCTGAAGTGGGTTTTACTGGTGACCAGGGTTGTTACAACCGATGCGAGCAGCTCAGGCTGGGGAGTGCACCTAGACTCCCGGTTGGTACAAGGTACCTGGGAGAGGAGGGAGACAAAGAGGTCCTCCAATTGGAGGGAGCTGAGAGCAGTAGATCTGGTACTCAGGGCTTTTCAGGGGGAACTTCAGGGACAGCATGTGCGAGTCCGGTCGGACAATTCCTTGGTGGTGGCTTACGTCAACAGGCAGGGGGGCACCAGGAACGGAACGTTATGGGCCCTAGTGGAAGCCATCCTCAGGTGGGCCAAGGCAAATGTCCTATATATTTCAGTGATACATTTGAAGAGGGAGCAAAATCAGGTAGTGGATTTCCTCAGCAGGAGAACGCTGAGAGAAGGCAACTGGGTTTTGAAGCAAGAGGTTTTCGAAATGGTCACTCAAAGGTGGGGGATTTCTTCTTTGGACCTTTTTGTCTCAAGGGAAAACGCAAAAGTGGGTCTCTTCTTTTCCATGAACGGGGGAGATGGGGTGTTGGGAGTGGATGCACTAGCACAGAGCTGGAGATTCTCCAATTGCTATGCTTTCCCCCCTCCTGTTCTGATTCCTGCAGTGTTAAGGAAGTTTCAGGCGGAGAACACTAATCTCATTCTAATAGCGCCACACTGGCCCAGGAGGCCGTGGTTCTCCATTCTGAAGGGTCTGTCTGTGGAACCCCCCTGGATGCTCCCAGTCCAGGAGGATCTTCTTTCTCAAGGTCCAATCTGCTGTCCTCGGGTGGAGCGGTGGAACCTTGCAGCTTGGCTACTGAGGAGGAATTGCTGAGGGGCAAAGGGTTCTCAGATCACTTAGTAGCCACTCTCCTAAGTTGCAGGTAAAAGGAAACGCAGGCTATCTACTTGAAGGTATAAAAGCGATTCAATAGCTGGCACTCAGAAAGCTCCTTTGATGTGCGCAGCTCTGTAGCCGTTTTGGAATTTCTGCAGGCAGGGGCGGATAAAGGGCTAGCCCTTGGTACCTTGAAAAGTCAGGTATCCGCTTTAAGCGTGTTTCTGGAAAAACATCTAGTAACAGACCCATGGATAGTGAGGTTTTTTAGTAGGCAGAGACCTGTCAGAAATTCCTCTTTCCCAGTGTGGGATCTTTTATTAGTTTTACAGGTTCTCACGGGGGAACCTTTTGAGCCATTGGAATCTTGCACGTTAAGATTGATCACGCTTAAAACTGTGTTTTTGGTGGCAAGCACTACGGCAAGGAGAGTGAGTGAACTCAAAGCCCTTTCTGTTAGGGCACATTTTTTGCAGTTTTTTCCGGACCGTTTGATTTTTAGAACGGATCCGGCCTTTTTACCAAAGGTAGCTTCTAGTTTTCATAGAGACCAGGCGATTGTGTTGCCTACTTTCTGTTCAAATCCTGTGTGGGAACAGGAACACATTTTTCATAGATTGGACGTTAGAAGATGTGTCCTTTAAACTTCTACCCCTGGAAGAGATTAATAAAGATAAAGACCGAAGTCTGATCTCACATTGGACCTACCTTCAAATAAGACACTATCTCACCAGAGTTGAAACGGCTCATTTATGAAACTTCTACCCCTGGAAGAGATTAATAAAGATAAAGACCCAAGTCTGATCTCACATTGGACCTACCTTCAAATAAGACACTATCTCACCAGAGTTGAAACGGCTCATTTATGGACCAGAACCCCCACAACCCTTGAGATCCTATGCTCAAAAAAACACCCACAAAGACATAACATTTCTACTATCTATAACTCACTATTTATGAATGGTTCGGAATTCTCTACCCCGTCATGCCTAGCATGGGAACAAGATCTTAACTTATCTCTATCTAATGATAACTGGGAAACCATCTTCACATACACTCATAAAGGCTCACTCAATGTGGCCACCCAAGAATGCGGGTTTAAGATCTTATCAAGATGGTACAGAACACCCAACATCTTACACAAATTCTACCCTCAGGTCTCTGACAGATGTTGGAGATGCAATAGAGATGAAGGCTCGATGATACACATTTGGTGGTCCTGTCCACAAATTCAGACGTTCTGGAAAATGGTTCATGAAACCATCACATCGATAACCTCAGAAACAATAAACTTCGATCCAGCACACTATTTACTACACCACAACACCATCCCCAAAAATAAATATTTAAAATCCTTAATCATGTTTATGATAAACGCTGCAAGACACTGCATCCCCTGCCATTGGCGCTCAAACACAGCGCCAACAAAGAAGGAATGGTTCAGAAGAATCAACTCCATAGAATCCATAGAGGAACTTATAGGTATCTCACAGGAAAGAATGACATATTTTACCTCAACTTGGCTCAAATGGATAGAATACAAAAATACTCAGGATTACAAAGCAGTCATATTGTAATCAAATAAGGAATCCCTGTCATACAGCTATGCTGTGAAGATCTAGAAAGACAAGAAATACTGGCCCGTTAAGCGACAAACATGTCTCCCCTAGCTCTCCCCTTCCCTTTTTTTTTTCTCTCTCTCCTCACCGGGAATCCCCTCCCACCCCCCCCCCCCCCTCCTTCCCCAGAGGAACCTTGGAGATATCTTATATATGTTTTGATTAATAATGTTCAGCCAATTTTAGAATAAATATCCTAGTTTAGTATAAGTCAATATACACTTATCTGTACCCAGCCTGATTAATTGGCACCCTGAGTAACTCTACAAATATCTTATGTTTTTCTATGTAATCGACATTGATACTGCACTGTTATATGTTGAATCTTTTTGCCTTTTTATTCTCAAAAAAAACCTTTGTGAAACAAAAAAAAAGATGATTTGTCCTTCATTATTTAGATTGTACAAGTCAGTTCAGGAAGTCTGATTTACTTTTTGTGCTATTTTCAGGGGCCAGGAAGGGTTCCGGAGCCTCTAGACGCACAATAGCCAGATGGTTAAGGTTGGCCATTGGGCAGGCTTACGTGATAGGGGGGTTAGAACCCCCAGTTGGGATCAGAGCACATTCAACCAGGGCAGTGGCGACTTCTCAGGCAGAGTGGGCTGGTGCTTCTCCAGAACAGATATTTAGAGCTGCGACGTGGTCCAGTTTTTCTACTTTCGTGAAACACTACAGATTGGATCTTCTGTCAGCCAAGGACCAAGCCTTTGCTCGTAAGATGCTGCAGGCGGTAGTCCCACCCTAAGGTAAGGTGCTCGTTTATCCTCTCTACGGTGGCTGTCCTGAAAGACGGACTAGGGAAAAACGGAGTTACTTACCGGTAACATCCTTTTCCAGGAGTCTTTCAGGACAGCACCGGTACCCACCTAGGGTTTTGGATATCTTTGGGAACTCATTGCATGAGACCGACAGGTAAGATAAAAGGTTTGCTTTTTGATGTGTTCTTGTGTTTCCCCAGTTGGCCGGAGGTACTCTGGAAGAACTGAGGGGACAGCGGGAGGATGAGACTTAAATTGTGAAATTGAAGGCAGTGTTTCCTAAGAGGGGAGGGGCCAGGGTCTCTCTACAGTGGCTGTCCTGAAAGACTCCTGGAAAAGGATGTTACCGGTAAGTAACTCAGTTTTTTCTGGATTGTACGTGGGGTGGAGCACTTGTTCCCGTGCAATGTTGCACTGGTATAAAAACTATAAGGCATTCAAGATAAAACCATGCATTTACTAATCTGATATCACATATAAACACTATCTTATTAACCATAACTGTAGTAACTTTCCTGATGGGGTAGGTGAAAGATGGGGATCACACAGTCAGAGCGCCCATTGATAGCTTTAGGTTAAAGAAATAATTTGTTTCCCTTTCATAAATAGTTATCAGTTTTAAATTTTTTTCAATTCATAATTTTGCTTTACTAGCAACAAGATAACCCTCTAGAAAGGGTGATTATGAGAACATTACTAACTGTGATTCCCGCAGGCCCGGACTGGCCATAGGGCAGACCGGGCATTTGCCCGGTGGGCCGGGGCCGCCCGCTCCAAAGAACATTGCTGTTTAGGCAGCACAGCGGGAGGTAAGCGGCGACCGTGGCCTGAACATGGTTAACACAGGCCGTGGCCGCCGCTCGCCGCTACCGCTATGCGGCCGTTCTGTGTCTCCTCCGGCGGAACTGGCGGCTGCATGGGCTGAGCTGTGTGTCTCTCTCACACACAGCTCAGACTCAGCGCCGCGCTGACAGTTCCGCTGTCTGATCCCAGGGGCTGCTCCTTCTCCTCCAGCCAAGGTGTCCGCACGGTGAGGCAAGGGGCGGGGCTGCTGGGAAGACGTCCCCCCCCCCCCGCTCGTGCCCACCCCTTCTCTTGTCGGCAGCACATGTGAGGAGAAAGCTTCCCTCACCATTGGCCACAACAGAGGGCCAATCAGAGACCTAGAGGGGCATCATGGGAAATGTAGTCCCAGAGAAAAGGTAGCCCAATTGTTTTCAGCAGGGAGCTGACTACACTCCCCAGCATGCACACTGCTGGGGGGGAGAAAAACTTGGAAACAAACAGAAGTGCCTGTAGCAGCTACTACAGGAGACAATAAAACGAAAGAGAGGACTGTGCTGGGGAACTAATAGCCCCAGCACCACCAGAGAGAGCCATGCTGCACCGCACCACTAGAGAGAGCCATGCTGCACCATACCACCAGAGAGAGAGTAACGCTGCACCGCACCACCAGAGAGAGCGCCACGCTGCACCGCACCACCAGAGAGAGAGCGCCACGCTGCACCGCACCACCAGAGAGAGAGCGCCACGCTGCACTGCACCACCAGAGAGAGAGCGCCACGCTGCACTGCACCACCAGAGAGAAAGCGCCACGCTGCACCCCACCACCAGAGAGAGAGCGCTGTGCTGCACCGCACCACCAGAGAGAGAGCGCCACGCTGCACCGCACCACCAGAGAGAGCACCACACTGCACCGCACCACCAGAGAGAGAGTCACGCTGCACCGCACCAGAGAGAGAGAGCGCCACGCTGCACCGCACCACCAGAGAGAGAGCGCCACGCTGCACCGCACCAACAGAGAGAGAGCGCCACGCTGCACCGCACCACCAGAGAGAGAGCGCTACGCCGCACCACCAGAGAGAGAGCCACGCCACACCACCAGAGAGAGAGTAACGCTGCACCGCACCACCAGAGAGAGCGCCACGCTGCACCGCACCACCAGAGAGAGAGCGCCACGCTGCACTGCACCACCAGAGAGAGCTCCACGCTGCACCGCACCACCAGAGAGAGAGCGCCACGCTGCACTGCACCACCAGAGAGAAAGCGCCACTCTGCACCCCACCACCAGAGAGAGAGCGCTGTGCTGCACCACACCACCAGAGAGAGAGCGCCACGCTGCACCGCACCACCAGAGAGAGCACCACACTGCACCGCACCACCAGAGAGAGAGTCACGCTGCACCGCACCAGAGAGAGAGAGTGCCACGCTGCACCGCACCACCAGAGAGAGAGCGCCACGCTGCACCGCACCAACAGAGAGAGAGCGCCACGCTGCACCGCACCACCAGAGAGAGAGCGCTACGCCGCACCACCAGAGAGAGAGCCACGCCGCACCACCAGAGAGAGAGCCACGCCGCACCACCAGAGAGAGAGCCACGCCGCACCACCAGAGAGAGAGCCACGCTGCACCACCAGAGAGAGAGAGCCATGCTGCACTGCACCACCAGAGAGGGAGCGCCACACTGCACCTCACCACCAGAGAGAGCCACACTGTACCACACCACCAGAGAGAGAGAGAGCCATGCTGTTCCTGCACCACCAGAGAGAGAACCATGCTGCACCGCACCACCAAAAAGAGAGCAGGTCAGTGTCACTGGGCAGTGTGGGCACAATAGGAGACAGACAGTACTAGCGTTGTATGGCCACAATAGGACTGGGACACTGTAATATAAAGGGGACTGCACTGTAAAGGGGCACTGTAATCATTGCAGTACCCCTTTACAGTGCAGTTCCCTTTATATCACCATGTCCCTGCACATTACAGTGTGGAGGACCGCCACCAGCCACCCCCGCGAATGTCTACCAAATCCCCCCCCCCCGGTCCCTGGAAAAGTTGGCTGCCCAGTCTAAAATGCCCGGGCCTATTTTTTTTCCCAGTCCGGGCCTGGATTCCCGGGTCAGGCCCCCGTAACCATATTGTATGCAGGGACATAGAGCACAAAGACTTTTCTATTAACCTTAATCAGGAGGCCTCACAGGATTGCGTGTACTGAATTTACACTGATTTATCTTGGATTAGAGCGACTTATTGTCATGTTATAGTTTCATTGTAAGTAGTAGAAACCAATGTGGGATAAAGCTTACCATTTATGGTGTGTAAGTTTGAAATTAACGTCTGATTGAGGGGATGCACGGTCAATCCAATCTCTTGCTCCTGAATTGGAGTGTAAGGAATCCTGTAAACCCTCCTGATAATCAAGGACCTAAGGACATCTGAGGAAGAAATTAGCAAACAAGCAGGTTAACAGTAGAGGTCGACTGATATGTCGGGCGATATTTGGCGTTTCTTAATTAATCGGCATCGATTATAACTTCAGGACGGCTTGCAAATGACTTCTGTAATAGAAGTCAATGCAAGTTGCCTGAAGTCTTCCGTGGAGCGACTTGTTTCTCCTCTCTGGGCAGCCTGCCAAGTCTGAGAAAAGAAGCTAAAGAGATGCAATGTTTATACTTAACAATGAACCGAACTTCATGTGTAGGAGTTCTCAGTTTAACCATTTAAAGACTAAATCTTTTCTGACACTTGTTGCTTACAAGTAAAAATCCAATATTTTCTACTAGAAAATCAATTCGAACCTCCCAAAATTGATATATATATTTTCTTTGGCTGAGACCCTAGGGAATAAAATAGCGGTTGCAATATTTTATGTCATGCGGTATTTGAACATTGGACTTTCATACGTAATTTTTTTTGAAAAAATACACAAATGAATTTAAAAAAATAATAAAACGGTAAAGTTAGCCCATTTTTTTTTTAGTCCAAAAGTTTTGAATACCTGTTTTTGTGTATTTAATATTTAAAATATAGTTTTTTTTTAATTCTAAATTATACATACAAGTGAATTGATTGGAGGTTTGTTTTGTTTAATAAATGTTTAAATGTAAGAAAATTTCCGTATCACTTATTACTTAAGGCTGCTTACACACTGGAGTGGGCAGGCATTGACGGTAAAACCCTGCTAGTTTTAGCAGCGCTTTAGCATCATTTTAGCGGCGATATTCGGCTTCTAGTGGGGTGCTTATAACCCAGCTAGCGGCGCGCTTATAACCCAGCTAGCAGATGAGGAAGGGGTTAAATGCGCCCGTGAAGCGTCACTGCCGAATCGCTTTGCAGGCGCTTCGACAGTGGTGCCCATTCATTTCAATGGGCAGGAGTGGTGGAGGAGCAGTATACACCGCTCCAAAGATGCTGCTTGCAGGAATTTTTTTTAACATTCTGCCATCGCATCGCCTCAGTGTGACAGCACTCGGGCTTTCACACTGAGACTGCAGGGGAGCCATTTTGCAGGCACTTTGCAGGTGTTATTTTTAGCCCAAAAGCACCTGAAAAACGCCCCAATGTGAAAGGGGTCTAACTGTTAGATCTTATGAGATGAAGGGGAAAAAAAAGACAAAAAAAATCGACTTAACATATTGGCCCAAAAAAATCTGCATCATATATTGGCCATCGGAGAAAAACCCATATCGGTCGACCTCTAGTTAACAGTGCCTATGACAATAAAAGAACCTCATAAGGGGAATCTGATGATCCTGACACTGTGCATGGGGGCAGTATGGGATGGCCATCAGGGTGTCTCAGGGTGAGTTTGTAACGTTCCTCACACAGATATGTCTGATGGTATACAAGTTCGGAGGTGTTAAAGAAAATTAGCATATCATTTATTTGCACTTAAAAGCACAGAAAGCTCTCTTATATAATGCCAGGAAAGCGTGTCCTTCTTTCTTTCCAAGTGACACAAACAGCTGTTGGTATCAGCTTGAGCTCAGTATCATCCTGAGCAAAATAGGCAGGTGGCTTTTATTTATACTAAACAGATTGATAACAAAAGAGGCTGCTAACTTCGGAATCCGCCAATCAGACACTTGGATTCATTCAAAATAACCAATGACACACAAGGTTCTTTGCCTGGCAGATCTTACTTCATACAGCGGACAGATAATCAAGATCCTGAACACAACAGCAAAAATGTTAAAAAAAATTTACTTGAAGTATGGTTGTCTTACCATAGGCCGGCCTCTTCTTGTCTGGTTCTGGAGATCTCTTCCCCGTCGAGGACCGCTGATTGAGGAAGATCTGTTAGCTCCTACCTAGCTCACCATTAATGTTAAAGAAAATTAAAACTTCTCCCTATAAGCATATAATTTCTTTGCGCTTAAAAGCACAAAAAGCTCTCTTATATAATGCCGGGAAAGCGCGCCCTTCTTTCTCTCCAAGTGACACAAACAGTTGTTGGTATCAGCTTGAGCTCAGTATCATCCTGAGCAAAATAGCCAGGTGGCTTTTATTTATACTAAACAGATCGATAACAAGAGAGGCTGCTGACTTCAGAATCCGGCAATCAGACACTTGTATTCATTCAAAAGAACCAATGACACACATGCATATATTCAAACAGAAATACATTAGTGACGCGTGCAGACAGTGGTGGGAAAAACCATGTGCAAGCACATGGCTTTGAACACAACCATGTGCACATTCCCACTGCTACCAGAGATGCGAACCATACCAAACTATGGCCCAGTGGGCCATCATTTTTTATAGTTATACTATGGTTTCCAAATACACTGATCTGCTTACTTAGGAGTTTAAATGTGGTCGCCATGGAGTGGCCAGTTCCTTGGTGAGGCATAAACAAACAACCTTAAATGAGCAAACAGATCTGCCGTGTCCAAGGGAAGGCTTCTGCATCCAATGGTTTTCCATCAGCGTCTGTATGTGTGAATACCCTCATAGGCCTCTATGGGCCTAGCTCCATTTGACTAGTTCCCAAGCGGCCCTGACTCCCTCCACCTAGTTCGCCGCTGGGCTTGGCTCCATCCACCTAATGCCTCTACGGGCTGTGCTCCACCCACCTAGTGCTCAGCCGGGCTTGCCTCCATGTGCCTGGCTCCGCCTAGTGCCTCTACATGCCTGGCTCTATCCCTAGTGCCTTCACAGACCTGGGTCCATCTGCCTCATGCCTCTATGGGTCTGGCCCAATTTTTCTAGTGTCCAGCCGGATCTGGCTCCATCCACCTAGTGCCCCATTGGGCCTGGCTCCATCCACCTAGTGCCCCACTGGGCCTGGCTCCAACTGCCTAGTGCCTCTACGGGACTGGCTCCATCTGCCTAGTACACAGCTGGGCCTGCCTCCATCCACCTAGTGCCTCTATGTGCCTGGCTCCATCTGCCTAGTACCTCTACGAGTCCAGGTCCATCTGCCTAGTGCCACTACTGGCCTGGCTCCATCCATCTAGTGCCTCTATGGGCCCGGCTCCATCCGTCTAATGCCTCTACAGGCCTGGCTCCATCCACCTAGTGCCTCTACGGGCCTGGTTCCAACCGCCTAGTGCATCTACGGGCCCGACTCCATCAGCATAGTGCCTCTAGGAGCCTGCCCCCATCCGCTTAGTGTCCCGCCGAGCCTGGGACCCTTTGCCTGGTGCCTCTATGGGCCTGGCTCTGTCCACCTAGTGCCCTGCTGGGCCTGTCTCCATCCATCTAGTACCTCTGCATGCCTGTCTCTGCCTAGTGCCTCTACTGGCCTGTCTCCATCCGCCTAGTGCGTCTACGGGCCTGGCTCCATCCGCCTAGTGCCTGTACGGGCCTGGCTCCATCCACCTAGTGCCTCTACGGGCCTAGCGCCATCCGCCTAATGCCTCTACGGCCTGGCTCCATCCGCCTAATGCCTCTACGGGCCTGGCTCCATCCACCTAGTGCCTCTACGGGCTTGGCTCCATCCGCCTAGTGCCTCTACGGGCCTGGTTCCATCCGCCTAGTGCATCTATGGGCCCGAATCCATCAGCATGGTGCCTCTAGGGGCCTGCCTCCATCCGCTTAGTGCCCCACCGAGCCTAAGACCATTTGCCTCGTGCCTCTATAGGCCTGGCTCTGTCCACCTAGTGACCTGCTGGGCCTGTCTCTATCCATCTAGTATCTCTACATGCCTGTCACCGCCTAGTTCCACTACGGGCCTGGCTCCATCCGCCTAGTGCCTCTACGGGCCTAGCTCCATCCGCCTAGTGCCTCTACGGGCCTGGCTCCATCCGTCTAGTGCCTCTATGGGCCAGGTTCCATCCGCCTAGTGCCTCTACGGGCCTGGTCCAATCCGCCTAGTGCATCTACGGGCCCAACTTCATTAGCATAGTGCCTCTAGGGGCCTGCCTCCATCCGCTTAGTGCCCCGCCGAGCCTGAGACCATTTGCCTCGTGCCTCTATGGGCCTGGCTCTGTACTACAAAGTTAAAAGTAAGTTCTCACTAAATGCGAACCTTCTCACACAGCTATATACCCTTCTAGAAAACTTTACATAAAAGTAGGGATTTTTAGTTCCCATGCATTGCAATGCATGTTTAAGCTGGCCAACTGCGTCAAAGTAATCCCTCTCTGGCCAGGCCCTACACTACACTGTACTAATCTACACTACACTACATTACACTAATTTACTCTACCCTAATCTGCTCCACCCTGCCCTTATCCTCTCCACCCTGCCGTAATTCACTCCACCCTGCCCTGTAACCCAGCCCTAATTCACTCCACCCTGACCTCTAACCCTGCCGTAGTCTGCTCCACCCTGACCTATAACCTAGCCCAAATCCACCCTGCCTTAATCCCCTCCACTCTGCCCTATAACCCTGCCCTAATCCACCCTGCTTTAATCCCCTACACCCTGTCCTAATCCCCGCCACCCTGCCCTATAACACATCCCTAATCCACCCTGCCTTAATACCCTCCACCCTGCCCTATAACCCATCCCAAATCCATCCTGCCTTAATCCCCTCCACCCTGCCCTATAACCCATCCCAAATCCACACCGCTTTAATCCCCTTTGCTCTGCCCTATGACCCAGCCCAAATTTACCCTGCCCTCTAACCCTGCCCTAATCCACCTGGCCTTAACCCCCTCCACCCTGCCTTATAACCCAGCCCAAATCGCCGAGCCTGGGACCATTTGCCTAGTGCCTCTACGGGCCTGGCTCCATCTGCCTAGTGCCTCTACGGGCCTGGTTCCATCCGCCTAGTGCATCTATGGGCCCAAATCCATCAGCATAGTGCCTCTAGGGGCATGCCTCCATCCGCTTAGTGCCCCACCGAGCCTGAGACCATTTGCCTCATGCCTCTATGGGCCTGGCTCTGTCCACCTAGTGCCCCGCTGGGCCTGTCTCCATCCATCTAGTACCACTACATGCCTGTCTCTGCCTAGTGCCTCTACGGGCCTGGCTCCATCTGCCTAGTGCCTCTACGGGCCTGGCTCCATCCGCCTAGTGCCTCTACGGGCCTGGCACCATCCGCCTAATGCCTCTACGGGCCTGGCACCATCCGTCTAGTGCCTCTATGGGCCTGGCTCCAACCACCTAGTGCCTCTATGGCCTGGGTCCATCTGCCTAGTGCCCTGAGGGGCCTGGATCCATCTGCCTAGTGCCCCGATGAGCCTGGCTCCAACCGCCTAGTGTCCTGACGGGCCTGGCTCCATTGCCTAGTGCCCCGACAGGCCTGGCTCCATCCAATTAGTGCCCTGTACTGTATCATATATACAAATATAATTTTTATACATTTAACAACAATATCCATATTTATGCATTTAAAACATTTTATTATTTTTTTTTGTTTTTTTGTTTTTTTGTTTTTAACAACATTACTTTTTACTATCCTGCTGTAAACTTGAAACAAAAAAAATGGTGTTACACATACATGACAATACGGTTATGACCAAATTCATCATTTTCATGTACAAACTGAAGGTTGATGAAGTCTTCTAGAGATAGGTTGTCTATCTCCCAGAACTCAACCCTCCGGGGCACTCTTCGGTTTCCATCCTGTGGAGGAAAAAAAACAATTACAGCTCTGCAAAGGGGGCATGTATTGCTTTGTGCCATCCATGTTCCGATGCAGGTCGAGTGAAATAGGTGGGAGCAGGGTAGAGTTGTATTGTCCTCTCCCACATCCATTTCACTCAAACAGATGGAACAGGTGGGCACCACCTGATACTCCCTGGCCAGTGGTCTGGCTGGTGCAGGCTGGTCCTCAGCAACGATGCGGTCCCTTGGAGATCGACTTCTATTGGGCCTGGCATTCTCTCGCTGCTGACGAAGAGCTGCTCGTGTTCGATGAGCAATGGGTGAATCCATGCCTGTAATAACAATGGCAGAGATTTCAGCATTTTTGTCATGTAACCCTATCACAATTTTAAACTTGAATGACAAGGGCAAGTGTCTTATTTCTAACAGATTTTAAGTGAGGCATGTGGCTGTCTCATAAGTAAACCAAAAATAGGAGATAATTTAACTACTACAGCCTTCGTGATGTACCCATACATCGCCAGATTGAAGTGTTTATACCTGCAGCTACAGGCATCATCCCAGTATCTATTCTTTTTTGGCAGCAATGCTCTTTAATGTAAAAGTGGTCCTAGGAGCTACTTTAGTGATAACTAGCCACTGGATCATTTTTACAGGCAGTGGAAGAGACAAACCCCCCCCACTCCACCGCAGTCTTCCCGGATTCTCCTGTCCCACCCGGGAGCCCAGGTCAGTTTCGCTAGCTGACCATAAGGAAAACTGAGGATAGGAGCATCCCTAGATCTCTCCATAAAGAAGATCTTTCACTCTTCTGGCTATCATAAGGGATATTCTTTATCCCTTGTAATAGCCATAAATGTGAACATAAAAACTAAGAAGTGTAAAAATTAAGAATGTCAAAAATAAATAATTATTAACATAGAATAAAATTGAAAGCACCCCTGTCCCCCCATGCTCACGCACTAAGGCAAACGCATACATAGGTCACACACACATGTAAATGACATTGCCACCACACATCACACATGAGAGGTATCGCCACAAATGTTATAGGGAGAGCAATAATGTTAGCACCAGAGCTCCTGTGTAACTCTAAACTTGTAACCTGTAAAGCATCGTCTACGGATAATTTAATGTACTGTTTGTCATCAGTCCATGAGCATCCTTAATTTTAAAGCATGACATGTTAGGAATCTATTTACTATGTGTAACGTTATCATTTATATTTGACCAAACAATTTGATATTCTATTGTGTTTTTGTGCTTTAAGATTCATTAAAGTGGATCCTACTCCAAAATTGCATTTGAAAAACCACTGCGCAAATACTATGTGGTATAAAAAAAATTGCATCCCCCACAATTTTTATCCTCTAGAGCCCCTGCTTTTGAAAAATATATTATGTTTTGGGGGTTCCAAGTAATTTTATAGAAAAAAAAATGCAGATTTTTACAAGTAGGAGAGGAATGTCAGAATTGGCCAGAGGATGAAGTGGTTAAAGCGGAGCTCCACCCAAAAGGGGAAGCTATGCCACATTTGGTACTTTTTGGGGGGCGGGTACCTGGTTTTGACAGGTACCTATTCCCACTTCTGGGTCAGATCACTGCGGCAATCTGAGGAGCTTCGGCCCCTCCTCTCTCCCCTTGCAGCCTTCAGCATTCACAAAGAGCAGCACCTGCATACGCAGTAGGAAACCGGCTGTGAAGAATTGCCTCAGGTGCCGACATCGCTGGATCCCTGGACGGGTAACTGTCCTTACAATAAAAGTTAGCAGCTAAAATGCATCTAGCTGTTGACTTTTAGCTTTTTTGGGCAACTTGGAGTTCCTATTTAAGAAAGTAGTTCTAAAGGCAGAAGTTATATACCCTCACATGGTCAGTTTGGAATCAATTCGGACAATCTCCAAAATTTGCCTCTTCTGTATAATTTGTTGCTCTACTGTCTGCTAGTCTCGATTAGATGCCCTGGCTTCATTCCTCCGTAGCGTTTGACTCCCTGCCACCCCCCCCCCCCCCCAATTTTTCACCTTCCCTCTCCCCCCTCTCTACCTTAACTCAAACTGTATACCCTTTCTCTCTCCTATATAGGTTACTTGCATATTGATTGATATCCGGATATCTATATACTGATTACTTAGATTACATCTATCACTTTACTACTTACCACATATTTATGACTACATAAATGGCAGAATTGATAAATGTGTCATTCAAGATATTGGCAGAGGCTCCTTATATACTTGTTTTCATACTGTTTCTATATTGTATTTTTTACAGTTATTAAAGTATTGTGTTTACACCCATAAGCTCGCCCTTATAGGTCATTACAATAATTTGGTACACACCCTCTATTTGGTCCAGAGTGTGCCACACACTCTTTTTCCTACTAAATGCACCAGCATTCTCTTTCTATCGCCTGTAATGTACAGGTGGTGTAAAGTGCACTCTTTGTGATCTACAATTTCTTATTTCTTATTATTTATTAGTTATGTAAGGTTGCTCTCAGCCTCTCATCTAGGGACTGCTGTACAGAAAATCATTGGAAGACTAGGATCCAAAGTAATTGTGAAACATACATAGTGTGCTGTCTAACAGTGACATTGAAAAAATAGTATATCATATGTGCATCAAAGTATAAATAAAAATCCAAAGTAATCAACCTTGTAAATATATATCAGTATAGAATTTAACACATGCAGCACTAAAACCTTAGTGAGTTAATAACTGTACGTAAAGTTGTATGCATTAAGGTGAAAAACCTTCTGTAGTGCTGCAGCCCCCCAGCCCCCCTGTTTTACTTACCTGAACACTGTCATCCTTCGGCTGGGAACGAGCAGACCAGATCTAGCTGGTGTGTTGTGCCCCGATTGGCTAGATGGAAAGTAGCGCAGCCCTTGGCTTCCTCTGCTGTCAATCAAATCCAATAATGTGGCGCCAGGGGGTGGGTCAAGTCTTGTATTCTGTGTGAATGGATACAGATGCAGGACTCAGGAGCACGCCCACATGGGTGTTCACCAAGGAAAGCCTTCTCCAACGTGGACACTCGATAGGGGGAGGAGCCACCAGCGCTGCTGAGGGACCCCAGAAAAGGAAGACCAGGGCCACTCAAAATTAACTGTACAGTGGAGGTAAGTATGAGATGTTAAAAAAAAGAGGGTTTACAACCCCTTTAAAAAGTAGCTCATAAATACACAAGCACATTCGTTGTGAAATTACTATTAAGCCCCATACACATGTAGCGCCGGTTCCTGAAGAGCACGTGCTATGTTTTTGAAATGTAAGGTTAAACCTGAACTGCAGTTTTGTTTGGGTATAATTTTTCCAAATTTTGACCTCAGCATCAGTTTGACTGGACTATAGGGTGTTTAGCCTGGCCACCAAGGGCACTGTCTTTTCTGGCAGGCATGGAACCACAGTCTGGTTGGGTGCTTTAAGGTTACTTTCTCTTATATTCACTGACCGACACAGTTCCTCTCTGTAACACAATGGGTTGTCAGCCCTATCACTGGAGATTACTAGGCAAGTTGTAATACAACACTTCAGAACTTTTAGTTCTGCCCATGGGGCAGTCCCTAGGCTACAACCCCACAGCCTGCTCAGGCAGAACTCAGTTTTTTCTTGCCTAGTGAGGAGATAAAACCTAGGAACCCTGCGGGCCCATAGGTCTGTGTTTTTTTGATGCAGAAGCTTGGCTTTTTGAGCAAGATGAATGATCCTGTGATTTTCTATCAACAGCCGGCTGGGTGACAGGCTGGTTCACTTATCCTTGTAGTCTCCCCAGTCCGGCCATAGAGCGTGTGCAGGTTGCAGCTAAGGCTCGGCATACCTCAGCTCCAGAGGTGGTCGGTGAGCTTTATGCTCCGGGGCGTACATATGACCAGGCTACTGATGTCTGTGTCACAGTATGCCAAGGCCAATAGTCTTCCCTGTACTGATCAGGAGCTGACTACCGTGGAATATCTCCCAGCTTCAGGACTGGTAAGTACAGCTCTCCCTGCCTGGCAGGGTGGAGCAGCTGGGCATTCCCTGGGAAGTCGATTCGGGGGCCCCCCTTACCCCCTCTCTTCTCTCCCCTGTCCCAAACTCCCTACTTCCCCCCCCCTTATGGGGGTGCTGTACATGTGCTGAGCGGCTGGGTCCTGATGCTTAGTCCCGCTGTATGCCTGTGTAGTCATGTCCCTGTGTTGGTGCAGCGCTGTGCCTGCCACATGTTCTCTCTAGTCCCTCATATCGCTGTTCGGCGGCCATTTTAAGTATGGGCAAGGGTCAGACTGGCTTCTGGCTTCAGTCGGCCATTTTCCTGGTGATTCCCTATTGAGAACACCGGCAGCCATTTTCTTGTAGCGGGACCACTTTTTTGTGCTCTAGCAGCTGCCCCTGTGCCCACTGCTTCCTGTTTTGTTATCACAGGGCGCTGGGAAGGTTATCCTGTGTTCTGAACATGTGTGTGTGATCGCCCACCTATCGTTCACCGATCGTGCAACCAGCCGGCCGCCGACACAGTTTTCTGCTATATCTGCATCTGGGAGCGCTGGGGATAATCAGGCATTGCAGTAATACAGCGCAGAACGGCCCAAGGTTTTGAGTCCAGCGGGTTAGAGCCCCTCAGCCAGAGGCAGCAGGAGGGTGGGACTGTCACTGTCTTAAGTCCCCTTCAGGTGGCAGACAGAGTAGGGTCAGCATGGCTTCAGAAACTGGTGTTTCTTCCCCCGAAATCCAGGCAATTGCAACCGGTTCACTTGCGGAATGCGCGGTCCCTATGGACACCCTTACGGCGGTCCTCAATTCGTTAATTGCCAAGATAGAGGAAGTATGTGGGAAGAAAGGTGCTAAAAAGCAGCCCCTGCCCCCCCCCCTCCTCTGAGGAGAGCTCTGACGCAGACTTGAGTCCTGCTGAGGCCAATGACCCCTGTTCTGTCTTGTCAGATGACGCTGACCAGGACCATTCGGACAGTGAGGATGAGTCCCCGTCCGGGTCCGTGCGCGACAAATCGCTAGTTGGAGCACTTATCACAGCTGTGCGCGATACCCTGAAGAGTCAGGAGCCAGCGGATCCCTCTGCTGATATACTGGTCCCTTTTGGGTCCCGCAAGCCAGCATGTTCACCCAAGGTGTTCCCATATCTGACTTATTTTGATAAGTTTATTTACAAGGAATGGGGTCAGCCACAATGGACCTTTTCGGTCCCCAAATACATGGCGGTTCGTTACCCCTTTGAGGAAAGCCTTCTCAAGAAATGGTCGGCTCCTCCGTTCGTGGACCCCCCAGTATCCAGGTTAAACAAAGTAACCACGATCCCGGTTGAGAGGACTCCTGCATTCAAGGATCCCACAGACAGGAAGGCCGAGGCGGTGGCTCGTTCCTTGTTTACGGTTGTGGGGTCAGCCGTGCGACCTGTACTGGCATCTGCACTGGTGTCGCAGACTGAGTGGGCAAATGTGTTGCACCGTGAATTGGGAGAGCAACAGGCCCTCCCTGTCTGCGTGGAACAAGCGGACCAACTAGTGCAAGGCATTATCTACGTCTGTGACACAGCCCTGGATACTCTCCCTCTGTTATCCAGGGCTTCAGTGTCAGCTGTGGTGCTGAGGCGCCTTATTTGTTTGAAATGCTGGTCTGCTGACCAGGCATCCAAGAAAGCCCTCACGGATCTTCCCTTCCTTGGCGATCGGCTCTTTGGAGCCTCGCTGGATGACATTATTAAACATACCACTGGTGGTAAGAGTACTCTACTCCCACAGGCCAGGAAGGCTAAGGAGCCACGCCGCAGGCAAGGGCCCTCTTTTTCCGCTCACAAACGGCTTTTTGTCCCTGCATCGACAGATCCAGGTGGGCCAGCCAGTCAGGGACTCTCTGATCTGGTGGTTGAGGTCCCCGGAGATCCAGTATGGAAAATCGTTCCTTCCTTTGACGTGGACGGTGATCACTACGGACACCAGTCTATCTGGCTGGGGTGGAGTGATGGGGATTCAGTCGGCTCAGGGCCTCTGGTCGACAGAAGAATCCGAGTTGCCGATCAATCTGCTGAAATTGAGAGGAATCAGGCTGTGCCTCCACACATGGTTGATGAGTCTTCAAGAGCGTCCGATCAGGATACACGTCTCTGAATATCTCTGGATACGTCCCACGGTCGAAAGTTCAGAGGACTTTTGTGTGACTGTGTGTATGCAAGCCATGCTTGAGTGGAATTCCATCGGAAAAACCATCCAAGTCTTCTCCAATGGAAAATCCATTTGTATGTACGGGGCAGTACACCCCTATTAAAAGGGATTATGTGAATAAAAAATGTAACAAAAAATCAAACAAAGATTATAGTGAAATCAAAAATGTTCATAAACAGGTGAGTAAAAGTCCACTAAAGGTGTCCATCCATATCCATGGTATTGCAGTGTCCTCGTGCACAACAAATGCAAAGTGTCAGTGCTCCACCACCATGTTCTAAGCAAACTAAATGGGCGCTTACCAGAAGTTTCGATCCACAAGCGATCTATGCACATTTCAAGTGTACTAATAGAATGGATAACAGTTTATATTTTTGATCTCATTATAATCTTTGTTTGATTTGTTTTTACATTTTTTATCACAAAATGCCTTTTAATTGTGGTTCTGAGTAGAATAGTCACTTCACACTGTTAAATTCAATACTTTATATATTTACAAGGTTGATTACTTTGGATTTTTATTTATACTTTGATGCACATATGACATACTGTTTTTTTGAATGTCACTGTTAGGCAGCACACTATTTATGTTTCACAGCAGTTTCTCTATTTGCTTTTCTTGTGTAAAATTTGAAAATGCAATAAAAACAGACTAAACATAAAGTCAGAAGGTTTTTTTACCTTAATGCATTTTCTGCATTAGTGTTAAAAACCTTCTGCATGCAGCTCTACCCCTTACAATTACCTGAGCCTGAACTTGATCCAGTGCTATGCACAAGAGCAGATGCTCTCTCTGCTCTTTCCCTCTTCATTGGCTATGAGACAGCAGCGGGAGCCATTGTTTCTTGGCTGCGGTCAATCCCAGCCAGTGAGAAGGGAGCGGGGGGCAGGGTCGTATGGACACAGAGCCAGCTTAGGAGCGGGCCCACACGAGTGCAATCATAGGAAGTGTATTGTTGTGGGGGTACTCTGCAGAGAGGAGCAACCAGGAGAGCTGGAAGGGGGTCCTAAGAAGAGGATCTGGGTTGCTCTGTGCAAAACCATTGCACAGAGCAGGTAAGTATGAATTGCTTGTTATTTCAAAGATAAAAAAAAATTGGTTTAGAATCACTTTAATGGTCAGATTCATGCATAAGTCCAATGATGACTAGTTGAATTGAAATTAAACCTTCCTAATTTTCTATTCACAGAGAACAGAGCCATTTATAATACATCATACTGCACATTTGTAAGAAAAATACACTTAAATGAATTGTATTGCACAAAATAATACACAATATTGCTAGTAAAATATAAAAGACAATGTTGTGTCAGGTAATTCATTATCATACACCAAGATTTAAAATTGCACACTCCTGTGAAAAGGCAACACACTAAGGTACCTGAAATTGTCTATAGGCCACACACAAAAGCCTTTATAGGTTATCTGATTAGAGTTATATGTGTGCTCTGACTCTAGAATTATTGCAATCACTATGAGGTTCACAGCAATACCACACATGTGTGATGCAATTATTATTATTTTTTATTACGTTTTTTTTTTTTACACTTTTTTAAAATTTATTTTTTCATTCAACTTTATTGCAATTACAAGGGGTGGACAAAACCCCTGTGATAGCTTTGGGCAGTGACAGCCAGGTACACTTCAGGGAGAAATCAGGGGTCTGTTGGATCCTACACTCCCTTCTAGATTGTAAGCTCTAACGAGCAGGGCCCTCTGGTCCCTCCTGTATTGATTTGTAGTGTAAGTGTACAGTCTGCCCTCATGTTGTAAAGCACTGCACAAACTGTTGGCGCTATATAAATCCTGAAAAATAATAATCCTTGAGCCCTCCTCTGCCCTGCAAGACATCTGATTAGATAGAGGTCTGCTTTTTATTGCACACAAACACACTATAATACACTTTTTTTTTTTGCTAAATATAAACTATAATGATGCATCAGGTAAATATATGCCATACAATGAAAAATTTCAAATTCTGAATGCATGTGAAATAATGACAAAGTACGCTACCTAAAATTGGCCATAGGCAATGATTTAAAAGCCTTTACAGGTTATACCTTTAGAGTGAAAGGTGAGCTCTGGCATTTAAAATTATTGTTCTCACTCTGATGTTCACAGCATAACCTCATTGAGTGATGAAATCACTGTTTACATATGTGTGCAAGACCTACATATGCATTTGGGTGTGTGAACAGGGGACAGGGTGGTTTACATTTTTTTTCATATTTTAAAAATAAATAAAAGTGAATGGGCAGTTGTAAAAATCGATACCAGGATCATGGCTGCTGCTGCACCCATAATCCTAGTGTAACCGCTTTTCATTCAGAATGTACAGTATATATATATATACGTATGCTGAATGGCAATTGGTTAACATATCAACTCTAAATAAACAATTTGAAACTGGTAGCAAAATTAAATTATTTAACAATGGTAGTTAAGGAATGCTTCTCCCCTTTGGCCTAGGTTCACACTGACAGCGGGAATGAAATCCAGTTCCTTTTACCGCATGTCAGTCACGACATCGGGGGCAATTTCAGAGACATCTGTCTGAGTTTCTGCACAGATGTCTATTGAAATCGCATCCCAAAGTCCCCAAAAGTAGTACAGAAACTTATTTCGAGAATCTGTGCAGCGTCGCACTGATTCAGAAAGTGCCATTGCCGGCAATAGCCACAGATTTGACATGCGATGCAATGTGAACCAGGGCTTATGACCAGAGTCAACGCCCAATCCTAATTTTGCATTCATAAAACTGTACATATTATCACAACTACTTGTATCCAGGTGGATTATACTGTACGTTTTTTTTCAGGTAAGATTTCTATAGGTGGGAAATGTTAAAGGATATCTCCTGATTTTTATTATTATCAAAGGGAAAACTGGTCCAAAAAAGTAGAAAAAAAATAATTCTTTGACCAATTTGTATCCGGGCCAATTCTGACACTTCGCTCTTACATGTAAAAATATACTTTTTTGTGCTAGAAAATTAATTAGAACCCCCAAACATTCTATATATATTTTTTAGCAGAGGCCCTATAGAACAAAATTATGGGTGTTGTCATTTTTTATATTTTCCAAATGTATTTTTTGGGGGGGAAATAATAAAATAATAATAATCCATTTTCAAAAAAACACAATATTTACTCCAATTTGTATAATGTGAAAGATGAAATTATGCTGAGTAAATAGATACTTAATATGTCACACTTTAAAATTGCATCTGCCCATGGAATGGCAGCAAACTATGGTGCTTTAAATTCTCCATAGGCAACGCTTACCAGTTTAGAGTTACACAGGAGGTCTGGTGCTAGAATTATTGCTCTCACACTGATGTTTGCGACAATACCTCACATGTGTGGAACAATCACCTTTTACATATGCATTTGCACTTAAGCACAGTGGGATGGGAGTGCTTTAATTATTATTGTTTTTTTAATTATTATTATTTATTTTATATAAACTTTTTTTAAATTTTTTTTAATATATTTTTTTATTTTTTACACTTAACGTTAGGGAAAGGCATCAGAGGGAGGGAGGGGGGACCCCATTCCGCCACCCACAGAAGTGATTGAGTGGCTATTTAGCCACCTGAATCACTTCTGCCATAAACAGAATCGCTGGCTGAAAAAAAACATACTAGAACGAGGCCTGTAGGTGCAGACATCATCCCGGTATGACTACTTCAACCCGAGGACTTCCATGGATCTCCTACAGGCAGGAAGTAGTTACATTGTAATGTCCTAAAATATACAGTTACATTTATCACTACCAAAAAACAACCTGCAGAATAAATTCTCCTGTTCCTGACGATCACAGCGATACCACATATGTGTGTGCGATTTGTTATTTGTGCCCATAATAGAGCCAAGAAACAATAGTATGTATTGTAAGAACACATATATGGAGCACCCAGGTTTAAAGCCCACTTCCTGGATGCCTCATATATGTGTTATGTGGTCATGAAGGGGTTAATATGGTACAATTGACATACCTGTTGGGTCACGTGGTGGCATTTCACGATTGTTGCGCCGTGGACGTCGCGGCATCTTGATGGTACTAGATGGTATCGCAGGTGAATGAAGGTTTACCTAAAAATAAATAGTATTAATACTAATAATAATAATATACAGCACTATAATAATAAGAGAAATGTAGAATTATAGTAGTTTATGGAGGTAATCGCTGGAGTCTGGCTTCAGAGATGCGTCTCAGTCGAGATCCTCTTCACATCTGCCTGTCAGGACCCCTAGAGGAGCCCCAAATATCTGAACCTGTGCAAAGATCAACTGCCAACCAATCACAGCGCTGGCCTTCTCACAGTAGCTGCCCCGATCCTTTGCCGGAAATATACTGGCCCATACAACACAGTAACCAAATGAAATTGAGCTTATTGCATTGTTATTAAACAAATAAAGCTTTATTATGATATTTAATAAACACTGGGTATGATAATGTCATAATATAAAGGAACTGTGACAGTTGCTCTGGTATCAGGCAGTGATAAGGACAGACTGCGGATCCTTTGTGGGGACTGTAGGGGAACCAGGAAGTGGGTTATGAATGGAGTTGGGCTGAATGTTGATCCAGTCAGTACATATATCTGTGTTCTGTGTATGTAGTACTGTGTATGGGGGGACCCGGGTCACTTCTGTCTGCAGGCAGGCTTGGCTTTCATATTGTGTGATGGCTGAGCCCATTCCAAGAGAGGGCTGAGTGTCCCTGGTAACCATAGCAACGGTGTATACACTTCATCCCTGTGTGTACTACATAACATAACCCTGTGTGTGTATAGAGCCCCCTAAAACATACATACCTACCTGCATACTATGTGTATAGGGCACCCATATCTACCTTCCTGTATACTGTATATATGAAACCTACTCCTGTATACCTACCTGTAACCTGTGTGTGTAGAGCCTACTCCTGTATACCTACCTATATCCTGTGTGTATAGAGCCTACTCCTGAACACCTACCTATATCCTGTGTGTATAGAGCTTTCTCCTGAACACCTACCTATATCCTGTGTGTATAGAGCTTACTCCTGAACACCTACCTATATCCTGTGTGTATAGAGCCTACTCCTGTATATCTACCTGTATACGGTTTATAATTAGAGCCTACTCATATATACTTAACTGTATACTTTGTATATTGAGCCTACACATATATACTGTACCTACCTGTATACTCTATAACTGATTATTGCACAGTCAATGCAATGCTGTACTCAAATAAAAGTAATGTCCTTTTTTTCCCACAAATAGAGCTTTCTTTTGGTGGTATTTGATCAGCTTTGATCATTTTTAATTTTTTTGCACTATAAACAAAATAATTCTGACAATTTAAAAAAAATATATATATTTTTTGCTTTCTGCTATAAAACATATCCAATAAAAAAATAGAAAAATTCAAATTTCTTCATTAATGTAGGCCAATATGTATTCTGCTACATATTTTTGTTAAAAGAATATCCCAGTAAGTGTATATTGATTTGTTTGCACGAAAGTTATATCATCTACAAACGATAGGACATTTTTATTTATATGTTACTAGTAATGGTGGTGATCAGTGATGTATAGTGGATTGTGATTTTGCGCCAGACATTCTGACACTTTTTGGGGACCAGTGACACTAATACTGTGATCAGTGCTAAAAATATGCACTGTCACTGTACTAATGACACTGGCTGGGAAGGGGTTAACATCAGGAGGATCGAAGGGTTAACTGTGTGCCTCACCAGTGTTTATGTGAACTGTGTGAGGTGCTTTTACTAGGGGAAGAGAGGGAATGTAGCAGGGACACAAACGCCATCCCTTCCCCCTGTCAGAATGGCAATCTGGCTTGTTTACATAGGCAGATCAGAGTTCTGTCTCTCTGCCAGATGATCGGCTGGCGGGCATCTAGTACCTTGCACCCGCCGATTGGCTTCCGCTGTGTATAATGAAGCGAGGTGTTGTATTTATACATGATCCAGCACACAGCTGCCACCCTGTAGCAATAAAGCTGGTATAGGGTAGTCCGGAAACGGTTAAAAGAGAAGTCCAGCCTGGGCTCATTCGGTCCGGTGCTGCATCCGCCTAGGTAAGTATGAATATGGGATAAAAAAATGACATACATCTCTTTTAATATTCAAAGTAAACTCACTCATCCATACATGTCTCCATGCTTTATTTTGTTGAGAAATCATTTTGAAAAACATCCCCAGCATTTTTAGAAATGACCATCTTTTGCTGTTGATTCATGTAGCATTTACTTCCTGGAATCCATCTGCCCTTAGTTCAGGCATGCAGTTAGGAGTGTGTGCTTAGCTGAGAAAGCCTCTCCTTCCCTCCTCCAGATGAAAGAAGAAAATACCCATGAGGTCTCCTGGGAAGTATGACATCATTTTAGCCTAGGCCAGAAACCAGGAAGCAACTGAAGAAATGTAAAAAAAAAAGATTAAAACAAGTAAATATGATATATCTTCTTATCTATATACTCATACTAGCAGCATAAACATTTAAAATAGTTCATGTGATTGAGAGAGTTTAGTTGCACATTAACAACTTGCTTACTGAGCACCTAAACCCCCCTCCTGCCCAGACCAATTTTTAGCTTATAGTGCTGTCCCTCTTTGAACGACAATTACTCAGTCATACAACACTGTACCCAAATTCAATTTTTAGCATTTATTCCAACAAATAGAGCTTTTTTTTGGTGGTATTTGATCACATCTTTTTTTTTGTAATTATTTTTTTTAAAAGACTGAATGTATAAAAAAAAATGCAAAGCTGTTTTATATTTTGTTAATACATTTTTCAAACAGGTAATTGTTCTCCTTTATTGATGTACGCTGATGAAGCTACACTAGGGTTGCCACCTGTCCAGGATTCACCCGGACAGTTCGGGTTTTGACTCATGCATCCGGGTTTCAGACTGCCTGAAACCCGGACATATTATTCAGACTGGACTATGGCTTAACAGCAGGGTTGCTGGCTACAGTTGTCAAGCTGGGAGCATCTGTTACACTCTCTTTCATGCTGCCCGAAGCCAGCACTAGCAGCCCCCTCAAACACACACAGGAGGGAGAGGAGCGAGAGCTCGATCTGCACCTCTTCCTCCCGCCCCTACCCCTCTGTGTCTGCCCACACTCCAGTCCCCGGCACTGTGCCTCAGAAAAGGAAAGTGGGGGCTGTTTTTTGAAGTCCAGCAGCCTCAAATACATCTGGATGAGAGGTGCTGACTGCCAAGGGGTGAGTGAGCTCACCATCCATTAGGGTTATCTCGATACTAGTATTGCTATCGGGACCGATCCTGAGCATTTGTGAAAGCACTTGTACTTCCGCAAATGCTCCAGATGCCAGATCCAAGACCTGGGAGAGATTAATAAAGCGACCCGGTGCAACCGGAAGTCAGCGGCTAGGAACAACGGAAGTGACACTCTGTGTCGACGTCAGTGGTTGGACATCCCAACGCCCATCTTGGTACACCCTACATTTGGCTGCAGCAAGCCAGCAGCGGACATCTTATTACACCCAGCCCATATAGTTCGAGCTGGGTGTAACAAGATGGCAGCTGCTGCTTTTAATGCGGCCAAGAGCAAGGAGTACCAAGATGGGCGTCGCAGGCAGCCTTTCTTCATGGCATGACAGTGCCTGGCCTGCTCATCAGTGCCCATAAATGCCACCTATCAGTGCCCAATGCACATAAGTTCAGCCTATCAGTGTCAGCCACCTGTCAATGCCCGCCATCTATCAGTGCTGCAATAGCAGTGTAGCAGTGCCACCTAATCCTATCAGTGCTGCATATCAGTGCCACCTAATCTATATTGTGCTTTGAAAACTGTCACATAACATTCATAAAAAGTATCGGTATTCGGTATCTGCGAGTACTTGGAAAAAAAGTATCGGTACTTGTACTCGGTCTTAAAAAAGTGGTATCAGTACAACCCTACCATCCTTCCCTGTCTGTGATTGAGGTCTCCCCCTGTTTTCTCTCCCGTCTCTGAGTGGGTGCACTAAGGAAAATCAGGGTTTTCAGAGCACCCCCCTACATTAGAGCTCCCCTTTACCCCAGAGGCTGCAGTGTTCCCTATTACATCAGAGTCCTCTCCATACATCAGAGTTCTCAGTGTTCCCCCTTAAATCAGGGCCCCCAGAGGATCCCTTATGTTAGAGTCCCCGAAGTTCTCCAGTGTAAGGGAACTCTGTGGGTTTAGATGTAAAAGGGGAACTCTGTGGACTCTGACATCTAAACACACAGAGTTCCCCCTTGACATCAAAGTCCACAGAGTTCCCCTTTTACATCTAAACCCACAGAGTTCCCTCTTTACATTAGAGTCCACAAAGTTCCCCTTTTACATCTAAACCCAGAGTTCCCCTTTACATCAAAGTCCACAGAGTTCCCCTTTTACATCAAAGGGGAACTCTGGGTTTAGATGTAAAAGGGGAACTCTGTGGACTCTGATGTAAAGGGGGAACTCTGTGGACTCTGATGTAAAGGGGGAACTCTGTGGGTTTAGATGTAAAGGGGGAACTCTGTGGGTTTAGATGTAAAAGGGGAACTCTGTGGGTTTAGATGTAAAAGGGGAACTCTGTGGACTCTGATGTAAAAGGGGAACTCTGTGGACTCTGATGTAAAAGGGGAACTCTGTGGACTCTGATGTAAAAGGGGAACTCTGTGGACTCTGATGTAAAATGGGAACTCTGTGGACTCTGATGTAAAAGGGGAAATCTGTGGACTCTGATGTAAAAGGGGAAATCTGTGAACTCTGATGTAAAGGGGGGGGGGGGCTATTATTATTATTTCATATGATTAGAAATGTTATTTATTAGCAAAATATATGTATAAAAAAAATATTGCTGTGCATCGCATAAAGTGTCCGGTTTTGACTTGAAGAAAAGGTGGCAACCTTACATGACATCAGTATCCTAACGGTATGCAACAGGGATTTTATAGTTCTGGTTATATTTATTTTTTAAGAAATAACAGAGTTGCTTTAACACATTTAGTAAAAACAACAGCTGGCAATTTACTATATATGTAAACCATACAGAATGTAGTGGCTGCATGTTTAGCGTGCAACAACCCTGTCTGTCCTATCCATTCCACTCTTAGTTAGCATAATAACATTTAGGTTTAGAGCCGGTTCACACTGCAGGCGATGCGAGGCGACACCGACTTGCCTCGCCGCGACCTGCCGCGACCTCAGCGGCAACTTGCAGATAACTTCTGTATAGAAGTCAATGCAAGTCGCCCCGAGGTCGCCCGAAAGTAGTACAGGAACCTTTTTTCTGAGTCGGAGCGACTCGAGTCGCTCCTCTCAGAACGGTTCCATTGTACAGAACGGGGGCGACTTGTAAGATAGCGGCGAGGCGAGTCGTGTCGCCTCGCATCGCCCGCAGTGTGAACCGGCCCTTAGGTATTAATTTATTTACATGCTGAGTTTGACGTTCCATATTCCTAGGTGGTGCCATTACAATGTGGCTTTTGTACAATACTAGAATAGAGGGGATTTCTGATTCTGTAATTTTTGAACAATATAAAAGACAACAGCAGAGAATATTACAGTATAATTCTACTCAGAACTGTTATTTGTTGGCTGATATAATGATGATATTGGAGATTGTCATACTGTAGGTGCGGAGATATTGTACCCTTTAAAATAAAGTTGACATTTTGGTCACATCCAAAAGGTCCCTGTGGTACATTTTCTGTGCTATCACTTTACCACTACTTGGTGACCTAGGGTGCACTAGAACTTTTAGGATTCTAGAATTGCCTGGTTATCCAACATTAGCACCCTTAATAAAAATCGTGAGTTTTAAGCAACTCACCAACATATCAACATCCATAAAAATCAGGGCTGTAACTATTATGGACGCCTAGTGCATGTGTCCCACATGTAATGTACAGTGTATGTTACATATTCCTGGCCACTATACTCTGTATACTGTACTGATTGTCACATACTTATGGCTGTTGTATGTTACATGCTGATGGCTGCTGTGTTCTGTACAAGACATATGCTTTACCCTTGCACATTATATGCTGGACTGTGCATTACACACTCCTCACATGTGTTCTCTGTTCATTATGTACTCCTGACCTTTGGGCTCCGTACTTTACATACTACTGACCCTTGCACTTTGTTCATTACTTACTCTTGACCTCTGAGCTCTGTATATTAGGTACTACTGACCTCTACCTTCTGTGTATTTCACACACCCGACCCCTGCGTCCTGTGCTTTACATACACCTGACTTCTACACTGTAGAAATTATGTTGTGTATCACGTACACCTGACTCTTACAATATGAACATTACTCCTATCCCCTTCAAACTATTTGCTGTAATGTAATTACATTCTCCTGACCAAAGCATTCGTCGGGGTTGATTTACTAAAGGCAAATAGACTGTGCACTTTGCAAAGTGCAGTTGCACTCTTGCTCCACAGCTTAGTAAAAGAACAGAAGCGCTGCTGACTTTCATCATCCAATCATGTGGAAGCAAAAATGCATTTTTTTTTAATTTTCTTTGCACTTGATTGTTTATTCTTTGCAAAGAGAGTCGTTACCTCATTTACTAAGTTCTGGAACAACTGCACTTGCAGAGTGCAACGACACTTTGCAAAGTGTACAGTCTATGTGCCTTTAATAAATCAACCCCACGGTCTCATCAGCAGCACATACAACGTGTTGTGTCTCTGTCAATTTCCTTTAGGCAGCAAAGCATGTGTAATGAGAGTCTTATTTATTGTTTAATGTTCTCTGGGTTATGTTTTGGAGACACTTGTTGTGGTACAACTTTTGGCACGTTAATTAAAGCATATTTTGTGGGAATTGTATTGCTATGGTATATGGGTGTCAGATATACTTTTCATAGGCTCAAATTATATTGAACCCTTTAAGCTTCTTCCACTGTACGTGAAATTTGCTCACTCCAACCACTTGATGTGGTGCACTACAAGCATGGCATTCTCCTTAGACCCCTTTCACACTGACGCAGTTTTCAGGCGTTTTAGCGCTAAAGAAAAGGACCTGAAAACTGCCTCCCATACATGTGAATGGGTACTTTCACACTGGGGCGGTAATAAAAGTCCTACAAGCAGTATCTTTGGGGCGTTTTTGGAGAACCCCTACCCATTAAAATGAATAGGCAGCGCTTCCAAAACGCCTTAAAAGCGGTTCGAAAGTGCCGTAAAACTGATCTTTTTTTTTTAAGGTCACAATGTCACGTGACCTTAAAAAAGGCACCCCGATAGCGCCCGAAAAGCTAAAGCACCTCCTCTTCCCCGGTCCACCGCCAGCACCCTGACTCCTCCTCAATACCCAGTGCCCCTATAGGAAGCTGCTTCCTATGTGGGCACTCATGTGGACTCCCGAGCCCCGCTGCCAATAGCTCCTGCTGCTATTGATCTGCTCTGTGAGGAGGCACAGAGCCAGGAGAGCTGCTGCACTCTCGCACTGCACTGGATCGTGATGAGGCTCAGGCAAGTATGGGGGGGGGGGGATGAGATGTGCTGTAACACAGGTACTGTACACTGTGGAGGTGTGTTGCAGTACCATTGAAAAATGAAAAGCACCACAGCACATATAATGTATGTTTCAGTAAAGCAATGGTATGCATAGGCCCTGAATCATCTACAGCCAGCTTTGACTAATTACTGTATATGAACAAGCTAGAGTTCCTTTTTTGTATTGTTTTTTTGTCTGTAGACTGTCTGTTTTAAGAAAAAGATTTACAAGTTGATTTAGAAGAAAAATTTACTTCAGGCTACTCAGCTGGTCAGTGACAGATTAGGTGATTCTCATTGTTTTGGTTCAGATCATTGTTATTAATGTACTCTGCTACATGCCATTCCTATGAATTCATTATATTGTTTAAAATAACTTTCAAATGTCATTTAAAAAAATAAAGTATTTCGAAAGGACATGTAAATGTACTACAGCACAGCCCCCCTTTATTTCCGACATTCTTAGTCTGTTGGCATAATTTAGATTACAGATCTAAACCTTCTCAGATAAGAGCTTGGGAGAAGGATCTGGAATCATTACATGAGACAGATGAATGGGAAAAGATTTGGTCTTTCCACAACTAAAACCTTTAAAATCCCAAACCTATAAAGGCATGGTTCTCACGGAAAAAGTTTCCACAGATGGTATCATGACTGATTGTTCTCTGCCTTGAGGTTTACGCCTTCCATAGTATGTTTATTAACATTTGGTGAACTCAATCCATAAAGTACAGAATACTTAGGTGGACTTGACTGTGTAACTTTCCAAGCAAGCAATGGCATAGACATAATTAGGGAGTAAAAACGAAGGGCCATCAGCAACTAAATAAAATATTGAAGTGTTCTCACATCTTGAAGACTATTCTACCAACAAATCTAAGCAACCTTGGTTAGGGTTTTGAGAGAATACACGTTTTCTAGAGAAGCAAGGGAACAGTGCATAAGTTCCATTAGTGTATGTAAAAATCTGCAAATGCACCCTAATGGTGTAGAAACACTGCTATTGTTTGTTTAAAAAACTTAAAAAACTGTTGTTTTATGAATGTATTGCAACACGCTTTGAACATCACCACCTTCTTGGGCCAACCCTGCCTTTGATATGAAAATGAATATATTGAATTTGTCCCTGAATAACTAATGCTTTTTCTCATTAACACCATGTCTCAATTTAAATGCATATTTGAAAAGTTAGTTTATTAACCTCCCTGGCGGTATGATTATTTCTGATTTTAGGTGCTGAAAGCGGTACAATTATTTTGCGTGGAAATTTGGCGTTTTATATTGTAGGCCTGCAATTCTTAGGAATAACTCACTTAAAGCGGAGGTCCACCCTAAAATGGACCTCCGCTCATCGGAATCCCCCCCCCCTCCGGCGCCACAATCGGCACCTTTCAGGGGGGAGGGGGGTGCAGTTACCTGGATAATTCAGGTAACTGCACCCATTTCCGGGCTAGCTCTCTGCGGAAAGGGGCGTACGTTACGCCCCTTTCCGCAAGCGCCCGCCCCCTTCAGCAAGTGCCCCGCTGCCTGCTGGGAAACACACAGCTCTCAGAGGCAGCGGGGACCGTCCGGATTGCGCCGCGCGGCTCGCGCATGCGCAGTAGGGAATCGGGAAATGAAGCCGAAAGGCTCCATTTCCTGATTCCCATACCCAAGATGGCGGCGGCACGAGCGAGCGATCGGCTTCGGGTGCCGACATCGCGGGCGCGCTGGACAGGTAAGTGTCACTATTTAAAAGTCAGCAGCTGCAGTATTTGTAGCTGCTGGCTTTAAAAAAAAAAAAAAAACGCGGAGTCCCGGTGGACTCCCGCTTTAAATCTGTTCAAACCAGAGTCTAGTAGACATCCCGGGTATGATAACATTCATAATATAATAAATAACTATAAATAATTATAACAAATAATAATAAAAATGATACAATAATGTAATCAAATCCAAAAACACTGAAATTTGCTCAGTTGTCATTAGATTTAGTGTTTGATGACGGATCACCCCACATATCGCTATCATTCAATTCTGCAAGTGATTTTAATTTGTTATCGCTGTTTTCTAGTTGGTCTAAAATCACTTTTGACATGAAGGGACACTTTTTGTTGCTATGGACAATCTCCAAAATCCAGGCAGAAAAAAACAGTATTTATAATATAAAAGTGCAATGCAGGGCACTGGACAGACCACTAGGGACAAAGGGGGTGTGTAATTTTTTTTATACAGTACTGTAATCTGTAAGATTACAGTACTGTATGTGTTTTTACTTTTTTGAATTTGGCGCCAATCTCCACTCCCCTGCGCCGTAACGTCGTAGGGAACAGAGCTCAGCGGCACTCAGGCACTGTGTGAATCGAGCAGAGGACGGCTTGCACACACAGGGGGAGGACATCGCAGGATCCAGGGGACAAGGTAAGTAACTCTCCCTGTATCCTGCAATGCAATCCTCTGGCTCTGGGTTACCGCTAGTGGTACTGAAATTCCACCCCGAGCCAGACTCAGGAATACCGGGGAGGTTAAAGAGGAGGGCCGTTTAAAAAAAAAAAAAAATAAGTCAGCAGCTGCAAACACTGCAGCTGCTGACTTAATAAACACACTTACCTGTCCAGGGCGCCCGCGATGTCGGCCGCCCGAGGCCGACCCGTCCCTCGGCTCTCGGGTCCCGGCGCCGCCATTCCCTCTAAGGGAAACAGGCAGTGGAGCCTTATGGCTTCACTGCCCGTTTCCTACTGCGCATGCGCGAGTCCCGCAGCTACTGCGCATGCGCGAGTCCCGCAGCGCTTTCTGAATGGGACACGCTGTGTTCTGGAACACACAGTTCCCAGAACACAGCGCGACCCATTACCCAGAAGACGCCGCGACGAAGAGAGAAGACAGAAGATCTCCGCGGAGGAAGAGGAAGATTAGGATTATGTGCCTAGCAACAGGCATTTCTGGTAAGTAAAAAAAAAAATTTTTTTCATTTTTTTTTTTTTTCATTTTTTTGTAATTTTTTAAATTTTTTTGTTTTCAGGGTGGCCCTCCACTTTAAGTTAGTTTGACCTTCTGACATATAATCTTACTGTAGAGATTCAACAATATGGAAAGTGAGATGAAGGTAAGCTGCCTGCTTGCAGTTTGTGATCTCCAATGTCTGCATGAGTGCATTACACTATATAAACAACACGAACAGTGAAGACATTAAATCAAGCAGGTGTGTGAAGCAGATTGCCTCTGCTTGTCTGCAGTTATTGTGCAGATAATTTAATTATAAACAGAGCAATGTGAAAGAAAAGCTAACGGTTTTTGATCATATTTGCAAAGTTGGTTGATATTTAGAAAAGTCTGTTTTCAAAAATGTATTTGAAATGTGCAGTTATTTTTAATGCTGTGATTGATTTGCTGTTTGTCTAAATTCTTATAATAAAATACTAAAACTCACAAACTGAGCAATATTTTAAATCCTGTAGTTGATTTACTGTTACTAAGGTTCACATTTTGAAGGTGAGGCCCTAGTGAAAAAGGTTTTGGGAACCCCAAGTGTACTGAATGATATAAAGAATGAAAAAAAATAGTATCAGATATACAGAACTGTTGCATGGTATTTGTGTTGAAAATGTTTGCCCCTAATTTTAGGTCAAAGTCCCTGGATCACGCTTACCACTTGTGAAAAAAACATATTGTTTTTTCTCTTAATTCTGTATTCCATAAGGGATTTTTTTTTCTCTAAATGTAAACTCTCCACTATTATTAGTGTTGAACTGTACTGTACCAGTGTTTTACTATAGATGTATATCTATATATTTACATACACACAATGATATACCAGTACCAGCACTTGAAAAAGGTAGTAAGACAGTACAACTATTTTTTGAGAAAGTGATGCATTTTTTCTGCATAACTGTATATTTTTTTTAGGTGTTAAAAGGAAATTAAAAAAATAAATAAAAGGAAAGCCAACCTGTAAAAGATGAAGGTTTTATACTTACCAACCTGGTGAGGTTGTAATATATTTTCGCTAAAGAGTTCTGGGCACCATTGCTATCCAACGCTTTCAGGCGTATTGAATAGTATGTCCCCCTTTGGGTGCTCTGGTTATCCCCACTGATCCCTATGTCAACACTGTGTCATATAATGATAAAGAAGCTGGCAGGAGGGTCCACAGCACCCAGTGGTGTTTGATAGCAGCAGCATACAGAAGAGTACATATTTTTAACACACCATTCACTGCAAAGTATAAAACTTCTAATTATAATGTCATGGACTCCTACAATTTTTTTTTTTTTACATAGCAATAGAGTAGCTTTAAGGCTGGTCAGACATTGTACCATTTTCTTATTACATTTCCTTTAGATGTATCTTCAACTGTGTAGTGCAAGGGCTGCCTGATTGCATACAAATTGAAAGTGTTTAGGGTTAACCTCATATAATATGGCTTTGGTAAATCTGGTGGGGTGGAGGGTGGCATTCTCGTTCTGGGATGACATCATATGATGGTGCCCAGAACCTCCTTTCTCCGTTGCCCACGGAAGCATTCAGGGTGGCAATCATGGCCGCGACACATTCCTAGGACATGGCGTGATCCGATCTCGGTAAAGTGCCAATTACGCTCTTTACCCATGTGATCAGCAGTATCCATTCACAGCCAGTCACATGTAAACAAGGAAGTGCCCTTTATCGGCTCTCTTCAGCTCACACTGACACAGTGTGCGGCGAGGAGAGTCGATCAGAGTCATCTCCTCACAGGGGAGGCCTGTACAGGCAATCAGGGCACTGATCATCAGTTCCCTGATTACAGTCGAGCCCCAGCAGTGCCCATCAGTGACACCAATCAGTGCCCATCAGGGACACCAATCAGTGCTCATTAGTGATGCCAGTCAGTGCTGCCTTTCAGTGCCCATCAATGCCACATATCCGTGTCGCCTATTATTGCCCATTAATGCCACCTATTAGTGCCCACCAGTGCCACCTATCAGTGCCCATCAGTGTGGCATATTAGTGCTTCCTCATCAGTGCCCTTCAGTGCCACCTCATCAATGCCCATAAGCCTTATCAGTGCCCATTAGCGCAGCCTATCAGCGCCCATCAGTGGCGCCTCATCAATGCACATCAGGAGAAAGGAGAAAAATTACTTATTTACAAAATTTACTGACAGAAACTAAGAAAAAAAAATTTTTTTCAACATGTTTGGCCCTTTTTAGTTTTTTTAGCAAAAAAATAAAAAACCCAGCAGTGATTTAAGACCTATTTTGGCCTTTTTTCCGTTAGTTTTTTTTGCAAAAAATAAAAAACCCAGCAGTGATTAAATACCTATTTGTGTGAAAAAAAATGAAAAAAAGTCATATGGGTACATTGTTGCATGACCGCGCAATTGTCATTCAAAGTGTGACAGCACTGAAAGCTGAAAATTGGCCTGGTCAGGAAGGAGGTGAAAGTGGTCAGTAGGCAAGTGGTTAAAGCTCACAACAGAGATCAACCTGTATATTGTGACATTTTAATATATAACCCTTGTGAACTGCTGATCCATAACAGTTGGAATATATACAAAAGGAAGGAATTTAATGGGTCAGTTGAACTCTTATTAACAGCCACTTGGAATAATTCATGTAATCTTTCATCAACTGTGATGTTATTGTATCAAGATACCATGATGGTAGCACTAACAGAATTTGTTCATCTGGCTAGTTTTCTTTGTATAATTTGTAGGTTTTTGCTATTTTTTTTATTTCATATTAATGTGCTCCTCAGACAAATTTGTCTTTCTCTTCCATGAACTTGCTGCCTTGCCGCCCACTTTTTATTTATTCTTTAATTAGATTAGAAAAAGTATTTTTTTTTTGCGAAAAAACGATTATTGTATAATGAGCATAGCAATTAAATACTCCACATTAATGACAAATTCTTGTTGTTGAAATGAATCATTTAAGACAATAAAAGAATGTTAATTGATATTTAAGTGATTTTAAAGTACAATTAGCAAGTGATTTATTTGCTTCTTTTACACATAATTTATTTATGGTCAGTAAGCTGGTGCTTTGGGTACAGTGACCCGCTATGCTTATTTAACCTCTGTGGAAACTGAACTGTCAATGACAGAGTTCCATGTAATTCTTCATAGGTGATAGAGCACGCTCTCTATAGGGACTTGGAATCGCCTCAAGTATTTATTTAACTGCCTGGACCTGTGCTGTTCTGTTGTAAGACTGATAGCAAAAGCAGTGATATTTAAGAGGTGAAATTCATTGGGGCCGAATTATGAAAACAGCAAGGGAAAACAGTGTTTTTGCCTATAGCACCAAACCACTTTTGACCTGTCCTTCTCAAAATGTAACAACAGAATAACATAGAATCCACACAGCAGCTTCATTCTGCACTAAATTCCCCACTTTACAAGAAAAAGTTTACAAACTAGTGTAAGATGGGACCTTCTATTAAAGTATCCAAATTTACAATTAGCACACCAGGTAAAAACTTGATTTGAAGAAATAAAAGATGCTTACTGTATATTGGTGGTAAAAGCGGAACTTCATCCAAAAGGGAAGTTGCTCTTGTTTGCCTCATCCCCCCCCCCTCCCTCCCTCGACACATATGGCACTTTGTTTTTTGGGGGTGGAGCAGATACCTGGTTTTGACAGGTACCCACTCCCACTTCCGCCAGTATCGTTGTGGCGATTTGAGTGGAAGTTCTCCACCCCCCCACATCTAAGACCATTCATAAAGCAGGCATATGCACAATGGGAAGCTGGTTGTTGGTTTCCCATAGTTAAGGTGCTGGTATGTTGACCTGAAACCCATTACAGAATCGGCTCGGGTGAGGACAGCCCTGGATCGATGGGCGATAAGAGTCAGCAGCTACATCATTTGCAGCTGCTGAATGTTCATTTTTCGGGGAAGACTGAAGCTCCTCTTTAATTTGAAGGGTACATATGCCTCTAAACATGATAAAATGGGCAACCATCCGAATTTTCAGACAGGAATTGACGGTAACTTGCAAAGTTAAAAGCAGTAATACAAAGCAGTATCAAAAATATACATACACTGCAGAATAATGAAAGCTGCACAGAGATGATCTTTTCACAGCATGTCTAGTCAACCAGGATAATGTGGCTGCATATAATAGTCTTTGTAAGACTCTATAACAACAGAGAGGGAAGATATAGAATAAATACTTATTTTAGAATAACTAAAGCAGTTCAGAACAGTCACTGGAGATTTTCCTCATAGACAGCATCCCTCACATTGAAGTTCAGGGTAGCTTTGGTAACTGAGGTGAACAGCTGAAGGGATGCAACATTCAAGAAGAAGGATAGCAATTGGGGAGGATAACAATTGGGGATGCCCCCCCCCCACCATAGCTAGGGCTTCTGGATAAGCCGTGTGCTATTAATCTCTGGCCTGGCTAACCACACACCAGTTTTTAACAATGGAGGGCCGCTTGCCTGGCTGCAGATCACTTGCCCAGCTTACCTCTGCTTCATCAGGTGTGGCATTTCTGGACTTCTGAGAGAAGGAAACTGAGGTGTTCATACCCCCTGGACATCCCAGGGACTTGTGGTAAATGAATTTAAAGGGGCCTGCATATGAGCACGGTGAGTAAATTTACATTTCTCTGCAAGATCAACTATGGCTTAACATTACTTACTAAAGTATTTGAGATTGTTCACTTTAATCATCCAATTGCAGACAAAATACGCACACAAGGATTTTCTTTTTATGTGATTGGATAATGGATAAGAATATTAACGTTTTATCATGTGAACATTCTCAAATACCTTAGTAAATTATCCTCAATATTATATCTATATAAACACTGCAGTATTGGCATACATCACCTGAATGAACCTACTCGAGGGAAAAAGCAATGGACTAGCTTGAACCTTCCCAAGCATTCATTATTTGATTTTTCCTAAGATAAGCCTGTCCTTCGAATGCCAAGAAGTGCTCCCCCTCACTTGTTCATTCCTCCAAACATGTACATCCAACATACTTGTATAAAGATCTTTCATACAAAAGAACATTTAAAGCTTAAAGATAAATTGCAGGTATGGTATATTTTTATATATTTACAGCGGGGAAAATTATTATTTGATCCCCTGCAGATTTTGAAAGTTTGCCCACTTACAAAAATATGAAGGGTCTATAATTTTGATCATGGGTGTATTTTAAATGATAGAGACAGAATATCAACCAAAAACCCAAGAGAAAACACAATACAAATGTTATAAATTGAGTTGCAGTTCAGTGAGTAAAATAATTATTTGATCCCCAAGCAAAACATGACTTTGTATTTGGTGGAGAAACCCTTGATGGCAAGCACAGAGGTAAGACGTTTCTTTTATTTGGTTACCAGGTTTGCACACATTTTGGTCCACTATTTTTTACAGATCTTCTCTAAATCCTGATGCCCCGTACACACGATCAGACTATCTGGCGGACTTTGTAGCGGAGGTCCGCCAGACTTTCCGAACGAGCGGACTTGCACACACACGACCACACACAAACTGACTTTCCGGCAGACTACATCTGGCGGACAATCCGCCGGACTTTTGAACTTGACTTCAGGTACGACGGGACTAGAAAAGGAAGTCAATGTCGCGATTGACACCTTACAAGCCCCATCGCCTGGTGTGGTTTTTAAGGGTAACCCCTACACCGAAAAATGGCGTGGGGATCCCCCAAAAGTCCATACCAGACCCTTATCCGAGCATGCAGCCCAGCCGCTCAAGAAAGGGGGTGAGGACGAGAGAGCATCCCCCCTCCTGAACTGTACCAGGCCGTATGCCCTCAACATGGGGGGGTGGGTGCTTTGGGTAAGGGGGAGCCCTGTGGCCCCCACCCCAAAGCACCTTGTCCCCATGTTGATAAGGACGAGGGCCTCTTCCCGACAACCCTGGCTGTTGGTTGTTGGTTGTTGGGGTCTGCAGGTGGGGGCTTATCAGAATCCAGGAGCCCGCTTTAATAAGGGGGCCCCCAGATCCCGGCCCCACATCCTATGTGAAGGAGTATGGGGTATATTGTACCCCTACCCATTCACCTGGCGGAAAAGTGTCAATAAAGAAATACACTACACAGGTTTTTAAAGTAGTTTATTAGGCAGCTCCGGGGGTCTTCTCGCTGAGCTCCTCCGCTATCTTCTGCTCTCTTTTGCTAGTGGAGGAGCCCGGCTTTCTCCTTCGTCATCGTTGCCGTCCAGGGTTCCTCCTTTGACTGTCCAGGGTCTTCTTCCGACTTCTCCGAGCTTTCCATCCTCTTCTCCTGCTCTCCAGTTCTTCTGCTGGACTCCTCCGCTATCTTCTTCCAGCTCTTTTACTAGCGTTGGCCCGGTCTTTTATTTTTCGTTGTTGCCGTCTTCTTCTTTCTTCTCTTCTTCTGATGTTGACACGACGCTCTCTCCCACTTTTATCCCGGGGACACTTTGTGCCGTGACTTATATAGGCACCCCCCGGGACTGTGACATCATGCGGGGCGGGGTCACTATGTGACATCACCCGGTGACCCCGCCCCTTATGCCTATATAAGTCGCTGCGCAACGTGTCCCTGGCATTACAGCGGGAGAGAGCGTTGTGTCAACATCGAAAGAAGAGATGAAGGAAGGAGAAGAAGACGGAGGTGACAAACGAGAAGACCGGGCCAACACTAGAAAAAGAGCTGGAAGAAGATAGCGGAGGAGCCCGGCAGAAGAACCGGAGAACAAGAGAAGAGGCCGGAAAGCGCAGAGAAGTTGGAAGAAGACCCCCGAAGTAGGAAGAAGACCGCCAGACGGTGACGGCGACAAAGGAGAAAGCTGGGCACCTCCATTGGCAAAAGAGCAGAAGATAGTGGAGGGGCCTGGCGAGAAGACCCCTGAAGTCAGAAGAAGACCCCCGAAGCTGCATAATAAACTACTTTAAAAACCTGTGTAGTGTGTTTTTTTTATTGATACTTTTCCCCCCCAGGTAAATGGGTAGGGGTACAATGTACCCCATACTCATTCACATAGGGTGGGGGGCCGGGATCTGGGGGCCCCCTTATTAAAGGGGCTCCCGGATTCCGATAAGCCCCCTGCCTGCAGACCCTGACAACCAATGGCCAGGGTTGTTGGGAAGAGGCCCTTGTGATGCTTTGGGGGGCCCCCCTTCCACAAAACACCCACCCCCATGTTGAGGGCATGCGGCCTGCTATGGTTCAGGAGGGGGCGCTTTGTCGTCCCCACCCCCTTTCCTGAGCGGCCAGGCTGCGTGCTTGGATAAGGGTCTGGTATGGACTTTTGGGGGGGCCCCATGCCATTTTCCCTTTAAAACCCATATCAGGTGAAGGGGCTCGCAAGGTGTCAATCTCACCTATATATATATATATATATATATATATATATATATATATATATAGTGACATTGGGGAATGTTTAACTCAGTGGTAAATGCCTTTTCAGTAAGTTCACAGCGAAGAGGAACTTTAGTTTAAGGGCATGGTAGCCCACTTTTATTAAAAGGAACAAAAAGTTCATACATGCACTTGGTTGCCCACACAGGGGTTCTTCTCCCGAAAACAATACATGAAAAATGCCAAGCCACCTGGCTCTCTTCAGCAGTACTGCCACCTAGGTTTTACACTTCAGCCCTCTTGGCCATATAACAGGGTTCCCGTACAACTATTGTACCTCTTTTCAGCTTCCTTGCTGCTGAGGCCTTCCACTTCAGGCTCTCATCTGTCTCCTTAGATGCACACAGCTTCAACACACACAGCATCTATCTAGAAAGCAGCCCCTCACTGCTCTGATCCTCAGACTTGGGTCTCTGGCTTTCACTAGTGCACACCTGCACTCCCTGGACTCCTGCAGACCTCCTGTCTCTCTGGGTGGAGCCCAGAGCCATGGTCAGGTGTCTACAAATAGCCCAGCACACACCTGACCAGTCAGTATGCTGGTGGATCTCAAAACCTGGACCCAGGACTGGATGAGCTTCAAGGTTTTATTACCAAAGCTTAATTGAACAAGCTGGGGTTAGAAGCTGATTGGTTTCTATGCAGAAGTGAGCCTGATTTCGCACTTTCCAGCTTTAGTAAATAAACCCTATTGTTTACTTAAAAGTGGGGTATGCCTATATATATATATACATATTAGGGCTGTGGAAATTAAAGATTAGTTCCTCGATTAATCGTTAATTTTTTTGATCAATCAAAATTCTTTTGATCGGTATTCACCTCTCCGCCGGCTTCCGGGTCTTCAGGGAGTTTGGTCGGAGATCCGGTGACGTCACTGACATCGATGTCACCAGACTCCTCCCCCCTTCCCTAAGTGCCTCCGTCTGCTAACGAAGGGAAGGTGGGAGGAGTCTGGTGACGTGGAAGTTCTGATTGAACGTAACACATACGGGGAGGAGCTACGCATGTCACCCACTCCTGCACAACGGAACTAACACGCTTGACGGCTTTACATGCTGTGTTTTTATCATCTTTATGTGAGTAGTTTGCGTTTGAACACAAAAATTAAATCTTATACTTAAGCGGTGAGCACTTAGATCTTTTCTTTCTACCCATGCAAAAAAACAACAGGAATGAAGGCACCAACTCCAGTAGTTCTAGAGTGTAGAACGTACAGGCCTATACACTCTACACTCTGTGTCTGGATGCTTGCTGAGAACTGCTGACGTCACTTCCACTTCCGTGTTCTAGGTTGGTTAGCGTGGAGCTTCCCACACCATGTACAACACGGACTAGCTGCTAAAACAACCAAGACTAACAGCTTTACAGCAAAAGGACTGCCAGCAGAGCCTGCATCCTATCACCAACACACTCCAGGGTTTTTTAACCTTTGATGGACATCACCACCTTATGAACCTGCAAACCAGTACGTTTTAAAAAACCAACATATATTTATGTGATATAACTACTGGAGTTACGTGCCTCCAAACCCACCCCCCCCCTCCTGTTGTTTTTTTGCGTGTATACTGAGGTCATGGACACCCTCTGAGGATGGCTGCCTTCTCACCTGCAAATAAATAGTGACTGACTTTAATGAGCCATTTAAGCTTATATTGCAGCATCCTAATAAGACATTACAAAAATTGGAGCACCGGAATCCCTTCCTTTCTTTCTACCCATGACCTGGCGTCCTTGCTGAGATCTAAGGAGACGTGAGAGAAGTTTATGGTCTGTGTTAACCCTTTTGATGCCCGCTTGCATGACCACCTGTTTGCACATGGGTCCATGCCATAAGGTGAGAGTGATTAGTTAGACTGGAGGTGGAGGGATTGTCACGCTACTGTGGAAAAAAAATTACTTACGTCAGTGCTACAGTTTGAATTTAAAACGTATTTGTGTGAACTGTGAAGTTAAGTCATGGATTGTGGAAGCTAACTAGTGTCGGTGATTGTATATAGTGTATACCACATTTACCACTGACTAATGGCGAGTTGCAATGCAAGGAGATCAGCTAAAAGTAGTTGGATCTGTATGTGCGTTATAATTAATCGAAATTAGTTGATTAATCAATTTTAAAAAAACGATTAATCGAACAAGAACATTTTAATCAGTAACAACCCTAATATTATATATATATATATATATATATATATATATATATATATATATATATATATATATATATATATATATATATATATATACATATATATATATATATATATATATATATATATATATATATATACACATACATACAGACAAAACCTGCCACAGTCAGCAAAATGAAGGAAACAGTGATCTCCAATATGCTGCATGAAATTCTTTTATAGGTAAGCAACCATCACATGTATAAATCACATCTCTGCCCTTTGCTATGCTAGAATTATATAGGAAAAAAAATCCCTGGGTAAACAATTAGAATACAGCTTTTTGCCTTTAACAGGAATGATGGCTAGCATCATTGGTAGGTGTACTTCCCTCCTGTTTTATTAGTCTTCCCCACATTACTAAATAATTGCCATTTATTTGGTTACAAATTTTCATTCCTCATTTAGTTATAAACTTCCAGTAACAAGCAAATGCGGTCATGGATAATGAGCTGGATGCACACATTTTACTCAGGCAATAAAATATTTCTGGGAAATCACTAATTTAAAGTAAAAATTAAGCTAGGAATTTGATATTTGTAAAATACCAGACTTAAAAGCAAGAATGACTTAGAAAATGAATGGACTGAGTACTGTAACAATGAAGTGGTGAAGATGGCGTTAATCAGCTTCCGATAAATGTGCTATATCTTGTAGCATAACTCCACGGTACAGCCAGATGGAGCAATTTATTGCTAGAACATAAAATGCCATTACAAACATTTGCCACTTTCCCTGATTACAAGCTTTGCTAAAGGTAATGAAAACAGAAATATTAAAGTTTATTTGTGAATACTTTAACAAGATTTACAGTTAGTATACCGAGCAATAATAGAGAGATCATAACTTAACCATCAGATCTGAACATTCCAAATATTGCACTTCATTTAGATTTTATTTCAGTTATTATGATTTACTTTATTTATGTTGTTAACTATACAGAAAGTGCAAACCTTTTAGCAATAAAATGTTATCACCTTAAAGATTTTTTATTTGCTGTCATCTGTATCAAGACTTTGCTAGAAGGCGTTGCAGATTTATTTTTCTGAACTGGCAGCATTTTTTTTTCTATTTTAAAGGGTGTGTTCACTCAAAAACGATATTTTAGATGCTGCAACTTTATATCCCCTAGAAATGTATTATATCTCTCAAGGGCTCCATTAATGCAATCTCTATGTGTAGTTCTTAGGTCTACAGAATGGCCACAGGTGATTACAAGGGGGTCCCATTCTACCTTCTGCATTTTAATTTATTTTACCACAGCAATGTTTCTTACTGAATTCATTAAACAATTAAGAGTAACAGCATGAGGACTGGAGTGTGTGCAAGTATCCAGAAACCCCTGGTCCTGGTATTATAATGAGTTTTCACAGTGATTAAGGTTCATTTGGGGTTCAACGTCCCTACAAGCAAATTCGGCAAGCTTTTGTTACTCAATATTAACTCATTATATATTTATTAACATATGCCCATGTAGGCACGCAACAGGTTTACTTTAACCCTCTTCCTATGTAGAAGCAATATTCAACCTTCCTTTGCTCCTCCAACATATATACCTTGTATAAGCTATGATTGACTAAAAGGGCAAGAGTTATGCCTCGTACACATGATCGGACATGGATCGGACATTCCGACAACAAATCCATGGATTTTTTCTGACAGTTGTTGGCTCAAACTTGTCTTGCATACACACGGTCACACAAAGTTGGTCAGAAATTGCGAACGTCAAGAACGCGGTGACATACAACACATACGAATAGCCAAGAAAAATAAAGTGCAATAGCCAGTGCGGCTCTTCTGCTTGATTCCGAGCATGCATGAAACTTTGTGTGTTGGAATTGTGTACTCACAATCGGAATTTCCGACAACGGATTTTGTTGTCGGAAAATTAGAGATCCAGATCTCAAATTTTGTGTGACGGAAAATCCAATGGAAACTGTCCGATGGAGCCTACACACGGTCGAAATTTCCGACAACAAACACCGATCGCACATTTGCCGCCGAAAGCCCGACCGTGTGTACGCGGCATTACTAAAACTGGAGCACTCAGGGTCTAGTGCAGCTGTCCATGGTAGCCAATCAGCTTCTAACTTCAACTTACTTAATAAGCTTTCACAATAATACCTGGAAGCTGACTGGGTTCTTTGCAGAGCTGCACCAGATTTTGTATGCTTTAGTTTTAGTAAATCTCCCCCAAATTGTACCTCATAGAGGCCGATAGACTTTTCCCACGTGACATTGCTAGCATTTGGTGACTGGCCTGGCACGGTCACATGAATTCAGTCACATGATCTGCCATTTTTAGAGGTACTATACATTTTCTTTACTTGCAGCTGCTAAATAGAGAAATGAGGAAACAAAGTTAAAAAGTAGAATGTGCTGTTTAGGAAGAGAGTATTGAAAACAGAAAATAAAGGAATCTCTCCGCTTTATAAAACAGTTAGCAAGACCTAAAAACTAGTAGGGGTTTTAACCATTTTCTACTAAATTTCTATCAAATCTTTCTTACTAAATTTCTATAAATCACTTTTTGGGATCAAAAGCTCTGTTCATACATTCACTTCAATAGTAGTCTAAACAGTGCAAAAATAAAAACATTTAAAAAGTAAAACGTTTGTAAATATCTTTATTTTTATTTTTTATTTACATAGAATCGTATATAAGATTTATTTTCATATATAATAATAGGAAAACCCATAGAGGAGCTACTGTATAGTGAATGCAATTGCCAAGTTCTTGAAGGTTTTCCTTAATACTTTGCGTGACTGTTTTGGCAATATTTTCCAGAAAGACAATAATTTGATGCTACAGACATTGTGTCAACTTCATCCCTGAAAATTGTGCATATGTCATGTCTAGTAGGAAAAGGAAATTCATGATTATTGATTTTGTAAAGTATTTCTTATAGAAAGTGAAAATATGTTACAGTGGTATCTGAATTGCATAAAACCTTTGGCATGCATGAATAATTTTTTGTCACAATTAATGTTGAAACATGTACACAATGCGGATAAACACGGGAAAGATATAAGTATTAAATATTGGCTTATTAATTAATTCTACAGTTTTTATCACCTGTACATCACATTGTTAAAAGCTAGGTTCACCTTTCTAGAAAAAAAAAGTCTATGCACTCAAAGGGACCCATTAAATATGAAAAAAACCGTGCAGCTTTGTAAAATGTTCATTAAGTTTATTGTCATACCTTCAGTATATTTGGGCCTCCCGGAAGCCTGGCCAGAAAATTCCCAATTAGTAATCCCTACATTCTACCTTCTTGCTAGGATGTGAAAACCATCAGATGCTCACTCCCATTATTACAGGAGCGAAAACCAATGTTTTTCACATCCTACCAACAAGCAGGACATTGCGATTGCTAGCTGAGATTTTTTATTTTTTTTGGCCAAGCTTTCAGGGGGCTGCAGCAAAACTGACATTTCTAAAGAAAAAAATTACATTTAAATTTCCGGCAATACAATATCATTGCTGCCAATACAATTTTTTTTTTAAATAATGGTGTGGGGTCCCCCCAGAATCCATACCAGACCCTTATCTGAGCATGCAGTCCGACAGGTCAGAAAAGAGGGGGGAGCAGGTGCCTCCTCCTGAACCACACTAGGCCACATGCCCTCAACATAGGGCACTGCCCCCCATCCCAAAGCACCTTGTCCAAATATTGATGGGGACAAGGGCCTCTTCTTGACAACCTTGGGTAGTGGTTGTTGGAGTCTGCGGGCAGGGGGCTTATTAGACTCTGGAAGCCCCCTTTAACAAGGGGGCCCCTGGATCCTGGCCCCCTCCCTATGTGAAGGAGTGTGAGGTACATTGTACCCCTACTCATTCACCAAAAAAAGTGTAAAAAATAAAGACAGAAGGCAGTTTTTGACAATTCCCTTATTAAAAAATTAAAAAAACAATGATCTCCGATGTAGAACCATCATTAATTACAATGCCCAAAAAAAGAAAAAAAATGTTCTGCCCACGACAAAGGCTAACCAATGAATGCCGGCTCCACCATTTGACAGTTCTTAAGTAGGTAAGGGGCGGGCCACCTGGTGGCACTCCCCTTGGGGCGATACTGACCCAGCATGCATCGATCGGTGATGTCACAAGGGGGTGGTGCCACCAAGTGATGTCACCAGGCGGCCCTGGCCCTTACCTGTTTAAGAACTGTCAAAAGGCAGAGAAAGATTTTGGCAGTTAGCCTTCATTGCAGGTGGATTGTTTTTTTTTCTGTGTCCAGTGGTGTCGCAGGTGTTGTGATTGATGATGTAGATCCATCGTCAATTACAAAGCCCACAGCACCACCTGCATTTGCCCAACTCTACTAAGCACACTTAATTCCTAATTGTCAGCTGTACCAACAAAAAAATTATAAATCTAAAAGATGCAGAAACTATACACAATGGATAGTTATCTATATCAATATATCTATATCAACAAATATGATTTTGGTGTGCTGCAATAAAATGAAATACAGGCTGAAAATAGGCAACACTGCAAATAGGAATTAGAAAAGGTAACTAGATGCGCATGCACGCGAGACCCGGGATCAGACATGTTCTGATACCAGGGAACGGCGGAATATATCTCCCTTAGGATTGGGAACATTACCATGCAGCGTAGGAATACAGGAGTGGTGAAAAACAAGCCACCCAAATCGTCTAAATCTGCACAGTCAGTACCTCAGCAGTCTCCTTCATCTAAGATGGCGGCGGCACAGACAGTAACTCCCTGCAGCGGTGTCACTGAATCTGTCTAACTCTACTCATACATCGACTGATTCTCACATCCACCAGAGTCCTTTTTCTTCCCCTCCTCAGATACTAAATGCTAACACAATCCAGCTCCCTCCTTCTTCAGCTTCTCAAGGGTATGATGTAATCAATAATGTTTCCCTTGCTTCTTATGTACACAACAACATACTGTAGCTGATCTGGCTACTATGGGAACACTCTCATCCTCTCAGCCAGCTCCTCCTTCTGGTGACACAATGTTATTGAATAAATTCTCTGCTCTTCTACATTTATGTAGAGCTTGTGATGTTATCACTTATGAATTCAAATCTGACTTACAAAATATTGGTGAACGTTTATATACCATTGAATCCAAAATGGATGACACAGTACAACGTGTGAATCAGAATGTCACCATAATTTCATCTTTGCAAGAACAATTAGATCTGGCCAATGGTAGAATTGAAGATTTAGAAAATCGTTCTAGACGTCATAATTTTAGAGTACTAGATGCGATACATATATTGCTACAGGATCTGATTCCCAATATTTTACCTCACCATCTTGAAATCGACAGAGTGCATTGTGCCCTGACAGCCCCTAGATCAAATGGCTTACTCAGGGATATCATAGTAAAATTTAATTTTTGCAATATTAAGGAGAAATTAATGTCTGCTGCCAGGCTCATACATTACATCAAACTCCTGGGTCATAACATTCAGCTATTTGCAGATATCTCTCAATTAACCATTCAAAAAAGATGATCGCTAAAACCATTTCTAACTCTCTTGACCGATCATCAAATCAAATATCGCTGGTTATTTCCCTTCCGCTTGTCCTTTTTTAACATGGGTAAATCTCACTCATTTGACCCAGGTTTTATGACGAGTTTGATGTGATGTTTAATACCAAGGCACAAAATATATGTTTATTTGGGAAACAGATTTTGGAAGTGATATGGACCAGACTACTTGAAAGGATTTGAAATAAATAATAATTGTAGCATTGCATATACTATACTGTAAAACTTCAAAAATGGTATGTGTGACTATTATGCACACAAACAATAACCACATGTGTAAATGCAATTATATAACAAATTAGAAAAAAAACAATGTTTTTAATTAAATATCTATAGAAACACCCCGTGCCATACAAAAAAAATGTGCAGTGCTTCAAATTTTCCAAACTTCCCATAAATGTCCAAATACATTGGGTTTTAAAAATTCACAATATTTATGAATACAGTCCCCAAGTGTCCATATATACAACAATCTTTTTGTGCATAAAATATCAATTTGTGCTCGTCCATGCGTCTAGTGCCACTCAAGCTGCTCATTTTACAAACAGACCCTTTAAGTCATAGGAGGTCTGTAAGTGCTTTACAAGATCTTAAACTGTATCTATCCACCTCCAAGATCAGTTGGAAATATACAAGAAATAAGTAGGAGCAGGAGTCTGCCGTTTTTTTTTTTTTAAAAGCCAGCAGCTACAAATACTGCAGCTGCTGACTTTTAAAATAATGACACTTACCCGCCCAGCGCGGCCGCGATGTCGGCACCCAAAGCCGATATCTCGATCGTCTCTCGGGTGCTGCCGCCGCCATCTTGGCTATGGGAATCAGGAAGTGGAGCCTTGCGGCTTAATTTCCCGGTTCCCTACTGCGCATGCACGAGTCGCGCTGCGCAATAAGGATGGTCCCCGCTGTCTCTGGGATCCGTGTGTTTCCCAGCAGGCAGCGAGGGACCTTCAGAAAGGGGCGTAGATTCTGCGGAAAGGGGCGTAGCTTCTGCAGAATCTACGCCGGAAGTGGATGCAGATACCTGTACTGTACAGGTACCTACACCCCCCTCCCCCCTGAAAGGTGCCAATTCTGGCGCCAGAGGGGGGGGAGGGTTCCAATGAGCGGAAGCTCCACTTTAGGGTGGACCTCCGCTTTAACTCACAATCTGTTCCATGGGTAGCAGGAGCTAAAAAAACAAAGGAAGAAATGCCCATAGTGCTCACTGTATCTCTTATCATTACAGTCAAACAGTCCCATAGAAGAACAAAATATGGTAACAACAGTCATGTAGCTCTTCACAAGTAAAAACACATGGTATTGAGCCAAATTCAATGAGACATGGAATTAGTATTGCTCTACAGAGATCAGCCATTTCTTGCTCCCAGCATGATGACGTCATCAGGTAAACTCAACCTCCAGTTAAGTGGCACTATGTTCATGGAAGAGCACAAATGGGGACTGGAGGCACAAGGACATTGTTGTATATACTGTATGGACACTTGGGGACTGTATTCACATATATTGCAAAATTTTCACATCTGGTGTATTTGTACATTTTGGTTGAGATTTACTAAAACTGGTTCAGTTGTGCATAGTAACTAATCAGCTTCTAGGTTTTATTGTCAAAGCTTAATTGAACAAGCTGAACTTAGAAGCTGATTGGTTACTATGCACAGCTGCACCAGATTCTGTGAGCACCAGTTTTAGTAAATTTCTCCCCTTTATGCAAAGTTTTGGAAATGTAAAGCACTGCACTATTGTTTACGTGAAACAGAATGTTTTTTTTGTTATATAATCCTCTATCCTAAACTCTCAAACCTGCATTAACCTCTCCCTCTCCTCCAGAACCTTTCCTCCCTGCTTAAACATGTGCTGGTTACCTCCATACTTAAAAAACCCTCACTAGACCTCACTTGTATGAATAACTTAAGACCCATTTCCCTGCTGCCATTTGTCTCCAATCTTCTTGAACGCCTTGTCCACAACCGTATGAGCTCCTACCTCACTGACAATAACCTTCTTGATCCCTTACAGTCCAACTTCCACCTACAATACAAATGACCACCCACTCCTCCTCAACAAGCTCCACTCCCTTGGCCATCATTATTCTGCTCTTTCCTGGTTCTTCCATTGAGATCATTGGCACAGCCATTGGTCCCTCCACACAAGCCAAGGTGCTGGATGTAATCCTAAACTCTGACCTCTCCTACAGTCCCCACATCCAATCACTGGCTACACCTTGCTGCCTTAACATCCACAAAATTTCCAGTATTCATCCCTTCTTGACTAATGACACCACAAAACAATCTATTCACTTCCTGTTTATTTCCCACCTTGACTACTGCAGCTCCCTCCCTATTGGCCTACCTTTACACAGAACCCCCCCCCCCCCCTTCCATCTATTATGAATGCTATTGCTAGACTAATACACCTTACTAACTGATCCGTGACTGCTGCTCCTCTCTGCCAATCCCTTCATTGGCTTCCCCCTATCACCACCGTATAAAATTCAGAATACTAACCACAACATACAAAGCCATCCACAACATCACCCCCTGCTACATCACCAACCTCACCAACCCCAAATTGTCTCAGTTTCTCCCAACGTCTCCTGGTCTCTAGCTCCCTTGTCACCTCCTCCCATACTCGCCTCCAGGACTTCTCCAGAGCCTCTCTCATCCTTTGGAACTTTCTGCCCCAGTATGTCAGCCCCTATCCTGTATGCCTTTAGGTGATCCCTGAAAACTCACTTCGGGAAAGCCTATCCCACCTCCACCTAAGAATTGTACCCCCCTTTAGATTGTAAGCTCCATGAGCAGGGCCCTCCTATTCCTTCTGTACTGAACTGTATTGTAATTGCAATGCCCCCCCCCCCTACATTGTAAAGCGCTGTGTAAACTGTTGGCGTTATATAAATCCTGTATAATAATAATAATTGCATTAGCACATGATTTTTGTTTTTACTTTTTGTATATACTGTATTAGTCACACATATCTTTTTTGGAAGATTTATAGTATAGACAGCGCTGCACTTATTATTTATTTACTATTTATATGAGTGTGAATCACTTTTTTTTAAAGTGGCTGGCTAGTTACAATTAAATACTTTAGCTGATAGTTGGATAGGATAGTTAAATTCTAGTGGGGTGTTGGAGAGATTGCCCGCATCCCTAATTTGAAGCACAAAAAAAATAAAAAATAAACCCTCTGATGGGATTAAAGGGCAATGACTCCAAAAAAGCATATACAAAAATAGGTAAAATATAATTGTGTAATATTACAAACAAAGACACAGCATCAACTATGTCAGACAAACTGCAAAGTACTGTAAAGTACAGAGAAGGGCAACAAAGCTAATAAAGGGTCTGGAGAATATTAGTTATGAGGAAAGGTTGCGAGCACTGAACTTATTCTCTCTGGAGAAGAGACACTTGAGAGAGGATATGATTTCAATATACAAATACCATACTGGTGACCCCACAATAGGGATAAAACCTTTTCGCAAATGGGAGTTTAACAAGACTCGTGGCCATTCATTAAAATTATAAGAAAAGAGGTTTAACAAACTACATTGATGGTTCTTTACTGTAAGAGCGGCAAGGATGTGGAATCCACAAGCAGTGGTCTCATCGGGGAGCATTGATAGTTTCAAGAAACTATTAGATAAGCACCTGCAACATACAGGGATATACAATGTAATACTGACATATAATCACACACATAGGTTGGACTCGATGGCTTTTGTCTTTTTTCAACCTCACCTACTATTTAACTATGTAACTATATCTGGGTTAAGTGAATTATAAGGTAGAAACTGGGATAGGCCTGTGCTACCTTCACCTTTCAGTTGGTCATGAGGTCTAAATCTCTGTGAGTTGATTCCTGGAATCCCTTGAGAGTTCTACGAGCACAAAAAAAAACATGCTGCACTGATGCACACCTGAAAAGAGGAAGCACTAATTACAGAGATGGGCCATTAGTGACATACTGGGTGCATAAGGGCTCTGCCATAGCATACGTTTTTATGGTTCCAGGGGCACTGTATGTAGAAATGGCTCACTTAGGCAGACCTTGAAGTACAATACCTACTCTACAACATAAGTAGAAGTTTTATCTGTTTAGTTTTGACATGAGTGTGTGGGTGGTGGACCCGGATCAGACAGCTGTTGGTGCCAAGCAAGCGGTCACAGGTCTCACCCTGCTTCTTGGATAGAGACCCTTCATATCTGTCTTTGTAGCCTCCATCTTGGGCAACCTTTACTCCGCCTGAGGCCTGCTCACAACATTGCTGCCCTGAGGCCTTCATTGGAAATAAAAGGAATCTCCACACCGCATTTTCAGCACTTTACTGCAAATTAGTATTTCTTCCCAAGACACAAAACATTTGACATTCTGACAGAGTCGTACAAGTGCTAAGTACAATTGCACATGTGACAGCCACCTTCCCTTTATTCCTCTCCTTGAGAGTACCACAGAGTTGGAACAATTTCCCAGTGTATACTAAGTTCCTAAGCTTAGGCTGTCCACCACTGAGTCACAGGACCTGCAGCTGAGGGTCACAGTTTACAAGGTACTTTAATTAGTATACTGACATTCTCTCCAAATGTCCCTTCTGTAGGTTTGCCCAGCGGGACGTGGTCCCTGATGGTATCTATTCCCAAGATTCTGCTACTTCTCACATAATAAGACTCTGCCACAAGCCCCAGTCCATACGTACTGAGCTACAGCACCTGCAAAAGAAGGTCAGGGGTAGACAAGAAGACTCCAGCTATTCCTCAGATGTTCTGTGCCTCTCTTCCTGGGAATTCAGCCCTGCACAGGGCTTGTTGGTTTAGTTAAATAGGATTACATCTTTGCAGAACTGGGATGTCCTGCTCCAATACCCAAAAAAAAGCTGAGCCCCACAGCCAGCCCCCATAGGGACACCATCTCCACCCCTCACACCTCTGCAGGAGGGACAGAATCCAAGGGGGCCAACAGGTGTACTTAAACCCCCATTTGATTTCACAAACTCTGTCCACATTTCCCCCTCAGTGTTTCTGAATGTGTGCAGCACAAAGCAATAATAAAAATATATTTTTGGAATGTCTTAATTAAAATGAAACCTTTTCTAGTCAGTTAAATTTTACAGAGTCAAGTCCTACAAATTCATATTCCCCCATTCTCCTAGAATGCTGAAACTCTGCACCCTCTTCTGTGCTTAAAAATGTACATTTATTTCCCATGTTACTTGTTCATCTTTATGGACTATAGCATCAGCCTGGTACTCTCTTTCTCTTCTTTGTGAGCAAATCAAATTTAGAATAAATTAAATTATGTTAATGGAAAAAAAATAGATCTAACATAGTGCAGAGTTTTCTTTCTTTATGGGCTATGTGGCTGGATAAACTGGATAGCTTCAACACAGCACAGTGTATATCATAAATCTATACCTTTTACATACTATGAGATTTTACAGATTATGTTCCAGTATATCTAAATGGAATGACCTGCTAATGTTCTTTAATTTTATGTAGTTCTGATAAAGACCTATACAATAACAAACTGATAGATTTTATAGCTCCACGCATTGGAATTCTGAATGATGACTTGGAAATTCAAATCAAATGTGATATGTTTTATGCTTGTTATATTTATGCTAATTTAAAAGTCTTTAAAAAATATAGTATATAGTAATCCTAAAGTTGAATGCTAGGAAAGCACAACGACACAAAATAATGCAGTTCTGTGTAACCCAAAAATGAAAGTTCTGCTTTTAGGCGCCCTCTCTCTCACTTTTTCAGTTTTGATGAGTACGCGCTCTCACTTCTGCACGGAACTCCTAGGCAAAGTTTGGCCTTCCGTCCCTCCCCACCCGCAGCCTTCTGGGGCATGGCACAGGTTCCAGAAGGCTGCGGGACCATTCTTAACATTCAGTGCGGCTAGTGTGAACACAGTGCGAAGGCAACTGTGAAGCTGAAAGGTGTAACAGCTGGCTTCCCTTAGTAAACATAATGGCGCTGGGGTCCCATAGACCAGCAAATAACTGGCCAGGGTGAGTATGACACTGGATCTTTGGACAAGTAAGTGTCCTTTATCCTAAATTATATAGCAGAATGGTATCATATATTTGCTGCACTGAATATAATAATGTGCAAATAAAACTTGAATATAATAATATAAATAAAATCTGAATTCATAGTCCACACAAATGAGGTAGGGAGAATATATACACAGAGCATTGTGTCCACTGTGTATATATTCTCCCCACCTCATTTGTGTGGACTTTGAATTCAGTTTTTTTTTTTTTTTTTATTCAAGTTATGTTTGGACATTATTATATTCAGTATGGCAATTTATATGATACCATTCTGCTATATAGTTTTTCTAACTATTTGTTGCATCTATTATTATTTTTCTTAGCACATACAAGCGCATTTTCTACCACTGTTTTTAATGTCCTTTATTCTAAGTCAGCAGCTATAGTATCTGAAGGTGCTGACTTAGTTGTATCCTTTATGCACTGCATGTTGATATAAAATGTTATTCTACGTCATGTTCAGGCACATTTAAGACATTTCTCCTTTAATGAATACTGATGTTCAGCAATTCAGAAAATATTAAAAGGATCATGCAGCCTCCACTTTCTATTTGTTGTTCTATGCATTAATTTATGCTAACTAATGTATAGTTCCTCTGTGGAAGATATAGTCGATTAACATGTTTACACCTTCACCAACCCAGAAAAAATTCAATTTACACATAAGGCCCATTGAATTTCAAGATTTCACAGGTTTACCAAGTTTACCAAGGGAACAAAGCAGCTATGCAAATTACTTGTATCTGCCGTCTTTCCTTTTCATGACAATGTATACAGTTCTATCCATATAGACATGTTCCTTTCATAATATTGTTAAGAAAAGTATACAGTATTACAGTGTACATCCTGGAGGTAAAGTATTGGAGTATTAGAGCTACCTTATTAAGCTAACCATATATGGATCAAAATTTGGCTGGTTCAGTAGGAACTGGACAAATTTTGATCCAGGTGTGTGGACATTGTGGTTGTACATAAGTCGATCTACGACCAGCTTCTGTGCAACAGCCCTTTTGGATTTTTCCCTATCAGATTATAGCCTGCAATGCTGATCAGTATTTTCTTGACAGTAGGTAAGTTTACCTGCAGTCAGAATACAATGACACAGCAGGAGGAATCCACTGGTTGAATTTTGATTGGCTCATAAGAAACTGGCTGACATTCAAGCAGTGGGTGGCTCTATTGTTCTACCGCCTGATATCCTTTGATGCAAAAAAATCAAAAGAGTAGGGCAATTAATTATTAGCTGAATAGTAACTGTAGCCAAAAAGCTGCAGTCACTGTCTGGCATTGTCCACTGTATTCTGAAAGCTGCTGGCGCTAGCTGAAAAAATACAATATCCTCAGCGGGAGATTCATTGTTCCTCACTGTTTAGCATGGATAGAAGAATCTGCTGGCTGAATGAAGAAGTCTATTAGTGTTTGGCCAGCTAATTGATCTCCCAACTTTTTTCATTTAGTTTGTGCTTGCTATATCTCTTCTGCTGCTTTTTCGATATTCCCCAACAGTCATCAGATCATCAGTCATTGGTAAAGCAGCAGTGTTATGGGGAAACTCTATTGTTTGACCAAGATGGCTACCTCCATACAGAACCACAGCGCAGAACAAGGTTTGTTAAGTAAAGCAGACAGATTCTACAAATCAGGTCTTTTTGAACATCTAAGCCCTTGTACACACGGTCGGACATTCTGCCAACCAAATCCGTTGGATTTTGTCCAACGGATTTTGTCTGACGGATTGTGTCCGAAACTGTTGCATACACACGGTCGGACCAAGTTGTCGGAAAATCCGATCGTTCAGAACGTGATGACGTTATTTCGTTACGACTGGACTACGTTCACGCTAGTAGCCAATAGCTTTGGTGTAGGAATTTGATCTGAGCATGCGTGGCACTTTGTCCGATCAAATTTCTCTACACATGATCAGAGTATGTCCGATCGGACCAGTTTGTCGGAAAATATTTCCAACAAGTTGGAAAATTGGGTCAGACGGATATTCCGATGGAAACAATCTGATGCATGCCACACACAGTCGGATTATCCGACAAAACGGTCCGATAGGACACATTCCGTCGGAATCTCCGACCGTGTGTACAAAGGCTTAGTCATTAGTAATATAACAGCTATTTGGGAAAGGAAAGAAAATGAGTTTGTTGTTTGCTGTTTCAACTTCACCAAGCCATCAACTACTGCATGCTTGCTACTGCAAGATAGGTTATTTTTAAAGCCCCAAATGTCGAGGATAGTGTAGAGACTGTTTGAGTCTCTGTTCTGTTTTAATTGCAATTTGTATCCCTTTTCATGAGATGTTCTCTCATTTCCTGTACACCTGTCACTGCAAGTCTAGAGAAATCCCTTTAAAGGGGGGAATAAAGTCTGCAACTCGCCAATCGCAGTCCACCTGTTGACTGCCTGCAGGTGACAGGTAGACCGCGAACAGGTTCCTGCACCGCCTACCCCCGCCTTCTAAGTGCCGGTCCTTGTCTTTCCTCCAAGGATCCAGCCTCCTCTGCCGCACCTTTTATGTCCCGGTCTCTCTGTCCCTCACACCTCCAGCCTCCTTGGCGGCTCTGCAGCGCCTTCTATGCCCCAGTCTCTCTCTCACCTCCAGCCTCCTCCGCACCTCCGCCAGGCCTTCTATGTCCCAGTCCCAGTCTCTCTCTCCCTCCAGCCTCCTCCATGTCTGTTATCAGTGAACAGTGGAGACCGGGAAAAAGCACAGCTCAGGACTGAGGGTGGGGGGGGAGCCAAATTATTTTTTTAAGGTAAAACACTGGTGATTGGTTGCTAGGACACAGGGTGGTCCTAAGCAACCAATCACCAGCTTGCTAATATGAAAATTGACTCTGCCAGCTCCTGCCCTCTGCCCAGAACTGTGCTGCCTCCTGGTCTCTACTGTGGAAACAGGTAAGACACTGGGGGGGCTAGAGATTACTGCTATAGGGGATGTGTGTGAGAGAGGGAGGGCTGATGTAAGGGGCAGAGGACACTGTTATGGGCAGGGTCACCTCCATAGCAGTGTCCTCTACCACCCTTCACATCAACCCCCCCCCCCCCCCGAACACTGAATTCTGAGTCTAGTACACTCCTTAACCCTGAATTCTGAGCACAACACACTTCTGAACCCTGCATTCTGAGCACAACACACTCCGGAACCCTGCATTCTGAGCACAATGTACTCCTGAACCTTGCATTTTGAGCACAGCGCACTCATTAACCCTGCATTCTTAGCACAACACACGCCTTATCCCTGCATTCTGAGCATAACACACTCCTTAAACCTTCATTCTTAGCATAATGCACTCCTTAACCCTGCATTCTGAGCATAGTGAACTCCTTAACCCTGCATTCTGAGCGCAACGCACTCCTTAACCCTGCATTCTGAGCGCAACGCACTCCTTAACCCTGCAATTTGAGCATAATGCACTCCTTAACCCTGAATTCTGAGCATAATGAACTCCTTTACCCTGCATTCTGAGTGCAGCGCACTCCTTAACCCTGCATTCTGAGCGCAACACACTCCTTAACCCTGCATTCTGAGCGCAACACACTCCTTAACCCTGCATTCTGAGCATAATAGACTCCTTAACCCTGCAATCTAAGCACAGCGCACTGCTGATCCCTGTATTCTGAGCGTGATACACTCCTTAACCCTGCAGTCTGAGCACAGTGCACTCATGAGCTCTGCATTCTTAGCGTAATGCACTGGTGAACTCTGCACTCTCTGCATAACACACTCCTAACTCTTCACTTTCTTGTAATACTTATTTTATTTTTGTTCTGAGTGAAAATATTCTATAAAAAAAAAAAGAAATAAAAGGTATGTCTTACATTTCTTTTTTTTTTGGGGGGGGGGGGGATTTTTGACTTCCTTATTGTTGTTCTTCTCAATCTCTAGAAGATTGCCTACCCCTGCCTTAAAGGCATGGGAAACATTCCTACCTGCACCTTGTATTGTATACATGTAAAAGATGTCTATTGATCATGTAGTTTCATGTTGTTATTTGTTGCCCTGAATGGCATAGCCTATAGTAAAGTTAATGCATGATGTCTGTCTGTAGTGAGAACTGACATTTTCTGTGAAGAAAACTAAATATCCCACAATCCCTGAGTCTGTCAGTCTAGTTTTTGTACAGGTGATAGCTACACAGTAACTGGATCTGACACAGGCACAACTCAACTCACTTATGCAGCTGAGAGATGATGTGTTAGATTTGTGATGCGACACAGAGTAGATGGCGAGGCATGTTATGACCACTTTATGACCCAGAACAGGGAGTTGTCCTGTCCCCTTGGCACATAGGGATCAGCTAGCTGGAGTAATACATGAACATAGGGGAATAATTCAGCCATGACACTACACACTGCAGCCACTACATGTAAGCCTATCATTATAAGGTAAGGCAAACAAACACCCAGGGAACATAACTACACGAATACCTAGTCATAACAACAACACATTTCAGTTCTTATTTTAGGTACCCCCCTGTGATATTGTGAAACAAGGGGGTTGATTTACTAAAACTGGAGAGTGCAAATTCTGGTTCAGCTGTGCATGGTAGCCAATCAGCTTCTAACTTCAGCTTGATCAATTAAGCTTTGACAATAAAAGCTGGAAGTTGATTCGTTTCTATGCAGAGTTGCACCAGATTTTGCACTCTCCAGTGTTAGTAAATTAGCTCTAAGGGGTCATCACAGACAGGATGTGAGGTGAAATCTTCCCAAAGGGGACTCATCCAGTGAAAAAAAACACTGATAGAGACTCTAACTTTTTCCCACTTCAAGCTAAACAAAGTAAAAAAACAAATTGGCCGGGCTGATCTTTAATTCACACAAATTTCATTCACTGCGGCCGTTTCCTGACAAACTAGAATGACAAGACTCTTAGACTGTGTGTTAAAAGTAGGCAAAAGGCTGATTATTCCAATCAAATCATTCATCAAGAGTCTAACAAATGACTATATGTGTGGCCAGATTAGCAGAAGTCAATAGCCACTGTTTAATGCCATTCATTTGTCTACGATTAGCATCTTAATTGACTTCCTCCCTGGTGCATAAGAGCAACAGAAAGAGGGAGGTCTGCGTGACAATTATATCTGCTGCTGTCAATCAGCCAACTGTGCTAAGATTCCTGATTTAACCTCCAAATCATCTTCCATCACGAAGACTCCTAAGAAGATTTGGAAACAATCACACTTCGAGCTGCAAATAAACAAATACATAGAACAATAATTACAGTCAACAAAAGATACAGAATATTGGCAGAGCTTCTGTGCTTTATAAAACTTTTCCTAAAGCCATGGGAGGTGATCTGTGTATATGTATACTGAATAGATTAGAGCATTTAAAAATAAGCAATGTGTGGGATACGCATACCTGCCATATGACGAAACCAAATTTTCAAGATGGTGCTGCATAATGACAATATGTGTCATCAACAGAGCCAGCCTGAGAATTCCCAGCTGCATTCTCATTTCAAGAGAAAACTGCACTTGCACGTGGTGATAGCATTGCATACCTGCATACATTTGAATCCATTTGAATAGATTAATCTGCATCCGTTTCATAATGTTATCAACTTATATTGCACTCCAGACAATCTACATATTTAAATGCACCCCTTTTAGTACAGAGAGCCCCTGAGCATTCGAAAGTCTCCAAAGTTACTGACTGAAGTTCTCTGCAAGGCTAATGTTGGATCTCTTGTATGTCATGTCAGTTGTGCATTTCATTTTCCTCCAATGGTTGACACAATGTCCCATGGTTGACACAAGAAAACGTTATACAATATATACAAAAATTAGTACACCCCTCACATTTTTCTAAATATTTTATTATATCTTTTCATGTGACAACACTAAAGAAATGACACTTTGCTACAATGTAAAGTAGTGAGTGTGCAGCTTGTATAACAGTGTAAATTTGCTGTCGACTCAAAATAACTCAACACACAGCCATTAATGTCTAATCCGCTGGAAACAAAAGTGAGTACACCCCTAAGTGAAAATGTCCAAATTGGGCCCAATTAGCAATTTTCCCTCCTCGCTGTCATGTGGCTCGTTAGTGTTACAAGGTCTCAGGTGTTAATGGGGAGCAGGTGTGTTAAATGTTGGTGTTATCACTCTCACTCTCTCATACTGGTCATTGGAAGTTCAACATGGCACCTCATGACAAAGAACTCTGAGGATCTGAAAAAAATTATTGTTGCTTTACATAAAGATGGCCTAGGCACCCCAGGTGTTTTGGAACTACATTTCCCATGATGCTCGGCTACACTGCAGAGTGCATGAGCATCATGGGAAATGTAGTTCCAAAACATCTGGAGTGCCAAGGTTCGCCATCACTGGCCTAGGCAATAAGAAGACAAGACCCTTAAACTGAGCTGCAGCACAGTGGCTTAACAGGACAAGTTCAGAGGTTGTCTTTGGGAAGTAGATGTATGAGTGCTGCCAGGATTGCTGCAGAGGGGTCAGCCTGTCATTGCTCAGACCATATGCCGTACACTGCATCAAATTGGTCTGCATGGCTTTTGTCTCTCTTCTAAAGATGATTTACAGGAAAGCCTGCAAACAGTTTTCTGAAGACAAGCAAACTAAGGACATAGATTACTGAAACCATGTCCTGTGGTCTGATGAGACCGTGATACATGTTTTTGGTTCACATGGTGTCAAGCGTGTGTAGCAGAAACTAGGTGAGGAGTACAAAGACAAGTGTGTCTTGCCTAAAGTCAAGCATGATGGTGGGAGTGTCATGGTCTTGGGCTGCCGACACTGGGGAGCTACAGTTTATTGAGGGAACCATGAATTCCAACATGTACTGTGACATACTGAAGCAGAGCATGATCCCCTCCCTTCGTTGACTGGGCCGCAGGGCAGTATACCAACATGATAACGACTCTAAACACACTTCCAAGACTACCACTGCCTTGCTAAAGAAGCTTAAGTTAAAGGTGATGGACTGGCCAAGCATGTCTCCAGACCTAAACCCTATTGAGCATCTGTGAGGCCTCCTCACACGGAAGGTGGAGGAGCTCAATGTCTCTAACATCCACCAGCTCCGTCATCATGGAGGAGTGAAAGAGGACTCCAGTGGCAACCTGTGAAGCTCTGGTGAACTCCATGACCAAGAGGGTTAAGGCAGTACTGTAAAACAATGGTGGCTACACAAATATTCACTTAGGGGTGTACTCACTTTTGTTGCTAGCAGTTTAGACATTAATGGCTGTGTGTTGAGTTATTTTGAGGGGACAGAAAATTTACACTGTTATACAAGCTATACACTCACTACTCTACACTGTAGCAAAGTGTCATTTGTTTAGTATTGAATAAAAGATATAATAAAATATTTACAAAAATGTGAGGGGTGTACTCACTTTTGTGAGATACTGTATGTATATATATATACCTGTAATCGAATATCTATAATACAGAATTTTGTGTTTGCCTCGTTTCGAGGTGTAGTGCTTACTCTCAGAGGAGATGCTAGATGCACCAGGTTCTCTGTTCTGGTGCCACAACTCTGCAAACAACTCTATCCCCTCTGACACACCAGGCTGGGTAAAGAATTGTTGCATGTACAAATGTAAGTATCTTACACACAATTATAGGAAATGCTAAAGAAATTGACACCAAACTGGTCGGCTGTAAATAAAGTATATTGGGATCCTTTCACTAAAGCAGATCACAGGCGGTATTTAGGTGTCTGGACACATTTTCCGTAAGTATTACATGCGATCCTGAAATTGTAAATTGTCTATTCACTATGCTGTTTTGCAGTATCTACCGCAAAACGCTCAAGGAATGTAAACATCCCTTGTAATAGAAAAAAGCATGACAGGTCCTCTTAAATATGAGATCTGGGGTCAAAAAGTCCTCAGATCTCATATTTGGACTTAAATGCAATAAAATAAAAAATAAAAAATGTCATTTTAAAAAATGACATTGAAAAAAATATACCTTTAAGAGGTATGGGCGGAAGTGACATTTTTTAATTGGTTAAAGTGCATGGAAACTCTTTTTTTTTTTTTTTAATTAAGGCTTGCACCTTGTACAGTATAGTATTTCATGTCATCTGTGCCCAGTCTTGCCACAAAGAGTTAATCCAGCTCTGAGCAATCCTCTTATCTTTTTTTTCAGTGAGATGAAAACTGACACACAGAAATAGGAGTCAGTTATTCCCCCTTGCTGTGAGTGACAGGTGATTTACATATCTCATGCACGTGCCTGAGAGGGGCATTCAGTGTACTTCAGAAGCTTTACTTCATTTACTAAGCTGTAGAGCAGCTTGCAAATTGCACAGTATATTTGCATTAAAGTAGAACAATAGGCACTCTTTTTTTCGGATAGCATATGGGAGGGTTGTAACCCCTGTCCATTTTTTTTTTTTTTTTTTTGTCCCATTGGAAGATTTCCCCTTTATTACTTTTCTGGGGACTACCCAAAATTTGGGGTTTTCTTCTACTTTCAATGATGATGGTAAAACGCACAAATAGAGAGGGCAACTCTTCTTACCCTGTTACCCTAAGAAGTAAAAATAGATCCGGTTCCCTTAAAGCATGAATAACAGCACCGTGCTTGTGCTGTGTAATTTAGCCTCCTATATAACCTAAAAAAAAACTGGCTGATCCTGCCTGGTTCTGCCCTCCCCCTGTAAACTGACCACGGTTTATCATTGTCTTCTATATGATGGGGCCCAGTTTTTAAGGTGTTGCACTTTATACCATCCCTTTAAAGATTCTGCATGCAGTGCTTAAAGCTCCTTAGTAAAGATCCGTCTAAGGCTAATATACTAACATTAATAATGTGAACCCCAATCAAGCAGCCGCTCACCATTCCTGTGTACACGGCAGACTCAAGTCCAGATGCTTAGCAAACAGAAACTCCTCCGATGCTGTCCTCACTGCCAATCTCATTTCTGTAGCTCCAGCTCTCAAACACTTTAGTCATGATCTTTGGCCCAAGGATGGGGTTTTTCTTCTTGCTGTATACACCAAGTGGAGAGGTGTCACCTCCAGTCCCCTTGCAGCAAGAAATCCTATTCTCCACAGCCCGAGAAAAAATGTTCTACCCTTTCTCACCTCTTCCCTGGAGATTGTAATATTTCCTACACTATCACAACAGAGTTCTCTTTACAAACTACATCTCCCACGATCCACCACAATCTTGCAAGTCTTTGTGATAGTTTATGTCCCACCAGCTCTCTTTAGTGGATGGAATTGGAAAGGCACTGGCTAGATCAGCATAGAAGTCCTCTGTGAGCACAAGAGCAGCTTCAGCACAGTGTCTCTGTAGCTGCTTCTTCCTGGCCAGCTAAGCACCCAGCTACATAGTTATTCTTTTAGAATAGGAATATGGAAACTGCCCCATCAAGCTGACTTTGCATTCTGCAAATGCTCTTTTTTTTGGCTGTCATGCTATTCCTCTTCCTTTAGCACTTTGAGCTTCCAATCAATAGAATGATTAGGACAACTGATTGTACTCTGTCTTTTCTGATATTCATACTTACTCTATGTCACTGACCTACACAACACTTGAAGCCAGATAATTAACAGTTAAGTACCCAGCATTTGGACCTCTGCTCATATAGTGTACCTGTTTACTTCCAGCATGCAATAACACATAGACCCCCCCCCCCACACACAGCATCTGATTGTCACCTTATTAGAGAGTAATATCACACAGGGGTTAGTATTGTCACCCAATAAACCCCAGCGGCCTTAAAGCAGGATGTTCACCAACTAGGTGACCAAGTTCCTAGATAAAATTCTTACTACACAAATTCCAGAGCCAACAAAATGCAGTATGGGTGTAGGGCAGCTGAGGCACCGCAAATCCAAACATGAATGAAGGTAAGCCAAAACACCAAAAATATTAAGTAAACTGATCTTTTTGGGACTACTAGGGGAGCCCTATGTTACGTGGAACCATTTATGAAGGTCACCTTGATAAATAGGTCCCTATGCAGCCTTAAAACATTATTTGTAGAATGGCATTTAAGTAAATTAAGTTTGCTCACTAAACATTTTTGGTATAATGGCTCCAACTTCATTGTCACAAAGTAAGGGAGTCTACGACCTTTCTGATGTAACCTTCCTTTTGGAGGGGCCGCTTTGACTTTACTCCATAGTGAACTGATAGCTGATCCTTTGGACTAGTTTTTAACAGTTTCCTCATTATCAAGGCAAAGAAAATATTTGCTCAATGGAGTTAATAATGGTGCCCATTCAACCAAACCACCAGTAGAGTGAATTGTTCCCTGTTTTTCTCATGCCTAGTGATGTATACCAACCATTCATATATTTTCTATCATATTTAAAAAGTGTGTTAAAAAAAAAAAACAAGAGCTAGAATCTGATTGTCATTTTAATATAGAAATGTTTCTTTTCTACCCTTTTTATACACCAGGTTGATTGACAGAGGCTAACCCTTCCTATGAGAATCTGATTACACTGCTTCATTCTAATTTCTTTCTAAATGTTTATTGAAATTCACACAACAACAGCAGAGCACCAAAAATGCAGCTGCTTACTTCGGTTATTTCTTCTGGAAGCCACGTTTACGGTTCTTGACAGATTTTCTTTCTTTTACAAATGAAAACAACAAAATGGTCTTCATATAACACCAGCTTCAGTTACATTCATTTTTTCACTAAAATCTTTAATGCCATTGCCAGAGGTTTGAACAACATATGAAATGTTGGTTATGTATCTCCAGGGCCACCATGCTCATATCCTAAAATCACAATTTAATTATATCCTAAAATTAAAAGGCATGGTGGATATGCAATTATGTTTACATACACATTCCTTTCTGTGGTAGATAGCCAGGTTGTCATAATGAGTTTATTTCACTGATTTTCACTACAGCAAGGTTACACAGGGTAGGATAGCATCTCATGTAACTCTTGTAAACAGGGCAATGAAGCTGATTCATTAAAACTGGAAAAAAGAAAATGAGCATAGAATTGGATCTGTTGCCAATAGTACCCAATCAGGTCTCATATTTTATTTTTTGAGAACACTAAACGAGAATTCTGATTGTGGCAGTAACTCTACTTTTGTATCTGCTGAATTTGTTTTACTAAAGTGGTAGTCTCTTCACTTGGTAAACCAAATGTTAGTAAGTAGGATGAAACTGTATTCACTTTGAATACCCAATTATGCGCAAGGCAAATGAAAGAACATAATTTGTACCATTGCATAAAAACAGCAAAAAAAGACCAAGTGGTCCATTGGTTCTTAATCTTTTTTTTGGGGGGGGGTAGGGGGGTACTTTTTTAACCTTTTTGTCTAAGTATATTTGTCCCAAATAGGAATGAGCCAAACACAGCTGGGTTCAGTTCCAGCCAGGTTCAGTGAACATTACAGACGTTCGGGGAATAAACCCAGATCCTAATAAAGTCTAATGCCGCGTACACACGATCAAACAATCCGGTGAAAAAGTCTGGCAAACTCAAGTCCGCCGGACAATCCCCCCGTGTGTAGCCTCCGGCGAACTTTTTTTACCCAAAAGTGCGGTGGACTTAGAAAGTAGTTTTGCACTCCAATCTTACCGCCGGACTCTAATTTCGGCGGACAATCCGGCCGTGTGTGTGCCAGTCCGCCGTACTTTTGAAATGAACGGACTTTTCCCGCCCGGAGGAAAGTCTGCTAATTTTGAGCGCGTCTCCAGGTAGCCGGGGCCAGCGAAGGAGGCGTCGCTGGCCCCGCCACCTGGTATGGACTTAAAGGGGAATCCCTACGCCGAAAAATCGGCGTGGGGGTCCCCCCCTAGGTCCACATCAGACCCTTATTCGAGCACGCTACCCGGCCGGCCAGGAAAGGGGGTGGGGACGAGCAACCCCCCCCTCCTGAGCCGTGCCAGGCCACGTGCCCTCAACATGGGGGGGTGCCTTGGGGAAGGGGGGGCTGCGCAGCCCCCCCACCCCAAAGAACCTTGTCCCCGTGTTGATGAGGACAAGGGCCTCTTCACGACAACCCTGGCCATTGGTTGTCGGGGTCTGCGGGCGGGGGGCTTATCGGAATCAGGGAGCCCCCTTTAATAAGGGGGCCCCCGGATACCGGCCCCCCACCCTATGTGCATAAGTATGGGGTACAATGTACCCATTCACCTGTGGAAAAAAGTAAAAATAAAACATAACACACAAGGGTTAAAATAGTTTATTGCTCAGCTATATATATGTATATATGTAGCACAAGCTAGTATCAAATCAACACATATAAAAGTGTGATCAAACAATACTAAAGCAGCGCTCCTCAAGGCAGAGCCACTCATTCAGGAATCAGTCTTGAATAGAAGGACAGCACACAGCGATATCTTCTGAACAAAGTACCTGTGGAGACGATATGCAGGGTGTGAAGACCTTAGTGTACGGTGCACATTTACCATTCAACACTAAGAGCACCAACTTGTGCTATCAGGACTTTTTCACCACCATCTCTCATCCTTTTATTTCTCATATGTTAAGAACCATATGAAAGCTGGTCATATTATGAACTGTCAGGAGCGCTGCTTTAGCATTGTTTGAGCACACTTTTATATGTATTGATTTCATACTAGCTTGTACCAATTTAAAAAAATTTAAGTAGCTGCTTGCCGTTTGGATTTTATGTTTTTTCATAGTGCTGAGATAGTGTGAGTCGACCTTAATTACACTTTGATTATATATATATCAATATACCTTCAATAGGTTTCTGCATTTATTTAACCACTTTCAGACCGGACCATTTTGCTGGTCAATGACCAGAGGTCTTTTTACAATTTGGCACTGCGCTGATTTAACTGGTAATTGCGCGGTCATGCAATGTTGTACCCAAACAAAATTTGCGTCCTTTTCTTCCCACAAATAGAGCTTTCTTTTGATGGTATTTGATTGCCTCTGCGATTTTTATTTTTTGCGATATAAACGTAAAAAGACCGCAAATTTTGAAAAAAAATGATATTTTCTACTTTTTGTTATTAGAAAAATCCAATAAACTCAATTTTAGTCATACATTTAAGCCAAAATGTATTCAGCCACATGTCTTTGGTAAAAAAAAAGTCAATAACTGTATATTTATTGGTTTGCGCAAAAGTTGTCACGTCTACAAACTAAGGTACGTTTTCTGGAATTTACGCAGCTTTTAGTTTACGACTGCCTATCTCATTTCTTGAGGTGCTAAAATGGCAGGGCAGTACAAAACCCCCCCAAATGACCCCATTTTGGAAAGTAGACCCCCTAAGGAAATTGATAAGTGGCATGTTGAGCCCATTGAATATTTTATTTTTTTGCCTCAAGCGATTGAATAATGACAAAAAAAAATTTTTTTTTTTTTTTACACAAAGTTGTCACTAAATGATATATTGCTTACACATGCTATGGGCATATGTGAAATGACACCCCAAAATAAATTCTGCTGCTTCTCCTGAGTACGGGGATACCACATATGTGGGAATTTTTGGGAGCCTAGCCGCGTACGGGGCCCCGAAAACCACCAAGCACCGCCTTCAGGCTTTCTAAGGGCGTAAATTTTTGATTTCACTTCTCACTACCTATTACAGTTTTGAAGGCCATAAAATGCCAAGATGGCACAAAACCCCCACAAATGACCCCATTTTAGAAAGTAGACACCCCAAGCTATTTGCTGAGAGGCATGTTGAGTCCATGGAATATTTTATATTTTGCCACAAGTTGCGGGAAAATTACAAACTTTAATTTTTTTTTCACAAAGTTGTCACTAAATGATATATTGCTCACACATGCCATGGGCATATGTGAAATGACACCCCAAAATAAATTCTGCTGCTTCTCCTGAGTACAGAGATACCACATGTGTGGGATTTTTTGGGAGCCTAGCCACGTACGGGGCCCCGAAAGCCAAGAACCGCCTTCAGGTTTTCTAAGGACGTAAATATTTGACTTCACTCCTCACTACCTATTACAGTTTTGAAGGCCATAAAATGCCAAGATGGCACAAAACCCCCACAAATGACCCCATTTTAGAAAGTAGACACCCCAAGCTATTTGCTGAGAGGCATGTTGAGTCCATGCAATATTTTATATTTTGCCACAAGTTGCGGGAAAATTACAAACTTTTTTTTTTTTTTCACAAAGTTGTCACTAAATGATATATTGCTCACGCATGCCATGGGCATATGTGAAATGACACCCCAAAATTAATTCTGCTGCTTCTCCTGAGTACGGGGATACCACATATGTGGGAATTTTTGGGAGCCTAGCCGCGTACGGGGCCCCGAAAACCAAGCACCGCCTTCAGGCTTTCTAAGGGCGTAAATTTTTGATTTCACTTCTCACTACCTATTACAGTTTTGAAGGCCAAAAAATGCCAAGATGGCACAAAACCCCCACAAATGACCCCATTTTAGAAAGTAGACACCCCAAGCTATTTGCTGAGAGGCATGTTGAGTCCATGGAATATTTTATATTTTGCCACAAGTTGCGGGAAAATTACAAACTTTAATTTTTTTTATTTTTTTTTCACAAAGTTGTCACTAATTGATATATTGCTCACACATGCCATGGGCATATGTGAAATGACACCCCAAAATAAATTCTGCTGCTTCTCCTGAGTACGGAGATACCACATGTGTGGGATTTTTTGGGAGCCTAGCCGCGTACGGGGCCCTGAAAGCCAAGAACCGCCTTCATGTTTTCTAAGGGCGTAAATATTTGACTTCACTCCTCACTACCTATTACAGTTTTGAAGGCCATAAAATGCCAAGATGGCACAAAACCCCCACAAATGACCCCATTTTAGAAAGTAGACACCCCAAGCTATTTGCTGAGAGGCATGTTGAGTCCATGCAATATTTTATATTTTGCCACAAGTTGCGGGAAAATTACAAACTTTTTTTTTTTTTTTTCACAAAGTTGTCACTAAATGATATATTGCTCATGCATGCCATGGGCATATGTGAAATGACACCCCAAAATAAATTCTGCTGCTTCTCCTGAGTACGGGGATACCACATATGTGGGACTTTTTGGGAGCCTAGCCGCGTACGGGGCCCCGAAAACCAAGCACCGCCTTCAGGCTTTCTAAGGGCGTTACAGTTTTGAAGGCCATAAAATGCCAAGATGGCACAAACCCCCCCCCCAAATGACCCCATTTTGGAAAGTAGACACCCCTAAATTTAGGGGTACACTAGTGAGACTAGGTAATAAATGGCGGATGCCCTGAAACTATAAAAAAATAACTAACCAACCAGCGTCACCTGTAACAGTTATATGGTGATCACTGGTGAAAGGGTTAACTAGGGGGCAATCAGGGGGCTTTATGCGGTAGTATATGGGGGTCCCTGGCGCTATAAAAAGCTGCGGCGAACCTAAATACCTACCTGCCTAACTAGCGTCACCTGTGACACTAATACAGCGATCAGAAAAACCATCGCTTATTAGGCTGGGTTCACACTGGAGCGATGCGGGAACGCCACGAATCCGCGGCGGGTTCCCGCATCGCATGCCTCCCGGCGGCAGTTCACACTGCCCTATGCGAACTGCTGGGAGTGTCAGTGAAATGTTAATGACACCCCCAGATCAGTTTGCATATCGCAGTGCGATCTGCAAACTTGGATCGCATGGTGTGAACACCCATGCGATCCGATTCTGCTGCGGACCAAAAAAAGGGTCCCGTGCGAATTTGCGGCGGGTGCGGCGGGTGCGGCGCGAATTCAGCCATACTATCTGTATAGCTGAACTCGAATCGCACAGAGATCGGATGTGATTTGCACTGCAGTGCGGTGCGAATCACATCCGTTCTCATAAACCGCTGCAATGTGAACCCAGCCTTAGTGACACTGGCGACGGGGGGTGATCACAGGGTTAAACCTTTATTGGGGGGTTAGGGGGGTACCTTAGAACTAAAGGGGGCTAACCCTAACTGCCCTAACAGTTATTACAGTCACAAATGACACCCGCCGGGTGATCAGGGGGTTAAACCTTTATTAGGTAATAAATGGCGGGTGCCCTGAAACTATAAAAAAATAACTAACCAACCAGCGTCACCTGTAACAGTTATATGGTGATCACTGGTGAAAGGGTTAACTAGGGGGCAATCAGGGGGCTTTATGCGGTAGTATATGGGGGTCCCTGGCGCTATAAAAAGCTGCTGCGAACCTAAATACCTACCTGCCTAACTAGCGTCACCTGTGACACTAATACAGCGATCAGAAAAATGATCGCTTATTAGGCTGGGTTCACACTGGAGCGATGCAGGAACGCCACGAATCCGCGGCGGGTTCCCGCATCGCATGCCTCCCGGCAGCAGTTCACACTGCCCTATGCGAACTGCTGGGAGTGTCAGTGAAATGTTAATGACACCCCCAGATCAGTTCGCATATCGCAGTGCGATCTGCAAACTCGGATCGCATGGTGTGAACACCCATGCGATCCGATTCTGCTGCGGACCAAAAAAAGGGTCCCGTGCGAATTTGCGGCAGGTGCGACGCAAATTCAGCCATACTATCTGTATGGCTGAACTCGAATCGCACAGAGATCGGATGTGATTTGCACTGCAGTGCGGTGCGAATCACATTTGTTCTCATAAACCACTGCAATGTGAACCCAGCCTTAGTGACACTGGCGACGGGGGGTGATCACGGGGTTAAACCTTTATTGGGGGGGTTAGGGGGGTACATTAGAACTAAAGGGGGCTAACCCTAACTGCCCTAACAGTTATTACAGTCACAAATGACACCAATGCAAAAAAAAATAAAAAATTACATTGGTGTCACTGTGACTGGGGGGCAGGGGTAATTGGGGGGGTGATCGGGGGGGTGTGAGTGTGCCTGGCATGTTCTACTGTGTAGTGTCGTGTTGGTGCAACTCACCGATCCTCTCTCCTCGGTGTCGGAAAGAAAAATACCGACACGGAGGAGAGATTACATCACTTCCTCTCCTGTGTTTACATTACAGGAGAGGAAGTTATGTCACGGAGCATTTCTATTCGTCGGGAGCGATCGCGAGGGGGTGGCCATGAATGAATGGCCGCCCCCTCATCCCGGATCGCTCCCGAACGAATACCGACCACCGCAGGCACCGGGGGGGGGCCCGATCGGGCCCCCCACCCGCGGGAAGGCAGGGACGTATATATACGCCCATATGCCTGCCCGTGCCATTTTGCGGTCGGCAAGTGGTTAAACTAAGTGTGGCAGCAGGCAGGTAAAGTCACCTGGTTGTATCCAGGATGGGAAATATGTGTGCCCTAGATTCAGGCTTTATGCAGACTTGTACAACTAGAGGAGAAGAGTTAATGAGCCCAGCTGAAGTAAGTGGGCTCATTAAGACCTCTACAAAAAACCCCAGCATGCTTAGGGAGATGCTCCATCCTGGAACCAGTTTTGTGTTGTATAGACTGGGGAGTGTGACACCTGTTCTGTGCGGTGAGTTAACGCCTGTGTGGCAAACCTCTACAACAGAGACAGGGACTGGTGCAGCACAAGGCTGCATTCAGTTGTTAGACAGGGAATCTATGTGTGTATTTAGAGGTCAAGCTGACCAGGATTTATTTTCATGTTTTTCTTTTGTTTTGGCTGTTATATTTTTTACTGCATGTAGCATGAATAAACCGCATCTTTTGTTTTTTTTTACCTACAACGCTGTCTGCTGTGCCTGATTTTGTGTTGTGAACCCATCCAGGGGGTCACACACACCCGCTGCCGAGCTAACCCCTCACATAAGTTATATAGATATATATATAAAAGTGTGGAAACTTTTTGAAGAACCCTCATGTATATACTATACTTTTATATATATATATATATATATATATATAATTTTATTTTTATTTTTTCACATTGCATTTTTCTTCTTGGAGGATCTGGATTTTTCCTGCTGCTAGTGACACAGTCTTTACTGTATTGAGAGGAATGCACGAAGAATCATAATAATCTGATAATTTTGGGTGACACAAGCCAGGTCTTTACTGGTTTCTGCTGTTCCTCTTGCCAGCCCCTACATTAGTATATGTTTACAGTAGGGACACTTTAAAAGAAATGTATTTCAGTGACATTTTCGTTGTAACGAAAATGTAGTCCACCCATAGCGGAGCGGACACAGACCTATCATTTACGTGCTCAGTGGGGATCAGCGGAGAGATTCCGCATAGCAGAGACGCCCATGTGAAAGGGGCCTAATAGCGGGAGTGGCATATAGGGGGATTATTAATCACTTGCCGCCCGCCATATAGCAAAATTATGGTGGCAAAGTGGTTTTAATATCCTGACCGGACGTCATATGACGTGATCAGAATATTAAGCCGCCCCGGGGACGCGCATTGCGGCGAACGTTGTTGCGGTGTGTCAGTCTGACATCCCGCAAATACAATCTCGGTAAAGAGTCTGTGACAGAGACTCTTTACCATGTGATCAGCCGTGTCCAATCACGGCTGATAACAGTGTAAATAGGAAGAGGCGGTGATCGGCTTTTCCTCACTCGCGTTTGTCAGACGCGAGTAGAGGAGAGCCGATCGGCTGCTCCTCTGACAGGGGGGGTCTGTGCTGATCGATTACCAGCACAGCCCCCCCGAGGATGCCCTCATTGGACCACCAGGGATGCCACTAGACCACCAGAGATGCCCAGCACCAGGTATGCCCCCCTAGACCACCAGGGATGCCAGTCAGTGCCCACAATGGATGCCAATCAATGCCCATAATGGATGCCAATCAGTGCCCACAATGGGCATCACTGATTGTCATGGATTATTGTTTGGCACTGATTGGCATCCATCCCTATACAATACTGTATACTACAATGCCCATCCGTTCCGCCTATCAGTGCCCATCCATGCCACCTATCAGTGCTCATCTATGCTGCCTATCAGTGCCCATCCATGCCGCCTATCAGTGCCCATCCATGATGCCTATCAGTGCCCATCCATGCCCATCCGTGCCGCATATCCATGCCCATCCATGCCACCTATCATTCCACCCATCCATGCCAATCTGTGCCACCTATCCATGACAATCCGTACCACCTATCAGTGCCTATTTGTGCCACCTATCAGTGTCTATCTGTGTCGCATATCAGTGCCATCTATCAGTGCCACCTATCAGTGCCATTTCATTAATGCCACATCATTGGTGCCCATCAGTGCCGCATTATCAGTGCCAATCACTGCGGCCCCGTCAGTGCCCATCAGTGAAGGAGAAAACTTACTTATTTACAATGTTTTGTAACTGAAACAAAAAAATTTTTTTTTTCAAAATGTTCTGCCTTTTTTTATTTGTTTAGCAGAAAATAAAAATCCCAGAGGTGATCAAATACCACCAAAGGAAAGCTCTATTTTTGGGAACAAAATTATAACAATTTAGCTTGGGTACGGTGTAGCATAACCACGCAATTGTCATTCAAAGTGCGACAGCGCTGAAAGCTCAAAATTCGTCTGGGCAGGAAGGTGTATAAGTGCCCGGTATTGAAGTGGTTAAATAGAACTTCTGTCTGCTCACTGTGTACACCGCACACATGCATCAGTCCTACAAAATCCTACTAATTACCAACAAAAAAAACCTACACAATTTGACTAATTATATATAATAAAAAATATAATTAGAAAATTACAATTATATTATAAAGTCATAAAAACCTGCAAAATGTTATGAATTATTGTGCCATAAGTGAAAGCTTCTTGGACATACATAAACCTCAGGATAAAGGATATTTTTCTTTAAACATTAAACTCATATTACATATGTATTTCCACACACAAAAATCTATCACTTTTTTTGAGTCTACCTTAAAGCAGAATTTCATTAAAATCAACTACCAAGCAATGAAGACTCATCACAATGTATATGGACCAGAAAGTGAGTGTTGTGCACTGCAGCACATTGCCCCATTGTCGCGTAGATGGTGGAGGTCCAGATGGAGAGGGGCTTCTCTTGCACCTCTTGTCCAACACCCTTGGACAAGGACAAGGACCAGTGTAACAGGCAGCACCAACTGATGTTTTCAGGAAACAGATGACCACAGATCATAAGGCAGGAAACAGAAACTGGAACATGGTGACACTTAATCAGCAGACAGGAGCTTAGCCAGGACACAATCCAAAAGGTCATCCACAGGCGGACAGCAAGGTACAGGAACATCTGGCAGTGTCGGGACAACTCAAGGTATACCACCAAATCCAGGGACACAGTTGGGGACACTTTTTATCTGAGGATAGCCTCCTTAAAGTGGTGACTCTGTAAGTTGAGTTGAAACAAGACAGAGATTTATAACACTCAGGCCGCGTACACACGCGCGGACTGTTCGCCCAACTTTGTCCGTCCAACAGTTTCAGCAAACAGTCCGCTCAAAATTAGCATGGACGGACATGCCCACACACGACGAACGAACAGTTTGCTGAAACCGTGCGCGATGACGTGAACAGCACGTACGACGGGACGAAAAATGCGACGTCCTATACACTGCATTATAGCTTTCGGCGTGAAAATCTTTTCTGAGCATGCGCGCAACTTTGTTTGACGAACAAGCCTACACACGAGCGGGCTGTTCGCTGAAACAAGGTTTCAGCGGACAGTTTTTCGGAAATTCCAAAAAACCTTGTCCGTCCAACTGTCCGCTGAAACTGTCCGCTGAAAGCCCACACACGAGCGGACTGTCCGCCCAAACACTGTTCAGCGGACAAAGTTGGGCGAACAGTCCGCCCGTGTGTACGCGGCCATAGATTTCACTACTAATGTTTGCTCCACAAATATAAGAAGTCAATTAATAACTCAGTCCAGACTCCAACTCTACCTAAAATCTCACTTTTGGGTTAATTGACCTTTTGGGATAATAGCTTTAAGGCTGTTAAAGAAAACAGTCATTTAGGCTAGGTTCACACCGTAGCAATGCGGGAACGCCGCGAATCTGCGGCGTTTTCCCGCATTGCATGCCTCCCGCCGGCAGTTCACACTGCCCTATGCGGACTGCTGGGAGTGTCAATGAAATCTTAATCACACCCCCAGATCCGTCCGCATATCGCAGTGCGATCTGCACACTCGGACAGGAATCGGATCGCATGGTGTGAACACCCATGCGATCCGATTCTGCTGCGGACCAAAAAAAGGGTCCCGTGCGAGTTTGCGGCGGATGCGATGCGAATTCAGCCATACTATCTGTATGGCTGAACTCGCATCGCTACAGAGATCGGATGTGATTTGCACTGCAGTGCGGTGCGAATCACATCCGGATCTCCCACCCGCAGCAGTGTGAACCCAGCCTTAATATGAAGATGTCAGAAACCATGAATCGGACTGAAGTACAGTTTAATCACACTTGTTTAATAATAAAAAAAAGGTAAATAGAGTAAATGTAGTCAAAACATAGCCAGAGTTCAGGAACCAGAACAGATAGTCAGACAAGCCAAAACGTCAGGGAGCCAGAGCACAGTGTAGTAGAACAGCAAGCAGGATGTGGAGCCAGAAGGAATGTCAGCCAAGCAAGTCTTTAACAGGAACACAGGAGAGTGTCTATAGAGATGTAACTAAGGTGAAGGCAGACATCATCTGGACTGGGCGGCTTAAGTAGGCAGGATTGACGAGCAGGTTACCATCAACAGGTGAGTCACTGTGGAGAGATAGGAGCTGGCGGCCAGCTCAGAGAAGGAAGGGCTGAGCCCAGCCCTGACAGAAGACAGTATTTAATTTTATAACAAGACAGAGCTTTTTATACAATTTAACTTTGATCCAATTTACCATGCATCCACAAGACAAATTGAAGCATATTTTCATGAAACCAGGCCTCACAAATATTAATAAGTCACATTATATTCCGAGTTGCAGACAGGTAAAAAAATTCTAGGATATTTATGGATGAAACATCTGAATTAAGTAGGGACACAAGACATTTATGACACCACATGAGGAAGATGGATTCTTATACAATGCAATATGACTTTCACGGGATGGGTTTGCCAATAGAGAATATCTTCTCAAGAACGGAATGATTATAACATTTATCTTACTACGTCTTTAGGGTAATGGAGCTCTTTATAGATGTATGGCTTTGAAAATCAGTCATGAAAAATTTGTCCTGCTTAACAAAGTAAGCAACAACAACCCAGGATGCTTTGCAACAATCCATCTTTTCTCTTCATTTTAATTAAGAAAACAAATGGACAATAAATTCAAAGCAAAGAGTAAACATTAATCTTGAAATCAAACAGATTTACATGGAGATTACTATCAATCACGTGCACTGAATCTCATATTTAATAGTGTGGTGACCTCAGTTACTTTCTTTAATCACAAAGAGAAAATCAATTTCCTAAAATTGTAATTTGGATTATATCCAAGCGTAATGCCATTAATTCAGCTGCTTCTCTGACATTAACGTGTTAAAATAAAGCCCATGAAAGTTATTTCATTTTGTTTCCTTATTGTGTGCCTTTCTGTTTTTTGAAATATTCATTCATACAAATAAGACTTTATGGCAAGTGCCTAATCTTGCTCGATTTAAGAAGGATAATTGAATCTCGGCCCTTCAAATTTACTTTCATTTTAAAACACACACAGGTAAAATACTGTATGCCAAGTTTAGTTGTTCATTTTATGAAAATTTAAAAGCTGGAAAGTCCAGCATTTTGGAAGTTAATAATCTACAAGACTTTAAAGAGGAAGTAAACCCTGATTTCTTGCTAAACTGCACAGAGAATGCTATTGAAATTTCTCATACAAAATTTGAGACTAAGATAAACTAATACATGTATAAAACATTTAACAGACTAGGTAATTGGCCGAATGACAAGCAGTATCTGTAACTTGAAGTTTACTAAACAGGTGCAAAGTTAGAATCAATAATGCAAAACAGGTTCACGATGGCAAACAAACATGCATACAGATTATGAAAGCATTGACTCTTCACAGCAATGTCTATGTGAATCAATCAGGATAACATATGGCTTCATAGCATCAGGAACAGGGGGGGGGGGGCAGAAGGGTAGGTGCCCTGGGCGCAGCAGCTATATGTAGAGGAGGGGGCATGCTGGGAGCTCCAGCAGTGCCCCTCTCCCTGCCTCTCACTTACAGCAGTGACTGCAGTGTCATGCTTGTCAGCAGGACTTTTTTTTTGTCCAGAGCATCGTGTTATTCAGTACCACCACTCCTGGCTCTAGCCCTGTGCTCCCAGCTGTTACTTGTTCTAAAGACAGAAGTTACTTCCTATGCCAGCTCCTGTGCCTACAAGATACAATGCATCCTCCGTGCAGGATGAGCAGCTGTCAGGAGACTGAGCCGTCTGTCATGCTGCAGAGCAGGGAATGCAAACACAGAGCGCACCTTGCTCTGCCACATGACAGACCAGTCTCCTGCCAGCTACTCTTTCTGCACTGAGGACTGTGTAAATAGCTGGTGGTGGTTATGTAGTAATCTTTCTCTGTCAGCTTACCTCTCCTCATGTGTTCAGACTAAGAGGCCAGCCACTCTCACCCGGCTGTTTTTATAACCTCTCCTCTAAGCATGGCTCCATGCAAGGCCCTATCAGGAAACCCTATATTAACCTGTTCACTGCAAGCCAGCAGTGCTGATCAACCATTGTGTATTTGGCTTCCTGTTTCCTGCTTGCCGCATGCTCTACGTTTGTCTCTGTTACTGACCTTGGCATGTTCTCCACTATTCCTGTCTGCTCGTGACCTTGACCCTTTGGCGTGTCTCCGTCTATCCTTGTTTGCCTGTGACCCTGAACCTTTGGCGTGTAGTCTGTTGTTCCTGTCTGCTAGTCACCTAAACCTCTGCCTTATCCCTTTACTATTCTTGTTGTACCTACCTGCTGCTTCCTTCTCCTGTAGTCTAGGGTGAGCGTGAGCTGTGAGACCCTAGGGGCTGCGACCTGGAGCCAGACTGCAGCTCAGTCCATCCTCGCCACTAGAGGCTCTGGTGAACACTTGCTGGCTCTTAGACTCCGCACCCTGGGGAATCTATGCTCCAGCTCCCACTGGGATCTGTGTTAGTGACCCAGTAGACCTGCTTCCTGAACCTCCCTGGGTACTATCTGCAGCAGGCAGTCCTAGGGTCCACTATCTTAGCGGTGCACTTCCGACTTCTACAGAGTGCATCTGTCACCTGATCTCAGGTGACCTGACAGCTCTGTAATGGGTGTAAGATGGGACGTGAGCTTTGTATTGTGAAGGAGGTGGGGGGGGGGGGGTTCAGAGTAGAGGGAAGAGTTCTGTACTGGGGAGTGGGGACATGTGTAACTTTGTGTGCAAGAACAAAGAGAAAATAGATACAGGACTTTGTATGAGGCATGTCTCTGTTAGTAGAAAATGGATGAATCAAATACTTAATTATAATTCTAAATGGATTTATTATCCCAATCTCGGGAGGGCAGTCCATAAAATGATATTGTATTTGATTGATAATTAATAAATTTGATAGATAAATATCATATATAGTGCATAATATAGAAATATATAATGCATAAGGGATACGAGAAAAAACATAATTAATAATAATAATAAAATATTTAATATTGATCATAAATGGACATGATTGGTACAGATAACAGCGATAACCACGATGGACATGTAAATCAATTATACATAATTATCACGATGAATACAAACGATACAAGTTCCAGCATCTTTAGGCTCCATTCACACCTAGGCGTCCGCGTTTAAAATCACCTAGGTTTTAGGCAGAGAGAAACGGGTACCCACTGACCACCAATTCTAGGAGATTAAATTTCACTGTCACTGACCACAGATGGTGGGATAAATAGCACTATAACTGAGCACCAGAATCTGCCAGTGGGGGGGGGGGGGGGGGGGTGGTGTTAACAGTGCTATCACTGATAGAAATGTTGGGGTTATTAATGTGATCACTGGCACCAAAATGGAGTTTATTATTGCAGTCTTTGACACAAATGCTATTATTGCTTGTGGTTTTTATTGGTGTCCACTGACAAACACAGCAGGCAGTCCATGAACCCTGAATATAGCGCCAATTTCTATTGAAGTCTAAGAGAGACAAATCTTGCTAATCTTTTCTGTCCTTTTTCAAAGCTAATTCTCAAGCTATTGGTAAAAAAAGAGGCATGATTAGCTAGCATTCGGTATGGTCTAGTTCAGGAAGGGACGCTGCAAGCTTGCCATTCTCCATTTCCTAGCAATCCAGGCGGCATATCAGGATAAGGTTTTGGCTGGAATTTTAAAGAGAACCACACAGTCTTTTTTCCCTTTTTTATTGTCACATTTAAATGACTATAGTATGTCATACTATTCTGTAACAGCTGCTTTGAGGCGTTCCCCATAGATACATGGATTTGTGTATTTTCAATGCAGTCTCACTGAACCTATTTAATTTTTTTTTGCCCCATGGCAGTGCTCAGCCACCCAACTTCCCAGAGCTCAACATGGAAATATACAGATGCCGGTTATCGCTTTCTTTTTTCCTTCACACTATCAGCATGAAGGGAAAAAATGCTGCGACTTCTGTTAGAGGGACATCATACCCCTTAGTGTCTGAATGTGCTGCAAATCAGTGCCACCTATCAGAGCTCACCAGTGCCTATCAGTGCCCACCATTGTCACATATCAGTGCCCACCAGTGCCACCTATTAGTGCCCATCAGGGCTGCCAATCAGTATCTCATGATCAGTGCCGCCTATCGGTGCTGCCTAACAGTGCCTATCAGTGTCCATTAGTGCTGCCTAATAGTGCCCATCAATGCCACATATCAGTGCTGCCTATTAATGCTGTCTCTCTGTCTTGCCTATTAGTGCCCAGCAGTGCCACCTATCAGTGGCCATCAGTCCCCCCCCCCCATCAGTGCATCATGATCTGCATCGTGATCAGTGCTCACCAGAGCTGCCTCATCAGTGCCTATCAGTGCAACCTATCTGTGTCCATCAGTGCTGCCTTATCGGTGCCCACCAGTGTCATCTATCAGTGCAATCTCTCTGTCTTGCCTATCAGTGCCCAGCAGTGCCAACTATCAGTGCCACCCATCAGTGCATCGTGATCATTGCTCACCAGTGCCACCTCATCAGTGCAACCTATCAGTGGTAATCAGTGCCACCTCATCAGTGCCCATCATTGCAGCCTATCAGTGCCCATCTTTGCAGCCTCATCAGTACACATCAGTGAAGGAGACAAATTACCTGTTTGCAAAATGTTATAACAAAATATAAAAACAGTTTTTCATTTTTTTTCTTTTTTGAATTTTCTGTCTTTTTTTGTTTGTTTAGCAAAAAATAAAAACCCAGTGGTGATTAAATATCACCAAAAGAAAGCTGTATTTGTGTGAAAAAAATTATAAAAATGTCATATGGGTACAGTGTTGCCTGACCGCGCAAATGTCATTCAAAGTGTGAGAGCGCTGACAACTGAAAATTGGCCTGAGCAGGAAGGGGTTATAAGTGTCCGCTAAGCAAGGGGTTAATGGGATTTGGCACTCAGTTCAATAAACCCAGCTCTAACTGTACCTGGCCAGGTTTGTTCATCCCTATTTGCCAGTAATCACAACACTGAAATATTAAACTGTATATATAATAAATTAGGGGTGGCAAGCGTGGGCTGCCTCGGAGCGAGGGGTGAGCACTGCCGTCAGGTGGGGTTGAACTGGAGCCGCTCTTACAGCGAGAGAGGAGAGCAAGAGAGAGGAGAGCAGGTGGTCGGATCATAAAGCCCCATACACACGATCAGATTTTCTGCTGATTTTTTCCTTCAGATTTACCAAAAACATATAATATAAGGTCAAACCTTAGGAGTTTAAATTTGTATGCAATCAGGCAGGCTCTTGCACTACATAGTTTTGGTAAATCTGAAGATAAAAATCAGCAGAAAATCTGATCGTGTGTATGGGGCTTAAGAGTGCAGAGGAACATCGCTGTAACAGCTTTCATTAGATTTGCAGTGTTCTCCGCACTCGCTGTCACACACAGCCCCGCCTCCTGGCCCGGGTACTTTGATAGACAGATCACCTGTCCAATGCAGGGATGTGTGACGTGTATCAAAGTACCCGGGCCAGGAGACAGGGCTGTATGTGACTGTGAGCGGCGGGAACACTCTGCAATTCAAATGAAAGCTGTTACAGCAATTTCCCCAGGGCTCTGATGATCCTCTTCCTCTCTTTACCTGCACAGGCAGGCTGCATTGATGGACACAGTAAAGCTGCATTGATGGATACAGGCGGGCTGCATTGAAGGACACAGGCAGGCTGCATTGATGGACACAGGCAGGCTGCATTGATTGACACAAGTAGGCTGCATTGATGGACACAAGTAGGCTAAATTGATGGACACAAGTAGGCTAAATTGATGGACACAAGTAGGCTAAATTGATGGACACAAGTAGGCTAAATTGATGGACACAAGTAGGCTAAATTGATGGACACAGGCAGGCTGCATTGATGGGCACAGGCAGGCTGCATTGATGGGCACAGGCAGGCTGCATTGATGGGCACAGGCAGGCTGCATTGATGGGCACAGGCAGGCTGCATTGCTGGACACAGGTAGGCTGCATTGATGGACACAGGCAGGCTGCATTGATGGACACAGTTAGGCTACATTAATGGACACAAGTAGGCTGCATTGTTGGACACAGGTAGGCTGCATTGATGGACACAAGTAGGCTGCATTGTTGGACACAGGCAGGCTGCATTGATGGACACAGGAAGACTGCATTGGTGGACACAGGAAGGCTGCATTGATGGACACAGGCAGGCTTCATTTATGGACACAGGTAGGTTGCATTGTTGGGCACAGCTGAATCGGCATTGATGGACACAGGTAGGCTGCATTGTTGGGCACAGGTGAGGCTGTATTGTTGAGCACAGGTGAGGCTGCACTGATGGGCACTGCTAAAGTTGTTGTTAATATTTATTTTTGTAACGTAATTGTGCATAAAACAGTTAAGTGTAATTTCATGAGATAAGTTATGAGGGCGTGTTTAGGGGCGGGGCAGGGTAGGGGTTGGGTGGGCCAACTGGTAGCGAGTAATGCCGCATACACAAGAGCAGACTTCTCATCGGAATGAACTCCAAAGGACTTTTCAATGGAGTTTCCGACTGAGTTTCGCCAAAACGGACTTGCCTACACACGATCACACCAAAGTCCGACTGCCTAGAATGCGATGACGTGCCACGGGACTAGAAAAAAGAAGTTCAATAGCCAGTAGCCAATAGCTGCCCTTGCGTCATTTTTGGTCTGTCGGAATAGCATACAGACAAATGGTTTTCTCAATAGGAACTGGTTACGGCCGAAAGATTTGAAACGTGTTCTATTTCTAGGTCCATCGTAATTTTGGAAAAAAAAAAGTCAGATGAAGCCCACACACGAGCGGAATGTCCGATGGAATCGTTCCATCTGACCTTTTCTGCCAGAAAGTCCGCTCGTTTATACGTGGCATAACCCTTAAGGCTTGGCTAGTAGCTTAGGACTTGAAATTTTGAGCCCTGCTTTATTATGTTTTATTAAGGCAGGGAAGGGTTAAATTATCTGTCTGTTTTTTTGTTCTTTGTTGTGCTTGGGGGGAGTCCCTTTCACTTTCTGTTTTGGAGGTGTAACAAAAGTCAGAGGATAACTCTGTAATATCAGAATTCCCCTACTAGACATTTGTCACCAAGACAGGTCTCCCATTGGAAGATTTCCCCATATTCCCGGTTCTGGTGACAACGCTATAATTTTCTGTTTCAGTGACAAGGGTCACCAGGACAAATAGAGAGAATAAATCTCTCAAGCAGGGATACAGATAGCAATAAAGACTTGACAGGGGTATTAATCTTTTTTTGCTCTATCCAAAAATTGTTATAACTAAACTTTATGGATGATTTTTAAAGCAGATGGTCATTTTTATTTTTGAATTTGGTGTGAAGCATCCGCCGCCAGCTGTCACACACAGACCTCAGCCCCATCCACCCTTCTGCATCCCAGACTACAGGCAGTTCTCTCCTATCTCGCCTCCCTCTATCTCCTGCACGTGCGCAGAGCCATACAGTCGGTAGGCTTGTCGACCACTCACTCTCCCCATCCCCGCTGCATAGTACCCACCATCTCTCTCACCATCTCTCTCCCCCCGCAGATTCCTCAGACTCCCATGCCCACTTCTCATCACCCCTTCCACCCATCCATGTCCCCAGCAGTACCTTTTCTTCAGTTCCTCAAAATGTCTTACCCATCATCTGGAACTCCCATCCGATGCCGATCAGATGGACAACTCAGTGCATTCCGTCACCTCCCCCAGCCACATCCAGTGGGTCAGTAACCATTTTTCTGGTAAAATAATTTTTTTGAAGTATCCCTTGGATGAATTTTAGACTATATTTATCTTTAAATTATTTTTTCTTATCCAATTCAAGATTCTGCTTCCCTTGAAGTCCTTTTATCAGTTTTTATTCGTCTTTTAAAAATGTATACTGTTTTTCAAATACAGCTTCACCCTTGTATACATGTGTCGATATATATAACATGTAAACTATTGTTATCCTCTTAATTGTTATTTCCATATATGTATATCATGATTATATATATATATATATATATATATATATATATATATAATTACTTTTTTTTATGTAAATTTTTATTTTTTGTCTCTGATGGCCCTGAAGAAGGGGGAGTTCCCTCGAAATGCATTGTAAATTGCATTGAACTGCTTGCTTTTTTCCCTTTTTAAAACATTAATGCTATTCTATGTGCTATACACTGCAATGTGTTTGTGCTCTTTCACACTGATCATTTTTTGATGAGTTTTGCAGTTAAAAAAAAATGGAAGAAAAATTCATCCCTTTAAATCCTTTGGAACTCCTCACACCAGTCCGTTGTGTTTTCATTTGTGATTTTGGCTGCTTTCACATTGCAAAATCACGGTAAAATTGCATAGTCTTCTGCTATTTTTAACTGAAAAACTAATGAGTGTGAAAGGGCTCAACATGCACCAAACATGCACCAAAAATCCACCAAAAATGCAGCAAGCAGGGCTTTTAAAAAATGCAACTGACCAGTGTAAAGAATCCTATAGGACTAAAGGAATGCATTATGCATTTTTTCCATGTTTCTGCAACAGAGCAGCGTGAAAGCAGCCACAAATGCAACTAAAAATCAACTGACCAGTTTCATAGGATTTAAAGGGATGCATTTTTCATGCATTTGTCTTCTGTTTTTTTTTAACTGAAAAAATTATCATTGTGAAAGGGCCCTTATAGATCGGGAGAGTGCATTGCGCAAAAGTTCAAGATGTCCTATTTTTTTGTTCGGCGCTCACCAATGCAGTGCGTTGAACTGAACCGATAGTGCAAAATCTGGTGCATAGAAACCAATCAGCTTCCAGATTTTATTGTCAAAGCTTAATTGAACAAACTGAAGCTAGGAACTGCTTGGCTACCATGCACAGCTACACAAGATTTTGCACTCTTGAGTTTAAGTAAATCAACCCCATTGCCTTGATGTTGACCAGGGACTGTGTTGCACATTGCTGCTAATGTGGAGGAGTCAAAAAGGAACTCATATTGAACTTAGAAGGATTTCAAACGGATCTCAAATGGAGGCTGAATCCGTCTACAAGCAGGCTCCACATGTCCATCTATACAAGCACAAACAGGGGTACAAACAACACAAAGAAAGCTATCATAGGTCCTAATTCTTCTCCACTTAAAATGGAACTTTACTCTCTCAATCAACATTGAATAATTTGAATTCTTGTGCTGCTAGTATTATATAATATGAGATTGTAGGCTACACTCCTCCCCAGATACAAAACAGTTAAAATAAATACACAGAAAACAAAACTTGGCAAAATGGCTGCTGCACTTTATTGGTTTTCTACACATATCCTTTAATACTAATAATAATATAATATCCTTTAATACTCTTTTATTATCAACCAAATGACATCATAAATTCAAATAAAACATCTATTCTTACTGCTCAGATTTCAGAACACGAACAGCAGTACCACATATTTAACATAAAAAATAACTAGCCCCCCAGAATACCAGGGTGGCGACAACCACATAACGAGACTGGGGCGGGGGGGGGGGGGGTGGGATCTTTTTTCCTCTTGTCTTGACTCACTTCCTTAAATAGCCTCTTCCCGGAGGTCCAGGACATTCTTGGGATTTTCAAGGGGTTCCCACAGCAGAAACATTCCCTGCATGCAAGGGGACAGCGTCCTTAAATACCTAGAATATTAAATGCTATAAATCCTTTTATTAATTAAATTGATTTGGGAAGGAGTGACCACAATCTCAAGAAAGTGGGCCCATATTGTGCTCCGCTTTTTACATGTCTTTAATTACTTCCTGGTTTCCATGCCTAGGCAAATGATGTAATACATCCCAGGAGTCTTCAGGTAGGGAGGAGGTGTTTTCTCAGCTAAGCACACCCTCCTACCTGAATGCCTGTGTTAAGGCCAAATGGATTCCAGGAAGTAGGTGATTTATCAGCAAAATAAAGCATGGAGACATGAATGGGTGGGTGTTTTAGATTTGAATATTAAAATTAATTAAATAGCACTTTTGGTTTGTGGTGCTCAGATACAGTGTAGTACCGCTTTAATGAACAGTAGGGGAGACTTACTAAAACTGGTGCACACATAATCTGGTGCAGCTGTGCATAGTAACCAATCAGCTTCTAACTTTAACTTGTTCAATTAAGGGCCACCCTTAACCCCCCTGGCGGTATTCCCGAGTCTGGCTCGGGGTGAAAATTCAGCACCATTAGTGGTAACCCCGAGCCAGACTCGGGATCGCATCGCTGGATCCAGGATGAGTTTACTTACCTTGTCCCCTGGATCCAGCGATGTCTCCCTGCACGGCTTGTCCTCTGCTTGATTCATCACATCGCCGGGCTCCGTTCCCTGCGAGCGTTGCGGCGCACGGGGACGGAGAACGGCGCCAAATTCAAAAAGTAAAACACACACATTACATACAGTATAATGTAATCTTACAGATTACATTGCTGTATGTAATAATTTCACATCCCCTTTGTCCCTAGTGTTCTGTCCAGTGCCCTGCATGCAGTTTTATAATATAAAAACTGTTCTTTATGTCTGGAAACTGGAGATTGTCCATAGCAACCAAAACTGTCAAAAATCAAAACATCAAAAATGGTTTTAGACCAGCTAGAAAACAGCGATAATAAATTAGAATCACTCGCAGAATTGAGTGACAGCGATTTGCGGGGAGATCCGTCATCAAATACTGAGAAGTAATGACAGTGACAATTCTGGAACTGAGCAAATTTCTGTGTTTTTGATTTGATTACATTATTGAATCATTTTTATTATATTATTATTTGGTATAATTATATATTATATTATAATTTATGATTTCATTTTTCAAACTTTATCATACCCGGGATGTCTACTAGACTCTGGTTTGGACAGATTTAAGTGAGTTATTCCTAAGAATTACAGGACTACAATATAAAACACCAGATTTCCATGCAAAATAATGGTACCGCTTTCAGCACCTAAAATCTGAAATAATCATACCGCCAGGGAGGTTAAGCACAAAATCACTTACCTGTAGGTGATTTTTTTCTTCGGCTCTAGGACGCACGCACGCTACCATAGCCCCGGTCCTACTGTGATTGGACAAAGCTGAAGCTAATCAATAGCTTCAAATGCAATGTTTTCTTGTGTGATTCACATGCAATTCTCTGTAGTGTGATTTCAACCCATTTATTTTAGTGCATGCACTACTTTTGGAAACTGCAACTGGATCGCATGGGGCTCTTTTACCATGAGATCTGGTGTAGGCAAGTGCACTGCGTCCGTGACCTGCGTTTGGGGTGTCATTAACTTAAAGTGGTTCTTAAGCCACTTTTATAAAAAAGCTCCCATCCCCTCCACTGCCCGGCTGATAGTTCCAGTGGGTGAGGCCAAGCATTGCTGCTGACGTCAGCCGGGGATGAGAGGAGAGACAGAGCCACATGATCGCTGAAAGATAATGCCTTTTCAGTACAGATAAGCATATTTATGATATAACACAGACACAGGGGAACTTATTGTTTTAATCAGAGGGGGATGGGAGCTTTTAATGTTAAGTATGAGAGCAGCAGGAGTGAATGGGGGGGGGGGGCGGTCAGGCACTGACACAGGCAGACAGTCAGAGGGGGGGGGGGGTGGGGTGATGGAGGAGAGGATACAGGAGATGGAGAGCAGAGCTGTCACTGATGAAGGCACATACCCTGACAAAGGTGTCAGGGCTCAGCAGCCCTGATATATTGTGGTCAGCGTACTGGGGAAGGGCATAGCCAGGTAGGATCAGACAGGTATTACAGGTGATACAGGGGGCAAAAAGACACAGCATAAGCACTGCACTGTATAACATGCTTTAAGAGAACAGGATCTGTTTTTTTTTTGGGGCGGGGGCTTAACAAACGCTTTAATATTGTCACACGCTGCAGGTCGCAACTGCAGTACGTTTTGAATGTGTTTCAGAAATCGTGCACTAAACTCAGGTTTAGCACACTATGTTTTCTGGTGTGAACTGGTTGTTAAAGTGGTTGTATAGTAATTTTTTTTTTTTTACTTTAACCTACAGGAAAGCCTATAATAAGGCTTACCTGTAGGTAAAAAAAATATCTCCCAAACCTGTACGGTTTAGGAGATATTCCCCTCGCAATGCGCCGCTGACTACAATGGCGCATGCGCACAGGGGTTTCTCAGCTGGAAGTCCGGCAGACGCCGGACCCTGCCGGAAAGAAATCTCCCGCGCGCATGCGCGCGGGAGTGACAATATCGCAGCTCCGGACACTCACAGCGCCGGAGCCGCGATACCCGGAAGAAAGCTGACATGTTCCCTCGGCGTGGATCGGGCCAGATGTCGGTGCCTCGTTCTGAGGTAAGTATTTCATAATGAGCTAGTATGCAGTGCACCATACACTAGAAGAATTTTGTTTGACAATTTTAATTGTGTTACATTTATTTGATTTGCTAATTGTTGTTGGGGACAAATTGGCAATCATTTTCGATTGTAGTGACAAGAAAATTCAAATGAGATGGTGGGAGATTTATTCTCCAACTAAATTCAAACTTTTCATTCAGGAAATATCATTCATATTGTAATGCGCATACGCTACATACAAAATGCATCTATTTATTATGTCTGGGATTCCATTCTAGTAGCAGGTCCAATCAAAATTTGAAGGGCTTTTGAAAAAAAATAAAAAATAGTTTAGATGATAGGAAAATCAATTGCTTTGTCAAATGATTTTTTTGGAATTTCCATAGGAATGATCAAACTAAATTCTACTGGTGTATGGCCAGCTTAGGATACATATTTTCTAAAAAAAAAAAAAAATACCTTTGGAAAGAAACAAAATTAAAAAAAGTCTTGGAGCAATTCATTTTTTTAGCTTTCCTGCAGTTCAGCTTTAATGTATATGAACTTGTTTCCTGCCTCCAGTAAATCTCTAAAAAAGAGTCTGCGGTGAAATACATTTTTGAATACAGTATGAAAATAGTACTACCATTTTAATTTAAATCATGCCCAAAGAGACACAGCCCATGTTGCCCATAGCAGAAGAGGTCTCTTTCACACACCATTAAGTATTCTCCCTACCTGTACGGTGGGATCGTTGATACAGAATTGGTCTACAAGCAAGGAAATGAAAGTCATAACACAGATACTGTACACTAATTAGGCACATTTTACCCAGACAGATCACTTAATTAAACAGCATGAAATCATGTTACTCAGGGGAAATTTTGAGAGCTGTCATGAAAGCAGGAAAAAAAAAAAAAGCATTTAATAAAACAATTTCATGAATAAAGTGGAACTTTTTTCAAGAGTGCTCTGATAATTGTACATCTACTGTCCATTCGCACAATACAGTGATGAGATAACATTGAAGGAAAGGTCAGGACACAAAGGTGAATTATATTCCTTACATGAGTCTACTGGCCTTCAATCTTCTTCCTCCTTAACACACTATTTTTATACATTCCAAAGAAATCAGTTTAAATACAAGTATAATAACAAGCTGATTTCTGTAAAACTCTCTAACATGCACAGAAAAATCTGTAAAATATATTATTATTATTATGGATTATATCAGCCATTCCGGAGCAGTGTTCTAAGGAACTTGAGGGTTGCTCCAGAATTTTCTAGGGGTTCCTTGAGCTGTGGCTGATTGACTTCCCATTTATGGTGCCTGTTTCGTTCCTCCATTAATGCCACTTGACAGAGTCAGCTGCATGACACCGATGATCTTTTTAGTTGTCTGTAAGGGTAGCATTTTGACCATCACTGTAAGGGGACACTGTTATTATTAGCCACCAATGTAAGGGGCAATTTTCCCACTGGCCTCCAATGACTTGGTTTTAGCAGGGAGTCCCTGAGACCTGAAAATGATTATAATGGTTCTTCTGGGGTAAAAAGTATGAGGAAGGCTGGATTATCCACTTGCTGCCTGCCTGCGTGCAATGTAATGCGGATGAGCGGTGGCTGTAGGCAAAGTGGCGTACCCGTACGTCGCTGCCTACTTCCGGGTTGAGGCTCTGTTCACACCTAGGTGTTTTGTTTTCAGGCAGAAAGACACATGATTTTTGCCGTGATTTTGTACAGGTCAAATGGTCACCAATGTAAAAAGCAGAAAACGCCTGTAATCTGCCAAAAAAGAAGCTCCTGTACTTTTTTGAGCTTCAGGCGTTTTGCTTCAGATGGCAAAACACTCAGATATGAACAGGGACCATTGAAATGAATGGGGTTTGTCTAATTTGGTGTTTTTAGAGCTGAGGCTTGCAGCAGAAAAACACCCAAAAACACTTAGGTGTGAACGGAGCCTTATGCCGCGTACACATGACCGGACTTTTAGACGGACTTGGTCCGGCAGACTGAATCCGACGGATAATTCGATCGTGTGTGGACTCCAGTGGACTTTTTCTTCCCCAGAGTCCAGCGGACCTAGAAATAAAACTTCTACGAATCCGTTCGTCTGTGTTCTAGTCCGACAGACTAAAACCGACGCTAGGGCAGCTATTGGCTACTGGCTATGAACTTCCTTATTCTATGTCATCACGTTCGAATCCGCTGGACTTTTGGAGTGATCGTGTGTGGCCAAGTCCATTCGTTTGAAAGTCCAGCGGACCTTAGCTGAAAAGTCCGGTTGTGTGTACACACCATTAGGGCACACACATGCTGATTGTACACAGTGGCAGCCTGTCATTAAGTCCCAGCCAATGATTCACGGCTGGGACCTGCTGATTGGCTGTGTACATTCACAATGGTAAACAACACAGAGCTCTGTACAGAGGGAGAAACTGAGAGATCTTTAGTAAAATGCATCACACTTTACACATAGTTAGGCACACTTTTAACCCCTTGAACGCCCTAGATGTTAACCCCTTCCCAGCAAGTGTCAATAGTGCAGTGACAGTGTATAGTATTATCACTGATCGCTGTATTAATGTCACGGGTGATGTTAGTGGTAGTTACTAAAAAAGAGAAAGGCCTTCCACCATTGTGCCTTGGGGTTTACTGCCTCAGCTCCTGGGACTGATGATACCCTTTCCCCCAGCCAGCCTCCAGCCCTCAGTGCCTTTCACCCAGACTTATAGTTTATCTGTAAGTATAAATGGGTGTTTTATGGTTATTATCCTATTTATATATTTTTTCCTTCTTGTGGATAGACCCAATGATTTCTATCTTGTGGATAGACCCGTTGTAATATTACAATATTTTTATAGATACATTTTGATTCTGAAGAGTGGAAATTATCCATGAAATGCATCAAGCTATATAGATGCTATGATTATGACTATACGTCTCAAAAGTGTCATCAACATTTTTATCAATTAAGTTTACTGGCCTTCACCAAATCAAGTATGGTTTTGTTATGTATAGTGTGAACATGGATCCTAGAGTCTGGTGTTTTTATAATGTTATTATCATGTATCAATATGCCATTATACTATTAAGCTTTTATGTGATACATATATGAAAAAAAATATAATTATAGGTACTTTGTCTACGTTATATTATAACGTGTATGATATGATATAAAGTGTATAAGATACCTTTTACAGATACTCCTTGTTCATGTCACCAATTCAGTCGCATGCTTCACATAAAATCCCAACCCTCTCCTTATGCTGTCAGTGGCAGTTAGTGTCCCCCCCCCCCCCCCAGCGTCAGTTAGTGTCAGCTTGACTGCCTCGCTATCGCAGTCCCATTAAGTCCCTAATCGCCACCATTAGTAGTATAAAAAAAAATCTAATTCCAGTATATATATGTAGCACTGACCCCCGAAGGAGCGGCTGATTCTTTTTAGGCTTACTGTTACCTTCTCCACCTCGTGTGCATCTAGGGCTTTCCCAAGGTTGATGGCCCAATAAACTGGAGAGACTGACACTTGAATCCACTTTAGAGATTTTTATTTGCAAAACGTTAAACAGAACATAGTCTCACAACAAGGGATAGAGGATATGGGTAGTAAAGCTCAGGTACTCTTGGAACCGCTGACACTTGAATGTCTCTCTCTATACAATCCAGTGAATACTGGATGTTACAGCTATCGGATAAATACCCTTATTGTGGATTTAGCAACCGACAGGTGATTCAAACAAAGCATAGTCTCTGCCACACACTTGGTTGTAGAACTTTAGAATGAGAAAAGTCTCTGCCACAGACTTGGTTGTAGAACTTTAGAATGAGAAAAGTCTCTGCCACAGACTTGGTTGTAACTGTAGGATGAAATTAGGAACTTTCATACGGTACCAGTATCTTGCAGCCGGTCCAGCCATACTGTAAGAGTGTGAATTCACCTTGGTGTCCTTTCCAGCTTAGCTTCCAGGCTCTTACCGAGCAGCCAGCCCTGTGCGTGGCCCTTTTCTGAAGAGTCCTCCCCTGGTTGCGTTTTCCGTTTCTGGGCCTCTCTAAAACCGAGATGGCACCGGATCACCTTGGAACCCCCCATCTAGTTACTGTGCCTCGGGCTGGCCAGCCCCGAGACTCTGAAATGGATTGATCTGCACCCCAGGCCATGAGGGCCTCTGGGGGATGGTCCAGGGAGTCAGAACATACTTCTGGACCGTAACCTCAAACCATGTGACCTCAGCACCTTAAGTACCCTCTCCCGGAATACACAGCGAGACAACGCACTCACTGATTGGCTCTCGAGAGAGATTGGTACCCAATGCGTCCAACCAGACTGCGTTCCAATGCCTGCCAAAGGTGACACCCACACCTATGTCCAGGCAGAACATAATGCAGTTCAGCCAAACTGATACTGAGACCATAATTTACCACAATTAACCCTAAAACTCAACTATGGTCTTAGGAACTTTTAAATTGACAAAACATAGCGCGTGCTCTTCAGGAGCCCGGCGCTACACATACTATAGTTTGAAGGTGCTATAACTTTCACGCAAAACCAATCAGTATATACACTTATTGGGATTTTTTTATTTATTTTTTAACATGTAGCAGAATACATTTTAGCAAACATTTCTGAAGATATTTTATTTTTTACATTTTATTGGATAGGTTTGATAACAGAGAGTAAAAATGTTTTAGTCTTTTTCAAAATATTTGATCTTTTATATTGCAAAAGAAAAAAAACCCAGTGGAGAGCAAATACGCCCAAAAGAAAGCTATACTTGTGTGAAAAAACGTGATATAAATTTAATTTGGGTACAGCATTGCATGGCCTCGCAATTACCACGCAGTGCCGAATAGCAAAAGATGGCCTGGCCTATGAAGGGGGTAAATTTTCCGGAGCTCAAGTGGTTAAACTTTGTATCTCACTTCTTATAACAGACATGGTCACTTATACAGAAACGTGTTATTGACCTCTCTCATTACCCCATACTTCTATTCATGTAGGCATGTTGTCTCGAGTGTGGGAGGGTAATAGGTTACCTAGTGACTTACAGGTGCTGCCTTGGAAACTGCCTCACTCCATGGCTGTCATCCCAGAAGGAAGCCTCTTTTTTTTTTTTCGTCAGCGAATTCTCTAGAGGGACGTAAATCAACTTTTCGTTCATCACTGTCTCCTTTCGTCTTTACATCATTGTAGCATCTCATTATATATCAGAAATTATCAATAACAGTTAAATTAGATATTTTTCCCTTATTAAATTCATATCTTTTATTCATCGTACACCTCTTTATTATTTCCCTTCCCCCCCCCCCTCCTATCCCAAGCTAAATGTCAGCGTTTTCCCGTCTCCTATCCTCCTCCCATATTGGTCTAATATGGTCTTAAGTATTCTGCCTAACTCCAATCCTTCTTAAAATCTTTCCAACATTCCCATTTTTTTATTACTGCTTCTCTCCAGAAGGAAGCCTCTTCTAAAAATGATGTACAAGAAATCCTGGAAACAGTTTGCTGAAGACAAGTAGACTAAGGACATGGATTACTGGAACCACGCCCTGTGGTCTGAAGAGACCAAGATAAACGTATTTAGTTAATATGGTGTCAAGCGTGCAGGGCTGGTGCAAGAATTTTTGACACCCTAGGCGAAATCTCATTTTGCCGCCCCCCCCCCCCCCCCACTTTGGTTCCGCCCGTGACCCTGTAACACATGTGACTTGGGGAGGGGAGAGAGGGGGACTGAGAGGGGGCTGAAAGAGAGGGGGATAGGAGGGAGGGCTGAGAGAGAGGGATGCTGTGAGAGAAGGGGGGTTGAGATAGTGGGGGCTGAGAGAGGAAGTGCTGGCTAAGAATTAAGGGAGGGCGAAAGAGGGGGGTAGAGAGATGGGTGGGCTGAGAGTGACGAGTGGGCTCAGAGAGAGGGGGGGTTAAGAGAGTGGGGGCTGAGAGGGGGGCTGATAGAGAATGGGGGGATGAGAGAATAGGGAGGTCTGAGAGAAAAGAGAGGGGGCTTAGAGAAAGTGGGGCTGAGAGAAAAAGGAGGGCTAGGAGAGAAGGGGGGGGGCTTAGGGAGTGGGGACTGAGAGAATAGGGAGGGCTGAGAGAGGGGGGATGGCTGAGAGAGAGAGGGGGGCTGAGAGTATAAGGATGGCTAAGAGAGGGGGTGGCTGAGAGAGAAGGAGGGGCTGATCGAGGGAGGAGGGCTAAGAGGAGGGGAGGACTGAGAGGGGAGGGGCTGAGAGAGAGGGGGCTGAGAAAGAAGGGAGGGGGACTTAGAGAGAGGGGAGGGGGGCTTAGAGAAAGGGAGGCTTGGAGAGAAGGGGGCTGAGAGAGAAGGGAGGGGGGCTTGGAGAGAGGGGGGCTAAGAGAGAAGGGAGGGGGCTTGGAGAGAGGGGGGCTGAGAGAGAAGGGAGGGGGCTTGGAGAAAGGGGGGCTGAGAGAGTAGGGAGGGGGCAGAGAGAGAAGGGAGGGGTCAGAGAGAGAAGGGAGGGGGGCTTGGAGAAAGAGGGAGCTGAGAGAGAAGGGAGGGGGGCTGAAGGCGAGGGGGGCTGGGAGAGGGGGGGGCTTGGAGAGAGGGGGAGCTGAGAGAGAAGGGAGGTGGGCTGAGAGAGTGGGGAGGGCTGAGAGAGGGAGGGGGACTTGGAGAGAGGGGGGGCTGAGAGAGGGGGAGGGCTAAGAGAGAGGGGGAGCTGAGAGAGAAGGGAGGGGGGCTGAGAGTGAGGGGGGAGGGTTGAGAGAGGGGTAGGGGGCTTGGAGATAGGGGGAGCTGAGAGAGAAGGGATGGGGCTGAGAGAGGGGGAGGGCTGAGAGAGAGGGGGGAGGGCTGAGAGAGAGGGGGGAGGGCTGAGAGAGAGGGGGGAGGGCTGAGAGAGGAAGGAGGGCTGAGAGAGAGGGGGAGGGCTGAGAGAGAGGGGGAGGGCTGAGAGAGAAGGGGGAGGGGGCGCTGAGAGAGTGGGGAGGGCTGAGAGAGGGAGGGGGACTTGGAGAGAGGGGGGGCTGAGAGAGGGGGAGGGCTAAGAGAGAGGGGGAGCTGAGAGAGAAGGGAGGGGGGCTGAGAGTGAGGGGGGAGGGTTGAGAGAGGGGTAGGGGGCTTGGAGATAGGGGGAGCTGAGAGAGAAGGGATGGGGCTGAGAGAGGGGGAGGGCTGAGAGAGAGGGGGAGGGCTGAGAGAGAGGGGGGAGGGCTGAGAGAGGAAGGAGGGCTGAGAGAGAGGGGGAGGGCTGAGAGAGAGGGGGAGGGCTGAGAGAGAGGGGGGAGGGGGCGCTGAGAGAGAATGGAGGGGGGCTGAGAGAGAGGGGGAGGGCTGAGAGAGAAGGGGAGGGCTGAGAGAGAAGGGGGAGGGGCGCTGAGAGAGAATGGAGGGGGGCTGAGAGAGAGGGGGAGGGCTGAGAGAGAGGGGAAGGGCTGAGAGAGAAGGGAGGGGGGCTGAGAGAGGGGAAGGGGGGCTTAGAGAGAGGGAGGGGGAGTTGGGGGGAGATGAGAGACCCCTAGCCCTGCTCCTGCAGTTCCACCTCTGTCACAGTATTTGTCTGCAGGTGTGTATGAGGACAGACAGTACCTTCCATAACATGATACCAGTCTCCTGCTTTTATCCGTCCAGTTCCAGTGGCTCCCGCAGCAGCCTGTGCCTCCTGCCCCTCGTCTGTGACAGCTCTGTGCCCCTAGTGAGCGGCGAGACTGTCCTCCAGATTCGTGCCTCACATCAGAGAGTGGAGAGGAATTTGGAACAGTCCATGCTCGGGAAGCATGGGGTACGCTGCGCCTGGGGGAGGCGGGGTCAGGGGGCGAGGTCAAAGAGGAGGCGGTGCCACGGTGGAGCTCTTCTCCAAAGTCCCGGGCTCTCTGGCCTATCTGCCCTCGGCCAGTCCCTCGCTTTTCACTGGCATGTAGCAATGGATGCCCGGCCGCCCCCACATCTCCCCAACGTCACACGTCAGAGAGCGCCCTGGGGATTGCTGGACATATGACACTCGCTGCGCTGGCTGATAGAAGAGCAGAGGGGGGATTACTGTCTGGACTGGGAACATAAGGGCGGAGAGTCAGGGCTGCTTGATATGACTCTATGGAGGACAGTGCGGGAATAAAAAAGCCAGCGGCCAGGCGCCCTAGGCAGCAGTGCGCCCTAGGCGGTTGCCTAATCCGCCTAGTGGTAGCACCGGCCCTGCAAGCGTGTGTGGTGGCAACCAGGTGAGCAGTACAAAGACAAGTGTGTCTTGCCTACTGTCCAGTGTTGCCAACCCCTTGAAGTGAAATTTACTGGCAGAACGACATAAAAATTACAAACGGCACCATCTTTTTTAAGGGCACCGCTACTCGTAATGGACTTTAGCAGGCAGCCCGAAAAAGGGGTTAAATTTACAGGCTGCCCATAAATCTACATGTGGTTGGCAACACTGCTACACCACGGTGGTGGGAGTGTCATGGTCTAGGGCTGCATGAGTGCTGCCGGGACTGGAGAGCTACAGTTTATTGAGAGAACCATGAATGTCAACATGTACTATGACATATTGAAGCAGAGCATGATCCCCTCCCCTCAGAGACTGGGTCGCAGGGCAGTATTCCAACATGATAATAACCCCAAACACACCTCTAGGACGACCACTGCCTTGCTAAAGAAGCTGAGGGTAAAGGTGATGGACTAACTAAGCATGTCTCCAGACCTAAACCCTATTGAGCATCTGTGGGGCATCCTCAAATGGAAGGTGGAGTACAGCAAGGTTTCCAACATTCACCAGTTCTGTGATGTCGTCATGGAGGAGTGGAAGAGGACTCCATTGGCAATCTGTAAAGCTCTGGTGAACTCCATGCCCAAAAGAATTAAGGCAGTACTGGAAAATAATGGTGGCCACACAAAATATTGATACTTTGGGTCCAATTTGGACATTTTCACTTAGGAGTGTACTCACTTTTGTTGCCAGCAGTTTATCATCAAAGGCTGTGTGTTGAGTTATTTTGAGGGGACAGCAAATTTACACTGTTATACAAGCTGTACACTCACTACTTTTGTAGTGAGCAATGTGTAATTTCTTCAGTATTGTCAAGATATAATAAAATATTTCCAAAAATGTGAAGGGTGTACTCACTTTTGTGAGATACTGTATTTATTAAGAGTAGTTTCACCACTTAATCTTGGTAGATGGCAATATTACCACAAAGGGATAGAATGTTGATTCATACATATTGGCACTGACCTCATCCTATAGGTATGTCTGTTATGGTCATTTACATACCTTTTGTGATTTACAATAAAGGTTGCGTTTTAGTTAAGTGGCCTTTTGGTGTGAAGGGAAGCACATCCTCGTCTAGTTCTAGTTTATTTTTGCCACAGTTAGCTGTTATCAATATCACAGGCTTTTGTATATATACATTTATTCTTTGCTAGTTTTGTTTTTCTTCAAGAGTGGAGTTTACCTTTAGGTCCGGTTCACACTGAGGCAGCACGACTTACAGCGCGACTGCCTCAGACGACCCAGACGCGACCGCTGCGGCGACTTGCAAAATGACTTCTGTATAGAAGTCAATGCAAGTCGCCCCCAAAGTAGTACAGGACTTGTGTCGCTCTGATTAGAAAGGTTCCATTGTGCAGAACGGGACGCTACTTGTCAGGCGGCTAAGTCGTCCTAGTGTGAACCGACCCTTAGAATAATTCCAACGAATTTTGCTACATGCTGCAGGACACTATAAGAAAAAATTCTACAATACAGTTCCAGTAAACTTTTTACTGTGTCTCTATGTGAAAGCTCAGCAATCCTGCTGAGAACGTAGACATCCGTCTACAGAGGAAGACACCAAAGACACAGTCCTCCCCCGGACTTTTACTGGAGCCTGCTCTGAGTTTAGGCTGTTCTTTTCTACCCGTAACATAAACCAATTTCAAACCTCATTTCATGTGCAATCCCAGAACTTGATAATTATACTCTTCGGAACATACAATCACAAGTTTTCTAGTTTCCGAGATGACTTGTTCCAGCTGCTGATAAAAATGACATATAGCATTTTTGGTCTTTTGGAATCAGTCAGCAAAATGTTCTATACGAAGCCTTCATCTGCTTTCTCCAAACAGCTAAACACAAGTGTTTCTTTAACACATTCCCCCAGGAGAAGCTAACATATGGCGCTGTTAGCACTATAATTATGCCAGTGTTTATTAGTTAAGTAAAAATCACACATCTTCTTTAAGGAAATTAACCCAGACGACTGGAATCAATATACTGCATCCCCTCCAGAAGGAACTGTAACATTTTCCAGCAGACCTTACTTTCCCAGGGCTCAGAACTCACCAATTATGTCAGAGAACCTAAGAACTACTGACGATAAGTTCACTGTAATGTCTCTTGTTATCAGAGTCTAATTAAGAGGCAAAAGAGTGATGCAATGGTTAGCAAGGACAGGCAGTGAAGTGTTCAAGACTTAGGCCGCGTACACACGCGCGGACTGTTCGCCCAACCTTATTCGGCAAACAGTTTGTCAAACAGTCCGCTCAAAATTTGCATGAGCGGACTTGCCCACACACGAGCGGACTGTTTGACGAACAAGGTTGGGCAAACAGTTCGCTCAACTTTTGAAATGAACGGACTCGCCCACGTAAGGCGGAGGCAAATCCGCCCATTTCGAGCGCGTGTACAGGTAGGCGGGGCCCGCGAAGGAGACGTCGCGGGCTCCGCCGCCTGGAATGGGCTTAAAGGGGAACCCCAACGCCGAAAAAAATCGGCGTGGGGGTTCCCCCCAAGTCCACACCAGACCCTTGTCCGAGCACGCTACCCGGCCGGCCAGGAAAGGGGGGCGAGCGAGCGCGCCCCCCCTCCTGAGCCGTACCAGGCCGCGTGCCCTCAACATGGGGGGGTGCCTTGGGGAAAGGGGGGCCGCGCGGCCCCCCCACCCCAAAGCACCTTGTCCCCATGTTGATGAGGACAAGGGCCTCTTCCCGACAACCCTGGCCGTTGGTTGTCGGGGTCTGCGGGCGGGGGGCTTATCGGAATCCGGGAGCCCCCTTTAAGAAGGGGGCCCCCGGATACCGGCCCCCCACCCTATGTGAATGAGTATGGGGTACAATGTACCCCTACCCATTCACCTGTGAAATAAAGTACAAATAAAAACACAACACAGGGGGAAAAAATATTTTATTGCACAGCCGGGGGTCTTCCGTCTTCGGGGGTCTTCTCGCCGGACTCCTCCGCTATGTGTGTGTAGCTCTTTTGCCAGCGGAGGAGTCCGGCTTTCTTCCTCCCCGCCGCCGGCCTCTTCTCCCGACTTCGGGGGTCTTGTCCCCCTCTTCGGTTCTTCTGCCGGGCCACCGCGCCTGGTCCGGTGGCCCGGTCTTCTGTCGCCGTCTTCCGTTCTTCTGTCGCCGCCTTCGGTTCTTCTGCCGGGCCACCGCGCCTTCTTGTAGCTCTTTTACAGGCGGTGGCCCGGTCTTCTGTCGCCGTCGCCGCCTTCCGTTCGTGTTCTTCTTCTTGTTCTTCTCCTGGAGATGTTGACTCGACGAGCTCTCCGGCCGGAATGCCGGGGACGCGCTGTGCGGTCACTTATATAGTGACAATGGGGCGGGGTCACATGGTATATGTCACATGGGTTGGTCACATGGGTTGATGTCACATGGGGACTATGACATCGTAAGGGGGCGGGGTCACCATGTGACATCAACCCATGTGACATATACCATGTGACCCCGCCCCATTGTCACTATATAAGTCACAGCGCAGGGCGGCTCTGGCATTCCGGCCGGAGAGAGCGACGTGTCAACATCGCCTGGAGAAGAACAAGAAGAACAAGAAGAAGAACACGAACGGAAGGCGGCGGCGACAGAAGACCGGGCCACCGCCTGTAAAAGAGCTACAAGAAGGCGCGGTGGCCCGGCAGAAGAACCGAAGAGGGGGACAAGACCCCCGAAGTCGGGAGAAGAGGCCGGCGGCGGGGAGGAAGAAAGCCGGACTCCTCCGCTGGCAAAAGAGCTACACACACATAGCGGAGGAGTCCGGCGAGAAGACCCCCGAAGACGGAAGACCCCCGGCTGTGCAATAAAATATTTTTTCCCCCTGTGTTGTGTTTTTATTTGTACTTTATTTCACAGGTGAATGGGTAGGGGTACATTGTACCCCATACTCATTCACATAGGGTGGGGGGCCGGTATCCGGGGGCCCCCTTCTTAAAGGGGGCTCCCGGATTCCGATAAGCCCCCCGCCCGCAGACCCCGACAACCAACGGCCAGGGTTGTCGGGAAGAGGCCCTTGTCCTCATCAACATGGGGACAAGGTGCTTTGGGGTGGGGGGGCCGCGCGGCCCCCCCTTCCCCAAGGCACCCCCCCATGTTGAGGGCACGCGGCCTGGTACGGCTCAGGAGGGGGGGCGCGCTCGCTCGCCCCCCTTTCCTGGCCGGCCGGGTAGCGTGCTCGGACAAGGGTCTGGTGTGGACTTGGGGGGAACCCCCACGCCGATTTTTTTCGGCGTTGGGGTTCCCCTTTAAGCCCATTCCAGGCGGCGGAGCCCGCGACGTCTCCTTCGCGGGCCCCGCCTACCTGTACACGCGCTCGAAATGGGCGGACTTTCCGAGCGGGAACAGTCCGCTCATTTCGAAAGTACAGCGGACAAGCCCACACACGGGCGGACTGTTCGCTCAAACACAGTTTCAGCGGACAGTTTTTCGGAATTTCCGAAAGACTTTGTCCGTCCAACTGTCCGCTGAAACTGTCCGCTGAAAGCCCACACACGAGCGGACTGTCCGCCCAAACACTGTTCAGCGGACAAGGTTGGGCGAACAGTCCGCCCGTGTGTACGCGGCCTTAGTAGCTCAAATAAATGTGGGCAATTAACTACAAATATGCATTATAAAAGGTTCTCTTTAATAACGTGAGACAAAGAACAACGTTCTATGACCCCACATAAGCCATTACCACACTAGCTTTCAACAGTCTGACTACTCTAAACTGCTAAGGTGGCCAAACATATAAGGCGGCCCAAAACAAAAACAACCTTTAATGATCCAATCTTTAAAAGTATTTTTTATTTTTTTACCATCCAACCTACCTAGGTGGATGCAGCATCAGACTGAAGCTGTATCTGTCCCCTGCCATCTCTACACAGAGAACCGAGCGATCGAACCCTACTGATGGCTTGGTTCTCACAGCTCTCCGAGCAGAGAGATGCTGCCTGTCAGTCAGCAGTTTCCCCCCCCCCCCCCGCGCACGCGCTCACTGGAGTGCTGGGCTGTGGCGGGGCAGGGAACAGCCATCTCAGGCTGTCAGCGGCTCGCTGAGAGGCTGAGACGGGCATCAGTCATGATGACGGGGTGCCTGGACTGATTCCAGTGACGTAAGCAGAGCAGACTTCAGCCCGTTCTCTGCTGAAAACGGGTCACAGGAGTGCAAAACAAATTGCACTCCTGTGACCCATAGGATAAGTACAGCCAAACAAGCTCAGGTTGGACTTCTCCTTTAATAGTTTTGTCTATGGCTGGCCCCTATATTCTTGACTTTAATCACACAGGGGACAATAGAAGGGGTCACAGAAAGCTAGAAAACTTGCACTATTTATATGTGAGAGAGAAAGTATCTCAAATTTCCTGTAATACTTGAAGTAGTTGTAAAGGCAGAATTTTTTTTATCTTAGACCCCTTTCACACTGGGGAGCTTTGCAAGCGATACAGCGCTAAAAATAACGCCTGCAAAGCGCCCTGAAAGATCGCGCTGCTGTGTCTCCAATGTGAAAGCCCCGAGGGCTTTCAGACTGGAGCGGTGCGCTGGCAGGACGCTAAAAATATTCCTGCTAGCAGCATCTTTGGAGGGGTGAAGGAGCAGTGTATACACCACTCCTTCGCCACTCCTTCACCACTCCTGCCAATTGAAATCAATAGAGCAGTGCGGCTATACCGCCAGCATAGTGCTATTTCTAGTTTTAGCAGCGGTATGCGGCCACTAAAGGGGCGGTTTTAACCCCCGCTAGTGGCCGAAAAAGGGCTAAAACTGCCCGCAAAGCGCCGCTGCAGCAGCGCTTTGCTGGCGGTATAGCCGCATTGCCCCATTGATTTCAATGGGTAGGAGCGGTTTAGGAGCGGTGAATACACTGCTCCTTCACCACTCCAAAGATGCAACTAGCAGGACTTTTTTCACCGTCCTGCCAGCACACCGCTCCAGTGTGAAAGCCATCTGGCTTTCACACTGGAGTGAAAGGGGCCAGTTTTTTTCAGGTGCTATTTTTAGCGCTGTAGAGACTAAAGGCCCGTACACACAATACGAAAATCAAATGGAAAAATTTGTACAACGAGCTGTCTGATGATTTTCGGATCGTTAGTACGGTGCTTTCGACAGCCAATTTTACTTTTTCGTCAGACAAAAGCTGAATGTGCAGAATATAACTTTTTTGTCGAATGAGAACGACCAATTTTCATTTCATTAGTACGGTTTTCATACGATAAAAAACATAAGAGCAAGACTATGCATGCTTAGAAAGGAAAGAATACATACAAAACTATTCAACACATTACATAACTTCTGAATTTTCATATTGTGAGTAACCTCTTCACTTTCAACATGAGACTAGCATACCACAAAAACAGACGTTCAGTCGTCCGAAAATCTGACCGTGTGTACGAGACTTAAGCCCCATACACACTATCAGTTTTCTGCTGAGTTTTTCCTTCAGGTTTATCAAAATCATGTAGTGCAAGGGCCTGCCTGATTGCATACAAATTGAAACTCCTAAGGTTTGACCTCATATTATATGATTTTGGTAAATCTTAAGGAAAATCTCAGCAGAAAAACTGATAGTGTGTATGGGGCTTTATAGTGATTAGCACATTTGAACAGGCAAAGTTGAAATGTTTACACTGGGGCCTATGGAGAAAACTAAGTGTGTGCAGTATGCTGCGGCCCACCGGCTCAAGCCGATGACTGCAGAACCACTGAAAATGGAGTGTCATGGTGATTCATCCAATGGTTGAAGTCTGTAGTAGACTGTATAGGAGGGATAGAGGAGGCTTAGAAAAGAATGTTTTAAAATGTAAGTTATGCTCAAAGTCCAACTGCAGTATAATTAAAACTACTTAGGTTACCTTCTTGTTTCTGTTTAACCACTTCAATACCAGGCATTTTTGCCCCTTCCTACCCAGGACAATTTTCAGCATTCAGTGCCGTCGCACTTTGAATGACAATTGCGCTGAGAGGCAGACACCGAGCTCAGCTTCTCAGTGAGCCGCCCGCTCTGCCCCCTCCACAGCCCAGCGCTCCATACTTCTATTTTAATGATGTCAGAGAACCTTAGACTGCCAGAGTGCAGAGGAGAAGAAGCAACAGGGACTGGTATAGTAGTACAGCTACCACTATATAGAATGGATGATCTGCAACATTGCTTTTCACATAAAATGATAGGTGAAATATACAATAGTGGCTCTCAAAGATCTCAGTTAGTATTAAGGGGAATTTCCACCCAAATTTAATATTTCATCTATAAAGTAGCTATGGGGTATTGAATGGCTCACTAGTTTCTTCCAGATTAAAACAGACGGATATTCATGTTGAAGCTCCCAACTGTAAATCTCCCCCTTCCGAACCTCCATTGTGGATGGACTGAACCTTTCATCTTCCACGCAATGTACACTTTTCCTAGGAGGCATGAAAGTTGTGTAAACATCCATGAGGAATCTCCTATTTCTAAGCACAGTAATGTACTCAGAAATTCTCTTTTGGTATAGAATAGAGAAGAGAACACATCTGTCAATCATTGAAAACCAACACTGTGTGAAAGACCGGGCCAGCAATTATTTGATTCTTGTATTATGGAGAATAGATAGTAAAGCACTGAAATGAACAAAAAACAACCAAATAAACAACATATGGTGACTTTAATATCAGGTTCTGTGTATGGTGTTAAGGGACCAGTTAAAATAACAGATTTGTCAGTAAAGTGAGCTGTATTTCATTATTGCTAATCCACCTGGATGATATCATTGTGCAGCTACCTGGGTGTCCAATATATAGTAAGCTGCCTGCATCAACGAACCATTGATCACAATATGGATGTTACCCGATATACTTGTAAACAGATAGAGTGTTCACGGTCAATTAGGTCTGGGCTGGAGCAGATTGTCTCATAGTCTGAGCTGGTAAAAGGTACCGCTAAAAATTCATTATTCACTTATTCTGTTATTCCAGCTATGACTACCGTTGAGTACACCTTTTTCTTCTTCATTGTGTTTTTGAGAGTATAGAGAAGAAAAAAATAAAACCCTTCCCTACTCTTAGAAATACAAGCTACGTCTATACATACACTTCAACGTGTACTGTTACACTAACCCTAATGCTAAACTAGCATTTTTGACTATCAAGTCATGTAATTTCAATGTTAGTGTTATTATTATTATTAATTAAAAAAATTCCAATATCCGAATCATTGATTCTAGATGAACACAAAGCCATGTTTTAGGAAATACAATTGAGAAACTTCTCTCTGTACAGTTTATTTATTAAAACACGTACAATGCATGTTGTATAAAATACAGTAGGGTTGATTTACTAAAACTGGAGAGAGTAAAATCTGGTCCATCTCTGCATCTCCCTTTTTTTTCTTTTTTTTTTTATCAGAGCTTAACTACTTGCTTACTGGGCACTTTTACCCACTTCCTGCCCAGGCCAATTTTTGTCTTTCAGCGCTGTCGCACTTTAACCTCCCTGGCGGTACCATTATTTCGGATTTTAGGTGCTAAAAGCGGTACCATTATTTTGCATGAAAATTTGGCGTTTTATATTGTAGTCCTGCAATTCTTAGGAATAACTCTCTTAAATCTGTCCAAACCAGAGTCTAGCAGACATCCCGGGTATGATAAAGTTTGAAAAATTAAATCATAAATTATAATATAATAAATAATTATAAATAATTGTACCAAATAATAATATAACAATAATAAAAATTATTCAATAATGTAATCTAATCAAAAACACTGAAATTTGCCGAGTTGCAGAATTGTCACTGTCATTACTTTTCAGTATTTGATGACGGATCTCCCTACAAATCGCTATCGCTCAATTCTGCGAGTCATTCTAATTTATTATCGCTGTTTTCTAGCTGGTCTAAAATCATTTTTGATGTACAGTGACAGTTTTGGTTGCTATGGACAATCTCCAGTTTCCAGGCATAAAGAACAGTTTTTACAATATAAAACTGCATGCAGGACACTGGGCAGAGCACTAGGGACAAAGGGGATGTGAAATAATTACATACAGCAATGTAATCTGTAAGATTACATTATACTGTATGTATACTGTTTATTTCACTTTTTGAATTTGGCGCCGATCTCCGTGCCCGTGCGTCGCAACGCTCGCAGGGCACGGAGATCGCCGATGTGATAGATCGAGCGAGACACGGCTCGCTCGTACAGCGGGGAGACATCGCTGGATTCGAAGGAGAAGGTAAGGAAACCTCCTCCTGGATCCAGCGACGCTGTCCCGAGTCTGACTCGGGGATACCGCTTTTGGTATAAAAAATCCACCCCGAGTCAGACTCGGGAATACCGTCAGGGGGGTTAAATGACAATTGTGCGGTCATGCAACACCGTACCCATATGACATTTTTATCATTTATTTTCAAACAAATAGTGCTTTCTTTTGGCGGTATTTAAGCACCACTGGGTTTTTTATTTTTTGCTAAACAAACAAAAAAGACAAGAATCTTGTTAAAAATGTTTTTTTTAGTTTATTATAAAATTTAGCAAACCGGCAATTTTTCTCCTTCGCTCTGATTTGCGGTGATGAGGCTGCACTGATGGGCATTGATAGGCGCAATGATGTGCACTGATAGGTGGCACTGATGGGCACTGATAGGTGGCACTGAAGGGCTCTGATAGGCGGTTCTGAAGTGCATTAAAAGGTGGCACTGATAGGCAGCATTGATGGGCAGTAATAAGCGTCACTGATGGGCACTGATAGGCAGCACTGATAGGTGGCACTGATGAGGAGACACTGATGGGTACTTATAGGTGGCACTGGTGGCATCAGTGTCAATGTCACTTTAACACAAAACTGGTTATTGGCTCTCTTAGCCCTTGTACACACGGTCGGACTTTCCGACAACAAAATCCGTCGGATGTTGTCTGATGGATTTTGTCCGAAACTTGTGTTGCATACACACGGCTGGACAAAGTTGTCGGAAAATCCGATCGTTTGTAACGTGATGACGTTATTTCGTTACGACGGGACTACGTTCAGGCTAGTAGCCAATAGCTTTGGTCTAGGAATTTGATCTGAGCATGCATGGCACTTTGTCCAATCGGAATTCTCTACAAACGATCAGATAAAGTCCCATCGGATCATGTTGTCGGAAAATTGTATAGCCCAGCTCTAAAACTTTGTTGGTCGGATATTCAGACGGAAACAGTCCGATGGAGCACACACGCGGTCGGATTATCCGACAACACAGTCCGATCGGGCATTTTCCATTGGAATGTCCGACTGTGTGTACAAGGGCTAAGAATTGCACCCCAAAAGATATCCTGCTATTCCTCCTAAGTATGTGTGAGACCTTTTCACAGCCTAACCATATTCAGAGGCTCAATAAGGAACACCATTCAGGAGTTCCAAGGGTAAAAATTACACATTTAATTGACTGACAATCTACCAGATTTATTCTCTCCTCATGCTGTCAGCGTGAGGAACGGAATGCCAATAACCAGCTTCTGCTTACATCATGATCACCTGTGATTGGACACAGCTAATCACGTGGTAAAGAGCTGCTGATTGGCTGTCAGCGTGAAGAAAGAAAAAACAGATAACCGGCTTGTGTTTACATCCTGTGATCAGCTGTCATTGGCTGACAGTTGATCACGTGATGAAGGGCCCTTTACCCTGATCTGTGATCAAAGAACTCGGCGATCACAGAGCGAGCTGCCTGCATGCCACAGGGGGCACGTGGGCAGAGCGATCACAGGGTGGATGTCCATGCACACACTCCTGGCAAAGTTAGCCCACACTGTAGCTGTCTTTTGGCTTAATGCAGACAGGAAATGGTTAATTCAACAAGCTGAAGTAAGAAGCTGATTGGCTACCATGTATAGCTGCACCAGATATTGCACTCTTCAGTTTTAGTAAATCAACCCCAATGTGTTTCAGTAATAAAAAAAATTCAGTCTAAATAATGTCAGCTTCAATACACCAGGGTTTCGTTAATGACAAAAGTAGTTGAACAGAATTACATAAAAACTGGCAGCAGTAGTATGCTGTACCATCTTAGCCATGGGTGGCAGTAGAAAAGTTTCAGCGTGAAAACCCTCTTCATCAGGCCTCAATCTTGTCCACTGAAGCAGTTGCATTGAGGTTGCAGCATGGCCCCATTCACCTCTAGGGGGCACAGTGTCATCTGATGAACATGACAAGCCCTATTTTTTTGCTACATTGCAAACTTCACCTGCAACCCGGCTGTCTGGTGGCCTTTGCCTGGTTTTAACAGATGACTGAGGCAGGCAGGTTCAACATTTTTTCAAGTTTTTCACCTGACAGTGGCCATGTAAAATGGCAATGATTTCATTTTACAGGCATGGTTTCCTACAAATAATGGAGACATCATGCATATAAACACATATGTACATTTGGCATCAAGGAACACAGACTGATTAAACCCAAAGCTCTCATAGTGGGGAAGATTAATATAAACTGATGGGCATATAGCAATAGGTTTGGTTTTAAGTCTGTGTTTCATGTTCTTTGTGGTGTACCATAGTATAAAGTGATCAATGATTTGATTAGCTGCCATGGTCTTGATTTGATTAGCTGCAGTGTGAAGTGAAGAATGTGTTCAGCTACTACATTCCCTGTAATTTGAACCATGCTTATGTGTATGATGTCTTAATGCAATACAATATTACATACTGGAGGTTCTAGCAGAATAGTGACACAACACAACTCAGTCATCTTTTTGAAGAAATCTTTATCAAATTAAAGTGGTTGTAAACCCTTACAACACACTTTGACCTACGGGTAAGCCTAGATTAACGCTGATTACCTGTAGGTCCAAGAAATATCTCCTAAACCTACACGGTTTAGGAGATATTTGCCGAAAGACAGGCACTGCTGTCTACGCGCAGGCGCACTGAGTGCGGCATCGTCAACGACGAAGATGCCGCACGTGTCGGCTCCCGTGCGCATGCGCGGGAGTGACGGCTTCGCTGAATGACAGCAGCGGAGCAGCGAGACCCCACCAAGAAGATGGATGCGTCGGACTACAGGGGACAGCGGTGACATCGCTGGCTCCTGTGTCAGGTAAGTGACACATAATGGACTACTATGGATCGCTTTGCCTTTGCAGGGAACGAAAGAGGAAGTAAACTCATCAGGGTTTACTTCCTCTTTAAGGGCTCATTTACACTTGCTTTGGCTTCAACGTAGATTAACGCCTAGTTTACACTTGCTTCAAAACAAGACTTCAGATACCTTATGGGTTTTACTTCCTCTTTGTTTCCCTGCAAAGGTAAAGCATAATGGGCTACTATGCATCGCATAGTAGCCCATTATGTGTCACTTACCTGACACAGGAGCCAGCGATGTCACCGCTGTCCCCTCTTCCATGAAGCGTCCATCTTCCTTCCAGGTATCGTGGCTCCAGCGCTGTGATTGGCTGGGAGCTGCCACTAACGGCACGATCGCCACTAGCAGCAGCACGCTCAGTGCGCCTGTGTGCCGCTGTCTATGGCGCATACGCTGTAGACAGCGGTGCCTGTCTTTTGTGAATATCCCCTAAACCGTGTAGGTTTAGAAGTTATTTCTTGCACCTACGGGTAAGCCTTGATCTAGGCCAGTGTTTCTCAATGCCAGTCCTCAAGGCGCCCCAACAGGTCATGTCTTCAGGATTTTCCTCAGATGAAACAGCTTTGGTAATTACTAAGGCAGTGAAACTGATCAAATCACTTGTGCAAAATAATGGAGAGCCTGAAAACATGACCTGTTGGTGCGCCTTGAGGGCTGGAGTTGAGAAACACTGATCTAGGCTTACCTGTAGTTAAAAGTGGTCTGTAAGGGTTTACAACCACTTTAACCACTTTCCGCCCGCCCTATAGGCAATTGACGGTGGCAAAGTGGTTTCATAATCCTGATCAGACGTCATATGACGTGATCAGGATTATGAGCCGCTGCGCGCCCCCGGGGGCGCGCATCGCGGCGATCGTTGTTGCGGGGTGTCAGTCTGACACCCGGCAACTACGATCTCAGTAAAGAGTCTCCGACGGAGGCTCTTTACCACGTGATCAGCCGTGTCCAATCACGGCTGATCACAGTGTAAATAGGAAGAGCCGGTGATCGGCTTTTCCTCACTCGTGTCTGTCAGACGCGAGTAGAGGAGAGCCGATCGGCTGCTCCTCTGACAGGGGGGGTCTGTGCTGATCGATTATCAGCACAGCCCCCCTGAGGATGCCCACACTGGACCACCAGGGACGCCACCAGACCACGAGGGATGCCCAGCAAAAGGTAATCCTCCCTAGACCACCAGTCAGCACAATGGATGCCAATCAGTGCCCATAATGGATGTCAATCAGTGCCCACAATGGGCATCACTGATTGGCATGCATTATTGTTTGGCACTGATTGGCATCCATTAGTACAGTATAACACCTGTGCCGCCTATGAGTGCCCACCTGTGCCGCCTATCAGTGCCCACCTGTGCCGCCTATCAGTGCCCACCCATGCCCATCTGTGCCGCCTATCCATGCCCATCTGTGCCACCCATCCATGCCAATCCGTGCCAGCTATCAGTGCCAATTTGTGCCACCTATCAGTGTCCATCCGTGTCGCCCATCCGTGTCGCCCATCAGTGCCGCCTATCAGTGCCACATATCAGTGTCCATCAATGCCACCTCATCAGTGCCACTTCATTGGTGCCACATCATTGGTGCCCATCAGTGCCACCTTATCAGTGCCCATCAGTGTAGCCCCATCAGTGCCCATCAGTGAAGGAGAAAACGTACTTATTTACAAAGTTTTGAAACTGAAACAAAAAAAATTTTTTTTTTTCAAAATTTTCGGTATTTTTTTATTTGTAGCGCAAAAAATAAAAACCGTAGAGGTGATCAAATACCACCAAAATAAAGCTCTATTTGTGGGGAAAAAAATAATAAAATTTTCATTTGGGTACAGTGTAGCATGACCGCGCAATTGTCATTCAAAGTGCGACAGCGCTGAAAGCTCAAAATTGGTCTGGGCAGGAAGGTGTTTAAGTGCCTGGTATTGAAGTGGTTAAAGCTCTCTGAACGCTAGTCAAAGCCCCTGTCACTAAACAAAATGGTTAGCTTACAGTCCTGTTTACACGTTTTGCTTTACTTTTCTTTGGCTGTGCTTCAAAAATTATACCCCATGTAGCTTCAGTGGTGCTTCAAAGCATCTTCAAAGCCTCCATAGAAGTCTATGGCAAAGCTTGCTTGAAGCCCCACATTGAAGCCCCACCGAAAACCTCATTGAAGCCTCATTTAAACAACAAGCAAAAGCAAGGAGTAAAAAGGACTGTAAACTAACAATTTTATTTAGTGACAGGGGCTTTGACTGGTGTTCAGAGAGCTTTAACAAAGCCTGTCCGAAGCCATGTTTTGAAGTGTAAACTAGGACTTAGAGTGCTGAAGAAGACAAGGAGTGGGACACTTATCTATTCTTACAGGACAAGCAGATTATCAAAGGAACAAAAATAAATTATTTAAGAAAACCAGCTTAAATCGGGAGTAAACCCGCTGACATCTTTTTTTTTCTTTCAGACCTGCAAGGGAAAAGGTATTATGAGCTAGTATGCACCGCATACTAGCTCATTATGAAATACTTACCTTAGAACGAGGCCCCGACATCTCACCTGATCCACGCCGAGGGAGCTGACATGTTCCCTCTGCGTGTCTTCCGGGTATCACGGCTCCTGTGCTGTGAGTGGTCGGAGCTGCGATATCGTCACTCCCACCCAGATTTTTTACTTTATATTTTATAAATTCTCTATATTTTGCATATCAATGCCCTAACGGCTTCTTTCACAAGAGCGGCGGGCTCTAAAAAGTAATCTGTAGTGGATCCATTTTCAGATTGCAGTTTAGAGATAGTTTACAGGCGTCCAGGAGGTGATATTGCCACTTCCCGGGGAAGTAAGGATCTTCACCAGAACACCTTGGTATAGGGATAATTTTGTAATTTGTTTATATAATGCCACAGACATCATAAGCCAATGTTTTAGGACTTTGCAGAATCTCTTTTTCAAGTCACCTTGAATGCACTAATTCACTCTGCCTTGAAGGGATCCTGCGAGGTCTCAAAACATTGGCCTTTGATATCTGTTGCTTTGTGTGAATAAAGGACAAGAATATCCCTATACCAAGGTCTTCTGGTGAAGATTATTATTTATCTATGTTTGCATGGTGGTACCTTCCACTACAGCACCCTATACAAACTGTGAGATCCTGTAAGGAGTGCAGTGAATACATTACAACTTCACTGCCACCTCCTAAACACATTTTCCGATCCTAAGGGGGATTTAACTTTGAAATACTGCACTGCAACTGCCATAGCCGCATTTGGCACGTGGGTGCGGCACAGTCCTATTGACTTTAATAGGCATTACTGCGTGTTTTGCAAACACGTCATGCAGAGTTAAGCCTTGTTCAGGGACACAGGGGGCTGTAGTGAAAAAAACAGGCGTTTGAGTCATGGCAGTGACGTCTACATCTGTTTTTTACATTACTACCAAATGGTGCAGTGCAGAATAGTGCATTTGCAGCACATTGTATCAAAGCACGCCAGTTTGATTTTGACATGTCACGTTGAGCAGGCATTATGCCTTTCATATCCTGTATGCCCACTAAAGACAATGGAAATGCACACTCAAACGGATTTTTATATATAAAAAAAAAAAATAGACATTTAGGAATAGCAGCTCGAATGCCTGTAAACTGGCTCTTAATCATGATCTGAAAGGCAAACCACTGTGGATCACTTTTTCAGAACCTGTGTGAAAGGACATGGTAATGCTGGTATGAACTGCCCAATTCAGCAGAGAGGTTAACAACAGATGTGGGCATCACTACAACAATGCCTGTTATTTTTTATCGCATTGTTATCTTCCTCCCATGCGAATAGAGCTATATGGTGTTATAGAAGTCATTCCGATACAATTTTGTCTATCTCTTTATTAAATGTATGCTTGATGTGATCTGAAGGCACCTAAAATCAGTATAAGAAACCCCATTTTTTTTCCGCTCATTGTATGCACACCTCTGTTTTACTCTACTTGGGCAGATAATAATCTCTGATCGTTAAACTTTTATGCTAATTCCAATCTAATTTGAGTTGAGAGTATATTTTGTTAATGAATATCTTCTTTCTAGCTGATCAGGAAATCAAATAATCATATTATCGTCATTCACAAAATCCGCTCAAGTGAGCATGAAACTTTACAATCAGGACACAGATTTAATTTTCCCTTCTCAACAAAAATAAAACTGAATGAAGTCTTCACAAGTATCTCATTTAGCGATAAACAAAGCAACAACTGTCACTCTTCTGCCTCCTAGTGGTGAGTTCACAGAAGTACATAATTTTTGTAAGTCACTGTTATACTTACATTTAGGGCTTTAGGTAATAGTAGTTACAAAAAAGTATAGATATGTGCAGAAGTCAACACAATAGGCTTTGATTATTCTAAACTACATGATTTTTAATGTATTGTCAAGGAGATGGCCTTGCTATCGGCCCATTCTCCTCGTCTTATTCTTTGTATTATCGCGTGTTTTGCTAATGCGGTATTAACCACTTCAGTACCTGGCACTTTCACCCCTTTCCTGCCAAGGCCAATGTTCAGTTTTCAGCGTGGTCACACTTTGAATGACAATTACGCTGTCATGCAATACTGTACCCACATGAGACTTGTATCCTTTTTTTTTTTTTTTACATAAATAGAGCTTTCTTTTGGTGATTAATGTTTTTTTTTTTTGCTCAAAACAAAACAGAAAATGTTATTTCTGTTATAAAATTTGGCAAATAAATAATCTTTCTTCGTAAATGTGAGCCAAAATGTGAGCCAAAATGTTATCTGCTACATTTCTTTGGTAAAAATAACTCAAATCAATGTTTATTTTTTAGTCTGTAGGAAAGTTATATAGTTTGCAAACTATGGTATACCTGTATATCTGAAATTCGATCAATCCTGATGTACTGATGGCCTATATAATTTCTTGAGACTCAAAAATGCCAGGACGGTATAGATATCCCCCAAATTACCCATTTTTGGAATGTAGAAAGTCCACGGTATTTAGTACGAGGTATGGCGAGTTTTTTGAAGCTGACATTTTTTGTGACTTTTTTTTTGGAAAATAAAGGTTATCTAGATTTGTTTTTATCTAGATGATCTCTTATAACATTTAATATCACTGTTATAAACAACCATTTTTAATGAATGAAGTTGATTCATTCAGTGTGTATTGTTGTGATTAGCTAGGATTGGCCACAGATAATCACATGGTACAGATGGTTGTGATTGGCCCTGTCTGTACCATGTGAGACCTGGGACCAATCACATTGAGCAACACAATTGTACACAATGAATGGAATGAATGGAAGCCATCCATTGTGTAAGATTGTCATATGATTTGCTGTGAACAGCAAGTGAAAGATCGTGCCACAGTGCGGCCTGTAGGGCCTGTGTGAAATGCGTTCTGGGATATGAAGTTCACCCAGTATGGTGAATGTCCTACGCAGCTATCATTTATCGATAGGCTGGGTGGGAAGTAGTTAAATCCAAAACCAAAAATTTAATTTTTGCAGCTTTCCAATCATTAAGCTGGCTGCATTCGTTTACTTTTTTAAGCTTTTGTCTCCTCTGTTTTCGCCTGGTGATCTGGCCAGTAACAGAACTCTTGTATTAGATGCACTAGCAGATTTAGATACACTAACAAATTGAAGCCAAACTCCAACCTTATAAGCATTTACACATAACAGTTTTTTTTTTGTTTTTTTGTTTTTTTGTTGGGGGGGAGGTACAAGTTTTACATAATAAAATAAAAGCTGGTCATTGTAAGCACCGCTGTCAGTGGTTTTTGGTTTCTATCAACCCTGTAACTGTTACATCTGCAGGACAGCTTGTTCTTTTGAAAAACAACAGATTTACTGGCCAGATCACTAGGAAAAAATCAAGGAATGAAAGAAAAGTAATGCAACATCACATCTAATAACCGGTAAGCTGCCCTATAATAAATGTTTACTTTTTGGGATTAATACCACTTTAAGGGTTTTTTCACACCATTGTATTGCGGTAATGTACATTACCAGCATTGGTGTATTGCAGTGCCACTCATTTGGAATGGCACCTCAGCTCAGCTGCACAACACACTTACTTTACAGGGCACCTCTGCACATGGTAACGCACTCCTGTGTATTGTTGTGACCTGCATTGCTAAGACTGGCAGAGGCATTTTTTGTGTGTGTTCTGGTGCATAGGTATCCCATTCAAATAAATGAACTGCCCTAATGTAATGTACATTAGTGCACATGTTAACACAACTGACTAGAAGGTGCAACAATTTATTAAAATGGATAACATCTAAGCTAGTTTTGCGGACTGTAGCTGCTTTGTCAGGAGGGTATCCACATCCCGGCAAACACTGGGCTCAGGGCATCACCACCAAAGGAGGTCCCCCCGCGGCAACTCAGGGGAACTAACAAGCATGATGAACTGGAATCTGGTAATTAGATGCAAAGAGTTTAGTGGTCCCGGGAGAGGCAGTCCCACTGAGGGAGAGGGTACCAGCATGCAGCCGCACTACAGACAGATGCCAAGGGGTGAAGCATGGTAAGGCAATTGCACCCATGCCAATGTCACTAAGGGCTGACTGAAGCACACAATCCTGGGCATGAGTCTATGCTCTGGACCCGTTACCTGCCAGGATACAGATAACCTCCTGACGAAGCGGCTACAGTCCGCAAAACTAGTTGAGATGTTATCCATGATAAATTGTCCCACTATGATCCCTAATTTTTTTGTTATTATTGTTATGTTTTTTTGTTAATTATTTTGGTGATATATATGAACTGCTACCATGTTTTAACTTGTAACATATCATTTTCTCTGTATTAATAACATTTTTGTATTATTTTTATATTTGCTATACATTTGAATCTCATTGCCTCATTGTACCGCGATAGTCCAATTGCCCCCATGTCCTTGTGGAAGCCTGGTTGGGGACCAGGCTCCCGATCCCTTTATCTTTAAATTCCTGGATGATGGTACAAGCCTCTAAATATTTTTACCTCCAGTAATTGATTACAGAGCCCACACTTATTTCTTTATCCCTGATATATAGATATATAGAAAAAAGATTGATATTCATGAATTGATTAATTGTATGCAGGAATCATGTAATACATTGCAACATTGCTGCATTACATTATATCTATATTTATATTATCTTATATTAATCTCTATCAAATGACACATACTATTTATCCTCAATAATCAAATGCACAGACATGCCTCATGTAAAGTCCCACTATCCCCTCTTTTTTCTGTACATCGTCAATTTATTATACCTGTGGAAGGCTATAAATAAGTGAAAGCAGCTGAAAGCATGTTTCAAAGCAATTTTATAGTTGGGGTCACAATGAAATCAAATCCTTTTTTGTAGAGATTAGTCTGTAGGAGGTGTCGTAGCCCACATAAAATATTGTACCTGCAGCAATACAGCATAAGCTGTGTAATTTGTTGGTTCCTCTACAACACTTTAATTCACACAGGTGTCTTATGTTTCTGTTGCACGCATTTTTTTTTTTCATTCTGTTATATCTTTATTAATGTTAAACATAAATCAGGAAATAAATGTAATTTTGCTCCGGATCAAGAAGTATTCATAAAGTTCTCCGGAATGCCACAATAACTGTTACAACATTGCCTCCTAGTGGCAAATTGAAAACACTCAATTCCAGTTTTATATATTTTTTAACAAAGCCAGCGTTAAATTGCACTGTAATAAAAATGCTAAAAGTACAATTAAACATGTAACTGTGAAATTGGTATATTATTTGCTTTGTTTACAGTATATTGTAAAATAATTTACATTGTATATAAGTCAGCTATAAAGAATACCTGGGAAATAAAGTGAAACTCCGTGCCAAAATATAAAAAAAAACTAATAAACAAATAAAGATAAATACAACTGCTGCTGCCCTGAAAGAGTGGTGTGCTTCTATTGACATGTGAAAAAGTAAGTGTAGGGGCCCCCTTCACTTACTTTTTCAGACATAAAGAATACCTGTAATAGGACAGGCTCTTGTTTATGAGTCAGTATGGATATAAAACAGGTAGGTAGAACAAAAAACTGGTAATGTTAGGGAAAATCTGTTGGGTCTACAGTGGGGAAAATAACTATTTTAAGCCCTGACGATTTTGTAAGTTTGCCCACTTACAAAGAAACAAAAAGGTCTATAATTTATATCATAGGTGTATTTTAAATGATAGAGACAGAATATCAACCATAAATCCAGAAAAAAACACATACAAATGTTATAAATTGAGTTGCAGTTCAGTTAGTAAAATAAGTACTTGATCTCAAGCAAAACTTAGTGGAGAAACCCTTGTTGGCAACCACAGAGATAAGATGTTTCTTGTAGTTGGTGATCAGGTTTGCATACATCTCAGGAGGGATTTTGGTCCACTGTTCTTTACCGATTTTCTCTAAATCCCTAAGGTTTCCTGGCTGTCTCTTGGCAACTCAAAGTTTTAGCTTTTTCAATATATTTTCTACAGGATTAAGGTCTGGAGACTGGCCAGGCCACTGCAAGACCTTAATGTGTGTAGCGGCGGCTCCTGAAGAGCACGCGCTATGCGTTTTTTCAAAGTTAAACTTTGCCTAAACTGCAGTTTGGTTTAGGTTTATTTGTCTAAATTGGACCTCTGCATCAATCTGACTGGACTGTGAGATGTTCAGCCTGGCCATAGGGGGCACTGTCTCTTGTGGCAGGCATGGAACTATGGTCTGGTTAGGTGCTTAAGTTACTCTCTTTCAGAGCAAGGTCAGTGGGAGTGACCCTCTCGCTGTGCCCTCTGGGAGAGGGTATTTAAGATGCGGACGTCACGTGGTTCGGGGTTCCGGTCCAGTATGATGTGCTGATTTCATGGTCTTGGTCCTCCTGACCAGCCCCCAGGAAGGCTATGGCCTGGGGTGTGGATCCACCCAACTTTAATGTCTCGGGCTGGCTAGCCCGAGGCAAGGAAACTAAAGGAGGATTCTGAGGTGGTTGGGTGCCGTCTGGTTCGGGAGAGACCCAGAGTACTTCAAGCATTCCAGGGGAGGACTCTTAACAAGAGCCTGGAAGGGCTGAATTAACCGAGAGAATCCGGTCTTATGGATATTGCCAAGCAGGCTGAAAGGCACCCTACAAGCGTTTCAAGTTTGGTTTCCCTACATGTTCTACAACACCATCTGTGGCAGAGACATTATCTTGTATGTTCTACAACAACGTCTGTGGCAGAGACTTGTTCCTGAGTAAGCACCTTGTTGGCTGCAAGGCCTTGTGAGAGAGGGACTGTCCAACCTGGGTGACCATCCAGCTGCGAATGGCTATTCTCTGGATGCAGTCAAAGTAAGCAAGTTCTTCAATGTTTTTTTGACTTTGATACTAAGATTACCTGAACTTCCTTCCCAACCCTCTGATCCCAAGTTGAAATACTGTTCAATTGACTGAGTTTTGCAAATAAAATCCATTCAAGTGGATCTGTTGTCAGTCTCAAGTTACTGGGCTATTTACAGCGGGACATCCCCTAGACGTGCCACAAGGAGAACAGAAGGTAACGGTAAGCCCAAAAATAACCAGCAGCTCCTTCAGGGGTTAGTGCTACATGTGCTTCTTCTTGAGCCACTCTTTTGTTGCATTGGTGGTATATTTTTGGTCATTGTCATGCTGGAAGACCCATTCACGACCCATCTACAGTGTTTTGAGGGAAGAAGGTTCTCATCCAATATTTTACAATACATGGCCTTGTCCATTGGCTTCTCAATGTGGCAAAATCGGCCTGTATCTGGAAAGTGGAAACACCCACAAAATGACCCCATTTTGGAAAGAAAACAACCCAATATAGTTTCTATTAGGCATAATGAGTATTTTGAACATGTAATATTTTTCCACATGTTTTTGGAAAATGTCTAAAGAAAATGGAAACATATTGCTTTACACAAAGTTGTCAATTTATAAGATATTTTAAACATACAGCATAGACATACCAATAATTACACCCCCAAACACATTCTGCTACTCCTCCTGAGTATGGCAATACCACATATTTGAGACTTTTTCACAGCCTAGCCATATAAAAAGGCCTAACCTAGAAGAAGCACCTTCATGCATTTTGGGGCATAAATTACACATCTAATTTACTTACAACCTACATTTTTGAATGCCCTGGAGCACCAGGACAGTGGAAACACCCACGAAATGACCACATTAGGTAAAGCAAACCCCTAAATATATTTTCTGTGAGGCATAATGAGTCTTTGGAACATGTTCTTTTTCTTTACACAATTTTAGAAAATGTAGATAGAAAATTAATTATATTTTTCTTCCCAAAGTTTTAGTTAGTAAATTTATAAGATATTTCTAACACGCAGCATGGACGTATCAAAAAATACACCCTGAAACACATTCTGCTTCTCCTGCTGAATATGGCACTGCCACATGTGTGAGACTTTTTCACAGCCTAGCCATATACAGAGGCCTAAAACTCCAAGGAGCAGCTTCAGGCATTTGGCATAAATTACACATCTAATTTCCTAACTACCTTTCACAATTTTGGAGGCCCTAGAGCATCGGGGCAGTGGAACTTCCCACAAAATGACCACATTTTGGAAAGCAAACACTCCAATGTATTTTACATGAGCTATAATGAGTCTTTTGAACATACCATTTTTTTTCTACACGTTTTTCGAAAATGTGGAAAGAAATTAAAATTCTATTTTTTTTACATAAAGTTGTGAATTTATAAGATATTTCCAATACACAGCATGAACATACCAAGAATTACAGCCCAAAACACATTCTGCTACTCCTTCTGAGTATGGCAATACCACATGTATGAGACTTTTTCACAGCCTGGCCACATAGAGAGCCCCAACATCCTAAGAGCACTTTCAGGCATTCTAGGGGCATAAACTACACATCTGATTTCCTGACAACCTTTCACATTTTTAAAGGCCCCGGAGCATCAGGACAGTGGAAACACCCACAAAATTATGACATATTGGAAAGCAAACACCCCAACCTATTTTCTATGAGGCATAATTAGTCTTTTATACAGTTAAGTTTTTTTCCACACGTTTCTTGAATTTTGGATTTTTCCTACATTCTTACCTGTAAAATCCATTTATTGGAGTACATTATGGGACACAGAGTAGGCCATAATAATTATTATATGGGTTATAGGCCACCTATAGGTGAATGGACACTGGCAAAAAACAAAAAAAAAGGAAGCCCCCCTCTATATACAGTAACCAATGAAGATCCCAGAAAAGAGTGGGATGGGGACCTCTCTGGCACGTGATGTACGCCAAGCAATAGGTTTTACAGGTAAGAATGTATTAGGAACCATGAATCAGACCGAGACAGAAGTATAGTATAGTTAAATCACACTTGTTTATTAATAATAATAATAATAAGGTAAACAGAGTAAACGTAGTCAAAACAAGCCAGAGTTCAGTAACCAGATCGGGTAGTCAGCCAAGAAAATGTCAGAGAGCCAGAGATAAACGTAGTAGTACAGCAAGCAGGATCAGGAGCCAGAAGGAACGTCAGCCAAGCAAGTCTTCAACAGGAATGCAGGAGAAAGTCTCTATGAAAGGCGAAGACAGAGATCAAGTGAGCTGGACGGCTTTAAGTAGGCAGGACTGATGAGCAGAATCAACAACTGGGTAACTGTGGAGAGAGATGGGAGCTGGTAATTAGCCAACAGCTGAGTGGCCAGCTCAGAGAAAGAAGGGCAGGCAGAGATATAGTCAGCACAGCCAAAGTATTGATCCAGGCAGCAGGTAGGAACATCAGGCCTAGGGCCTTGGTCAGGTAAGACCTGGGCACAGGGTAGGAGGCCTCTTCTCACCCAAATCTCTCCAAAACCTCTGGACTCCAGACCCTAATCCGGGAGTTACAAAACCCCCCAAAAAACGAGAACCGACGTTCTCTACGCGTAAAGATCTGGCGCATAGGGCTTATGTGTCCGGTTATCTGTCCAACTCTGAAAAGATATGAAAAAAAGAAGGGGGTGACAACTGAGTGTAGTATTATAGTAGATTTTAATAGCACAAGGTGAAGAAACACTTATAGGATAAAGGGTTCAAAAAAGTGCTCATGGTAAGGTGGTCTGCCCGGCATGTAATGTCGTACTTCAGGATCCAATGGCTGGATCCTGGTCGCTAGCAGTGGATGGTCGGAGACTGTGGCTCTCTGCAGCTTCAGGAAACTCACACTGAACAGCGTGGAACACTCAGGTGGAAGTGATGTCACTCTCCCCCACTTTACCCTTTCATCAAAAACCCCACTCCCTCTTCTGCAAAAAAAAAAAAATAGTCTTTATAAACACCCTCCACCCCCACCAGCAAAAATCAATTCCTCCCCTCCTAGAACCCCCCCCCCCCCAAAAAAAAATCTTCTTTCCCCTTCCACAGCACAAGTACCCATCCACCATCTCCAGAATCTCCAGTCCTAGCACAATCCCCCCTTCTTCCCCTTCACAGCACTTATCCCCACCCCCTCCTCTTACAAATCATCTTCCCCTACTAGCACAAATCCTCCTTCCCCACTAATACCTCCTGGGCTGCCGACAGGGGCTACCATCAGGGGCCCCAGCACACAGGGGGACCTGGAAAGCAGGGGGATCAGAGCAGCGGTGTGGGGGGACAATTACAGAAGAGACAAACTGGAAGGGAGAGAGAGTCACCGGGGTAGTCGCTGGTGCAGTAATTTTTCTTAAATTAAATGTTTAAAAACACTCTATATTGCACTCACACATGTCAGAGTGGTAGGCATAACACAGTCTGCAAAGTCCACTGCCAGCATTCTACTGTCATCACTGAATCGCTGGAGGAAGCCGGTATAATAATACAGAGAGCCGTGGTCTGTTGAAGTGTGAACATGGCACATTGTCAATAGCTGTCTTCTGGTGTTGATTCCGAATAATGGAAGTAAACAGGCATTGAAAAAAGTTGTACTGGTGATAATTCTGTGTAGAATAATGGAGGTAGACAGACACGGTGTGAATGAGCCCCTTTGTGGAGAGATGTGTGGTACACTTTTGTAAAGGTGGTGACACATACACTACATTTTATCCAAAATTATTATTAGTGACATCACATATTTATTACAGATTTTATACTTTATTACATGAAGAATGTGATATGTTTTATATAGCCCCCAACTGTCCCTGATTTTGAGGGACTGTTCCTGATTTGGAACAAAGTCCCTCTTTCCTCCTCATTTGTCCATCATTTTGGTCTGATCTATATAGTTATAGCTATATAGTGTATATAAAATACACTTATTGGTTAATTCTCCTTTAAGGGGGTGTGGCAGGGGGCGTGTCCTATGCCTATATACATTTGTTTCTAGGTGTGCCTCATTCCCATCTCAAAATGTTGGGAGGTATGGCTATACCTACATACTTTGCTAAGGCCTCATGTACACTGCTGCTGGTAAACGGATGTTTAGGAGCAGTGCATTTTTTTCAGCTGCCTCTGAACTCTCCTCTATGTTATCTTATCAGTACATGTACACAGGGTCGGTTATAGTCGTTTCTACGCAGTTGAGTTTAGAAGCATTTTTTGGAAATCAAAAAAATGCATTCAGGACGGATGTTCAGAGCCATTTGAACCTGCAAATGCCTGTAACAGCTTGGTAACTCGCGTTTAGCTGCATTTCGTTAACAGGCGTTTTTAACGGAGATACATTTTTGATTATTTGATAACAATATATACTTTTTTTTAAACGCTCCTAAACGCAAACGTGGCTAATCGCAGCTAAACGGGGCATGTAAATGCGGCAAAACTGACACTTTTAAATGTCGTTTACTATCTGTCAAGTTAAATTGTTCAGGGGAGGTTTTAAAATTTCTCATGTACATTAAAGTGATTGTAAACCCTTACAAACCACTTTGACCTACAGGTAAGCCTAAATTAAGGCTTACCTGTAGGTCCAAGAAATATCTCCTAAACCTACACGGTTTAGGAGATATTTACTAAAAGACAGGCACCCCTGTTTACGGCGCATGCCCCGTAGACAGCGGCGTGCAGGCACACTATCGCCGTTAGCAGCATGCCGCTGCTAACGTCGATATGCCGTTAGTGGTGGCTCCCGTGCGCATGCGTGGGAGTGACGTCATCGCTGCTCCGGAAGAAGATGGATGCTCCGTACTACAGGAGACAGCGGTGACATCGCTGGCTCCTGTGTCAGGTAAATGATACATAATGAGCTACTATGCAATGCATAGTTGCCCATTATGCTTTACCTTTGCAGGGAGACAAAGAAGAAGTAAACTCATCAGGGTTTACTTCCTCTTTAAGCCTAATAGGTATCCCTCATTCCCATCTCAAAAAGTTGTGAGGCATGTATGGATATGGACAAATTGATATCTAATTTTTCACATTGCAAGCATCTATTGATTTGTAAATAGATGACAATCAGCATTTATGCTTTATTTTTTAGTCATTTTGGCTTTATTTTATGTGTATTTCCTATGTGTGGGCTGTTTTCTGCTCCACAAAATGGCTGCGCCCAGACAGAACCCCAGCACAGGAAAATAGGTTTGTTCTCTAGCGTTTGGGAAATCTGCTAATACAAACCAATGCAGACTGCCCACCGCAAAATGGCCGCCTCCGGCTGGAGCCCCATTGTAGGACAGATTGTCTTATAGTGTTGTAAATGTTTGAGGAAAGGCAGGGGGATGCTGGGAGAGGAAGAAGTTTTTGCAGAGACGTGGAGGGGAATGGATGGGTGGTTGGGCTTTTTTGATCACAGATAGGAGATTGAGTCATTATCATAGGTCAGAAATATCGACGTTATAGGATAGAGAAGGATGATGGATGATGGAAGATCGTTCTGATAGGATTATATTATACAGGATGGCAGAGATACAGAGCAGATGGAGGAGAATTTGTATAGAGATCTATAAGAAGAGAGAGCTGATAGGATTATACTATACAGACTGGAGGGAGAGATGAGGATGATATATATATATACATACACACAGGAGGAGGATTGGTATAGAGATCTATGGAGCTGATAGGATTATATTATACACACTGGGTGGAAGGAGAGATCAGGCTGATATATAGGCAGGAGGAGGAGTTCTGTGTACATAACTACTGATATCACAATATGTTCAGGGGAAAATAAAGAGAAATCTCTGCTGGGCTGATTTGCGTTCCTCTCATCTGGGTTTTATGTTGATGATTTCTGTAAACGGATTTATTTTTTTTTTTCTATGCTGCATCAAAGAGGGGAATAAGGACCAGTTCACACTAATGTGATGCCAGACATTGTATGTGATTCTCACGCATTGCTATGCAGATCACATGCGATGTCTGTGCGATGCAAATTTAGTCATACTGAACTGTATGGCTGAATTTGCATCGCATTCAGACCAAACTCCTGCAGGACCCCTTTTTTTTTGTCCGTACGTAATGTGATCTGATTCTGCAAATTACGCTGTGTTTTACAAACTGATTATGGGTTATCATTAACTTAACGTACACGCCGAATACAGTTTGCATGCACAGGTTGAGATTTTTATGCGTTGCGGATTTGCAGTGATTTTGCACGTTATCTAGTGTGAACCGCCCCTAAGACTCCATGTTCATATCTGTGCTGGTGTGAGGCTGTGCAGGAGATTTTGTGTAGGGTTGATCTAGGAGCAAAAATCACACCGAAGACATGCTTTGCATTTTTTTACCATTTTTATAGCGCCAAAAATACAATACTTTGTCATGTATTTTGGCACATGCGCATTAGTGAGGTGTGTTGGGGTGCGTTAGAAATGATGATTAGGGATAAGCTCAGCCGTGTTCGCATTGGAACACGCGCAGAGCCCGCCAGGAAGTCAGCGCTGCGCTAATTACAGGCACTGAGACATTGCCCCAATGTGCGGCTGCAGAGATTGGGCAATGTCTCACTGCCTGCGATTAGCGCAGCACTGCGCTGATTTCCTGGCGGGCTCTACACGTGTTCCATGCCAACACGCCTGAGCTCATCCCTAATGATGACATCGCCTGCAAAAGTACATTGTTTGTGTACTGTGGGAACGTGATCGATTTTGCATGCCTGCATCACATGGTAAAATGCCATCCCTGTCCTCGCTTATGGAGTGCTTCTTTGGAATATTCTTTTCATTTATTTCAATTTATTTATTTTTACCAAGTTGATTCTACATGCAGTTCCACACGTTCATAGACGTTTGTAATTTGTACAGAAAGATGCAGCATGCTGTACTATTTTTAAACACGTGAAAGCACTACAATGGTGCAATCTCCTCTCTTTGGAATGCATTTGTTTTCTGAAATATGCATTACAGATGCTCCTGACTGCATTTGATGTAAGCCGGCTCTATTCACATCCAAGTGTACTGCAGAGGCCCCTTTTTGTATGGTGTGTTTGCGAAGCGGCACCTTTCATTTAAATAGACCATCATTCGCTCCAGAATCACGCCAAAAAAAAGCTCATGTACCAAATTTTGAAACAGGCATGTTTGGCATTGTGATTTTTGCACATTTTGTTGCATGACAATCACGGCAAAATCGCACCACGTTTGGGGTGCCATTGAGAAATAATGTCACCGCAAACTTGTCCTGTGCGATTCTGGAATCGTGGGCAAAATTGGGCGATTCCAGCAAGCTCATGTGCCTGAGGACTCCTGCACACATAGAGCTCTTTCACACTGATCAGTTTTTCTTCTGTTTTTGCTTTACCAAATGTGGAGAAAAAAAATTACCAATTGAAATAAATGAAAAATGTTGCAAAAACGCACTCGCGATTGCATCTTTCGATTCAGGTCCTTCTTTCGCACTGGAATTACGACAAAAACGTATGCATTTTTAGCATGTTTTTGCAATAGAGCAGTGTGAAGCCATAGAATATGGTGAATGCCATTTTTCCCACACTGGATAAACAGCAGTAACCCCACCCCCACCAAACTGTGTGCTTTCAGTACATTTGCTGTGCATTTTTTGAAAATGATTTTCATTTTATTTAAAAAAAAAACTGTTAGGTTGCATTTACATGCATTTTGTGGTGCTGAAAAATGCAGTGTGCTGTACTTTTTTAAATGCCCATGAAAGCACTGCAGGCTCATTGGAATACATTTATTTTTCTTGTATATATGCGTTCATACTGCGTTTATACTCCACCAGACTGCATCTGGTCTAGACGAGCCCTAAAAGATATACAGGTGCATCTAAAAAAAATAGAATACCAAAGTTAATTTATTTCAGTAATTAAATTCAAAAAGTAAAACTCGTATATTTTATTTAGATGCCTTTTTTTGCATATTTGTTTTTTTATTATTTTGATTATGGCTTGTCAGCTAGTGAAACCCAAAATTTAGTATCTCAGAAAATTTAAATACTACATAAGACCAATAAAAAAAAAAGGGTTTTTAATACATACTTTTCAGTAAGCCAACATTTCTGTATGTACTGTACCAATGCTTGGGCGTGGCTACTTTTGCATGTATTAATGCATCAATGTGGCGTGGCATGGAAGTGATCAACCTCTGGCACTGCTGAGGTGTTATGTTAGCCCAGGTTGCTTTGAGAGCGGCCTTCAGTACACCTGCTTTGCTTGGTCTGGTGTGTCTCATTTTTTTCTTGACAATACTCCACGGATTCACTGGGGTTTATGTCAGGCGAGTTTGCTGGCCAATCAAGCACAGTGATACCATGATCATTAAAGCAGGTATAGGTACTTTTTGCAGTGTGTGCAGGTGCTAAGTCCTGGAAAATTAAATCAGCATCTCCATAAAGCAGGTCAGCAGAGGGAAGCATGAAGTGCTGGTAGGGGGGCTGTGCTTACTTTGGACTTGATAAAACACGGTGGACCAACACTAGCAGATGGCACGGCTCCCCAAAGCATCATTGACTGTGAAAACTTCACACTGAACCTCATGCAACTTGGATTCTGTGCCTCTCCACTTGTGCTCCAGACTCTGGGTTCTTAATTTGCAAATGAAATGCAGACAGTTTGATTGACACAAAGCAAATCAAACTGTTTTTTGGAACTAGTAAATGAATAGGTTTAGTTCTGCTTTATGATTTGCTGCTGGGGCTTTGGGCTTCAGCAGAATGGTAGCCTTCCAGCAAGAAGAAACGGGAACGCTGGTGGAAGCATTTTACAGCACACACAAATTTTGGTAGCATAATTAATAATGTAGCATATATGTTCCTTGCTAAAGAACATTCTTTTTTATCAAGTTGTTATGGGTAAAGTTCCACTTTAGAAGGCAGTCCTCCAGGCCCACATTTCAGTATTAGTGTTTCGTCCAGAAGGGTGGGTTGCACGTGTAAAGGAAACTTGAAGAACCTCTAGGCCTTAGGGGTTGGCCTGTGGAGTCTCCTTAGCTGTACCTTTATCCTGCATGCCACGATCCCTCCCTGGAGTGGAGCTGTGCGCCTGCTGCTTTCATCCGAGAAAGGCTGTATGGGGGGACAGACAGGGGCTGCGGGTGGCACACTGATGCGTTTCTTTCACAAATAACATGAACTTCAGGGTGGCTAGCCCCCTCCATATATATGGTCCTTTATACTTTCTCAGAATTTTCCAAGTGGGGATGGATCCCGTGGGAGCACGCCCAAAAAATGAATTAAGTGTTAACCCTTTAGAGGGGTGGCTGATGTAAATGCATGGGGCTCCAATGGCTCACCATCTTGCGGATGTTTAAAAGTACTTCAAGTAATTACTTGGAGAGGTGCTTCCACTAGCCAAAGCTAAATACAATACATATTATGTAATATTGATTGGCTAATAGACATGTCAGTACGTATGACTATAGTAGGTTTTAGTCCAGTCAGTTATATACATTTCCACATTGGCTGGGGAGAAGGACAGATCATTGGTATGGGGGGCATGCATTTATCCTTCTCAGGGGTTTAGGAACGCCTGAAGGTTTAGTTCATTGTTTAACCCCTTTGGCGCCAAAGTTCCCAACCGAAAAATCCATTCCTTCTCACATTGGAGGAGGACTGTATTAAAATTTCCTACTAGAGAGATTCAGGGCATGAAAACCCTTGACACATAGGCCCTTTGCCCTTTATGATATTTAGTGAAGATATTTGCCAGCACACCATGGAACGAAACAGATAGCATCCAAACGGGTGATTTATTGCACGATCACAACACAAGAATAGTGCAATGTTTCAGAGCTGCACAAGACCCCTTCGTCAAGCGTGTGATGACATGCCTGATGAAGGGGTCCTGAAACATTGCACTATTCTTGTGTTGTGATCATCCAATAAATCACCCGTTTGGATGCTATCGGTGTTGTTCCATGGTGTGCTGGCAAATATCTTCACTGTGACTTGAACCAGTACCCAGCTGGTTGTTGCTGCATAACCCAGATCTGAGAGTGCATACAGGAATGTGTGCGATGGGAATATGAAGTACTACTTTATGATATTTAAGGACATATTGGGCGATCGGTTTCTCATCATCTTTTTCTCTAATGCTTGAGAGATGTTGGCCGATTCATACCTTTAGCGGACGTTTTGTTTTACAGATATAAAATTTACGGCACAGGCATATATAGCACTCTTGTGGTGTTGCAATGAATACATTTCTTGATTTTGTATGTCTTCTGTCTATTGGTATCCGCAAAGACATTAGTTTCCCTAATCGTCTTTCAGGACAGCCACTATGAGAGATAGTCTCCTCCTCTTCCTCTGGAAACCCTGCGCCAGCCCATAAATTCTTACTTGCCCTGCTGGACCTCAGTTATTAGTGTTTCCTCCAGTGGGGAGACACTGTGCAGGGACCAGGCCGGTCAGTCAGGGAGGCTGTGGTCATTTTTTTCGTCAAGAACCCGGTTGAAAGAAGCAGGGGCTTCGTAAGGAGAAAACTGGGTTCAAGCCTTTCGGCTCACTTACCTCACCAGGTATTGCCACCCCTTCCTAGTCGAGCGTGGCTTCAGGTCGTGGGGGACTCCTATCGCGTCTACAGGGACGCAGCTGGCAAGCCGTTTGGATTTCCCTGTACAAGGGTGCAAACCGCCTTTTTTCTTTGAACCGGGCGACGTTGTATTCGACGGAAGCGAAGGCTTGACGTCGAATACGATCGACTTCCGGTTCTGGGTCGTGGAGCTGATAGGAGGGCCGGGCCCAAGCTGGAGACGAGTCGGGAACGCGTACAGGCAGCATGAGACTCGGTAGTAAGCAGCCACCTGCAGTCATGTCGGAAGCTGATGCTCAACCAACAGACACTACCTCCAGCAGTCCTAAGGTAAGAGCACCCTGGGGAGGGGTACTCTATCTAGGATCCCCCCCATGTATGGTTCCATCAATGGGGGGGGGGGCGAGGAGGCTCAGATCCCTGCATTTAAAAAGGGGTCTAGTGCACTCCCCAGGGTTGTATCCTGACCTTTGTAATGACTTTTTTTCTCTTTCTGTTTTTTCCTTTTTTACTTAGTTTTCAGAAAGCTACGGAAAAAACGAAGTCCACGCATAGCTCTAAAAAGAAGTGTGCCTCCTGTAGGGACATTTTAGGGGAATCTTGGACAAAAGTGTTGTGCAGAGACTGTATAGATTCCCTTGTTAAGGAAAGGGAATCTGAACAGGAGTCAGGACTAGCAGCTTCAGTCAAAGAGCTCTCGTCCACTTTCTCTTCTTTTAGATCCCTGTTTGAAAAGTTTCAGCTTCCCATGGGTCCAGCTCCCCAGGATACAACCCCACCTCTAGCACAGAGTTCTGCTCTGGTTCAACCTGCTACAACAGGGGGAACAGAGGTTGTAGGCCCTTCAGGGACAGGAAGGAGGACTTCCAGACAGTTCCTCTTCCGATTTCCAGGAGGGTTCAGAGGGGGAGGACCAGGACGGGGGGTCCAGGAAAGCCTCCAGAATAAATTATCCCTTGATGAGGTAGAGGACCTCTTAAAAGCGATTTATACAACCCTCGGTATCCAGGCAGATAAGAAACCCCTAACCCTTCATGACCAAATGTACTCGGGTTTAGGGGAACCATAGAGAAGGGTGTTTCCAGTGCACGAGGTACTGATGGAAACAGTTAAAAAGGAGTGGCAGGATCCTGAGAGAAAGACCTTCTTTTCTAGATCCCTTAAAAGAAGATTCCCATTTTCAGAGGACCCGGCATGCATTTGGAATAAAAATCCCAAATTGGATGCCGCCTTCTCCCAGGTCTCCAGGTCCAGGTCTTTCCTCTTAAGCGGAAAACCCCCGTACAAACAAAAAAGGGGTTTCGTCCGCAAGGACGCAGGGAAACCCCTAAACCAGAGGGAAAAAAGAAAACCTGGCCCCAAAAAGGCAGGGGCAGAGGAGGGGCGATTTTTCGCCCTCCTGACCAGCCCAGTAAAACCCAGTGACGTTCCAGTGGGAGGAAGACTGGGGGCCTTTCTCCCACAGTGGGAGGCAATATCCCCCAATCAATTTATTTTAGGGGTAATAAGGGGGTACCTCTTGGAATTCTCAAGACCGCCCCCACAAAGATTCCTTGTCATGCATCTCCCCAGGTGCATGGCAAAGGCCGAGGCCTTGCTGGAAGCACTGAGGGAATTAGAGAATCAGGACGTTATTCTCAGAGTCCCAAAAGCAGAAGAGGGAAGGGGGTTTTATTCTCATGTCTTCGTAGTGAAAAAACCTTCAGGAAAATTCAGATTAATTCTGAACTTAAAGCCCCTGAACAAGTCAGTGGCATACAAAATATTCCGCATGGAGTAAATCTTTTCAGTAAGGGCTCTTCTACCCCGCAACTGTTTCATGGTATCTCTGGACCTAAGGAAAGCGTATTTACACATCCCTATAGCGGAGGCCTCGCAGAAGTTTCTACGCCTTGCCATAGATCTAGGGGGAGAAACAGTACACCTTCAGTTTCAGGCCCTGCCATTCGGGCTATCCTCTTCACCCCGCATTTTTACCAAGGTCCTGGCAGAAGCCATGGCCTTTCTTCGGCTCCAAGGGATATCTATAAGAGCCTGTCTGGATGACCTGCTCTTATTTGCAGCATCCCCAGTACAGTTAGTCAAGGATCTCGACCTAACCATAAGGGTCCTTACAGACCTGGGGTGGTTACTAAACTTGGAAAAGTCCAGCCTGATCCCCTCGCAACAGATCTCCTATCTAGGATTCCTGTTGGACTCAACACTTGAGAGATTTTCTGCCGAGAGGGAAGGTTCAAAAGCTGGACAGAGCGGTGGCCTCTCTTCAGAGCAACCAGCTGTTTTCCATAAGGTTTCTGATGTCAGTATTGGGTCTACTTACATCTACCCTCCCAGCAGTGCAGTGGGCAGGACTACATTTTCGTCCCCTACAGACCTTCGTCCTAGGGGTGTGGGATCACAGTCAAGGAGAGAAAGAAAAACCACGTATTAAATTGAAGAAGTAAGAATCAGCTGCTGTGAGCTCAGTGAAGGACACTGAAGACCCAGATATTAAATTTTTTGTAGAGTTATTCCCAGTTTTATACAGAGTATGCAGTTTATCACCCAGAAGGATACTCTGTATTCAGTCATTGGATCCTTTCCTCCAGCTCCAGAAGCAGTTAGTTCCATGTTTTAGTAAAGCCTGTGAGCTATAAAAAGAGTGTATATTTATTTAGATAGTCGAGATATAAAGAGCTTTTGGTTCCATTTGAAGTGCCAGAAGTTTTTGTTTTTACTTCGGCAAGTAAACCAATCAAGCACGCTAAGTTAATTTGATCGGCTGTTTTCAGCCTTCCAGGTTCTTTCTGAGGTAGCCATACTAACATTAAAACTCACACATGGAAGCAGACCAGGCGACTCCAAGGATGCTGCATTTACAGCTCTGGACACTTGCTGGGTCTGTGCAACTCCACCCTAGTTCTGGCCCAGTATAGCTGGGATAATAATTCAACTTTAAGGACCCCAGAACGAGAAGAACAAGTGGTACACAGGGGGCAACTTCTTACGAAACAAGACTGGAAAAGGTGATCTGCCAGCCACCCTTTTCCCTCCAGCTTGATACGTGGACCGTGTCATCAGTCACAAGCAGTTATGGCTGCCTTAGTAAATGAGCGTGGGATAGAGCCAGGGTTCACCACACTTGTTTTTATAACATACCACTTCTTGTTTTACCTGTCACCAAAGGCTGAACATCCCTTCCAGTGATTACAAAAAGATATATCCAGATGCCCAAGTTAGGATCTTACGAGTATGTACTTTGTTTGTATGGACATGTTTTCTGGATGTCCAGTGGCAAATGCTACTGCAAAGGCCTCAGTAAAAAGTGTTATCAGAAGTAGTTTGTAAGTACAGAGTGCAGAATCTATAGAGAGTAACAGAGGAAATCATTTTTATAGGAGAGTCCTTACTAGAAGTTTTGAGGTTTTATTTTTACACCCCCTACTGTCTACAATGTAGCGGACAAAGTAAGAAACTAGAAAACTTTTGCCTGAATGTTTTCTTATATTTTATCAAGCCCTTAAGGGAATGTTGGACTCTCCCCCATGGGATTTGGTTTGGGATTGTGTTACTCACTTGCTTATATTTTGTCTCAGTAGCTGAAGTCTTCCATTTGGATCTCACAGAGAATGTTGCTGATCTTTTAAGGTTTTTGACAAACTAATTTATGTGTTTTCTCCCCAATTCCAGATCCTAAAAGTTTGGAAGGATGTAAAACTAAAGCCAGGTGACATGTGGATTGTTAAGAGACATTTATATATAAAGGTAAAATGTTTGGAGACTCAATACAGCATCTATTTCATGTACAAGTTTTGCAAAACTTGAAGGAAAAGTCACCTAAATCCACACCAGACAAAAAATTACTAAATGAAAAGAAATCTCTGTGTTTGATTTGTTTCCCTCTTGCAATCACAGTCTAGGGCACTTTGATTAAATTATTTTAATTGTAAAAAGGGATGGAGATATATATATATAGATATAGATAATATGAAAAGTAGTTTAGCCATGTTGAAGTCATATTTGTCTTTTGTACCTATTACATTTTATGTAGAATTGTCTGTGTTTACATATGCTGATAAGTCAGCATACCAACAATTAAGCTAGAAGGCCATTCTGGCCACAGAAGTGTACAGCCAGTACTCTGTAAATATGTCTTATCAATCATTTGTTTTTCACAATGAAACGTATTTTTTTAATGAAAAAAGCTGCTCAGCTATTATTTTCTCCACAATGGAGTTTTTGCCTCTTTGGCCAGGACTACCTCCACCTAAGCGTGTGGAGGTTCCAGGTTAAAGGTGATAGGAGGTATAGTTAGTGATCAAAATATTGATCAAGAGAGGAGACTGTAATGCAAATGTAAGTTCTGTATATAATTGTATTCTATTTTATATGTATTGCAAACTGCCCTGACTGTGCACACGGCACTAATAATGTTTTCAGTATATGTTTGCAGTCTTTTGAGTCCTGATTAAAATTAGCCTGCCTATGTAACGCCCCTTGTTACTATAAACGTACAATTGTAATACCTACATAATCGTGTATAAAAACCTTCAATTGCGTCATAATAAAGCAGAACAGTTATTTGGAAAGATGCTGTGCATACCTTTTGTGTCTGTTCCCTATTGCAGTAGTTATTATCAATTTAGAACCACTAATAAATATGAGGATATGAGTTGCCTATCTACAAAATGTCTGAGTCACTTTGAATGTGGCATGGTTGTTGGTGCCAGACGGGTTGGTCTAGGTATTTAAAAAAACTGCTGATCTACTGGGATTTTCACGCACAACCATCTCTAGGGTTTACAGAGAATGGTCCGAAAAAGAGAAAATATCCAGTGAGTGGTAGTTGTGTTGACGAAAATGCCTTGTCAGAGGAGAATGGGCAGAATGGTTCAAGATCATCGAATGGCAACTGTAACTCAAATAACTGAACGAGGGTTAATTTAGAGTCTATTGTGCAACATTCTGATTCTGGATAAGTGGAGATGCAGGTAATAATATGCGTTTCTATGAACAATCTCCCTAACAGTGCCTCCCATGCAGCTGACCCCTACATGCCCACCAACTAGGTTAGCACAATGCCATTGCTAAGGGCATAGCATTGAGCACCATTCAGATCAGGGATGGGTCTATGGTGTGTAATTCTTCTCAATATGCTAAAACTCTGCCACCCGTTGCTTCCTACAACAAAGGAAATAGTGCTCCATTGTCAGAAGTGGCAGTATCCAGGGTGGACCACTCCCCCTTCCCCTCATAAAAAAACTGTACCCAGGGCTGGTAACCTCTCTCTACCCCCTCCCTGGTCCCAGCCCAGCCTGTGGTATGTTTTCTGTCTGTGACCATTTAATGTAGTGTGTTCACACTTTCTGACTATATCCTGTACAATGCCCATAGGTCTTCATTATCCATTATATTCGCCAGGGTTTCCGCTTTCAGAAAATATGTAAGGTTTATGGGTTCTAAATAATTTTCTAGGAAAAAAAAAGATGATTTTAACATGTATGTGAAAAATTGACCCTGACAGCAAGTGTTTAAAAAACTGGAATTGCGCATTCAAACACGTGCATTGTTATGCGGTGCCTTTTGAAAGCCCGTCACTTTGAATAGGCTACAAAATGCACTAGACCACACAAAACGTAATGCTTGCAATACTTTTAAAAATACACTGCGATACCAGGTTTCTCGCAAATGCACTGCATTTGTAGTCTGTGTTTGGTTGTGCCATTACAAAATACATTTGCACCCACATGCAGATCGCAGTGGCAGTGCTTTCAAATGCAGTATAGGAAACACGCACCAAACACGCCTTTCCTATACTGTGCCTGATGTGAACTGACCCTTATGCTTTTAATAAATACAGACAGATGACCAAGAAATGGGTACATACACTATTGGAAAGTGTACAACCAACAATTCACACTGTGTGTGTATGTAAAGCGTTTAAAAAAAATACACAGACAAAAGAGGGTTACCTGCCAAATAATTTGTTTGGTAGGATAGGTAAGCTCTATAGGTCTTGTCCCAACTCCAGCTTGTGATTACACAGAAAACAGGATAAGCATTAGACTGAAAAATATATCTCACACTCTGCTAAAATCTCCACATGAACAACAACTGATTGGCTCCTTGTTCTGCTTCTCTAGATATCAGACAGACAGTAATGTGCAACTTGAAGTTTATTGTATGATTGCAAGATAGATTGACAATGTCAATAAGATGTTAAAGGGACATGTAACAAGCATAAGGAAAACTATCACAGGCAAGTGCAACTGTTGTAGTACAGAGCTGACTTGGAGAAGTTTAAACAAAGGCCTCTAGGTGGCAGCACAATGCAGAATAACAGTAGAAAGTATACAGAGCATACAGTATGAAGAAATCATTAGTAATGAACAGAACACTTCAATCTAGTGTAAGCACAGTGTGCTTTTGCATAACCGTGCATTGTCATTCAAAGTGTGACAGCAGAGCTGAGGCTGTTAACCAGCTGGAGGTACCTCCCCTGGCAGCATTTTTCTCTTGGTGTCAGGAAAACTTTCAGAAGTGGTTGATGCTAATAGCACAGTAACAAAGCAGCAGACAGAAAGACAAGTATACACTATAGAAGGATATACTTTGTTCATATTTCATGTCTGGGGTTTACATCCACTTAAATTATTTTTCCTCTTGGTACAATATTTATATTGTATAAAAAGGGTGACACATTCCTGGTACATGGAACCAATATATATTATTTTTCCCTAGCTATTGATACCTTGGTTCTGAATCCAAAAAATGTTCCAGTTAAATTTTAGGGCTGTGGATAAACAAAAAGGGTTTGTGCTTCTGAAAGTATATGTAGGCTGTCAGAAGTTCCAGGAGGATACTACCCTCAACTTCAGCTCATATATTGTATATTGACTTATATACTACAACAAAATAGCAGTATTCGCTTTACAGGACATAGAAAACTGGCCAAATGCATAAAGACAGGCTGCTATTTATTTTTATAGCCCATGACTAATGTGTACCCCCGGCCTGTCGCTGAATGGGACTACAGCTAGGGATGGAATAGTCTAGAGTTAAGCTGGCCATAGACTGTTCGATTTTTTTTTTTTTAAGCCCATGTGCTGAAAAAAGATTTATAAGAGACTCTTTTGCCCATGCTATACAGCGCGGGTGAAGGAATCATCCCACTGGGCTATTGCAAAAATACCAGAGCCGCAGCTGCATCTGATTGGATGCAGTTGCTGTTCAGCCCAAAAAAATTCCAGTAGGCTGCTTTGACAAAGGTGGGTCGATCGACTGTAGAATGGAGTGGGTTCAGCAGGACCAGCTACTCTGATGAAGCGCTCACAGGAAACGTTTCAAAGTTCAATCCTTCTACTAAAATTGCTAGTGACTTAAAGGGGTTGTAAAGCTTCACTTCCTGTTTCTCCTCAGTAAACTTCACACCATCATCCGAGCTGTGTTTAGTCAGCCAGAACAGCTTACTTCGGAGGAACAGGAAGTGAGAAATTCAGACAAAGAAAAAAAACATTTAGAAGGGGAATCAAAGGAAAAGGTAAGTGAACCAACAATGCACTAGCTTAAAGGAACCTATTTAGAAAATAAAAAACAAACCCTTACAACCCCTTTAATTTTTGGGTTAATCAAAATAAGCTAAACAAATGGAACACATGCCCCGATGGAGCAGACTACACAAGTAGCATGCAGTAGCACCTTGTGGCAATCAATTGCACATGAATGTGCAATTGTGTGAATTTGATCGCTACTAATGCTACTTATGTATTCTACACCATGGTAAGCCATTTATTTAACTTGTCTTGCCATCATTTGCTACACCTAACCTACTAGCACTTTCACTAGAAGAATTGAGCTACTAAATATCTCCAGCTATTTGGGTGAATAGTTAAATCTCTTTAACTATTAGCAATATAACTAGTAGCAAGATACTCAAATCACCAGTGAATCCCTAGCCTGAGGACCAATTCATGCCAGAACGGTCTGTTCTAATTGTTTTTTTCACATACAGTATTTTCCAACTGCTCTGTGGTATAGTTTAGGGCAGGAGCAGTAATTACATTTTCCATGTGATTAAAGTATTCAGTCTTAAGGATAGTAAATTTAATCCTAAAATTCCTTGTTTCCGGGCACTGAATTAGTCCAAATCTCTGCTCAAAAATGCCAAAGGATCTTCCTTCTCTTAAAATGATTCCAGTAACAGCCACCACCACCAGTCCATGCTTAGAATTCACACATTTAAACCGTTCATTATCCATACTTGGCTTAAATTCGAATCCCTCCTGGCTTGTAAGGTTCAGCAGGAAATCATTCACACATTGAAAACCTTCATAGCGGTATAAAACTTGCTGTCCATTAGCAAAATGTATCATCTCAGCTGTGGCATTTTCCCAGAAAAGGTGAGGTCCCCAAAAAATGTTTTCTCTTTGTCCATCTGATGGATTCTGGGAGTTCCAGAGAGGATAGAACACATTACAGAATTCCAGTCCTACTGTTTCACAGGAAAATACATTGCTTCCTTGCGTATCTCTTCTTTGTACCTGCAAGAACATTTTTAGTTGAATTAGAACATTAAAAGATATATTTTTTTAAACTTGTCTGTATCCATTAATTAGCACATAGCAATTTTGATGTTAGTATACGAGTCTATTTATTTATAGTTACTTATGAGTTTTTCCTTCAGATTTACCAAAACCATGTAGTACAAGGGCCTGCCTGATTGCATACAAATTGAAACTCTTAAGGTCTGACCTCATATTATATGTTTTGGTAAATCTGAAGGAAAAACTGATAGTGTGTATTGGGCTTTAGAGAAAATTAATACATTTTTGAGCCATTAGTAGACTTTTTTTAAATTATACAACTTAATTAAAATTCCTTATAACATATGAAAGACATACTTATTACAATAAAAAATTAATGTCTTGTATGTTGAATATAACAACCTTCAAAAAATAAAAAACAAAGGAGTGATTAAATACCACCAAAAGAAAGCTCTATTTGTGTGAAGAAAATGATAACAATTCCACATGGTTACAGTGTAGCATAACTGCGCAATTGTCATTAAAAGTGCAATGGTGCTGAAACATGGCCTGGGCAGGAAGGGGGTGTAAGTGCCATGTATTGAGGTGGTTAAGAACTATAACCGCTCTGACGCACTAGATTGAGCATACAAAGAATGCAATATCACAGAAAATTACTGAAAGTAATACCTGCTAAACCAGTATTAGTACTAGGTCAAAGAAAACAGACACTGAACCAGTTGGTAAAGGCAAGTTTAATATATTGTCACCCGATACGCTAGGCTTAGACCAACTGGATGTGCGCTGTCCATAGAAAGGGGAGAAGGGATTAAAGGATGGTCTTACTTGTGGGGCAGTCCTTTATGTTGTTCTTAAGCCTCATACACACGGTTGGACGTACTGATGCCACTTCAAAAGAGGACGTTCAATGACTCCAGCGCCACCTTTGGTCAACTTCTGTATTGTAGTCTGTTCTTTTGCATTGGTTCTGAGCATGCGTGTTTGTACCTTGTACAAAAGTCTGATGCTTTTGCGTACACACGGTCGGACTTTGCTCCATCGGACTTTTGTTGCCAGAAAGTTTGTCCGTTCGCACAGCCAACAAAAGTCCGATGAAAACAGAAAAAGTTTGTCCGATGGAGCGTACACACAGTCGGATGTTGCTCCAAAACAGCTAATTTGCATGTTTGTTGTCAAAAAGTCAGACCGTGTGGGCCTTTAGACTGACTATTATTGGGGCCCTTTTGCAAAGCGTTGCTTCACTTAACAGCTCAGTAATCCAGCATGCAGTATACCTGCCATAAAGGTGTGGTAGGAGGTGTTGTATATTCAATGTCCTGCCTCCAGTAACTCAGTTCCTGTTAGTAGTGTGAAAAATGGGCAGTGCCCTTTCACCAATCCCCTGGTGCAGCTGTAGGAAGAGGTGCCTCCTCAGTCTCTCAACAGAATGCCTCAGGAGATTCAGCTGTAGGCAGAAGAGGGTGGGAGGATTTTCTGGTCTCCAGATCTCGGGCTCAGTCACAGCTGATCTGGCTTCTCAGTAGTGTGGTCAGCATGCAGCAGAGGTCCTCTCCTCGATTCTGTTGCCGCCAAGGCGAAGAACTTTCCTAGGCAGTTTAATAAAAATCATCTTTCACTCCTCCCGATGCACATTAACTATTAGGATCTGTATTGTAAGGAGTCTATTGGTCGCATTATATGGCTGCCATTTTAAACCACAACTCCCAGAATTCTCAGCACACAGTAGTCTATGGCCTTGCTTGACTCTAGCTCTCCCCCTGCTGACCAGAGGAGAGCGGTGCAGCACAACATCATCACAGTAGAAGGAAAACAGAATGAAAGGTAATGTCTCTTTCTCTATATTGCTGTAGTCCAGCACTTGGCTACACAATCACATGATGAAATTGAGGAGTAGTCTTTTCCTTTATGCATTTTGTAATATAGTTTCCTCAGGAGGATCAAGGGAGGTTAACATTGCACAATTGTTCATCCAACATCAAAAGGAAGGTCGACACACCAATTTGTGCCCCCGGAAGGGGCAGTGAAAGCACCAATGAGCATGCCCAAGAGATCTATTTGTGTATTCCCAAAGTGTGTGCCTGTTTGGAGCACAGATATAAGTGGCCGTCTGTGTGCCAAGTTCATATGTTTGTGTTGGGCACTATCTGCACTCTTTGGGAGCAAATTTGGGCTCATCATGTGCTAATAGTGTCCAACAAAAAGATACCAACTTGACGGACAGACAGACACTTATACAGTTGTGCTCATAAGTTTACATACCCTGGCAGAACTTATGATTTCTTGGCAATTATTCAGAGAATATAAATGATAGCTGAAACTACCCAAATGACCCTCATCAAAAGTTTACATACCCCAGTTCTTAATACCATGTATTGCCCCTTTAACATCAATGACAGCTTAAAGTCTTTTGTGATATTTGTGGGTGAGGCTCTTTATCTTTTCAGATGGTAGAGCTGCCCATTCCTCTTGGCAAAAAGCCTCCAGTTTCTGTATTATCTTGGGCTGTCTTGCATGAACTTCATGTTTGAAATCTTCCCAGAGTGGCTCAATGATATTGAGCTCAGAAAACTGAGATGGCCACTCCAGCACCTTCAATTTATTCTGCTGTAGCCAATGACAGGTTGACTTGGCCTTGTGTTTTGGATTATTGTCATGTTGGAATGTCCATGTATGTCCCATGCGCAGCTTCCTGGCTGATAAATGCAAATGTTCCTCCAGTATTTTTTGATAACATACTGCATTCATCTTGCTATCAATTTTTACCAAATTTCCTGTGCCTTTGTAGCTCACACATCTCCAAAACATCAGCAATCCACCACTTTACCTTTCATCATAGGCCTTGTTGACTTCTCCAATTGTAGGGTTTATGGTTGTGGCCAAGAAGCTCAATTTTGGTCTCATCACTCCAAATGACTTTGTGCCAGAAGGTTTAAGGCTTGGCTCTGCTGTTTGGCATATTGTAAGCAGGATACTTCGTGGGATTTGCATAGTAATGACTTTGTTCTGGCAAGTCCACCATTTAGCTCATCTTTCAAGTGCCTCCTTATTGTGCATTTTGAAACAGTCACACCACATGTTTTCAGAGAGTCCTGTATTTCACCTGAAGTAATTTGTGGGGGCTTCTTTGCATCCCAAACAATTTTCTTGGCAGTTGTGGCTGAAATTTTAGTTGGTCTACCTGACTGTGGTTTGGTTTCTACAGAACCCCTCATTTTCCACTTCTTGATTAGAGTTTGAACACTGCTGATTGGCATTCTCAATTCCTTAGATGTCTTTTTATATCCCTTTCCTGTTTTCTACAGTTCAACTACCTTTTCCCACAGATCCTTTGATAATTCCTTTGCTTTCCCCATGACTCAGAATCCAGAAACATCAGTGTAGCACTGGATGAAAGATGCAAGCGTCTGTCAGAAGTCCAGAAACTCATTGGCCTTTTATACATACACACACACACACACACACACACACACACACACACTAATTACAAGAAAACAGATCACAGGTGAGGATCATTACCTTGAATAGCCATTCAAACTCATTTGTGTCAACTTGTGTGCATGTTATCAGGCCAAAATCACCAGGGTATGTAAACGTTTGATCAGGGTCATTTGGGTCGTTTCTGTTGCCATTATGATTTAAAAAAAAAAAAAAAAAAGTAAACAGTTGTTTGATAATATATGGCTTCAGCCAAACACTAACCACGAGTAAAAGAAAAGTTTGTGTGTTATCATTCATATTCTCTATAAAATGGCCAGGAAATCATACATTCTGCTAGGGTATGTCAACTTATGAGCGTAACTGTATCTGCTCTATATAGGCACCGACTTTGGAAATCAAATAGATCTTTTAGGCATGCTGACTTACTACAGGCTTTGAAAAATATACCAGGGGCTTCCACTGGCCCTTGTCGGGGAGCAATAATTGTGCCACCAAATTCTCTTTTTGATGGCCAAAAGGGCAGTATTGCAATATTAACCTTCCTCTAACTGCCTGAGCAATCATTACTGTAAAATTTGTCAAGGAAAAGACTACTTCTATCTTTCATGATTGACTGACTTGTAATACTGAAAAGACAGGCAGTATGCCTCATAATATGATATAGCATACATTTAGGGATTTACTGATATTTAGAAGGTTTTTATGTTCAATGTCCATTGATTGTAAAATGATTGTATTATTTAAAAAAATGTGAACTATTAAATAAAAATTATAAAATTGTAATATTGTGTTAAGCGTATTATTTGGCATCTGAAAAGTCTCTAGGCATCCTGTATCGTAATATAAGTAATTCCCCAATGTTACCGAGACATAGTGCCACAACACATCTGTGAGTTACATAGTTAAGTTTGAATATTATTCATTTAAATACAATCTGTCCTGAATAGACCCACTTATACTCTGTTTCACAGCAGTTTCCCTGCTCCATTGCAGAAATTGTATGATGCTTCCAGGTATGGGGCAGCTTGTGAAAGAATATGTCATTTGTTCAGAGTCCCTTCAGGAAAAGAAAATTCTACAAAGCATATTAACCCATATCAATCAACAGCAATCACCTTTCAGTGTTTTGCCTACTTTGAGTTGATAATAAATGGTTTCTATGGGTTACTACAAACCACAGCAGTGAAATAATAGAGTGTACAAAACAACATTGATGTCACACTGACCTTAACATTTGTAAATGATTCCTGGCTAAATGATCCTTGATCCTGAGAGTAGCCTGAAGGCATGGCAACGCCACTGAAGGCATTTGGAGGGTCAGTAGTAAAAGCAAAACTGCTCTAAAAATGTGGAGAAATGAAAAACATGTATATTAGTGCCATCTTCATCTAACTCCAGTACAGTAAAATTAAATATAACCCAAAGTCTTACAATGTTCTGATCATAGGGAAAATTGTACCTTTATTTTGCAAGATGATAGCTATATGTCATTTTAACCCATAATGCTTTATTAGTCAGTTTGTTAGTAATCAGGGCTGTATACCTCTTGCTATGTTGCATGAATAAAAAGGGGTGATCACTAGATAAAATCAGGTGAGGATGAGGGCAATATAATTAATTCAAATAGACCCAGACATTAGTATGTATTAATAACATTTAATGTATATTTAACCAGAGTCATGGTTAATGCAATGTGCAGGTCTTATGCACTGGTACGATTAACATTCCCTAAATGCTGTTCCCCTTTCTCACCACAAGATGGAGCTTCTTTCAGACTCACTCACAACTGGAGCACTGAATGTTGGAAGATGTCGTTTGGGCCAGGAGAAATGCCAATGCCATACCGATAAAATAAACTATAGGACCCAGTGTGCCTGGAGGTAGAAGGAGCCAGGTGAATAGAAAAGCCCAGGAAAGAGCAGGGACAGTTGGAAGATAGCTGCAAGTTTGTGAAGAAGGGAAGAATCTGTTGTGGAGAGAGGAGAGCTGATGGTTAGAGACTCGGTGCTGTATCCTTGGCAGGGCCAGTCAGCTCCAGACAGTGGCGAGCTGCTGCATTCAGTTGGACTGGGAAAAAGGCTGAGTGCTTGTGTCAGGGGATCTGGAGTGCATATTCCACAATAGTTGACTGCATCTGCTGACAAAAAACTGCTGCATCACAGAGGCCAATACTCATCTGATTGTAACAGGAAGCTGCCTAGAACCAACATCATCTTAAAGGGGACCCCTGTTTGAAAAGGAAGCCTGCTTCTAAAAATACAGTGGTAGTGGTGAGTGGGTCATAGACCCATCAATAATCTATTATTTGGCTTTGTGCTTATTCACCTGGAGAATCTCACTGTTCTTTTCCTCCATTTACATCTTCCACTTGCTTACTACTGATCACTGCTAGACAAGTTGGCCAGAGTATATACTTGCTATCAAACAACACTTAACACTTGTCTGACCCCTCCCATTTCAGTGCTCCAAGAAGCTCATTGTTACCCAGAACTGTATCACTGGTTGCGGGGATATCCTTCTCTCTAACAAGTGTTCCAACATCTTCAAGTTCCCCAGCGTAGCCGGCAGAAGACTAACCTGAAAGACTGGGAATCATTCACCTGCTATTTAAATAAAAAAACGGCATGGGTTCCCCTCCAAAAGCATACCAGACCCTTATCCGAGCACGCAGCCTGGCTGGTCAGGAAAGGGGTGGGGACAAGCGAGCGCCCCATCCCACCCCTGAAACGTACGAGACTGCGGGCAGGTACTGTACCAGTCTGTCATTGCCCTATGCTGCTCATTTAGTGAGGGAATCTATAGTTTATTTTGGTTCAGTTTGAACTTGAGGTAGCACCCTAAACATATCAATTAAAGCCTTGTAATAGTGTATACTGCAAAAATGTCTTCACCGTTTTACTACGCTTGTCTGAACATTAATTGACAATATACCATACTTTTTACTTTATCACAACGTCTCAAGTCTCATTTAAGAGGCTAAAGCTAGGTTCACATCTGTGTGTAATTATTACTGCATTAACGCACCTGTTTCCCACAGCCGCAACCACCCACGCAGAAAAATGCAGGAGCGGTGTGCAGGTGCCATTAATGCTAATAGCATGCCGCAAGCACTGGAAATCGCACTTCTCTTGTGGTTGCCATGTGGGCTGCAATTTATAAAATGCTTCAGGGACCTTTCCCCTGTATTTCAAATGAATGCAAGTAGGAAAAAAGTTGGCACTTTACATCAACTTTGGTGAAGATCCACATGTCTAATTACACACCTTAATATAAAAAGAAAGGAGTTAAAAACATTTTTGTAAATTACGACTGAATGCAGTCCATAACGTCTGTAGAAAAGCACTTGAAGGCAGCTCAGTGGAGATTTAGAAGCAGAACTCTGTAGAATAGGAGAGAAAGCGCCACTCTAAGTGCAGTACTGAACAAAATGTATTCAAGCATAGGATTTATTGTACTCACAAAAGTATGTGACAGGTATACATATCAAAAAAGTAAGCCGTGCAGGAGTGAGTCCATCAGAGGCAGAGATGTGGAAACCGTGGAGCGTGTTGCGTTGGTGGATGCCGGCATTACCTGGTTCTCAGAAGCAGGGAATGCCAGTGGATGACTCACTTCCTGTCGGACGGTTTGTCAGTAACAGGCGACACGTTTGTGGAGCATGTGCTCCTTCCTCAGTCCTTTGATATGCCTACCTGTCACATAATTTTGTAAGTACAATAAATCCTGTGCTTGAATAAATTGTGTTCAATACTGCACTTAGAGTGGCGCTTTTGTGCTTTCTCCCCTATTTCAAATGAATGGGTTGTTGTGCTTGTATAAAACGCGAGCCACACAGATATGAACCTAACCTAAGGCATTAACAAAAAAATAATTTCTACATATTGATGTGTATACTGAGGTGTAAGTAGTGCTGAGGTCTTTGTCAAGGTAAGAACAAAGGACCTGACATAAACAGCGGCTCCTGCGGGGTTAGTGACTGGTGTGACACTTTACAAACTCCTTGAAGAGGAATGCTACAGGGGTTTGATAACCTGTCAAACATTAAAATTACATTTCCTTCAAAAGAAGTCTATGGGCATCCTAAAGCAGCCTAAAGGGTAATGCCACTGGAAAAAAAATATAGAAAGTAAAACAAAAATAATATAGCATCTACATTTGCTACTGAAGCCATCTACACAGTAGCAGATCTTTACAGAAAGCTACAAAAAGGAGTTTTCCTGGGCCCGGCAGGTTCTGTGTACAGGGGCTGTGTACAGTCTTCAGGAAAACACACCTCCTGTTCTCCATGCTATGTCCACAGAAGCATGCTCTCTAGATCTTATCTGCTCTGTACCTCCAAAGTCTGCCAAAGAAGAGCATAAGTCAGTCTACTTGGAGACCATGCTGCTTGCTTGTAACCAGGGCCACTGTTAGGAATCACAGGGCCCTGTAAAGCCTACCGGATGCAACTCCCCCCGTGAAGATATCAAAATTATATTTTCACCAAAAATACATGAAAATCATCATTAGTGGTAGAGCTGCACGATTCTGGCTAAAATGAGAATCGCAATTTTTTTTGCTTAGAAGATAGATCACGATTCTCGCGGCGTAACACCATCCTTCACATTAAAACAAAAAAAAAATAATTGGGCTAACTCTACTGTTTCTTTTTCTTTTTTTATTCATCGATGTGACTTTTTTTCCCAAAAAATTGCATTTGAAAGACTACTGGTCAAATACAGTGTGACATAAAATATTGCAGCAATTGCCATTTTATTCCCTAGGGTCTCTGCTAAAAATATATATAATGTTTGAGGGTTCCAAGTAATTTCTAGCAAAAAATATTGATTTTAACTTAAGTAAGAAGTGTCAGAAAAAGATTTAGACTTTAAGTGGTTAAACCTCCTGCATTTACACAATTTGGCAGTCTTCCATTATTTATTTACACAGACGGTTTATCCCTTTGATCTAAGAAGGAAGCTTAGTTACAATGTTGCAAGTTAAACAAACTTCTCAGACTCCCCTAATGTTTTCTTTTGAGTGAGCAGATAGTTTCTCCACTTGTTTATATGAAATAATCGGCAACCTCTGCAGAAGAGATCATCAGAGGGGGTGAATCGAGATCACAATTTCTTAATGATTAATTGTGCAGCTCTAATTAGTGGACACAAGAATTCTGTCTCACCCCAGAATGCACACAAACTTTCTATTCTAGAACAAATCTTCTCCCCCAAATCCCCCTCCCAGCACAAATCTTTGCCCCTCCAATTCCATATCCCAGCTCAAATCCCACCCGAATCCCCCTTCCTAGCACAAATCTCCCTCACCCCAAAAAATCACCTGCCCAGCACACATCTTCTTTCTTCTCAAACTTTCTATCCTAGCACAAATCTTCTCCCCACAAATACCCCCTGCCAGCACAACCCCCCCCCCCCCCCCCCAATCCCTCCTATTAGCCCCCTGATTCTTCCCCAACACCCTTCTGGCACAAAATCCCCTCCCAGCACTAATCTTCTTACTTCACTTTTCCTAGGACAAACTCCCACAAATCCCTTCTCCTAGCACAACCTCTTCTAAATTACCCTTCCTAACACAGATTCTTCCTCCCTACCCAAATCCCCCACCCCTCTCCTGGTTCAACACCCCTCCCCCAAACCCTCCTCCTAACACATATCCCCTCTCCCAAAACCCCCATTAGTTTTCCCAACACAAATAGCCACTGACCTAACTTACAGGGGGAAGCCAATACAAAGCCAGCAGGAGGTGCGCTGTGTTCTGCTCTCACCTCCTGTCAGAAGAGCATTCCTCTACACTCAGTATACAGCACATGAGACCGGATCTTACTGTACATTGCATTGCACTGTATACACACACCAACTCAGCCCCCTATCTCCTCCAAAGGTTGCTCTTCTCCCAGCAGCAGGAAATGTGGATAGGGGGCACTGTGTGTATACAGTGCAATGCCATATATAGTAAGAGCGATCCCTGGTCTCTACTGAGCGCAGAGGAACGCTCTTCTGACAGGAGGGAGAGCACAACACAGCGCACCTCCTGCTGGATGTTTCCTCTCTGCTCCAGCCTCCCGTCTCCCATCCCCAGCTGTGTGTATGGGCTAGGGCGGGGGAAAGCGCTGAGCAGCGGCCAGCTTATGATCCAAGGAAGGGACGGCCTGGGCCCCCTGTGTCTCTCACCCAGCAAACCGGCTTTCAGTTGCTGGATGAGAGACACGCAGGGAATTGTTATGTCATGAGTTCTTCTCTGCTCCACCGATTCTCCTGCTGTCCAGGCCCCCTCTCTGTGCCGGGGCCCCCTTCAGGAGAAGCGGTGGTCCCCCGTATCATCAGCTCTGCTTGTAACATTGCACAGTCTCCAGAAACTGTTTTCCCTTTGCTTCCACAAACCACATACAGCCCCAGGCTTCCCCCAAGTGTCCCCCCACCACCAGTTCCATGCTGGGACAGCATACTGGATACAAATGATTACATGATAGGAAAAATGGCTATGGCTGTATTCATGAGGAGAGAGAACATGGGGTAATCAGGCTTGGAATAAGAGAGTATCACCTTCCTGCACACAGGAGGCATCATTTAAAGCCACCTTCATTCTGTTTGCCGATTTACCTTTCCACAAGAAGGTCCTTTATTGTATGAGGTTTGACGTGTTTCACCTAAAAAATCAGAAGAGATTATTATGCATTGATCCCTGTTCCTTAGGCATCGTCCTTAGTACACAATATGTAAGTAAAAATAAAACTCCTGCACTGCCACCAAATTATAATATGGAAATAACAAAATATTTTAAAATAATTACCGGTACACCAAACTGCTGATGACACTTTTCATGTGCTCCCACATTCAAAATAAAAATCAAAGGTTATATAATATATATGTGATAATAATGCCCTCACCTTAACCACCTCAGCTCTGGAAGGTTTTACCCACTTTTACCTATTTTTTGCGATACGGCACTGCGCTGATTTAACTGACAATTGCGCAGTCGTACGATGCTGTAACCAAATAAAATTGATGTCCTTTTTTCCCCCCACAAACAGAGCTTTCTTTTGGTGACATTTGATCACCTCTGCTGTCTTAATATTTTGCATATAAACAAAAAATGACCGACAATTTTGAATATTAAAACAATATTTTTTTAATTTCTGGTATAAAACATTCCCAATAAAAACATCTAAAAAAAAAAAAAATCTAATTTCTTCAATTTAGGCCAATATGTATTCTGCTACAAATTTTTTGTAAAAAAAAAATAAAAAATCCCAAAAGCGTATATTGATTGGTTTGGGCAAAAGTTATAGCGTCTACAAAACATGGTATATTTAGAGACTTTCTTTTTTTTATTTTTATTGTTTTTGTTAGTAATGGCGGCTATCAGCGATTTTTAGCTGCGATGTTGTGGCAGACAAATTGGACACCAGTGACATCCATACTGTGATCAGTGCTAAAAAAAAAAAAACACAGTATAAATGACACTGGCAGGGAAGTGGTTAACACCAGGGGCGATCAAAGGGTTAAGTGTGTGCCTGGGAGATGCTTTGTGGGGAATTGATACAATGGAGGAAAGGAGTGATCGTGTTTCAGCTTAGCTGAGACACAAGATTTATTTTGCTCCCTGACAGATCAGCGGTTTGCCTTGTTTACATAGGCACACCACACCGCATGAGCGGTACATGCAGGCAAAGTGATGTACCCCTACGTAGCTGCCAATGATTAAGGGTTGTGGCCTGCTGTGTCCAATCACAGCCCAGAGCCCAGTGACAAACAACACAGGGCTCTGTACAGAGTGAACGTTCTCGCTGTTTCTTATAACTGCAAAGCAGGGATAAGAAACAAAGAGGTCTTTAGTAAAAAAGCAGCACACATCACACATTGTTAGGCACACTGTTAACGCCTTGATCGCCCTAAATGTTAACCCATTCCCAGTCAGTGTCCTTAGGACAGTGTATATTATTAGCACTGATCACTGTATTAGTGTCACTGGTGGTGGCAGTTAGCCAGCCCCCCCCTCCCCCCCCCCCCCCAGCTTAAGTGACAGATTTCCCACCATACTCAGATTATAAATCACTGATCACCGTCATTAGTAGTATTTAAATATCCTATATATACACTGTGTATAATATATATATATATATATATATATATATATATATATATATATATATATATACACACACCATAGTTTGTAGATGCTATAACTTCCATGCAAACCAATCAAGTACACTTCTTTTAGAAGAGACAAAATATATGTTGGTCGCAATTTATGAAGAAATTTGATTTTTAAATGTTTTATTGGATATGCTTTATAACAGAAAGTAAAACAGATTGTATTGACAGCTCTATTTGTGTGAAAAAAATTTGCTAAATTTCCTTTTGGGTACAGCATTGCATGACCAGTATCACAGTGCTAAATAGCAAAAAATGGCCTGGCCATGAAGGGGATAAAACCTTCCATTTAACAATGATGACCGAGCCAGACTGCCCGGCACTGTGTGTGCAAGGAAGAGCGAGCCAAAAGTAGAACTTGAAGTCCAGATTTCATTTTATTCTGACTTTTATTTTGTAAATACCGTATTTATGAGTGTATAACACTCACTTTTTTCCCCTTAAAGGCAGGGGGAAAAATCGTGGGTGCGTGTTATACGCCGATCCCCCGAGATTCTGAGCCTCTGGGCAGCTTTCTGCCGCCTTCGGCTCTTCTCGGTGGCTTTCGGGCCACCTTCGGCTGTTCTCGGCAGCTTGCGGCCACCTTCGGCTGTTCTCGGGGGCCGAAAGCCGCCGAGAACAGCCGAAGGTCGCCATTAAAAAAAAAAAAAAAAAAAAAAAAAAAACTGACAAGGCGGGCAAGGCTGACTGACAAGGCTGCAATGGCGGGCAAGGCTGACTGACAAGGCTGCAATGGCGGACAAGGCTGACTGACAAGGCTGCAATGGCGGACAAGGCTGACTGACAAGGCTGCAATGGCGGACAAGGCTGACTGACAAGGCTGCAATGGCGGACAAGGCTGACTGACAAGGCTGCAATGGCGGACACGGCTGACTGACAAGGCTGCAATGGCGGACAAGGCTGACTGACAAGGCTGCAATGGCGGACAAGGCTGACTGACAAGGTTGCAATGGCGGACAAGGCTGAATGACAAGGCTGCAATGGTGGGCAAGGCTGACTGACAAGGCTGCAATGGCGGACAAGGCTGACTGACAAGGCTGCAGTGGTAGACAAGGCTGACTGACAAGGCTGCAGTGGTGGACAAGGCTGCAATGGTGGACAAGGCTGCAGATGGACAATGATAAGGCTGCATTGATGGGCATTTAAATGTTTTGTTTTTTTTCCTTAAACTTCCCTTCTAAACTTGGGGTGCGTGTTATACGCTGATAAATACGGTTCCATTTTATCAATCTAGTACAGCTTTGTTCAACACTACAAAGCCTCAATGGGGGTAGGGCTTTTACCTCCTAAAATGCATTTGGACTTTTGTCTATGATCATACGAGAATAAACAAGCATATGACAGCCCATGTATTTAGAGCACCATTAGTTTAAGCAATACCATTGTAATACACAGAAGCCTCCATGTTTAAAATTGGTTCCTGTTTTTTATTTTTTATGCTTTTCTTTCACTTATAGGAGGAGTTCCACCCCCGCCTCACCAAAATATTAAAAGTCAGCAGCTACAAACACTTACCTGTCCAGGATCCCACAATGTGGGCACCCCAGACAATTTTCCGATCGGCTCTTGGGTGCTGCCGCCACTTTCCATGGTAAGGGAAACCAGCAGTGAAGCCCTTTGGCATCACAGCCAGTTCCCTACTGTGCGCTGTGCTTTCTAACTGGCCCCGTGGCAGAGGAAGGAGGAGGGGGGCCGAACTTCCAAGGGATCTAGCTGCAGCGAGGTCTCCCAGAAGTAGGGACAGGTACCAGCTCCCCCTGAGGGAGGAAGCACCCAAAAGGGGAAGCTCCGCTTTACTATTAAATCACACCACTTGCTTACATTTATTAGATGTCTGCAAAAGCACCTGGACTTGCTCTTTTGTTTGTTTTGCTAAATCCTTCATAAGCTTGGCCTGAAAGTCTTGCTGTTGTTGCTGGATTTGCCCAGAAATTAAGTTGTTTTGCTGCTGTATCAAGATCGTGATTTGCTGTAACAAATCTTCAGATAACTTCAGTTGAGTGTTCTGGTATTCCTTGAGTTGGAGCAGTAGGTCTTGTTGATGGCGCTGTTGGTCATCTTTGTGATTCTGTTGCACATATAACTCTCTTTTCATGTCCAAAAGTTGCTGTAATATGTGCAATTGTTGGTCCTGCTGTGGCTTTTGTTGTTCACTCATCAGTGTAATTAAATGTTCAATGTATGCAAAGATCTGAGTGCAGAAAAAGAAATGGCCTCAACAACTTGCTTCATTTGAAATTCCATGGAGACTGGATGTCAACAGGTTGACTCACACAATTCTTATCTTAAATAAATAATTACAAGCCTGATTATGAGACAACACCACATCCCCTGTATATATGGGAAAACAAAGAATATCTATTGATGCAACAACTATTTATTATACCATTCTATATGAAAAACATGTGGGTTTGATATTAACACTTTAAAATTCATGATTCATTTTCCAAAGATACCTACTGCCTCTGGGGTTTTCTCTGTTATACCCTCTACATATGGAGTATATATTTTTATATACAGTGGGGAACAATACGATTTTTTTGTACTCACCGAAAAATCCTTTTCTCTGTAATTCACCAACCAACACAGCTCCTCTCTGTAACAAATGGGTTGTTAGCCTTATCACTACGAGAATACTAGGCAAAGTTGTAACACAACACTCAGAACTCTTAGTTCTGCCCATGGGGGCGGTCCCACAGGCTACAACCCTCTACCCTGCAAAGCAGCCTTAGTACGTCAACTTGCAGTATAACATAAAGATAACAAGGAGGGGCGGGTGCTGTGTCGGTCGGTGAATTTTCTCTAATATTCACCGACTGACACAGCTCCTCTCTGTAACAAATGGGACGTCCCCAAGCAGTGCCAAAACGGGGTGGGAAAAAAACAGCATAAAAACTTCATCTACCATGACAAGTGGGAACTAGTAAAACTATACCCACAAAAAAAAACAGCAGTTCGTGGAAAACCACCACAAAAAAAGGGCATCCTCAACAGGAGTGATCCGCAGACCGCACCAAAACTGCGGAAGTAATGCAACAGTGCATTAACATAACAGTACTGCCTTTTTATCGAAAAACCAGGAAAATATATCTATTGCATATTTAATTGCAACTACACGGCCGCCTGCAAAACTTTGCAGCCAAAACAGGCGATACACTGACGTCTACCTTATAGAACTTGGTAACTGTATGGACAGACGACCAGGTCGCCGCCTTACACACCTGAGCGACCGACGCTTGGTGTCGGAAAGCCCAAGACGTTCCGATTTCCCTTGTGAAGCGGGCGGTGACCGGAAAGGGGGGAACCTGCCCCTTCAATGCGTAGGCTTGTACTACAATCTGTCTGATCCACCTGGAAATGGTGGCCGACGAGACCGCCATGCCTTTCTTTGGACCAGCCACCGAAACAAACAGTGAGTCTGACTTCCGAAAGGGAGCTGTGGCAGACAAATACACCTTCAGAGCCCTAACCATGTCCAGAGTGTGAAGGGCCACCTCCTTAGGGTGCTTCAGCTTAGGACACAGAGATGGAAATACAATGTCCTCATTGATATGAAAAGCCAAGTCCACTTTTGGTAGAAAGGACAGTTGCAGACACAACACCACCTTATCCCTGTGGATAACCAGAAAGGGCGACTTGCAGGACAAGGCAGTCAGTTCGAAACCCTCCTGGCCGATGTCATGGCCACTAGAAAGACCACTTACTGGGAAAGAGTCAACAGGGAATCTCCCTGACATTTTCAAATGTTTTTTGAAGCACTGACAACACCAGGTTCAAATCCCAAGGGAGTAACAGTGGACGCACCGGAGGGACTACATGTCGTACCCCCTGAACGAAGGTACTCACTAGGGAGTGTGATGCCAGTGGTCGTTGAAAAAAGACAGCTGAGGCTGAAATTTGCCCGTTGAAGAAAGAGCAGGATTCTGGATATGGAAAAGGAGCACGGATGCCATCCTTTCGCCTCACACATGGAGGTGTAGGCCTTCCAGGTACGATGGTATATCTTCCGAGAAGAAGATTTCCGTGCTCTCAACATAGTTGGAATTACCGAGTCTGACAGACCCAGGTTCCTCAACACCTGGCTTTCAATAGCCATGCTGTTAAAGCCAGCGATGGCAAAGCAGGATGGAGAAGCGGACCTTGAGACAGGAGGTCCTCTCGCAACGCCAGTCGCCAGACGCACCGGGTCTGCGTACCAAGGACGCTGAGGCCAATCTGGGGCAACCAGCATTAGTGGGATCCCCTCGGCTTCCATTCTGCTAAGCAGACGTGGCAACAGTTTCAGTGGAGGAAAGGTGTAGATCAGCTGGTACTGATCCCACAGAGCCACCAGCGCGTCTGATGCGTCGGGCCACGGATCTCTTGTCCTGAACACGAATCTTGGCACCTTCCGATTGAGGCGGGAGGCCAGTAGATCCACGTCTGGTGTGCCCCACTTCAGGCACAGCAACCTGAATATCTCCGGATGCAAAGCCCATTCTCCTGGGTCCAGCATCTGAAGACTCAGTCCGCCTGCCAGTTCTCCATTCCCGGGATGTAAATGGCCGACAGGGCAGGTATGTGTCGCTCTGCCCACCAAAGTATGTGAGCGACCTCCCGTGCAGCGGCTGAGCTTCTTATTCCCCCTTGGTGATTGATGTATGCCACAGCCGTGGCATTGTCTGACCGAAAAGGTCCGTTGCGGGGGTGACCCCATTCCTTGTAAATGAACTTGTCAAAATAAGTCAGTCAGATACGGGAACACCTTAGGTGAACGTTATGGCTTGCGGGACCCAAAAGTGACCGGTACATCAGCAGAGGGATCCGCTGGCTCCTGAATCTTCAGGGTATCAAGCACAGCTGTGATAAGAGCTCCAACAAGTGCAAGTGCCTCAGGACCCGAGTCTGTGTCAGAGCTCTCCCTAGAGGACAGGGGGGGGGGGCGCTTTTTAGCACCTTTCTTCCCACATACCGCCTCCATCTTGGCAATGAACGAATTGAGGACCGCTGTCAGGGTGTCCATGGGAACTGCGCAGTCCGCAGGTGACCCGGTTGCAATTGCCTGGATTTCGGGGAAAGAAACACCAGTTTCTGAAGCCATGCTGACCCTACCCTGTCTGCCACCCGAAGGGGACTTAGGAAAGTGACAGTCCCACCCTCCTTGCTGCCGCCGACTGAGGGGCTCTAACCCGCTGGACTCACCATCCTGAGAAGTTCCGCTCTGTTCACAGCAGTGCCTGTAGACCCCTAGTGCTGCCAGGTGCAGAGGAAACCAAAACTGCGTTGGTGGCAGTCCGTCAGAACGATCGTTAAACGATCTGAAAAACATGCTCAGGCTACATAAAACAGCTGCCCAGCGTCCAGTAAAAACAGACAGGAAGCTGAGAGCACATGTAGCTGCTCCTGGAGAACACTGAACATGCTCAGGCTTCTAGAAAATGGCCGCCAGCGTCCTGCATAGGAAAGCACTGGGAAAATGGCCGCTTGAAGCCCAGAAGACATGCTGCCCTCGCCCAAACCTAAAATGGCCGCCGGCCAGATCCATGAGGGACAGAGACAGAAAAGTGTCAGAGACACAGCGCTGCACTGAAAACACAGCCAGAAGCACCTCTCGGGAGCTTAACACACATGATCCAGGCACCACCAGCCAGTCCCCCACCTCAGATGAGAGCCCTCAGGGATCTTACACACACCGCTCAGTATCACATGCAGCATCCCCCCCTCATGAGGGGGGGGAAGATAGGGACAGGGGAGAGAAGAGAGGGAGGCAAGGGACCCCCGATTCGACCTCCCAGGGAATGCCCAGCTGCTCAACCCTGCCGAGGCAGGGAGATCTGTACTTACAAGTCCTGAATAGCTGGGAGACATTCCATTGTAGATCTACACCTGATCGGTACAGGGTAGCTACTGGCCTCAGCATACTGTGACGCAGACATCAGTAGCCTGGAGCATAAAAGATCACCGACCACCTCTGGAGCTGAGGTATGTCGTGGCCTGCCGAGCCGTAGCTGCGACATGCACACGCTCGATGGCTGGACTGGGGACACTACAAGGATAAGGGTATCCAGCCTGTCACCCAGCCGGCTGTTAATAGTAGATCACAGGATCAATCATCTTGCGCAAAAACCCAAGCTTCTGCGTAAAAAAGCATGGACCTATGGGCCCGCAGGGTTCCTAGGTCCTTCTCCTTTACTAGGCAAAATAAAATGGAGGCTGCTTTGCAGGGTGGAGGGTTGTAGCCTGTGGGACGGCCCCCCGGGCGGAACTAAGTTCTGAGTGTTGCGTTACAACTTTGCCTAGTATTCTCCAAGTGATAAGGCTAACAACCCATTTGTTACAGAGAGGAGTTGTGTCGGTCGGTGAACATAAGAGAAATAATTATTTGATTCCCTGCAAATTTTGTAAGTTTGCCCACTTACAAAGACATGATGGGTCTATGATTGTTATCACACTTGTATTTTAACCACTTGCTTACTGGGCACTAAAACACCCTTCCTGACCAGACCAATTTTCAGCTTTTGGTGCTCTCACACTTTGAATGACAATTACTCAGTCATGCAACACTTTACCCAAATGAATTTTGTGTCCTTTTTTTCCCACAAATAGAGCTTTCTTTTGGTGGTATTTGATCACCTCTGGGGTTTTTATTTTTTGCGCTATAAATGAAAAAAGACCGAAAATTTTGAAAAAAAAACGCATATTTCTTTGTTTCTGTGACAGAATTATGCAAATTATAAATTTTTCTTCATAAATTTTGGCCACAATTTATACTGCTACATATCTTTGGTAAAAATAACCCAAATTAGTGGATATTATTTGGTCTTTGTGAAAGTTATAGAGTCTACAAGCTGTGGTGCGAATCGCACAAAATTGATCACATCTGATGTACTGGTGGCCTATCTCGCTTCTTGTGACCCGAACAAGTCAGGAAAGTACAAATACCCCCCAAATGACCCCTTTTTGGAAAGTAGACATTCCAAGGTATTTAGTAAGAGGCATGGTGAGCTTTTTGATGTTGTCATTTTTTTCCCACAATTCTTTGCAAAATTAAGATTTTTCATTTTTTTTTCTCCACAAAATTGTCATTGTAATAGGTTATTTCTCTCACATGGCATGTGTATACCACAAATGACACCCCCAAAAAAATTCTGCTACTCCTCCTGAGTATTACAATACCACATGTGTGGGACTTTTTCACAGCCTGGCCACATAGAGAGGCCCAACATGCAGGGAGCGCCATCACGTGTTCTAGGAGCATAAATTACACATCTAACTTGTTGACTACTTATTACACTTTTGAAATACCAGGACAATGACACGTGACACTGATGACAGATGGCACTGATACGTGGCAATGATGACACTTATACGTGGCACTGATGACACGTGGCACTGATGACAGATGGCACTAATATGTGGCACTGATGACACATGACACTAATACGTGGCACTGATACGTGCCACCGATGACAGATGGCACTAATACGTGGCACCGATGACGCGTGACACTGATGACAGATGGCACTGATAAGTGGCATTGATGACACGCGACACTGACAACAGATGGCACGTGACAGACAGGTGGCACTGATGACAAATGGCACTGATATGTGGCACTGATGACAGATGGCACTAATACGTGGCACTGATGACAGATGGCACTATGTGGCACTAATGACACGTGGCACTGATGACAGATGCCACTTATACGTGGCACTGATGACAGATGGCACTGGGGACAAATGGCACTGACAACAGGTGGCACTGGGGACATATAGCCCTGGGGGCAGGTGGCACTGGGGTGGGGTGGATTGCACTAGGGTGGATGGCACTGGGGCAGGATGGCACTGGGGGAGGATGGCACTTTTTTTTTACGCTTTTTTTTTTCCTCTCTGTGCACTGACGGCTGCTGCAGCCGTTCATCTCTCCCCTCTCACACGCTGTCTGTGTGAGGAGGGAGAGCGGCGCTGAGAGATGATCTCATATGTTTACATATGAGATCATCTCCCATTGGACACGCCGATCACACTGTAAACGGCCGCTGTGATTGGCCATTTACAGCGATCTGTGTTTGCCTGTCCCCGGGGGACACGGCGAACACAGAACTTCCGCGATGCGCGCCCGCGGCGGCGCGCATTGCGGAAGTAAACAATAGGACGTCCAGGGACGGCCAATTGCAGGAAAGCGCCCGCTCTAAGGCCGTAAATCGGCTATAGGGCGGGCGCGAGGTGGTTAAATGATAGAGACAAATGTTATAAATTGAGTTGCAGTTCAATGATTAAAATAAGTATTTGATCCCCTACCAACCAACAATTATTCTGGCTCCCAAACCCTGGCTACAATATGTGCTCATGTGGTACACAGATTAGTCCTGTCAATTTAAGAAGGTGCTCCTAACGACAACTCATGTGTATAAAATACACCTATAATTACAAAAATCATGTTACTGCAGGGTGGTACCGTGGACATGTATAGATATACTTTGCCTCATCCCTATATCAAGATAAGTCTCTCTGGCCATGGCCGCACGATTCCAGCGGCGCACACGCAGTGCGGCCGCCTTCGGGGGACTTGTCATTTTTGGCCGAGGCCAAGTGACGTCATGCGCGCACCTGCGTGATGGACGCCTTTGTTGGGACACATTTAACCTCCCTGGCGGTATGATTATTTTGGATTTTAGGTGCTGAAAGTGGTACAATTATTTTGCAGGAAAATTTGGCGTTTTATATTGTAGTCCTGGAATTCTTAGGAATAACTCACTTAAATCTGTTCAAACCAGAGTCTAGCAGACATCCCGGGTATGATAAAGTTTGAAAAATGAAATCATAAATTATAATATAATAAATAATTATAACAAATAATAATATAACAATAATACAAATTATTCAATAATGTAATCAAATCAAAAACACTGAAATTTGCTCAGTTGCAGAATTGTCACTGTCATTACTTTTCAGTATTTGATGACAGATCTCCGCACAAATCACTATCCCTCAATTCTGCGAGTGATTCTAATTTATTATCGCTGTTTTCTAGCTGGTCTAAAATCATTTTTGATGTAAAGGGACAGTTTTGGTTGCTATGGACAATCTCCAGTTTCCAGGCATAAAGAACAGTTTTTATAATATAAAACTGCATGCAGGACACTGGATAGACCACTAGGGGCAGAGGGGATGTGAAATAATTACATACAGCAATGTAATCTGTAAGATTACATTATACTGTATGTTTCACTTTTTTAATTTGGCACCGATCTCTGTCCCCGTGCGTCGCAATGCTCACAGGGAACGGAGATCGGCTCCATGATGAATCGAGCGGAGGACGAGCCGCTCGTACAGCGCGGGGACATCGCTGGATCCAAGGGAGAAGGTAAGTAAACTTTCTCCTGCATACAGCAATGCGGTCCCGAGTCTGGCTCGGGGTTACCGCTTTTGGTACAAAATTTCCACCCCGAGCCAGACTCGGGAACACCGCCAGGGGGGTTAAAAGCAAGAGACACCCAGCTGTGACTCAGGGAGACCTGTTGGTACATCTTATTGATACGGAGCTGAGCAAGGTTAAGGAACGGAAAGGCAGAGACATGTTCTCCAATGGAACACTTGAGTGAGCATTTTTTCACTACTTGGAACCCTGTCTGTGAACACTGCTCTATGGCTACTGGGCAGCAATTTGTTACTTGGTTTTGTGCATGCCACTATGTGATTATTTTCAGAACAAGAAAAAAGGATTTTGTAATACTAAACTACAGTGTCCAATACCATTGCATGGGATAACGTCCCCTTACAGGGGTCTATACCTACTGGGCATCTAATAGGGACAAGATATACCTCTAGTAATACCAGGCATAAGCTGTTTAAAGTGATTTGAGGTAAGAGAAATTGATTTATTTACCCTCAAATGTGTCCATTTAATAAACTGTGATAACCCAAGATCAGGATGATCACTGCTTATCTCAGAGCATTGCCAGTTTAATATACTGAGATGAGAACTGGAGAACTCTCCCAGAGAATAGCTTCTTCCTTCATCCATCTGCCTGCATGGTCAAAAGTGAAAGTAAAAACTTTCTCTACTGCAGTGGAAAATACATCAACAGCGGGTTAGAATTACATTAACTATACAATTACACACACACACACACATTATATATATATATATATATATATATATATATATATATATTCTCAGAGTCCTTCACATTTGTATATTACAGTGTACACCTTTGCAAAGGCAGTGTTGTGGCTACAGAAGTACAACTGATGCTGTGATTTTGACAGCTGCAAAGATGATGCATCGCTGATAACGCAAGGTGATGTGTACACGCATGGTGGTGGGCCCATTGGACCCATGCGCCACTCTGCGAGAGGCGGCAAATCATGCGCCAATCTGTGGTAGGGTGTGCAACATGGAGAGGCATGGGTGCAATATTTAGGGGGAGGGAGGAAGCTTCAGGGTCAGGGAACTTCGGCCTTCTCTGCTGCTGCCGAAGCTGCAGGTTTTTTCTCTCTGCGGGCCCACCCACCACCTGTAGCACAAAGCCAACAGGGTTTTGGAGCACTTCTTTTGGCTCTGTAATAGGTGACTGATAGGTGGTTGGCAGGGTCATAAGTCCTCTGGCGGCTGCTGCAGCTTCATCCTCCCGATCATCCTTGGTGTCAGTCTGCAGGCAGTGGGTGACAGCCTACTCGGTGCAGCTGTCCATGGCAAAAGTGTCCTTGAATGGCAGTTTTGAAATGTGGTCACCCTGGGGCAGGGGGGGGGGCAGGGTGCCAATTTCCCCCCTGTGCCACTCTGATGGCCCATAAAAGGGATGCACCACTTCACTCAGGCTGTGCACACCCTCCGTCCCCTCCCCGGGTCAAATGGCAGGCAGGCACCAGTAGCTAAGCAGACTCCTCAGCTCACTTTGCATGGAAAAGATATTTTCGGGTGCAAAAGTTTGTAGGCTGTCTAGCAGGCACTGGTGGTGATGGTTGGGGCGTCAAGCTGCTTGTTAACCTCACCAGCCTGTGTATGTTCTGGGACAGTGCCACTGTGAATGTTACAGGATGACTTCAGATGTAAGTAGGGACTATTGATGCAAAGGGGAACTCATAATGTAAAGGTGGGGGGGGACTGTAAAAGGAAACTCTTGATGTTAATTAGGGGGCTCAAGATGTGAAAGGGGCATACTGATGCTAAGTATGAAGCTCCGGATGTTAAGGGGGAATCCTTAAAAAGTTCTAAAAAGTACCACTGTTATGAAGCTTAAGGGTATTGAAACCTAATGTTGCTTTAATTTAGATTGTTCTACTGTTCCCTCTCTTCGCATTTACTAAAGTTGAATAAAAAATATACAAAAACCACACACTGGATTTCTGATAAAAAATTTTTTAATGAACAATATATAAAATTTCAAACAAACAAAACAAGGTCTTTTTACTGGTCCCCTATTTAGTATCATTGACAAGGGGGAGCAACGTGGATGACCAACAAAAATAGTCAATATTAAATTTGTCAACATTTAACATTTTTATAAAACCAAGACAACAAAAAAATAAGTTACAGAACTTCGGACTAGGAACATTATTTAACTTAACAAACCCTAGATCTGTGTATTTATTCAAATGTTTGAGGGATCCCTCCCATAGTTTAAATCATCCATGGTGCCAGTTATTGGTTTGGCAGCATCATATGACCAACAAGATGCAGAAGAGCAAGGGAAATTTTTTATGTTCTTCTAGCATCTCTTTGAAGACTGTTTGCTGCTGCAAAACTGCAGTAGTAAGACGCTCCATGTTGTCATTGGACCGTCTCATTTCGGCAACAATGGAGTTCTGAATAGACTCTTGGATCGATTGTCTATCCCTTAAGCTTTCCCTTAATAAATTTAAGGTCTGCTCCATTTGAACAGCGGCACTACCAGCTGCCTCTACTCTGTCAGCTAGCAGTTGCCTTCTCCTTCCTCTGGGAACCCGTATAGGGCCAGAAGAATTATTATCCGGTGCATGATGCACTCTTTCTTCTTCTTGATCTGCAAAATAATAAATAAAAAATATATTTTTTAATAAATAAATAAAAAAATAAAATATTCAAAAACTATTCTTGCTATGAAATATAAAGAAAAAATAAATAAAGAAAAGTTTTGGTGGTTTGTAGATTTATTTGTTAGAGGTATAGCATCCACTGCTCCACCCGGATTGGAGATTACATTTTCCAGCTGATCTGCTTGAAAAAAGAATATTTTTGTTATTTTGTCACACTTTTTATAAGGGGGCAACTGATATTTTCATCTTTACATTTTCCAGTATGTGATGGTCCAGGTTGTGGATCTTCTTCATTTCAAACTTCTTCAGGAGCTAATTAAGAAAAAAAGAAATGTATAACTAGTAGAAAATTTCGATTTTAATGAAATTGTTGAAAGACAGGATATTTAATAAAGAAGCGACCCTAGCAGTTTCTTCTGTCATAAATACTTCCTCCTCCCTGTCAGCCATCATGTGCTCAGTGATCTGCGCATGCATGGCTAAACACATTTTTACAGCCCCAATCTGTGTCGCTCTGATGGGACTACAAACCACAAGCTCGGGAGTGACATTGCTGCGGCCAAGACTGGGCGAAGATGGAAGCCCCTGGCACCTGCCAGATTAATTACAATGCAGCTCTGGAGGATTCAGTGCGACAGGTAAACATGCTATATTGTGCGAATATCCTATGCATACTAGCACACTAGAACACCCGGTGTGGCCCTAAAAAGAACACGATAGTGGACTTTAGTACCACTTTATATATGTTCATATTGTAACATAGCAAAGGTTAACTAATAAGTAGAAGTTTCAGGTGTCGACAAAAGGATATTTTACACTTACAACACAGGTTTGAAGCCTCCATTTCTTCAAACTCCAACACAATTTGAGTGTTCTGTAAAAAAAAAAAAAAAAAAAAAAAAAAAAAAAATTTTTTAGGCTGAACATTACACAGAATATCTACAGTTGTGCTATAATTATGATCTAAATTATACATGTGTTAATGTATTTGTACAGTAAACTGTATGAGTAGTATACACTGCCAATGTGATCACTAAATTTAAAGTCACATGAAAGCTCTATTTGTAATTTTTAAATTAAATTAACATACATTTTCAACATACCCGCTCTGTTTAAAGGTATTGTGCATTTCACCATTCCGCATGAGTCGTGGGGGGGGGGGGGGGTTGTTGAGAGCACTTTATTTTTAATTATTACTAGTTTTAAAATATTATATTTTTTGGACAATGTCCCATTCCTTTTTTATAATTTTTTATAATTAAATGGTATGAAAACAGATGAAAAACATCAAAACATCCTGTTTTAGATAGAACGGCCATTGATCTGTATTCTTTATGTAGAGATCTGGCCTCCAAAACCTCTAATCTAACTGTGGGCTTCTTCCACCAACTGTATGGCCCCTTTCACAGCGGTGCATCTGGTTGACGGACTCCACTTGCTACGCTGATCCCTGCAGGCGGATGACAGGTACGTCTACGTTTACTGAGCAGAGCAGAGACGCACCCAGTCCCACTCTCCTCTATGCTGAAAACGGACCAGAGATGACAGGAGAGAAGGGGCGGTGCTCCTGCGTCCTATATGGACACACCGCCACTTGTAAATGAAGGCATTAATAATTACCGTCATCACTGAATAGCATTAGGGTGTGATCTCCCTCTTGCACTGGTTGCACCTCGTGGTTGCTGGCAGGCTCTTGCTCATTTGATGGTTGTTGCAACACTGCACAATAAAAAAAAATATATATATCTTATAAACTTCATAAATATATAAACACTTTTTTTTTTTATTTAAATAAAAAATACTTACTATGGGCATCTGTGTCATATTCTCCAGGTACTCAGACGATGGTATCTGGCCCAAGGCACCCCTTTAATTCCTCCTCATATGAATTGAAATTGACGTCCACTGGTGGGCCTCCTCCTGTGCCTCTTTGGTGCCTTGCAATGATGATCAATTTTTTATTTGACCTTTGATATCAGCAATGTGACATTTGCAGGTCTCAATGCTTTGTGCGGTATCCCCGGATGCGTTCACTTGCTCCACTATGCTACTCCATATAGCATCTTTTTTAGATTGTGCCAGCATGCGAGATCTTTGACCATATAGGCGATCCCAATTGCCAACCACTCGTGACACAAGCACGCAGTTTTGGGTGTAAGAAAATTTTGCACCTCTCTTTTTTTTTTTTTCTGACCCTCCATCTTGCTTACTATCTTATACCCTCAAATGCTTAATAGTTTAACAGTGACTTACTTTTATAGGATTGTACCATTATTAACATATTATGGGAGTTTTTTGACACAACATATATATTTGTAAAATGCCTTTTTTATCAATTCAATTGGATGAGTATTTAAAATAACATAAAACCACTTCCTTTGAACTGGTATTATTTAAATAAAATTTTCTATATTTTATTTCATTTTTTTAATTATTTTTTAATTTATTTCAAACCTACAATTTAGTTCAGCTCATGGACTATTTTAATTTTATTATACGGGGGTTCTCTTTATTGTAAATTATTTATTTTAAATGTTAATTTAATATTTTTATTGTTATGCTTTTTAAAAATGATTTAGAACTATTTAATATATATATATATATATATATATATATATATATATATATATATATATAGTTTTTATATGAATGGTGCTTGTATGCATGACAAATACAGTACAATAATTTCAGAATACACCATTCACATAAAAATGCACATGTTTTATGCTTATGTATTAATCATTATAATGTTTTACTGTTATGGGGTGTCTGTTTATTGGGTAGGGGGATTATATCTTTATTAATTAATATGTGCAGTATATGTGGAGTGCTTCGTATTTCACTTTGGGGTTCTAATATTGCTATCGCGAGATTACAGAAACAGAAGCCGTTCAGGATTCTCAGAGCTTTTGTAGATCACTTCTATTCTCAGTGGGAAAAGTGATCTACACTGTTTATTAAACTGCCACAAGGGGGAGAAGAGCGGAGAACTCATGAGATGTGAAATAGCAAAGTATATTAAACGGACGCCATTATACATTGTGTATATGTATTTTGATACTTCCACTCGACATGTGCCTTGTCTAGTGTTCTTACTCAGGATTTTATCCCCAATGTAGGTTATTATACCCCTAACTTTTTCTAAATATAATACGTATCTCTCTACCCTTGGTTGGGAAGCTGCCAATACCCCAGTAAGTGCATTATGATATTTAAACCCTTGACCAATTCAGGCCCGAAGATTTGGCTGCTCAATGACCAGGCAATTTTTTGCGATACGGCACTGCGTCGCTTTAACTGAAAATTGCGCGGTCATGGGGCACTGTACCCATACAAAACTGACGTAGTTTTTTTTCCCACAAATAGAGCTTTCTTTTGGTGCTATTTGATCATCTTTGCGGTTTTTATTTGTTGCGCTATAAACCAAAAAATAAGAGCGACAATTTTTTTTTTTAAAAACCCAATATTTTGTACCTTTTGCCTATAATAAATATCCCCAATTTTTTGAATTTTATTTTTTTAAGAAAAGCTCATTTTGATTGGTTTGCGCAAAAATTGTAGCGTCATTTAAAATAGGGGATAGATTTATGGCATTTTTATTATTATTATTATTTTTTACTAGTAATGGCGGTGATTTGAGATTTTTAATTGGTTACTGCGACATTATGGCAGACACTTTTAGGACGATTAATAATTATACAGCAATCAGTGCTATAAAAGTGCACTGGCAGGGAAAGGGTTAACACTAGGGGCAATCAAGGGGGTAACTGTGTTCCTTTGTGTGTGTGTTCTAACTGTAGGGGAGGGGACTGATTGTAGATGACAGATCGTGGTTCCAAGCTATTAGGAACTCACGATCTGCATCTCCTCACAGAACAGGGATTTGTGTGTTTACACACGTCCCCATTCTGGCCGGCGGTCATTGTGACCGGCAGTCACAAGCATTGGCACCCCTGCAGTGCAGCACGTACGCGCCTGCTATCATGCTTAAAGCATGGCCGAGGTACAGCTACGGAGGTTCGCAGGATCGTGCCAACCTGCCGCAGTATAATGACGGTGGTTGGTCGGAAATTGCTTAATGGATTTCACAACATTATATTATAATTTTATATATCTATATATATAGATATATAAAATAAAAATGTTACCCTTCTTACACTAGCTCTGCACTGTCTGTTTTTACATGTGCCCCATATCCACTTATGGGGGGGGGGGGGGGGCCTGGTTATTCTGTTTTTGTAAGTAATAACACACCTCCTAAATTATAGTATATGTAATATATTGAATATGATCCTATGAGTTGTGTAACTATTGTGCTTTTACCTTTATTGTAGACTTGAGTAACTTAATTCTTAAAAGCTCTTGAAGAAGCGTATGTCCCACGAAACATTATGACCAGTGAGGAACTTTTCTAGCTGGACATCGCCTTCCCTCATTTAGGCTGGATTCACACCTATGCAGTTTTAGCGCTTTTTGCATTTTGCAGAATTGCACTACAGTCCATTTAACATTGATTCCTATGGAACACGGTAGTGCAAATCTGCAAAAAGCACAAAAAATGCATAGGTGTGAATCCAGCCTGAGCCACGGATTGTATGGTTGTTTATTGTATTTTGTGCTGTAACTACTTTGGGGGCTCCCAACATTTTTTTCCCAACAATTTGAGGGTTTTTTGGTGATACCAGACACATATTTGGTTTTAATAACATGAATTAAATATGATATTTTGCATACACAATTCATGTTTTAAATTTCTTGTTAATCTTCAATTAAATATATATTTTTTTATACAAACCTACTTTGAGTGTGGTGCCATTAAAGTCCCAATTTTTTTCCCTCTATTCTATAAAATACACCTGTGCACAAAATCTTTCTTCCATTCAAACCTCACCATCCTGGTCAAGACCAAAGAGCTGTCAAAGGACATACGAGACAAGATTGTAGACCTATACAAGGCTGGAATGGGCTACAAAGGCCATCAGCAAGAAGCTCGGTGAGAGGGAGACAACTGTTGGAGCTATTATTCTCAAATGGAAGAAATACAAAATCACCATCAATCGCCCTCGGTTTGGAGCTCCATGCAAGATTTCGCCTCATGGGGTAAGGATGATCATGAGAAAATTGAGGGATCAGCCCAGAACTAGAGCTTGTGAATGATCTCAAGGCAGTTGGGACCACAGTCACCAAACAAACCATTGGTAACACAGTATACTATAATGGATTGAAATCCTGTGCACCTACAAGGTCCCCCTCCTCAAGAAAGCACATGTACAGGCCCATATGAAGTCTGCCAATGAACAGCTAAATGATTCAGAGAATGATTGAGAGAAAGTGCTGTGGTCAGATGAGATGAAAATTTAGCTCTTTGGCAGTAACTTGACTCGCTGCGTTTGGAGGAAGATAAATGCTAACTATGACCCTAAGAACACCATCCCTACAGTCAAGCACGGAGGTGGAAACATTATGCTTTGGGGCAGTTTCTCTGCTAAAGGTACAGGCTAGCTTTGCTGCATTAAGGGGCCAATTGATTGGGCCATGTATTGTAAATCTTGGATGAGAACCTTCCTCCCTCAGCCAGAACACTGAAGATGGGTGATGGGTCATGGATGGGTCTTCCATCATGACAATGACCCAAAACATACCACCAAAACAAGGAGTGGGTCAAGAAAAAGCACATTAAGGTCATGGAGTGGCCTAGCCAGTTTCCAGACCTTAATTCTATAGAAAATGTATGAAGGGAGCTGAAACATTCGAGTTGCCAAAAGATATTTAAAAACCTTAAGGATTTAGAGAAAATCTGTAAAGAAGGGTGGACCAAAATCCCTCCTTAGATGTGTGCAAACCTGGTAACCACCTACAAAAAAATGTCTTACCTCTGTGCTTACCAACAAGGGTTTCTCCACCAAGTACTAAGTCATGTTTTGCTTGGGGATCAAATACTTATTTTACTTGTTAAACTGCAACTCAATTTATAACATTTGTATTGTGTTTTTTCTGGATTTTTGGTTGATATTCTGTCTCTATCATTTAAAATGCACCTATGATAAAACATATGGACCCTTCATTTATTTGTAAGTTGGCAAACTTACAAAATCTGCAGGGGATCAAATAATTATTTTCCTCACTGTACTAAGTGTATTACAATATACAGTAGGCCAAAAAAGTATTTAGTCAGCCACCAATTGTGCAAGTTCTCCCACTTAAAAAGATGAGAGAGTCCTGTAATTGTCATCATAGGTATATCTCAACTATGAGAGACAAAAATGTGGAAACAAATCCAGACAATCACATTTTCTGATTTTTGAAAGAATTTATTTGCAAATTATGGTGGAAAATAAGTATTTGGTCACCTACAAACAAGCAAGATTTCTGGCTCACAGACCTGTATCTTCTTTAAAAGGCTCCTCTGTCCTCCACTCATTACCTGTATTAATGGCGTCTGTTTAAACTTGTTATAAGTATAAAAGACACCTGTCCACAACCTCAAACAGTCACACTCCAAACTCCACTATGGTGAAGACCAAAGAGCTATCGATGCTTTCAAAAATAAGACAATGTGATTGTCTGGATTTGTTTCCACATTTTGTCTCTCATAGTTGAGGTATACCTATGATGACCATTACAGGCATCTCTCATCTTTTTAAGTGGGAGAACTTGCACAATTGGTGGCTGACTAAATAACTAAATACTTTTTTTCCCCCACTGTGTATATATATTTATATCATATTGACGCTCCTTGGTTCAATACATCATTGCATGTAGCATGTTTGTTGGGTTTAACATATAATGCCCTGATGCAAGCAGTAGGCTCACTATTAGGAGAAATTATGCACATATCAAAAATATCTTGATGGGTGGATGTCATTCTGAAAGAGTGGGTGTTCAAAGGCAAACAGCATTTGCATGCAGGTTGTCCTAGATAATATGGTAATGTGATAATGTGATGCTGAGCTTTCATGATTTTAGCCTCATGCTACACCGGGCATGAAAAATTACACTTTTGTTTTTTTACCTGTAAACGCCCTTCTGTGATAGCCTATTTGTCAGCCGTGGTCAAAAAAAAAATAAGCCTGTTGGGGGACCATTTTTTATGTCATGTGGTAGTATACATTGCATTATATCAGACTTACCCAAGCACTGGATCCCACCATCACCACTGACAGGGAATCCATCTTCATTCCGGGCTGGCAGGCTTTGGACGTTTGATTGACCAAGCCGCAATGACATCAAGGACGTGACTCCTGGCCGAGGCACAGCTCTCTCAATGGAAGGCACGCTGTCTATTGGGAGCGCAGTGTGCATGTGCCATTGATGTCACCGGGTGCTACACATGTAAGGCGCTCCTAAACCCTGCAGGTTTTGGAGATATTTACTGTACCTATAGGTGAGCCTTATTATAGGCTTACCTGTAAGTACAAAACATCAAAGCAAGTTTACTAAAACTTTAAAGATTCTAAATACAAAGAATTAAAGGGTGGGCCAGGTAAAGTAAAACTGGGAGAAAAGTTTTAGTTGATGCTGGATGTTCTCAAGCCAGAAAATGAGGCAGACGTCATCAACATTTTTACATTTTGTTCAAAGCTTTTTAGCCTTGGACAGAGTAAGGAAGGAATAAAACACCTATCAGGTTATTTACTGCTGTTTTTGCCTTTACATTGCATGTACATTTTAAAACAAAAATTAGAAATATTTTGAATAGGACTGCATATATGCAGTAATCTGCTGGAAAAAAACAAAGAAAAAAAACAAACATACCTCACTATTTTGAGTTGCTTCCTTGCTCTGATGAAAGCTTGCTCTATTAATCCCGTTATCATAGTCTTCATATTCTTCACTAGTCTGAGATGCTGTAGTAGCCAATTGTTTTATCTAAAAGTAATTTTGAAGCTTTTTATTTAGGGAGAATTAGCAAAAATAAATAAGAAGAGAGTACAATGGAAAAAAAAGGCCTTAAAGTAGCAAACAATGCACTAAAGAATTTGATAGAAGTAAAGAGGTGTGACACTTAAATTGGTGCGTCAGCGAGGGACAACACCAAAGATAGGGCAAGCAATGTAGCTGTTTTTTCTGTTTTTTTTTTTTTAATTTTTAAATAAGTTGGATTTAGGCTTTAACCATTTAACCGTGGCGGACGATTTTGATGGCCAAAGACCAGAGCACTTTTTGCAATTTGACACTGCGTCGCTTTAACTGACATGAAAGCATAATTTTTTACTTTTTGCTATAATAAATATCCCCCAAAAAAATATAATTTTTTTTCCTCCAGTTTATGCCGATACTTATTCTTCGACATATTTTTGGTTAAAAAAAAAAATCCCAATAAGCGTTTATTGATTGGTTTGCGCAACATTTATAGTGTCTACAATATTTATTTTTTTTACTAGTGATGGCAGCGATCAGATTATCTTGACTGCGACATTATGGTGGACACATCGGACAATTTTGATACATTTTTGGGACCATTGACATTAATATAGCGATCAATGCTATAAAATTGCATTAATTACTGTAAAAATGTCACTGGAAGTGAAGGGGTTAACCACTAGGGGGCGGGGAGGGGTAAAGTGTGTCCTGGAGAGTGATTCTAACTGTAGGGGGATGGGCTAGCAATGATATGACACTGATCGCTGCTCCCAATGACAGGGAGCAGACGATCAGTGTCCTGTCATTCGGCAGAACGGGGAGATGCTGTGTTTACATCGGCATCTCCCCGTTCTTCAGCTCCGTGACACGATTGCGGGCAACCAGGCGGACATAGCGTACGGGTACGTTACTTTGCCCAGCCATGCCATTCTGCTGACATATATCAGGAGCTGGTCAGCAAGTGGTGAACTGAGAACTTGATTGTTTTATATTTAGCAGGAACCAGAAATGTGTAAATTTAAACATAGTAGATTGGTGTACTTGGGCATTGGCAAGAAGAAAAACACGCTAGGCAGAAAGGATGTGTCCCTCGTATGTATTTTCATACTAAATAATGACATAGATTGAAGTGTACATTTAGACCATGCCCAGTTTTCGTTTTTAGGTTTAGCTGACATCTATTTTTTTTGCAGCATTATTCTACGACATTCCCTCAATGTTTAAAACAGCTTATATTTAATCTTATCCTATTCTGCCTTCCACAAAAAAATACATTTTGATTGTTTTAAATTAATTGTTAAGTAGGGTCAGTGTGAACATCTATTTAGGGCATTCAGCATGATGAACGTGTCATTGGTTGCAAAGGAAATAGCAGTTGCTTGCACCCACTGCATCCTTACCAACCACTGATGTCCCCCGGCCCATTTACTTGCATGACTGGCAATCCCCGGGCACATAAGAAAATGGATGGGGAGGGATTGCATCATTGCTTAAATATAGCCACATGATTACATTTGGCCCATAATGTCACCACTATACCTGCCCCTTACATTATACAGCTGATGACAGCTCTGGGAGGTTTCATTTGACTATGGGTAGCCTCTGGATTGGTCATGTATGGCGGGTTTTTTGGTGGGAGTTGGTGGTAGACAGGTATTATGATGATGGATTTACAATGAGGGACATTTTATTTTTTTTATATTTTTTTATAAAAGGAGTTGTCGAGCATTTGGGTGTCTATTTCTATGTGACAAAAATGTGACAAAAAAAGACAAACACAAAAATGACAAAAAAGTTTTTTTTTTTCATGAATGAGTATGAGAACTACATACCCTTTACTCATTCACTTAGCAGGATAGTATTTTGGGTAACCCCTTATTATTAAAGGGAACTTCCAGAGTCCTTCCTGCCTGCAAACCCCCACAACCACCAGCCAGGGTAGTAAGGAAATAACATGCTCTGCCAAGAGGGGTCCCTTCTGGCAAAGCACTCCCATGTGGCCTGGTATGCTTTAAGAGACTGCAAACTCGTTCCCCCCTACTTTTCTGGCCAGCCAAGTTGCAATCTTGGATTAAGGGTCCTTTATAGATTTTTATTTTGTGTGAGGTACCAACCTAGCATCGACGCCAGACTCAAATGCTCTGGTATGTTTGGTATGTTTTTTTTGGGGGGGGGGGGGGGGGTGATCTGGACTCTACACATTTTTTATATTCTTACTGTAGGGTTTGTGCTACAGCAGATTTCACATTTACAGAGCCTCCAAAGATCCACCAAAACACACAAGTCCCTTGGAGCGGTCTGTGCATTTTTGAACAAAAAAAGAGAAATGTCAATTACCAGCAATTTTAAACAATGTATTAAATATCAGTGCCGCTGCAGCACTTTCTGTACATCACAGAGAGGTATGCAGTGACTGAGGTTCTTTGGGAATAATTTGATATAGGGCACTAATGTGGATATAATTCTGATTGTGCTTATTGCACTACACATTTTTCATTGGTGGTCAGTGTAGTCCTCCTTTACATTGGCTGTCAGTGGGAAAAGAGCCCCATTACATTGGTGATCGTTGTAGGACCCCCTTGCACTGACTGCTGGTGGAGAAATGCCTATATACATTGGTGGTCAGTAAAACAGTGCCCCCCTTACCTGTAAGTACAAAACATCAAAGCAAGTTTACTAAAACTTTAAAGATTCTAAATACAAAGAATTAAAGGGTGGGCCAGGTAAAGTAAAACTGGGAGAAAAGTTTTAGTTGATGCTGGATGTTCTCAAGCCAGAAAATGAGGCAGACGTCATCAACATTTTTACATTTTGTTCAAAGCTTTTTAGCCTTGGACAGAGTAAGGAAGGAATAAAACACCTATCAGGTTATTTACTGCTGTTGTTGCCTTTACATTGCATGTACATTTTAAAACAAAAATTAGAAATATTTTGAATAGGACTGCATATATGCAGTAATCTGCTGGGAAAAAAAAACAAACAAAACAAACATACCTCACTATTTTGAGTTGCTTCCTTGCTCTGATGAAAGCTTGCTCCATTAATCCCGTGATCATAGTCTTCATATTCTTCACTAGTCTGAGATGCTGAAGTAGCCAATTGTTTTATCTAAAAAGTAATTTTGAAACTTTTTATTTAGGGAGAATTAGCAAAAATAAATATGAAGAGAGTACAATGGAAAAAGAAGGCCTTAAAGTAGCAAACAATGCACTAAAGAATTTGATAGAAGTAAAGAGGTGTGACACTTAAATTGGTGCGTCAGCGAGGGACAACACCAAAGATAGGGCAAGCAATGTAGCTGTTTTTTCTGTTTTTTTTTTAAATTTTTAAATAAGTTGAATTTAGGCTTTAACCATTTAACCGGGGCGGACAATTTTGCTGGCCAAAGACCAGAGCACTTTTTGCAATTTGACACTGCGTCGCTTTAACTGACAATTGCGCGGTCATGTGGCGTGGTTTCCAAACAAAATTGACGTCCCTTTTCCCCACAAATAGAGCTTTTTTTTGGTGGTATTTTATTACCTCTGCTGTTTTTATTTTTTGTTTATAAACAAAAAAATAGCAACAATTAAAAAAAAAAAAAAAAAAGCATAATTTTTTACTTTTTGCTATAATAAATATCCCCCAAAAAATATATTTATTTTTTCCCTCCAGTTTATGCCGATACTTATTCTTGGACATATTTTTGGTTAAAGAAAAAATCGCAATAAGCGTTTATTGATTGGTTTGCGCAACATTTATAGTGTCTACAATATTTTTTTTTTTACTAGTGATGGCAGTGATCAGATTATCTTGACTGCGACATTATGGTGGACACATCGGACAATTTTGATACATTTTTGGGACCATTGACATTAATATAGCGATCAATGCTCTAAAATTGCATTGATTACTGTAAAAATGTCACTGGAAGTGAAGGGGTTAACCACTAGGGGGCGGGGAGGAGTAAAGTGTGTCCTGGGGAGTGATTCTAACTGTAGGGGGATGGGCTAGCAATGACATGACACTGATCGCTGCTCCCAATGACAGGGAGCAGACGATCAGTGTCCTGTCATTCGGCAGAACGGGGAGATGCTGTGTTTACATCGGCATCTCCCCGTTCTTCAGCTCCGTGACACGATCGCGGGCAACCAGGCGGACATAGCGTACGGGTACGTTACTTTGCCCAGCCGTGCCATTCTGCTGACATATATCTAAAGGAGCTGGTCAGCAAGTGGTGAACTGAGAACTTGATTGTTTTATATTTAGCGGGAACCAGAGATGTGTAAATTTTAACTGCATGGAGACTCACATGGTTGGACAACCATAGCTTTAGTCTCTTAGTTTATTCTGAGCATGCATGGCACTTTGTCCGACGGAATTGTCTACACACGATCGGAATTTATGTGATTAGATTTTGTTGTCGGAAAATTTTAGATTCTGCTCTCAAACTTTGTGCGGCGGAAAATCCGACGGAAAAGGTGCGATGGAGCCCACACACGGTTGGATTTTCCGACAACATGATCTGATCGCACATTTTCTGTCGGAAAATTTGAGTGTGTGTATGAGGCATTAGAAAGAAGGAGTTGGGAATACTTGGCTTTAAGAAAAACAAGTCTGGGACTAGATGTCCCTGAAACACAAGATTATCATCAGCATAACATAGTAGATTGATGTACTTGGGCATTGGCAAGAAGAAAAACACGCTAGGCAGAAAGGATGTGTCCCTCGTATGTATTTTCATACTAAATAATGACATAGATTGAAGTGTACATTTAGACTATGCCCAATTTTCGTTTTTAGGTTTAGCTAACATCTATTTTTTTTTGCAGCATTATTCTACGACATTCCCTCAATGTTTAAAACAGCTTATATTTAATCTTATCCTATTCTGCCTTCCACAAAAAAATACATTTTGATTGTTTTAAATTAATTGGTAAGTAGGGTCAGTGTGAACATCTGAACAGCTATTTAGGGCATTCAGCATGATGAACGTGTCATTGGTTGCAAAGGAAATAGCAGTTGCTTGCACCCACTGCATCCTTACCAACCACTGATGTCCCCCGGCCCATTTACTTGCATGACTGGCAATCCCCGGGCACATAAGAAAATGAATGGGGAGGGATTACATCATTGCCAAAATATAGCCACATGATTATATTTGGCCCATAATGCACCACTATACCTGCCCCTTACATTATACAGCTGATGACAGCTCTGGGAGGTTTCATTTGACTATGGGTAGCCTCTGGATTGGTCATGTATGGCGTTTTTTTTTTTTTTTTTTACAATGAGGGAAATTTATTTTATTTTTTTATTTTATTTTTATAAAAAGAGTTGTCAAGCATTTGGGTGTCTATTTCTAGGTGACAAAAAAAGACAAACACAAAAATGACAAAAAAGTATTTTTTTTTCATGAATGAGTATGAGAACTACATACCCTTTACTCATTCACTTAGTAGGATAGTATTTGGGTAACCCCTTATTATTAAAGGGAACTTCCATAGTCCTTCTTGCCTGCAAACCCCCACAACCATCAGCCAGGGTAGTAAGGAAATAACATGCTCTGCCAAGAGGGGTCCCTTCTGGCAAAGCATTCCCATGTGGCCTGGTATGCTTCAAGAGATTGCAAACTCGTTCCTCCCCCCCTACTTTTCTGGCCAGCCAAGTTGCAATCTTGGATTAAGGGTCCTGTATAGATTTTTATTTTGTGTGAGGTACCAACCTAGCATCGATGCCAGACTCAAAGGCCCTGGTATGTTTTTTTTTTGTTTTTTTTTTGGGGGGGGGGGGGGGTTGGGGTGATCTGGACTCTACACATTTTTTTATATTCTTACTGTAGGGTTTGTGCTACAGCAGATTTCACATTTACAGAGCCTCCAAAGATCCACCAAAACACACAAGTCCCTTGGAGCGGTCTGTGCATTTTTGAACAAAGAAAGAGAAATGTCAATTACCAGCAATTTTAAACAATGTATTAAATATCAGTGCTGCTGCAGCACTTTCTGTACATCACAGAGAGGTATGCAGTGACTGAGGTTCTTTGGGAATAATTTGATATAGGGCACTAATGTGGATATAATTCTGATTGTGCTTATTGCACTACACATTTTTCATTGGTGGTCAGTGTAGTCCTCCTTTACATTGGCAGTCAGTGGGAAGAGAGCCCCATTACATTGGTGATCGTTGTAGGACCCCCTTGCACTGACTGCTGGTGGAGAAATGCCTATGTACATTGGTGGTCAGTAAAACAGTGCCCCCTTACATTTGTGGTTAGTGTAGTACACCTTACATTGGTGGTCAGTGTATTGCTCCTTTACATCCGTGCTCATTGTAGTGCTCCATTTACATTGGCAGTCAGTTGAAGATAACAGTTAGGCCGCGTACACACGGGCGGACTGTCTGTCCAACTTAGTCCGCTGAAACGTGTTTCAGCGGACATTCCGCTCGTGTGTGCGCTTCAGCGGACTTTTTCAGCGGACAGTCTGGCGGACTAAGTCTTTCGGAATTTCCGTAATATTGTCCGTCCAACTTTGTTTTCAGCGGACAGTCCGCTCGTGAGTAGGCAAGTTGGACGTACTAAGTATGACGCATTCCCAGAAAGGATTTACAGGGCGGACAGGGCGGAAGCGCTCGGTCTTGTAAAACTAGTGTTCGTATTGAAGCTAGCATATTCGTCATGCTGCTAAATTTGTGTTTTTTTAACCACTTGCTTACTGGGCACTTAAACCCCCCTCAGTCCCAGACCAATTTTCAGCTTTCAGCGCTGATGCACTTTGAGTGACAATTGCGCGGGCATACAACACTGTACCCAAATGAAATTTTTATCATTTTTTTCCCACAAATAGAGCTTTCTTTTGGTGGTATTTAGTTACAGCTCGGAGTTTTATTTTTTGCTAAACAAACAAAAAAAGATGCAAAAAAAAAAAAAAAAAAAAATCATGTTTTAATAGTTTGTTATAAAATTTTGCAAACGGGTCATTTTTCTCCTTCATTGAAGTGCGCTGATTAGGCGGCACTGATAGGCTGCATTGGTGGGCACTGATGGGCTGCATTGGTGGGCACTGATGGGCTGCATTGGTGGGCACTGATGGGCTGCACTGGTGGGCACTGATGGGCTGCACTGGTGGGCACTGATAGGCATAGTTAAGGCGGCACTAATAGGCACAGATAAGGCGGCACCGATGGGCACAGATAAGGCGGCACTGATGGGCAAAGATAAGATGGCACGGATGGGTGGCACGGATAAGTGGCACGGATGGGTGGCACGGATGGGCACTGATAGGTACCACAGATAGATGGGACTGATGGGCACTGATAGGTGGCACTGATAGGTGGCTCTGATAGGTGGCACTGCTGGGCACTGATGGGCGGCACTGCTGGGCACTGATGGGCGGCACTGCTGGGCACTGATGGGCGGCACTGGGGTGCAGCACCTTTGAGGCAGATTGGGTGGCACTGTGGGGTGGCACTGTGGGTGGCACTGTGGGCACTATGGGCACTGACGGGGGGCACTTACTTTTTCTTTTATTTTACTTCAGGATGGCACTGCGGTGGGCAGGTGGGCACTGGCAGGGGGCAGGTGGTCAGCTGTATTGATGGCCGTGATCGGGACTGATGTCCCGATCACGGCCGCCGGTGATCGGCTTTTTTTTTCTCTCCTCGCGCTGTCAGCGCGAGGAGGAATAATAGCCGATTACCGGCTCCGTTCTATCACATGATCAGCTGTCATTGGCTGACAGCTGATCACGTGATAAGGGGTCGGGATCGACCCCTTACACGGATCGGTGATCAGGCGAGTCTCACGGACTCGCCGATCACAGAGCGCGCCGCGCACGCCCCTCAGGGGGCGCGCAGGCCGCTCGTAACCAGGACGACGTCAATAGACGTCGTCCTGGAAATGTAGGTCCGCGCTAATGCCGTCATTTGGCAATAGCGCGGATCTGAAGTGGTTAATATAGCCCATTCTTTTCTTCTTCATAATGCAAGAAAAGTGAAGTAGCTTTGCTGCTTATATTCACACAGAGTTGTACCAAATGTTTTTATTCAACCTCATCCTATGATTAATCTTCCAATTTTAGAAAAATATTTAAAAAAAATAATAAAAAAAAAACAAAAAAAAAAAAATATCCAAAAAAAAAAAAAAATATATATATATTGTAAGGGATCTTCCCGGGGTAGGGTGTGTTTGGACACAGTTCACAGCAGACTTGGAATTTATAAAGCAGATCTTGGCGTTTATTCGTGGTACAAACAGTCCAGCAAACAAAATATACAGCAACACCGTGCTTTCTAAGTACAACAAAAATAAAAGTCCTAGCCCGGCTGGGCGCTTACTAACAGGTTCTGCTCACCTATCTGACACTTACAAACACAGCGTCTTTCGCCTGGATATCGCAGGGTGAGTTTTAGCTCCAGCAGTGGCTGTGCTTGCAGCTTCCTTCAACACACAGATTGTTCATTCCCTGGCTGAGAGCAATCACCTGCAGACCCTGCAGTGCCTTTAGCTTCCCAGGCTAATTAGGATCAAAGCTCACCTGATCCCAAACCCAGAACTGGATCGGGGGATGTGGAATGACAGGTCCCTCTACCAAACCTACCTGCCATTCCATATAAACCCAGGCCCGGCAAAATTAAATAACAACTCAGCAGCATATCGCTGCTGAGAAACTGATCCATCCTGGATTTACCATCTCACACTGTGTAGCAACCTAGGTGAGATGTACACCCCCTCGATCACTTCTCCAGTGACATGTCTACAATATATATATATATATATATATATATATATATATATATATAAATAAAAAATAATATATATATATATTTTCAAAAAATTATAGAATTTATCTATTACTATATATTTTTGGAACTACTATTGTCAGTTAAAAAATTTTTTTTTACATTTTTTTTTCGTGGGGGGGGGGGGGGGGGGGTTTGAAACAAGATGGACTTGCGTTTTTTTTGGCCAAGCCGGACTATGTAAGTAGAGATATATAGATAGATAGATAGATAGATAGATAGATAGATAGATAGATACCCAAACCAGCATTTTAGCTTACACATGATTGAATGTTCAAAATCAGCAGAGCTTCCCCTCATTTCAAATGTTAAGCCTCAAATTTACAGCGACTGCACTTCCAAGTGCACTTGCAGTGCTTTAAAAATTGCACTTGAAGTTAGCATATTTATATTAACATGAACGTGTGTTTTGTAAATAACCCCCAGAGTCTTTTGACATGTACCTGCCTACTCACAAATAAACTCTGTTTTTTAAGCCAAAATAACAAAAAAAAAAAAACATACACTATTTTTGGAAGTAATAAATATTTATTTTTCATCAGAACAAAACTAAATCAAGAGGGAGGCAACACTGGAGACAATTTTGAAGTTTGTGAAGCCTTTTGTCCCCCAGGCACACATCAAGTGAGTGGCCACCAAAATTCAGAACCTGCGTAACATGTAAATAGGGAGCACAACATGGTCCTAGAATCCCAAAGACCAGGAACAGCAGCAGATGAGATCTATGTCCCCAGACTGTGGTACTACAACAGCCTGCGTCTTCTTTCAGAGCAGACTGAAGCCAGGCAGTCACTTCCGACTCTTCCGTCTAGTCTTCCCTCCACGCTTCGCTGGAGGCTGTGCCTCTGGTGGTGGACTTGTGGTAGGAGGAGGAGGAGGAGGAGCAGTAGGGTCTGTGTTATACAGTCTGGTGGTTGGTGTTAGCTCACCCTTCAGACCCCGTTGAATGGCATAAAAAAAAATGGCTTCGCACAAGTTGCGCTGTGCCTTCTCCATTTCTAGCAACTTGCTCGCCAAATAAGTACCGTAGGCCTCCTCAGGATTGGGGGGTTTGCTCAGCACTTGGGTGTCTTGGCGTATAAATGCCAAGGACTCCTCCTCTGTCCGTGTCATCCTCCTGGGCCTTTTGCTGGCTAGGCGGAGGGGAGGGACCTGGCTTTCGGTCCGACTCCTGCTGGGCCCAGCTAGCTCCTGTGTGTGGCTGGTCCCGGCCTCCTCCTCCATACCACTGGTCCCGGCCTCCTCCTGGGTGAGCTCATCCTGTGTAAAAAACAAAGAAATCAATAAATAAAATATGTCTATATTTTGAAATCATCAATCACTAACAATTTTACAGTTCTCACTTGCAAATACATTTGTCTTGAAATACAAAAGGCTATCATTTTGACACCATCATTTTTCCATCAGTTCACCAAGATTTGAGCCACATTTGTGGAAACTACTGTATCCTTCTATCTAATTTAATTTGTGATGAAATCCTAGATTTGGAAGCAATTCAAACATTGAACTTGACATCATTAATATTTGAGCAATCCTAACTTTAGAAACTAAAATATACCTGGCTCCAGCTGGGCGCATCAACTTCGTCCAGCAAGGAAGGGTCTGGATCTTCCAGGGATGGCTCACCTGAGGTGGAGGGAAGGGTGGAGGGACGGGTAGACGGAAGAGTGGAAAGTGACTGCCTGGCTTCTGACGTGTCATCCAGAAAACGCAGCCTGTCATAATACCACAGCCTAGGTACATAGACCTGACCTGCTGCTGATCCTGATGTTTGGGAGTCTAGGATCTTTTTGCGCTCCCTATACACGCTACGCAGGTTCTGAATTTTGGAGTTCACAAAGTCAATGTCTGCCTGGGGGAGTCGGGTTTTCACAAACGTCAAAACTGTCTCAAGTGTCTTCCTCCGGCCAGGACGGCTGGAATATTGTGGGTGTTTGGAATCCCAAAGGCTCCTGTGTGACTCTATTATATCAATAAATGTGGAGAGGAAGGCCTCCTCCTTAAAGGGGTCTGGGTTATACTTTTGCATTTTGATTTCTGAAAAAAAAACAAAAAAACAAAAAAAAAAAAAAAATAATAATAATTATGTCAGACCAAATGCACACTATTTATATTGTGACAATGTAGGCGAGACACACACTACACCCACACGCACACACACTACCACACACGCTACCCCCCCACACATACTACCCCACACACACACACACACTACCCCCACACACTACCCCACACACACACACACAACCCCCCCACACACACACACTACCCCCCCACACCCACACTACCCCCCCATACACACACTACCCCCACACACTACCCCCCCACACACACACTACCCCCCCATACACCCACCTCCCCCCCCCCCACACACACCTCCCCCCCCCCCCACACACACACTACCCCCCCCCCCCCCCATACACTACCACACAAAACACCAACCCCACTCAACCACCAACCCACATAAAAATCAATTAACCATCAATAAGGTGAAATCTCACTATATACATTCCTAACGCAGGCTTAAAATTAAAATAAAATAAAAAGATAACTATCTTACCGTCGCGTGTAGCACTCGCTGCTTCCGTTCGGACAAGCGTACGGCCTCGCGGTAACGCTTTATATACAGCGCATGCGTTCAAGCTCCGCCTGCGTCGCCCGCCCCTGACGTTCCGTGTGACCGTATTTCCCCGCCCCTTTTACCCTCATTCTGCTGTGGGAGATTGATAGGTGAAAATGGCGGATGGAATTTCAGTGAGCAGCGTGGAGGAAAGCCCTGAACCCCATGCTTCCGGAGCAAGGAAGAGATATAAGGCCACAAACATGGCCTTTGAAGAGATGGTGGAGATGGTGGATATATTGAGAAGGGAGGATTATGATGGGGAAAATGGCCCGTACCCCAAACCCAATATCCGCAAAAATGGCATCATGGATATGGTCGTCGAGACTTTGCAGAGCAAATTTGGGGTACGAAGAGGCAAGGACCAGCTCCGGAAACGATGGTCCGACATCAAGTCCCGGGAGCCGGACCAATATCATCGCATCAAAAAGGCCCTGAAAAAAGTGAGTAAACTCTGCGTTTATCGTGACTGTCGGACATAATCGTTCGTATAGGTATTATATGTAAATCTGGCGAATTTGATCCTGACTGTCGGACATAATCGTTCGTATAGGTATTACCGTATATACTCGAGTATAGGCCGACCCGAGTATAAGCCGAGGCCCCCAATTTACCCCCAAAAAACTGGGAAACCTATTGACTCGTGTATAAGCCGAGGGTGAGATATGCCTGTCCATCCCTGTGTGTGTGTGTCCATCCATCCATCCATCCCTGTGTGTGTGTGTGTCCATCCATCCCTGTGTGTGTGTGTGTCCATCCATCCATCCATCCCTGTGTGTGTGTGTCCATCCATCCCTGTGTGTGTGTCCATCCATCCATCCCTGTGTGTGTGTGTGTCCATCCATGTGTGTGTGTGTGTGTGTGTGTGTGTGTGTGTGTGTGTGTGTGTGTGTGTACATTTTCTACATTCCCTAAAAGAGAGAACATGCAAATAAAGCATTGCATAGGGGGAGGATGCATGAAGTTGAGAGTTCCTGGGACATTAAGGCAGTGGACTGTGGAACTGGAGGAAGTAGGAATGTCAGCAGCACTTGCCAAACAGGTGTGGTAGTGATCAAAGTATGCAGATGGCACATAATGTGTGTGTGTTGCCTTGTGTGTCCAGCCTACCTGTGTCCCGAGCCTCCGTCCGGTCCCGAGCCTCCGTCCGGTCCCGTCCCGTCCCGAGCCTCCGTCCGGTCCCGTCCCGTCCCGAGCCTCCGTCCGGTCCCGTCCCGAGACTCCGTCCGGTCCCGTCCCGTCCCGAGCCGAGCCTCCGTCCGGTCCCGTCCCAGGATCACCGCTCTTCGTCGGCGCCCATTCCCCTGTTCAAATGCCGCGCCTCCCTGTCTGTGATAGGCGGAACACAATTTCCCAGCAGTCTGTGTTCCGCCTATCACGGACATCCTCTTATCCTCGTCCGTAGTATGATGATGAGCGGATGTCCGTGATAGGCGGAACACAGACTGCTGGGAAATTGTGTTCCGCCTATCACAGACAGGGAGGCGCGGCTTTTGAAAGTTAGAATGGCCGCTGTCTGTCTGCTCGACACGCTGTTGGGGCAGACAGACGGCGATGACTCGAGTATAAGCCGAGGGGGGCACTTTCAGCCTCAAAAAAGAGGCTGAAAATCTCGGCTTATACTCGAGTATATACGGTATATGTAAATCGTTCGTGTAGTTAATAGTTCATGTAATGAGTGAATATGCTTGTTCGTATATGTGGACGTAAATAGCATGAATTTGTATATGGTGTAAATTTATCTGGTGTTGGATTAGATTTTAATTAGTTATTATTTTTTTTGTATTGTTCATGATAGACTGAATTGTCACACTCAGTTTAGGATATAAATTTTTAATAAAGTTTCATAAATTTATTCAGTGCAATGTAGTCTCAATAAAAAAATGAGATAGATAGATAGATAGATAGATAGATAGATAGATAAAATGCTGGTTCAACATCTGGACTGGGAATCATTTAGTGTAGTTTGGGACATCATAGAACATTTTTTGACATAATCACATACAGGTACTCCAGGGGATGATTCGAGTGTGTCCGTCTGTGAAACTTGGAAAAAAGATATAAAGTATCGCAGTTTGGTTAAAGGCTAGGTTCACATTGCTGCAATGTACGAGATCAAATGTGATTTGCACCGCACTGCAGTGCAAATCACATGTGATCTCTGTGTGATGCGATTTCAGCCATACATATAGTATGGCTGAATTCGCATCGCATCCTGCCCAAACTTGTACATGGCCCTTTTTTTAGTCCACAGCCGAATCGGATCACATGGGTGTTCACACCATGTGGTCCGATTCCTGTCCGAGTTTAAAGATTGCACTGTGATATGAAAACTAAGTTGGAGGTGTCAATAAAACTTTACACTGATACTCCCAGCAGGTCACATAGGGCAGTGTGAACTGCCTCCGGGAGGCATGCGATGCGTGAAACCACAGTAGATTTGCAGCGTTCGCACATCGCAGCAGTCTGAACACAGCCTAACTAAAAAAATGTCATTTTAATGATGTATTAAACTAGGAGCTTGTAATAACCAGCTAATAATTGTACACCACTTCAAACCAATGTTTCATATTCCAATTTCTGAACTCAAATATCACTATGCTTAAAAGTATACCTTTTTTTGTTTGTTTTTTCATTCTCATAGGGGAACAAAGACTCGGACAAGAGGCGGAGCAGCCCAGGACCCCCCGACCTCACCAGCCTGATTGGGCAGTTAGCCCCAGCCCCGTGTCCGTGATGGAGCTGCCCAGCCCCGTGTCCCTGAGGGAGCAGCCAAGCCCAGTGTCCGAGCTGGATCAGCCCAGCCCAGGGCTAGATGTGTAGGAGGAAGAGGTGGTGGAGATACACACCCCACAAAGTGAGTGTCTGACAACCCAGCTTAAGGTAAACAATTAATGGCTGTATATTTTAACCAATTTTTTATCTACACATGTTTTTAGGGGATGATCTGGTTGTGGAAGGACAAGCCGCGGAGCCATTTTCCACAGACAGTGCCCAGAGGCTGATTGGGCAGATCATGGCCTGGAATGGCAAGATTGATGAAATGCAGAGACAACTGGACACTATGAGGCAGGAAATGAAGAACATGATCGATGTTTTAGGGAGAATCTAAGCCCCTTTTCCCTAAAACGGAAGATCATGTTCTTCATTTCCTTGCCAAAAAGTTTTTAATGTTTTTAGAACATTGTTTTTAGAGGCCAAATTTTGAAGATGCACACGGTGTGTCAACATGTGCTATGTGCCATCAGAGGATCGCAATGGACGCATTTGGTGTTTGCAAACCCTTCCTCATTCTAGTATGTGAGAGGAAGGGATTGCACCCACCAAACACGTCCATTGATCACTCATGATGGTACATAGCACATGTTGACATTACCAATTTTTGGTGTGCATCTTCAAAATTTGACTTTACCCCTTGTTTTCTGTAAATAGTTAAAAATTAGATTTTATGTATTTTTTTTATAATTTTATTTTATATATATATATATATCTATATATATATATAGATATATCTATATATGTATATGTTTCCAAAAAAAAAAAAAATTACCAAAAAAACAAAAAACAAAAAGAAAAATATCTAAAAAAGAGGCACTGGTTGGAATGTGCACTATTAAAAATTCCAAAAAAAAAGATGTGTGTGTGTGTGTGTGTGTCTTTTTCTTTCAATACTCAATACCAGTTTGGGAAGTCATTTTGTGTTTTCTGTCACAAAGGGCCTTATTTACTATTGGCAAAAACCACTTTGCAATACAAATGCACTAGGACAGGAATATGCAATTAGTGGAAATCCAGCTGTTGCAGAACTACAAGTCCCATGAAGCATAGCAAGACTGACAGCCACAAGCATGAGACCCAGAGGCATGATTGACTTGTAGTTTTGCACCAGCTGGAGGTTGGCCAATTGCATATCCCTGAATTAGGAGAATGTATGAGACAAGCACCGTGAAAAGCAAACAAGAACCAAACTTAAAAATTTGAACAGACAATACATATTTCAAGAAAAATAAATTTTTATTGGTCAGCTGGCATTGGAATAGCCCCCCTACCATTAAAATAGCTGACATAGCGGTCACGCACCTCACGTGCTGTTTGGGGGGCTAAGCCAGGAAGGGCATGATCCAGCCCTGTGAGTTCTGGTAATATTAGTCCGGCCTCAGGCCCAATAGGTTGCAGGTACTGGTTCCCTGAAAGTTTGCGGAGAAAATTGTGCAAAATGCAGCAGCAAAGTATTACATAGTTCAGTTTATACTCTGCTAGGTTGATAGCTGTCAGTAACAGACGGAATCGGCTGGCCATAATGCCAAAGGCACTCTCCACAACCCTTCTTGCTCTGGCCAGCCGGTAATTAAAAACCCTCCTCTCCGGGGTGAGGGTCCTTTGGGGGAAGGGTTTCATCAGATGGTCACTCAGACCGAATGCTTCATCAGCTAGAAACACAAACGGTAGACCCTCCACATTCTCGGCATCTGGTGGCAAGTCCAGGCCACCAGTGATGAGACGGTGGCAGAACTCGGTCTGCCTAAAGACTCCTCCGTCAGACATCCGGCCGTTCTTCCCCACATCCACATAAAGAAAGTCACATTGTGCTGACACCACCGCCATTAGCACCACACTATGGAACCCCTTATAATTCCAATAGTAGGACCCCGAATGGGGTGGGGGCACAATCCTCACATGTTTCCCGTCGATCGCCCCTCCGCAGTTGGGAAAGTCCCAACGGGCAGCGAATTGGGAAGCCACAGTCTGCCATTCCTGTGGCGTGGAAGGAAACTGGGGAGTCAAACACAGGAAAAAAAAAAATTAGTAATTAAATCAAAACAATTCCTAACAAATAAAACTCAAAAACATTTTGGAACAACAGTTAAACAGAAATATTGAAAAAAAAATTCTGCCAAAAAAAAAAATAGACGGCCCAATTCACAGATTACTCAGCCCTCTGATGGACCAGGGGACATAAGTTAGGTGGGTGAGTGGGGTGGGGGGACTAATTAATGAGTAGACAATACCTGCAACCAATTTGAGTGGGGTGGGGGGACTAATTAATGAGTAGACAATACCTGCAACCAATTTGAGTGGGGTGGGGGGACTAATTAATGAGTAGACAATACCTGCAACCAATTTGAGTGGGGTGAGGGGACTAATTAATGAGTAGACAATACCTGCAACCAATTTGAGTGGGGTGGGGGGACTAATTAATGAGTAGACAATCCATAGATATATATATATATATATATATATATATATATATATATCTATATCTATCTATCTATATCTATCTATCTATCTATTTCTATATCTATCTATCTATCTATCTCTATCTATCTCTATCTATCTATAGACACAAAAAGGTAAAAAGCTCAAAAAAAATTACACAAAAAAAAAAAACATAAAAAAAATAAATAAAAAAAATGCATGCATTCATATAAAGGGGACATTCACATCATATTCCTGTCATGGATATTAAAAGTCATGATGAAATGAATACAAACATACAATGCATATAATGCAATATTAAAAGAACAAACTTACCTTCATATATTCCTTCTGCAGGACCCGAATAATGGCAAAACAGGTCTCTGGAATAATGATCCCCAGAGCCTGGGGGGAGATGCCTGTCGAGAACTTGAGGTCCTGAAGGCTTCTCCCTGTCGCCAAGTAGCGCAACGTGGCGACGAGCCTCTGCTCCGGAGTGATGGCTTGCCGCATGCAGGTATCCTGCCTGCTGATATAAGGGGTCAGCAAAGCCAGCAGACGGTGAAAAACGGGGTCCGTCATCCTGAGATAATTCCTGAAATCATCAGGATTATTCTCACGGATCTCACGGAGTAAAGGCATATGCGAGAATTGGTCACGCTGGCGCAACCAATTCTTTGTCCATGAACTCCTCCTCGCCCTGTTCACAGACTGGGCTCGGGTCAAAGTATTAACCCCAACACCAAGCCCCAATATAGCACAAACTCGTTCCCGAGTACGTCCACTCTCCATGGCTTTGAAACGGTCGGCTGGACAAACAAGCTCAACTGAACGCACTGAAGAACAGCCAGACCTATGAAGAACGACCTGAAACCCAGAAACGAGCGGACCAGAAGTCAGGTACAACTGATCCACGCGTACCGAAAGACAGATACAAACCTCACAGGCAGACTGCGCCGCAGTAAACGGACAAATTAAGCTGAAGTCTGAAAAGCGCGAATCGTCTCTAACCAAACTTCTACTAACGCAAAGTCAGCAGAAGGAGCCCAAAGGGTGCTTTGCTGTGTCTTGGACTTCCTATTTCTAGTCCCGTCGTACGTGCCGTACGTCATCGCGCAAGCTTTCAGCGGACTGTCTGTTCATAGTGTGTGGTCAAGTCCGTTCATTCAAAAGTAGGACGGATTGTCTGTCGGATTGTCTGACGAACTTAGTTGGGCAGACAATCCGCCCGTGTGTATGCAGCCTTACATTTCTTGTTAGTAGAAAGAATGTCATGCCATACTGGTGGTCAATAAGTGGAATGCACCTATGGTGGTCAGAGTAGCGTCCCCTTACATTGGGACTTAGTGAAAAGAAAGCTCCTTCCATTAAAAAGAAGTCCTCTCTGCTTATAAGTTCAAAAGAGATCAATGCAACACTGTTTAGGAAACCCCTAATAACTCTGAAGCTACCCTAGAGTTCCACAGAAGCCTGGCTGCAAAACATAGCACTGGACAGTGAAACCAGGAACAGTATGATAGCCTTCAAGCCTTGAACATCAATTCTGTTTTTTTTCCCCCTCATATTTACCTCAGTGACTGATGCCAGCTTCACAATATTTGCAGCCTCTTTTTCTTCATCATGGTGGTCTTTCTCTCCATCCTTTATCTGCAGATAACATAGACACTGATCACCAATTAGATATACATTAAAAGGTTTATTAAAATGGTTTATTAACCACTTGCCGTCCAGCCATCGTCATTATACAACAGCATGTTGGCACGTTCCCGGGAACCGTCATAGCTGTACGTCGGCTCCTTTAACTGCGGGGGTGCCGATGCGTGTGGCGAGAGCCAGAACAGGGACGTGTGTGAGCAAACACACAAATCCCCATTCTGTGAGCAACGGAGAGACAAATTGGAAGTTCCTACTATCTAGGACAAGCGATCACTCATCTATAGTTAGTCCCCTCCCTCCACAGTTAGAACACACACTAGGGAACACAGTTAACCCCTTGATCACCCCTAGTGTTAACCCCTTCCCTACCAGTGACATTTATACAGTAATTAGTGCATTTTTATAGCACTGATCGCTGTATAATTGGCAATGGTCCCAAAAATGTGTCAAAAGTGTCAATAAAAATCACAGGTCGCTGCCATTACTAGTAAAAAAATAAATAAATAATAAAAATGCCATAAATCTATCCCCTATTTTGTAGATGCTATAACTTTTGTGCAAACCAATCAATATACGCTAATTTTTATTACCAAAAATATGTAGAAGAATGTATATCGGCCTAAACTGTGGAAAAAAATGTGCTTTAAAAAAAAAAAAAATTGGAGATATTTATTACAGCAAAAAGTACAAAATATTTTTTTTTTTCTCCATCTCTTGTCTGTAGATAACCGACACTGATCAGGCATAAAATAATTTATATTTATATAATATATTTATTTATAAACAAAAAAAGTAAACCTACACAATACACATAGCAGCAATGACATGAAAAATTAATAAAATAAGAGCCATCAGTCACCAGTTTATTGGTGTAAAACCAGTGAAAAAATTGGATTTTTTGTACTCACCGTAAAATCCTTTTCTCTGTAATTCACTGATCGACACAGCTCCTCTCTTAGCCATTGGGTTGTTACGCCACCTTTAGGAGAATACTAGGCATTACATGTTATGTAACACAGAACTTTCTAGTTCCACCCAGGGGGCGGTCGCTTAGGTAACAACCCTCCAGCCTGCCATGCAGTCATCAGTAAATCAATAAGCAGTATAACGTAAAGAGAAAAAGGAGGGGCGGGTGCTGTTTCAGTCTGTGAATTACAGAGAAAGGGATTTTACGGTGAGTACAAAAAATCCTATTTTCGCTTCTATTCACCGACTGTCACAGCTCCTCTCTTAGCCATTGGGACTTCCCCAAGCAGTGCCAAACGAGGGGTGGGAAAACAGCATAAAAAACGTCATCCACCATGGCAAGTGGGAACTAGTGAAACTTTACCCACAAAAAACGACAGTGCGTGGAAGAATCCAACACAAAACCAGGGTACCCTCAACAGGAGTGACTACCCACCACTGCACCAAAACCTGCGGAATGTAATGCAGCAGTGCATTATGTCAATGGTAGTGCGTTGTTATAAAAAAAAAAAAAAAACAGGTAAAAAGAAAGATATTACATACTCAATTGCAACTATATGGCTGCCTGCAAAACTTTGCGGCCAAAACAGGCATCAGCCAATGCACCGTTGTCTACCTTGTAGAACTTGGTAAACGCGTGGACATCCGACCAGATCGCCGCTTTACACACTTGAGCGACAGAAACTTGGTGTCGGAAGGCCCAAGATGTTGCAATTGCCCTTGTGGAGTGGGCCGTGACCGGAAAGGGGGGAACCTGCCCCTTCAAGGCATAGGCTTGCACTACAATCATCAGCAGTTTTACTGCGGCTCTGAGAGCCTGCAGCTTTTCTGAAGGGAGAAAAACTCTCGCTTCCCTGGAGTCCAACAGCAAGCCTGGGTACTCCAAACGCTGGGTCAGTACTACCACCGACGACTTTAGGTTTAACAGCCACCCAAAATCTTGCAGTGTCTGTATGGTGATCGCCACACCCTCCACTAATTCTAAGGCGGAAGATGCTCTCAGGAGAATATTGTCTAGATATCCCACGATCGTGATCCCACAGGTGTGCAGTCATCATGCCTGTCTTTGCAAAAACCAGGCTGAAGGTGATAATACACACCGTTACCTGGGGTCGCCTCTCCACAATATTTTATATATATATATATATATATATATATATATATATATATACACACACACACACACACACACACACACACACACACACACACACACACACACACACACACACACACACACACACACACATATATATACACAGTGCCTTGGAAAAGTATTCATCCCCCTTGAAAGTTTCCACATCTTGTCATGTTACAACCAAAAACGTAAATGTATTTTATTGGGATGGTATGTGATAGACCAACATAAAGTGACACATAATTGTGAAGTGGAAGGAAAATGATAAATGGTTTTTCATTTTTTTTTTTTTTTACAAATAAATATCTGAAAATGGTGGTGACCCCCAGAGTCAATACTTTGTAGAACCACCTTTTACTACAACTACAGCTGAAAGTCTTTTTGGGTATGTCTCTACCAGCTTTTCACATCTAGAGAGTGACATTTTTGCACGTTCTTTGTAAAAAAAAATAGCTCAAGCTCTGTCAGATTGGATGGAGAGCGTCTGAACAGCAATTTTCAAGTCTTGACTAATAGTCCTGTGGACAGATTCTTATTTCTGAGCTGTGGATCTTTGCAGCTCCTCCAGAGTTATCATGGGCCTTTTGACTGATTCTCTGATTAATGCTCTCCTTTCCCGGCCTATCAGTTTAGGTGGACACCCATGTGCAGTGGTGCCATACTCTTTCCAATTTTGTATGATGGATTGAACAGTGCTCCATGAGATGTTCAAAGCTTGGGATATTTTTTTTTATAACCTAAACCTCTCTGGTGTGTTCCTTGGCCTTCTTTTTTTTTTTAATTAACTGTTTTTTATTAATCATAAAAGTGTATAAACGGAGAAAGAGTTGACACTAATAAATACACAAACTTCAGCATCACAGCAGTAAGACCAATGTATATCCAATAACATTGAACCATAAAACAAACAATAAGGAGTCATTGTTGGCTCCACATAAAAATTGTTATATATCAAATAGGATCCTTTATAGATCACATCAGAATCCAATCAAAAGAAGAAAGAAAGAAAGTAGCAGGTAAGAGAAAGATGGGGGAGATGGGGGATGAAGTAGGGAGATGGTATGGCTCGACCAGCGGCCCAGGGCGGATCCTCTCGTCTGTGCCACTCCTCCCAGATCTTGTCATGGAATTCCAGTCTATTTTGTAGCCTGGGTGCCATTTTTTCCATCAGCTCTTTATTTCTTTATCTTTTATTCTAGTAAACAAATCTGCCTGGGAGGGTGGGGTATGTCATTTCCAATGAAGGGCAACCAGGCATCTCGCAGCTGTCAGGATATGTCTAAGCAGTTTTTTGGAAGGTTTGGGAATCTGTAGGGGTGAAACTCCCAGAAGGAATAATTTTGGAGTCCTGGGGACCTGTATTTCCAAAAGATGGGACAATAAAAACTGTGTTTCTGTACAGAAGGGCACTATCTTGAGGCAGGTCCAGTAGATGTGATACAGGGTTCCTTTGGCTCCCTGACAGTGCCAGCACCTGTCTGAACTGGAGGCATAGATAGCATGGAGAACATCTGGTATCAGGTACCAAAAATAGAGGATTTTATAGGCGTTCTCTTTATAGAGTGTGCGGAAAGAGCTTTTTGCTGCCTGAGATCAGATCGTCAGCTAAGTCGCCTCTGGAATCTCCTCTCCCAACGCCTTCTCCCAGCGGAGCATATATGCGTGTTTACCCCGGGCAGGGAAGGAGTATGAATTTAACAGCTGATGGATATCTGAAATTAAATCTCAGCGTGCTGATCCCTCCAGCACTAGACTCAAACGGCGTTGGCGCTGAGAATTGGAGATTCGAGGCGGAGGTCTGGGCATAGTGTCTTATTTGTAGGTAACCATAAAACACCTGGTGGGGTAGATCAAATTTAGGTCCACCTGGAGTTTTTGAAAATCTGCATAGGGAGTTGGGATGGGGAGAGTTTGGAAGAGGTACAGGAGTTTGGGGAGGATGGTCATCTTAATAGAGGCCACCCTCCCTAGGAGGGAGATATGGTGAGCCCTTCACTTCTGTAGAAGGTCTCTTATAGACCGGAACAGGGGAGGAAAATTGTTTCGGTATGAGGTGGCATAGGACAAGGTGATCTGGACCCCCAAATATTTCAAAACTGTTGTCTTCCAGTGGTAGGGGAAGCAATGCTGCAGGTGTTGTACCTCTGCAGCTGGCATGTTAATAGGGAGAGCCTCCGACTTGGCTGCGTTTATTTTATAGCCAGAGAGGGACTTATAGAGGTCAAGTTTGGCATGTAGGTTGGGGAGTGAAGTTCTAGGCTTGGTCAGGGCGAGTATGATGTCATCTGTGAAAAGTGCTAGTTTAAACTCCCGCCCCCGCAATGGGACCCCGCAGATGTCTGGGTTTTTACGAATGGACACCGCCAGGGGCTCAACACACAATGCAAACAGTAGTGGTGAGAGTGGGCACCCCTGGCGGGTCCCATTCCCTATCAGGAAGGCTGGGGACAGGGCAAAAGGGGTCTTAACCTGGGACATGGGGTTAATGTATAGGTGCCGGATGGCCTGCAGAAAGGGGCCCCTAAATCCCATAGGTTTCAATGTGGCGAACAGGAAAGGCCAGCTAAAGTGATCAAAGGCCTTTTCTTTGTAAAGCCCAAGAACTAAAGTTTCTAGGCTGTGCTTGTTCGCCACATCTATTAGGTCAATAATCCATCTTGTGTTGTCCCCTGCTTGACAGAGGGGGACAAAGCCCACCTGATTCTTATGTATCAGGGAGGGTAGTATAAGGTTCAGACACACCGAGAGGAGCTTAGTGAAGATTTTTAGGTCAGAGTTTAAGAGTTCAATAACTAGCACATAAAGAAGGATCTTTGTCGGGCTTGGGGATAAATGTGAGGAATGGCCGTTGCATGTCTGAGGGGATGGGGGTTAGCTGAAGAAATGCATTGCTTACACATGTGGTAGAAGAATGGGGAGGAATGATTTGTAATATTCATAAGGGAGGCCATCTGGGCCGGGGGACTTGTGTAGGCAGAGTCTTAATGGTGGCTGTCAGTTCCTCTGCTGTGATGGGTGTATTGAAGGAAAGGAGGTCCGACGTCTGAACCCTGGGGATACTGCTGCGTTCCAGATAGTGATGTTAGCGGTCGCTTAGATCGGGGGAAGGGATCATGTGGGATCTCAGGGTTGCTGTATAGGGCCGTATAAAACTCCTCAAAGGCGTGAGCTATGTCCTGTGGGTGAAAGAGGAGGCCTCCCGTCCTATCTTTTATTTGGTGTGGAGTGGTTGTGTGGGAGCATTCTGACAGTTTGCGTGCTAACGGAGAGTGAGCTTTGTTTCCCTTGTCATAATAAATTTGTTTCAGTCTAAGTGCCTTCTCCACTTGGCCAGTGGCGAGGTCTCAGAGAGTTGTTCGCAAACAGACAATTGTTTTTATAAGGGGTAGGGATGGTGAAGTTTGTAATTGGAGCTCCAGCTCCCTAAGATCCCTTTCAGCTTGCTGTTTAGTGGCTTTCTCGCTTTTTTTCATGGCCGAGGAAATTGCCACACAGCGTCCTCTGAAAACCGCCTTGTGAGCCTCCCAAAAAGTGTCTGGGGAGATACCGGGGGTATAGTTTTCAAGGAAGTACTGCAGAGTGGTTCCATTTTGATGGGGGATGTGTTGGAGGAGGTAGTTGTTCAACTGCTAGCGGCACGGCTTTCGGGTAGGGGTGCCCATTTCCAGGGTAATAACTACAGGGCCATGGTCAGACCAGGAGATCGATAGGATATGGGCATTCCTGGCAGCATGGAGGGTGGCATTGTTGACGAAAAAATAATCAATGCGGGAGTGCATTTGGAGAGGTGTGGAGAAAAATGTATACTGCCTATCTCTGGGATGTAGGGCCCGCCAAATGTCAAAAGCGCATGTCGCCTGGTGATGTGACAAAATAGTTTTGTGTCCCTGGCAGCTTGTGATTGTGGGTCCGCAGGGTTCATCACATGATGATCCAGCACCACCGAGTGAGATAAGTTAAAGTCAGGTATTCACTGGGTGTTCAGAACAATCGTGCAAATACTTTGGTTAGGAAATTAATTTGATGGGTTTTAGGGGCATATAGGGTGCAGAAAGTAACCGCCTGCGATTTCCATTGACCTCGCAAAATAATGTAGTGTCTCTGTGGATCTACATCCACATGTAGAGCATGTAAAGGGGGAGCCACACTTAAAAAGAATGGCCACTCCCGCCCGCTTGCGAGGGTTAAATGCTTGGTAAGCTTGAGGGTATTGTCTGGAAGCAAAAGTAAAGGAGTCTCCTTTGTTAAAGTGCATTTCCTGGAGCATGACAATGTCCGCCCCAGAATGCGTGATCTCCCTCAGCGCTAGATGTCTTTTTCTATTTGAATTTAGGTTGTGAATATTAAGTGATATAATCTTAGCCATGGTCGTGGGTGTGTGCAAACTTAGAGATACTTATCTGATCCAGCCACAGAGATGTCCCGGTAACCAAGAGAGGAGGATATCTGTTCTTTGCGCAGGACCGAGTGTCCTCCAGGAGGACATGGCGAGCCAGGGGAATGGGGGAAGGGAGACGGAAACAAGAAGAGAAGAGAAAAGCACAGTGATTAGATATATAGTAGTCAAAAATAAATTGTACAGTGAGGCCCCAGGCTGATCATACCACTCGGGGTCCAGTGAGTTCCAGCAAGTCCTCCCGACCAGGGCCCAAAAAGAGGACCCAGGCAAGGGGGACATAGAGAACCATAGTAAACGATAAACAAATATCACAGTGGAATAATAATGGAACTTTGGTAGGGTAAACCTAAAGAGAGAACCAATAACCAGGGACGATACCATTGTCAAGTCTGCGGTGGGGAGTGCCCATTAAACAGAACTGGTAATGGGCAGGAGGCCTGGGGGGGTGCAAATAAGGCTGATGGGTGGGTCAGGAGAGTTCAAGATAATAGGTGTATATGCCATAGCTATGGCTATTAAGGAGGAAGGGGCCTCCGGCCGTCAGCCATGTTTAGGCTTAGCAGGTCCACGGGGGGAGTCTTGGCCCCGGGGGCGTTTGGTCGGAGGACCTTCTGCCAGACCGAAGAAGGTGGCGGTAGTGTGGCCACTAAGTCCCATTCCTGAAGGCGGGGGGCAGGGATCTCTATGGTGTCACAGAAAGTGTCCAAGTCCTCAGGATAGCGTAACACTTTCCCTGCCGATGGACTGTAAGACTAAAGGGGAAACCCCAAAGGTAGACAATGTATTTTTTCCTGTAGCGAGAGGAGTAGGGGTTGGAGGAGTCTCTGTTAATGTAGGGTAATCCAAGAGAGGTCTGGGAATAGCTGTAGCTGCATGTTATCCAAGACCAACTTCCTGATAGTACAGCTTTACACATGATATCCTCCTTCAAGGGGTAGGAATGGACCCTGCATATGACATCACGAGGTCTAGAATCTGGTCCTTTGGGTCGCAGGGCCCGATGTGCCCGATCCATCTCAATGTGTTTGTTGGGGGGGGGGGGTTCCCCTAGAAGGTCGTTGAACAGTATTTGCTGGGTCTCGTGCAGGTCTTCCGGTCCCTCTGATACGAATGTTTTTTCTGCGCCCCCTGTTGTCCAGGTCCTCAATATGGCGTTGCATGTCTCTGAGCATCATACGGTGGTCGGTTCCTTGTAGTTGAGTGCGGTGCACTGCCAGCTTAGTCTCTTGTATTTCCTCCTCTGCCATCTCCATTCCATATAGGGAATTGTGGGAGGGACAGGGGTCCGTCTGTCTGCCCTTCTGTGTGGGCCAGGTCCCGGAGCTCTGGTGTACTCAGGTTCTGGTGAGGAGGGGAGTCCTCTGACTGCAGAGAAGGGGTAGGTGAGTCCGGGCTCCCAGTAGATAGGCCTGGATCTGAGGCTGTGCATAGGAGCCGTGGGAAGGCCTCAGAGCACTGTGTACAGGTGGCTGCTTTAAGGCCTAGTGGGTCCTGCAGCAGCTCCCGGGGGGGGTGTGAGGCGGCGGTAGACTCACCGCTCCTGGAGCTGAGTGTTGTAGCTCGCTGGTTACGCTTGCTGAGTCTGGCAGGCTCCGTGTATAGACTGGGGATTGAGAGCCTGCCGGAGGCCGCATGGGGGAGGCGGAGAAGGTCGACACCTTCTCCTCTCCGTTACTGTGCATTGCGGGAGGTTTAAAGTATCCCTGGAATGTCGCCAAAGAGCTGGGAGGCGGCTGGGATGATCCTCTGGCTCTGGAGGATCGGGTCCTCCTGATTCCACCCATATACAGTCACTAGAAATCCCCTCAGTTGTGGGCTGCCGGAGAGCTAAGAGCTCAGGCTTCCATGCAGGGCAATTTCCGGTCATGCCCCCCTTGGCCTTCTTAATTCTTTTTGTTCACTAAGGTTCTCTAACAAACCTCTGAGAGCTTCTCAGAATAGCTGTATTTATACTGAGATTAAATTACACACAGGTGGACTCTATTTTCTAATTAGGTGACTTCTGAAGGCAATTGGTTCCACTAGATTTTAGTTAGGGGTCAGAGTAAAGGAGGCTAAATACAAACGCATGCCACACTTTTCAGATATTTGTAAAAAAAAAAATTAACCATTGATCATTTTCCTTCCACTTCACAATTATGTGCCACTTTGTTTTGATCTATCACATAGAATCCCAATAAAATACATACACATTTTTGGTTGCAACATGACAAAATGTGGAACATTTCAAGAGGTATTATTAATATATATATTTATATGTTAGAGCTGCCATGACGAGTCGACGTACTCGATTACGTTGATATGAAAATACGTTGACGTGCGTGCAAACGTCTGTGTCACACAGTGAGAGTTGCAGGTCCACATCCCAACAGCGGCTTTCAGCGCGGTGCTTCTCTCATCCTGCTCCGTGTCTCCCGCACTCCTCTGTGCTGCCGCCCCCCTCACTTCTCCCCCTCCATGCTGCTGTACCCCTGTCTTCTCCCCCTCTGTGCTGCCACCCCCCTCTCTTCTCTTTTCCACCCTCCGTGCATCTGTCCCCCTCCATACTGCCGCCCCCTCTCTTCTCCTCTGTGCTTCTGTCCCCCTGTCTTCTCCCCCTCCGTGCTGCCGCCTCCCTCGGTATTTCAGGATGGAGAGTGGAGGTAGGAGACGGTAAACCCCGGCTCCTTCGTTTTCAGAATGGACAGTCATTGACCACTGACTGTCCATTCACATAACTGAAACATTGTAACCTCCTGTGATTACGATGTCTCAGTTAATGAATGGAGAGAAGCCGCTGTCTTCTCTCCATTCATTATCAGTGCAGCAGAGGCTGCAGAGAAAGGGACTGGAGAATCTCTGTCCCTAGTCCCTTTCTCTGTCTCAAATGGGAGATGTCAGAGGTCTGTTAAGACCCCTGGTATCTCACCATAGCCCCCCCCCCCCCCCCCAATGGGCTGTTAAAAAAAATTGCAATAAATAATAATTAATTTTTTTTAAAAAATTATTAAAAAACAAAACAAACAACACACTGACACTGTCCCCACACACCCTCCCCCTTAAAAAAAGAAAGCATTGTAAAAAATAAATTATAAACATTCATGAACTTCTGAACAGAAAAAAAGGAAAAAAGGTAAGATAAAAGAATATAACTACATACGTATATGTAATATATATGTATGTACTAGTTGTATTCTTTTATCTTACACTTTTTATTTTTATTTTTTTTATGTATCATTTTTTCTAAAGTTATCCAAAGGATTAATTAGATAATCAAAAAAAAAAAAAAAACACTAGATTAATTAAAATAAATAAATAATTGTATAGTCGATGACTAATCAAAAAAATTATTGATAGATTAGTCGACAGACAAACTAATCGTTCATTGCAGCTCTAATTATATATATGAATGAATGAATGAATGAATGACTTATATAGCGTTACCTATACGAACTGAATCGCCTCTGGGCGCTTTTTTTATATATATATATATATATATATATATATATATATATATATATATATATATTACACACACGCATATATATAATTATACATATCTGAGTGCGGATCCCCCTCAGGGTCCCCAGAGAGCCCCCCTTACATCACTGTCCCCAGAGAACCCCCTCCTTACAGGGGGCTCCTTTCCAAAGGTTCCCCGTGTTCCACTGGTCTCTGCTCTGCTGTGTATATTTGTGAGGCTCACACAGGTATGATGATTGCACACTGGAATTTTCCACTGTGGCCCTTGGCAGAGGGGGAATGGCACAGCATCAGTGCCTAGTAGAAGGCTCCCCACACAACAGGTGGAGGATCTCCCCCCTGCACACATGGTATGGCTGGATATAGGCACAAGGTGGCTAAGGGAGGTTAGAAGCCCATACGGGGACACAGCTGTGATATGGTGAGCTGACAGGAGGTCCTTTTCTTTTTGGGCAGCTGGGCTTAAAATAAGGTAGGGACCTGGATATGTAGCCCCTACGTTAATCTGGCCCTGCTGCATAAAAGACTCTGGGCTATAAGAGACTCAATAAGAGACTCTGGGCTATAGCCCCAGAAGCCACCCCCTAGCGACGCTACTGGTGTCAGAAGTTATGTTTGGTATCTGACAGAAGGGAGGACATGCCGTGTTGGTACAGGAACTAGTCAGCTTCTCTCAAGCCTGAGATCAATGAATTACTGTTGAAGAAACCCCTATTAATCCCTAGAGTTCCACAGAAGCCCTCTTTGAGAAAGGCGGCACTACATAGTGAAGCCATGACTATAAGGACAGCCCTCAAACTTTGAATGACAAATGTGATGTTTTTAGATTTACCTCTGTGACTGACTCCAGCTCTGCTTTAGGCTGCTTTCACACTGGGGCGGTGCGGGCGTCGGCGGTGCGGGCGTCGGCGGTAAAGCGCCGCTATTTTTAGCGGCGCTTTACCGTCGTTTTAGCGGCGGTCTGCGGGCGCTAGCGGGGTGGTTTTAACCCCCGCTAGCGGCCGAAAAAGGGTTAAAACCGCCCGCAAAGCGCCGCTGCAGCGGCGCTTTGCCGGCTGTATTGCCGCGCTGTCCCACTGATTTCAATGGGTAGGAGCGGTGAATACACCGCTCCTTCACCGCTCCAAAGATGCGGCTAGCAGGACTTTTTTTACTGTCCTGCCAGCGCACCGCTTCAGTGTGAAAGCCCTCTGGCTTTCACACTGGAGTGAAAGGGGCCGGTTTTTTTCAGGCGCTACACAGGCGCTATTTTTAGCGCTGTAACGCCTGAAAACTGCCCCAGTGTGAAAGGGGCCTTATTTGCAGTCTCAATTTCTTCATTTTGAACATATCGGCCTTTTTTTCCAGTTCTTGTCTGCTGATAACATAGACACTGATCACTAATCAGGCTTCAATTAAAATAATTTATTAAGTGTATTTTTTATCCTCATATTTACCTCTGTGACCAATGCCACCTCTTCTTTACTTGTAGCCTCCATTTCTCCATGTTCAACATATTGGTCTTCTCCATTTCCTGTCTGTAGAGAACATAGACACTGATCACTAGTCAGGCATAAAAAAAAAATGATTTACTGCAGTTTCAATACTTCTGTTAGTTGAGAAAACAGCCAGTGTTCCCTAACTTGAATCATTATGGCAGGGGTTGGAAACTCCCGGCGCAGGTGCCAGACATGGCACGGGACACCCTTCGGGTGGTGTGCGAGAGTGATCCTGGGAGACCCGCCTCCCACACACGAAAATCAGTCTAGTTGAGCAGTTGTTTCGAGCAGAAGCAGTGCGCAAATAGACAATTGGAGTGGCATTTGAGAATGATCGTGGGAGACCCACCTCCCACAAGGGAAAACCAGTCAGCCAGTCTGCGGCAGTATAGAGGAGATTTAGCAGTGGGGATGGTCCTCGCCCACCTCTGAACCCACCCACCTCTCTTGCCGCTGGGCATCAGAGAGCACTTTACAATGATTTTTTCCAGCTGTGCAGTGAGGGAGTCGGGTTCCCTGGGGCCAGCAGCGCTGCTCATGGTGGTAATTATGCACCTTTTTATTTCATATGTGGCAGTCTCCTAATTGCACAGATGATATTGATCACTGTTGTTTTATGTCATGTGCTACTCGTTGCACCTTGATGCCTTTTTACTTTTTTCAGCAAGGGATCAAACTTGCTTAGGAGTAGCAAAATCTCAAGGAAATTTCCATGGTCCAAATTTTTATCATCTAAAGTTTATGCTGCTTCAGCTGTTGCCCTATAGCTTAGACATCTTTTTCCAGCTTGATGGTGTCAATCACTCTCTCTAGGATGGCACGTTTTCTCTTCACTTCCTCCTTTCTGGCTGTTGTTTGTTTCCCAAAGAAATGACTAGATATGTCCATATTCTTTGATCTCATCAAGAATGATTCAGAGCTAATATTGTGGATGTTGCTTTTTTTGTGATCTTCAATTCTCTGATACATCATTTTCATCAAAGCAACCATCAATAAAAGCACTGATGCCTGTCTTTCTACTGAAAGCAAGACACACCATGCAGAAAAAAACCACCATGTCCATGTGAATAGGTCAACCAGTGACGCTTCTTTCCATCCCTCCTCTCCTATAACTTTTTCAAATTGAAAGAATGGAAATCTAGTTGACATGAATGAAACCGGAAAAATGCATCCAAATTTTCTGATTTTTCAGATTTTGGTCTAATAAACCACATTTCATCATCAACTTTGTCAAGTATGCCCTCATTAATGCCCACTACTTCTGGAATCTCTTCTGCTGCTAATGATTCATCCACAATTTCTTCTTCATCAGTTTCTAGCTCAATAGGAGGTCCAATACTGTGGTGAATATCTTCACCTGCATCAGTATCCATATCCACTTGTACAGTGCTATTCATTGCTGTGCTACAGCTAGCACCACTGTCTTTATGTGTAGATGCAGGTGGTAAGTCATGCTTTGTTGCCACTATCTTAAACAAGCTACTGACTTTTTGATACTGTTTTGTAGCTTTTTCTAAGAGTTTTTTTTTTTTCTTGTTCTTTTTCTGCTGCTCCTTTCTGTTTTATTTTACCTTTAGGGCCGGTTCACACAGGGGGCGACACGAGGCGACACTACTTGGGAAGCCAAGTCGGATACGACTTGTATCCGACTTAACAGCGCGACTTGGGGCGACTTACAAGTCGCCTCCAGGACAGGGAACTGTACAAGTGAGCTTTCACCCCTTGTGACATCATTCCTGTTCCTGTCTTCTTCCTTGTTCCTGTTTTTGACAGTTGTTCTGTGTCCAAAATGCTCTCTGTGCGTTACCTTATGTCAGCTGTCCTAACAGCTGGTTTGGCAGTACTGATGGAAGAGGAAGAAGAAGAAATGAAGCGGAGGAGGAGGATGGGAAGAAGACGTCGCTACTGGATCCATCCAATCATTGCCAATCGACATAACAGAGGGCAGTTCTGGGCTATGTATGAGAACTTGCGTAGGTTTGATGACAAGTTTTTCAAGTATACACGGATGTCGATCACAAGGCAAGTACATATGCTGTATGTCATTGTCCACTTTCCACGTCACTTGCCACAAGTTGTGGATTGTCGACCTGCCACGTCCCTTGCCACATGTGCCATGTCACATGCCACGCGACGTGCCGCGCTTGGCACAAGACGTGCCACGAGACCTGCAACGGGACCTGCCACGGCTGCCACGGGACCTGCAACGGCTGCCACGGGACCTGCCACGGGTGCCACGGGACGTGCCACGGGTGCCACGGGACCTGCCACGGGTGACACGGGACCTGCCACGGGTGCCACGGGACGTGCCACGGGTGCCACGGGACGTGCTACGGGAGCCACGGGACGTGCCACGGGTGACACGGGAAGTGCCACGGGTGCCACGGGACCTGCCACGGGTGCCACGGGACCTGCCACGGGTGACACGGGAAGTGCCACGGGTGCCACGGGACGGGCCACGGGTGCCACGGGACGGGCCACGGGTGCCACGGGACGTGCCACGGGTGCCACGGGACGTGCCACGGGACGTGCCACGGGACGTGCCACGGGTGCCACGGGACGTGCAACGGGTGACACGGGACGTGCCACGGGTGTCACATGACTTGGCACAGATGGGACATGACAAACCAGAAGTAGTGTGTTTGCTAGCAGTAATTGTTCACAAATATGTGGCCTTAAAGTCATGTTGCAAAAGCATTTTTCAGGAGTAAAATAGAGTAGTTTTCCCCTTCGACATTACCTGTCACAGGTGTCACACATTCCACACTTTGTGTATTGTCTACTTAACACATGACTTGCTACGTCACCTCACCCTAGCTAAATCCCTTCAATCGGATGATTTATATTTGGCATATTGTTGATGCGATAATGTGTGTGTGTGTGTGTGTGTGTGTGTGTAGATACCAGTGGTTTATATTTATTATTTTCTAACATAGATGATTAACAAAATTTTTTTGGTTTGTTGCAGTTTTGATGAATTGCTTGGTCTGGTTGACATCCATCTTGAACGACAGAACACAACATACAGGAAGAGTATCTCATCCATTGAAAGACTAATTATTACATTAAGGTAAACTGTCTTTCTGGTGCGCAATACACTTTGCATCCTCACAGCTCAGCGCTACAATTAGCGTGGAGGAGCAGAGCAGGATAGCTGCTGAGTGTCAGCAGCTCTCACATCTTGGAGGGGATAGAAGAGACCCATTGATGATGTTTGATTATTATTTTTTGTGTGAAGGAGCAGCAGATGAAGCTTTGCTCCAATGCTGCAGCCACCTAGGTAATTATTTTTGACATAAAAAAACATAGCATGTAATTAAATGTAATATACTCAAACATACCACACATTAGCAAAACATAAACTTTTTTTAATATTAACATAATTTTTGAAAAAAACATCAACAAACAGTAAGTAACTTTTAAAGAAATAACATCAGCACATATTGTAAGAAAAATCAAGACATCAATTAGAAAAACTATAAATTCTGGTACGATGGGAAAAAATTGTCACCTTCAGTCGAAGGAATGGGGGAAGGTGTGGGTTGGACGCTTTCACGGGTGGCCATTGCAGGGGTAGGTAATGGATAGGGCATGGGGGCATTTGTGCTTTGGGTGTTGTTGCCATACTCGTCACAATATGGCCTATAACGAGGGGAATAGTAGAAGTGGGTTCTGGGTGGCGGGGGATTATAATAGTTAGGGAAGGGTACTGATGGGGGTGGTGGTGGGGCAAATACTGGAGAGGGGGCACTGGTGGCAGGCTGGTGGGCTATATTTGCCTCAAGCATATCTATAATGTTTTTCTTAACATAAGCCTGGCGCTCCTGCAGGATTTTTTTGAGCATTGCTGCCACCATAATCCCAAATCCGCTTTCCGCACTCTCCATGTCACTTAACTTGGTATTCATCTTCTCCATTAGTGACGCAAAACAAACGTTCCAAGTTGTTTTGCAATCGAATTGGTCTTCCCGATCTTCCATGGAGAGCGGGACGGTCTGGTTCCTGTCTGCCTTCGGGTTCCTCTACCTCAGCCATGCTGAGATTGGCCGGCTGGGAATCCTCATTTGTTTCCATAGAGTTTTGGCCAAGACTCTGTATTAATGATGGAGAAGGTGCCCCTTCCTCTCCGCTGGGAGCATTGCCCGCTGCAGCACATTGGGCCGATGTACCTGGCTGTTCCGGGTGCGGCATACTGGATTGTGTTCTGCATGAAAGATAGAATACAATTATTATAACCTTATCCAACTGTATAGTATCACTGTCCTAATATGAAAGATATTATCTTACGCTCTAAGATCCATGAACGGCCTCAGGAACTCCATCTCCTCGGCATGGATATAGGGTGCTACTCTTTTCCCCCCGGAACCACTTCGTTGGTTCAATATTTTTTTTAAATAGCGATTGTAGCAATCGCGGAGCCCCTTCCACCTAGTTTGTAAGATGGTCACTGCAAAACATAAACAGGAACATAATCAATTCTTTTGTTTTTCAGATACCTTGCAACAGGTCATTCAATTGTAAGTCTACATTATGAGTTCATGGCTGGCAAGTCGACTATCAGCTATATCATCCGAGACACCTGCAAAGTTTTATGGGACGTGTTTAACACCATGGTGATGAAGAGGCCGACACCTGAAACATGGCGTGATATAGCAAATAAATTTTGGAGTAGGTGCAATTTTCCCAATTGCATTGGAGCTATCGATGGGAAGCATATACGTGTACAAAAGCCTGTGGGTAGCGGGAGTATGTACTTTAACTATAAAAAATATTGCTCCTTTGTACTGCTCGCCGTTACAGATTCCAACTACTGTTTCACATATGTAGACATTGGATCCTATGGAGGTAGCTGTGATGCAAGGATTTTTGGAAATTCATCCTTTGGTGAAAGACTACGGGAGAATCTACTTGGTATTCCTGAAAATTGCCCCCTTCCTGGCACAGCTGAACCTGCGCTACCCTATGTGTTTGTTGCGGATGAGGCCTTTGCATTGGGTGAACACATGATGAGGCCTTACTCTAGTAGGAACCTGTCCACTCCTAAAAGGATTTTCAACTACCGGTTAACAAGGGCAAGAAGGGTGGTTGAGTGTAGTTTTGGAATTCTAGCCAATAAATGGCGCTTTCTACATACTACAATAAGCTTAAACATTGAAAATGCTATAACTGCTGTAAAAGCAGCATGCGTGCTGCACAATTTTGTCAGAGTCAGGGACGGATATTGTTTTGAGGATTCTCTACTACACGAAATGGAAAATGCACGCATCAGTGCTACAAGGGGATCCACTGATGGTGCCACAGTGCGCGATCAATTTAGATCCTATTTCAATTCACCGGATGGTGAATTGCCGTGGCAGATGGACGCCATTTCCTAATCAAATTCATAAATATTTTTACACAAATGTTTTGATTTCATATCAAGTATCTTTTTGGGAATTTTTGAGTACGGTTGTTAACATGTGCTGATATGGATTATTGTTTTTTAATTAAAGTTGTCTGCTATGTTTTTTGTTATTTGTTATTATATGTTCAATAAATTTAATATGTTAAAATTAGGTTGAAATTACTTTTGATGTGGTTATATTGTTCAATCATTATTGTAATAAAATTATCATAGTGCTACACATCAGTGACAGACTTCCCAATGTTGCTCCGTAATCTTGCCCTAGAGTTAATAGGCACCATTAGGAACCCCAAGTGCCATGTGACCTGTAATGAGCGCCATGTAAAATGTTACATGTGGCAGGTCCCGTGGCACCCGTGGCACGTCCCGTGGCAGGTCCCGTGGCACCCGTGGTAGGTCCCGTGGCACCCGTGGCACGTCCCGTGGCACTCGTGGCAGGTCCCGTGGCACCCGTGGCACTTCCCGTGTCACCCGTGGGAGGTCCCGTGGCACGTCCCGTGGCACCCGTGGCAGGTCCCGTGGCAACCGTGGCACGTCCCGTGGCACCCGTGGCAGGTCCCGTGGCACCCGTGGCACTTCCCGTGTCACCCGTGGGAGGTCCCGTGGCACCCGTGGCACGTCCCGTGGCAGGTCCCGTGTCACCCGTGGCACGTCCCGTGTCACCCGTGGCACGTCCCGTGGCAGGTCCCGTGGCACCCATGGCACGTCCCGTGGCACCCGTGGCACGTCCCGTGTCACCCGTGGCACGTCCCGTGTCACCCGTGGCACATCCCGTGGCAGGTCCCGTGGCACCCGTGGCAGGTCCAGTGTCACCCGTGGCACGTCCCGTGGCACCCGTGGCAGGTCCCGTGGCACGTCATGTGGCACCCGTGGCACATCCCGTGGCACCCGTGGCAGGTCCAGTGTCACCCGTGGCACGTCCCGTGGCACCCGTGGCACGTCCCGTGGCACCCGTGGCACTTCCCGTGGCACCCGTGGAAGGTCCCGTGGCAGCCGTGGCAGGTCACGTGGCACATCAAGTTGGTATTGAAACAATGCTTTTTTGAAGCAAAAACGTGGGGAATACAGTTCAGACACTATTAGAACAGTCAATTCATCTAATGTTCATGTAATTGGAGCTTTTGTTGCTCTGGTGTGATATTTTTGATGGCAGGGGGATCTAGGGGGAGGAACCAAGGACTGTTGTGAAAGGGGGCATTTATGCACCGATTCCCTGTGCAAAAGAAGACCTACAAGACCTAAATTGAACTACAACAATCATGCATAGTGAAGGAGAAAAGACATATAAACTTACTTTTTGCAGAGCGGTCGGCCTGTGACAAGACATCCCAGTCTTCGAAAGAGAGTCTGCAGATCTCCAGCCAGGCACTCTCTCTTTTTTGTATTAGCTAGTATGCTTTGTCTGTCTTGGCATACAGACACCTTCTCTCCCTAACAAGGCGTATGAGGGACTCATTGTCCACTGGTTCTCTCCTGTTCATAGCAGACATTTTGCAGGACTGAGCTCTTGGTCTGTGTGAGTTGAAGATAAGGAGGAAAACGAAACTAATGTGTATGGAAAGGAGGGGCTGCCTGCAGTGGGGGCTGGGTGACTTCCTGTCAAGTAGCCTACAGATGAACAGGAGAGGCGACTTACATTGACATGAATGGGTACAAGTCGCCTAGAAGTCGTTTCCAAGTAGTACAGGAACCTTTTTTAAAAGTCGGAGCTACTGCAGTAGCATCTATTAAGACAGCTCCATTGACTATCATTGTTTTTAATGCAGAGCGACCTGGAGGCGACTTGAGGCGACCTAGACCGACCTGAAGTCGGATCGCTGTCACCCGCAGTGTGAACCGGCCCTTACCTTTCTTATCCATTTCAATCACTAACAAAAAAAAAAAAAACCAAAAACATATTTCCTATATCTCTCCTATATCAAAACATGCTGTCAGCAAATACATCTAATAACTCATTCCCTAGCTGGACATATTTCCAAATCCACCACTTTCTACATGACATTAACCGTGATTCGTCAGTTTCTCGGGCACTCTCCACTTTTGAAACCCTGTGCTCCCAACCCTGACCCCAGCAGCATTTACTATCAAATATTCATAATATGATTAATGCGTACTCCTCCCACAAATCCTGCACATGCGCTGAGACAGGAGTTACAGTGTTCCTAGAAACTTGAGCCCAGCTCCATCTTGAGCCCACAGTTTACAGTGCTCAGTGCATGCGCATGACAATGCACACAAAAGAATTTAAAAAAATTGCCTGCACACCATTGCCCTTTACACATGTATGGTGTATCAAAATTTAGGAGGTGTTTACTCTGTCCCTTAATGCCCACTTGCTTTTTATAGGGCACGCAGTGTACAGGAACGTATAATGTAAAACATGGTGGTATTTCCCCACCCAGGTTCACTTTTTATTATTATTATTATATATATTATTAAAATCAATACGTTAACTTTTTTTCAAATAAATACACGAGAGAGAGAGAGAGAGAGAAAAGTAGAGAGAGAGAGAGCGAAGGGGGGAGAAATGGAGAGAGGGAGAACAAGAGAGAGATGGAGGTTCACCATGCAATAAGTGCTCAGGCTTCCATGCAGGGCAATTTCCGGTCATGCCCCCCTTGGCCTTCTTAATTCTTTTTGTTCACTAAGGTTCTCTAACAAACCTCTGAGGGCTTCTCAGAATAGCTGTATTTGTACTGAGATTAAATTACACACAGGTGGACTCTATTTTCGAATTAGGTGACTTCTGAAGGCAATTGCTTCCACTAGATTTTAGTTAGGGGTCAGAGTAAAGGAGGCTAAATACAAACGCATGCCACACTTTTCAGATATTTGTAAAAAAAAAAAAATTAACCATTGATCATTTTCCTTCCACTTTGTTTTGATCCATCACATAGAATCCCAATAAAATACATACACACACATACATACATACATACATACATACATACATATATATATATATATATATATATATATATATATATATATATATATATATATATATATATATATATATATGTATGTATGTATGTATGTATGTTAGAGCTGCCATGACGAGTCGACTTAATCGATTACGTTGATATGAAAATACGTTGACGTGCGTGCAAACGCCGATGTGTCACACAGTGAGAGTTGTAGGTCCACACCCCCACAGCGGCTTTCAGCGCGGTGTTTCTCTCATCCTGCTCCGTGTCTCCCACTCTCCTCTGTGCTGCCGCCCCCCTCACTTCTCCCCCTCCATGCTGCTGTCCCCCTGTCTTCTCCCCCTCTGTGCTGCCACCCCCCTCTCTTCTCTTTTCCACCCTCCGTGCATCTGTCCCCCTCCATACTGCCGCCCCCTCTCTTCTCCTCTGTGCTTCTGTCCCCCTGTCTTCTCCCCCTCCGTGCTGCCGCCTCCCTCGGTATTTCAGGATGGAGAGTGGAGGTAGGAGACGGTAAACCCCGGCTCCTTCGTTTTCAGAATGGACAGTCAGTGACCACTGACTGTCCATTCACATAACTGAAACATTGTAACCTCCTGTGATTACAATGTCTCAGTTAATGAATGGAGAGAAGCCGCTGTCTTCTCTCCATTCATTATCAGTGCAGCAGAGGCTGCAGAGAAAGGGACTGGAGAATCTCTGTCCCTAGTCCCTTTCTCTGTCTCAAATGGGAGATGTCAGAGGTCTGTTAAGACCCCTGGTATCTCACCATAGCCCCCCCCCCCAATGGGCTGTTAAAAAAAATTGCAATAAATAATAATAATTTTTTTTTAAAAAATTATTAAAAAACAAAACAAACAACACACTGACACTGTCCCCACACACCCTCCCCCTTAAAAAAAGAAAGCATTGTAAAAAATAAATTATAAACATTCATGAACTTCTGAACAGAAAATAAAAAAAGCTAAGATAAAAGAATATATATATATATAATTTATATTCTTTTATCTTAACTTTACAAAAAATAAATACAGAAAAAAAGGAAAAAAGGTAAGATAAAAGAATATAACTACATACGTATATGTAATATATATGTACAGTGGTGTGAAAAAGTGTTTGCCCCCTTCCTCATTTCCTGTTCCTTTGCATGTTTGTCACACTTAAGTGTTTCAGGACATCAAACCAATTTAAACAATAGTCAAGGACAACACAAGTAAACACAAAATGCAATTTGTAAATGAATGTGTTTATTATTAAAGGTGAAAAAAAATCCAAACCATCATGGCCCTGTGTGAAAAAGTGATTGCCCCCCTTGTTAAAACATACTATAACTGTGGTTGTCCACACCTGAGTTCAATTTCTCTAGCCACACCTGTTCACAATCAAGGCATCACTTAAATAGGAGCTGCTTGACACAGTAAGGTCCACCAGAAGATCCTTAAAAGCTACACATAATGCTGAGACCCAAAGAAATTCAGGAACAATTGAGAAAGAAAGTAATTGAGATCTATCAGTCTGGAAAGGGTTATAAAGCCATTTCCAAAGCTTTGGGAATCCAGCGAACCACAGTGAGAGCCATTATCCACAAATGGCGAAGACATGGAACAGTGGTGAACCTTCCCAGGAGTGGCCAGCCGCCCAAAATTACCCCAAGAGCGCAGCGACGACTCATCCAAGAGGTCACAAAAGACCCCACAACAACGTCCAAGGAACTGCAGGCCTCACTTGCCTCAGTTAAGGTCAGCGTTCATGCCTCCACCATCAGGAAAAGACTGGGCAAAAATGGCCTGCATGGCAGAGTTCCAAGGAGAAAACCACTGCTGAGCAAAAAGAACATCAAAGCTCGTCTCAATTTCTCCACAACACATCTTGATGATCCCCAAGACTTTTGGGACAACATTCTGTGGACCAATGAGACAAAAGTGGAACTCTTTGGAAGGTGTGTGTCCAAGTATATCTGGCGTAGAAGGAACACTGCATTTCATAAAAAGAACATTATACCAACAGTAAAATATGGTGGTGGTAGTGTGATGGTCTGGGGCTGTTTTGCTGCTTCAGGACCTGGAAGACTTGCCGTGATAAAAGGAACTATGAATTCTGCTGTCTACCAAGAGATCCTGAAGGAGAATGTCCGACCATCTGTTCGTGTACTCAAGCTGAAACGAACTTGGGTTCTGCAGCAGGACAATGATCCTAAACACACCAGCAAGTCCACCACCGAATGGCTGAAGAAAAACAAAATGAAGACTTTGGAGTGGCCTAGCCAAAGTCCTGACCTGAATCCTATTGAGATGTTGTGGTATGACCTTAAAAAGGCCGTTCATGCTCGAAAACCCTCTAATGTAACTGAATTAGGACAATTCTGCAAAGATGAGTGGGCCAAAATTCCTCCAGGACGCTGTAAAAGCCTCATTGCACGTTATCGCAAACGCTTGGTTGCAGTTGTTGCTGCTAAGGGTGGCCCAACCAGTTATTAGGTTTAGGGGGCAATCACTTTTTCACACAGGGCCATGATGGTTTGGATTGTTTTTCACCTTTAATAATAAACACCTTCATTTACAAATTGCATTTTGTGTTTACTTGTGTTGTCCTTGACTATTGTTTAAATGGGTTTGATGTTCCGAAACACTTAAGTGTGAGAAACATGCAAAGGAACAGGAAATGAGGAAGGGGGCAAACACTTTTTCACACCACTGTATGTACTAGTTGTATTCTTTTATCTTACACTTTTTATTTTTATTTTTTTTATGTATCATTTTTTCTAAAGTTATCCAAAGGATTAATTAGATAATCAAAAAAAAAAAAAACCACTAGATTAATTAAAATAAATAAATAATTGTATAGTCGATGACTAATCAAAAAAATTATTGATAGATTAGTCGACAGACAAACTAATCGTTCATTGCAGCTCTAATTATATATATATATATATATATATATATATATATATATATATATATATATATATATATATATATATATATATATATATATATATATTACACACACGCATATATATAATTATACATATCTGAGTGCGGATCCCCCTCAGGGTCCCCAGAGAGCCCCCCTTACATCACTGTCCCCAGAGAACCCCCTCCTTACAGGGGGCTCCTTTCCAAAGGTTCCCCGTGTTCCACTGGTCTCTGCTCTGCTGTGTATATTTGTGAGGCTCACACAGGTATGATGATTGCACACTGGAATTTTCCACTGTGGCCCTTGGCAGAGGGGGAATGGCACAGCATCAGTGCCTAGTAGAAGGCTCCCCACACAACAGGTGGAGGATCTCCCCCCTGCACACATGGTATGGCTGGATATAGGCACAAGGTGGCTAAGGGAGGTTAGAAGCCCATACAGGGACACAGCTGTGATATGGTGAGCTGACAGGAGGTCCTTTTCTTTTTGGGCAGCTGGGCTTAAAATAAGGTAGGGACCTGGATATGTAGCCCCTACGTTAATCTGGCCCTGCTGCATAAAAGACTCTGGGCTATAAGAGACTCAATAAGAGACTCTGGGCTATAGCCCCAGAAGCCACCCCCTAGCGACGCTACTGGTGTCAGAAGTTATGTTTGGTATCTGACAGAAGGGAGGACATGCCGTGTTGGTACAGGAACTAGTCAGCTTCTCTCAAGCTTGAGATCAATGAATTACTGTTGAAGAAACCCCTATTAATCCCTAGAGTTCCACAGAAGCCCTCTTTGAGAAAGGCAGCACTACATAGTGAAGCCATGACTATAAGGACAGCCCTCAAACTTTGAATGACAAATGTGATGTTTTTATATTTACCTCTGTGACTGACTCCAGCTCTGCTTTAGGCTGCTTTCACACTGGGGCGGTGCGGGCGTCGGCGGTAAAGCGGCGCTTTACCGTCGTTTTAGCGGCGGTCTGCGGGCGCTAGCGGGGTGGTTTTAACCCCCGCTAGCGGCCGAAAAAGGGTTAAAACCGCACGCAAAGCGCCGCTGCAGCGGCGCTTTGCCGGCTGTATTGCCGCGCTGTCCCATTGATTTCAATGGGTAGGAGCGGTGAATACACCACTCCTTCACCGCTCCAAAGATGCGGCTAGCAGGACTTTTTTCACTGTCTTGCCAGCGCACCGCTTCAGTGTGAAAGCCCTCCGGCTTTCACACTGGAGTAAAAGGGGCCGGTTTTTTTCAGGCGCTACACAGGCGCTATTTTTAGCGCTGTAACGCTTGAAAACCGCCCCAGTGTGAAAGGGGCCTTATTTGCAGTCTCAATTTCTTCATTTTGAACATATCGCCCTTTTTTTCCAGTTCTTGTCTGCTGATAACATAGACACTGATCACTAATCAGGCTTCAATTAAAATAATTTATTAAGTGTATTTTTTATCCTCATATTTACCTCTGTGACCAATGCCACCTCTGCTTTACTTGTAGCCTCCATTTCTCCATGTTCAACATATTGGTCTTCTCCATTTCCTGTCTGTAGAGAACATAGACACTGATCACTAGTCAGGCATAAAAAAAATAAAAAATGATTTACTGCAGTTTCAATACTTCTGTTAGTTGAGAAAACAGCCAGTGTTCCCTAACTTGAATCATTATGGCAGGGGTTGGAAACTCCCGGCGCAGGTGCCAGACATGGCACGGGACACCCTTCGGGTGGTGTGCGAGAGTGATCCTGGGAGACCCGCCTCCCACACACGAAAATCAGTCTAGTTGAGCAGTTGTTTCGAGCAGAAGCAGTGCGCAAATAGACAATTGGAGTGGCATTTGAGAATGATCGTGGGAGACCCACCTCCCACAAGGGAAAACCAGTCAGCCAGTCTGCGGCAGTATAGAGGAGATTTAGCAGTGGGGATGGTCCTCGCCCACCTCTGAACCCACCCACCTCTCTTGCCGCTGGGCATCAGAGAGCACTTTACAATGATTTTTTCCAGCTGTGCAGTGAGGGAGTCGGGTTCCCTGGGGCCAGCAGCGCTGCTCATGGTGGTAATTATGCACCTTTTTATTTCATATGTGGCAGTCTCCTAATTGCACAGATGATATTGATCACTGTTGTTTTATGTCATGTGCTACTCGTTGCACCTTGATGCCTTTTTACTTTTTTCAGCAAGGGATCAAACTTGCTTAGGAGTAGCAAAATCTCAAGGAAATTTCCATGGTCCAAATTTTTATCATCTAAAGTTTATGCTGCTTCAGCTGTTGCCCTATAGCTTAGACATCTTTTTCCAGCTTGATGGTGTCAATCACTCTCTCTAGGATGGCACGTTTTCTCTTCACTTCCTCCTTTCTGGCTGTTGTTTGTTTCCCAAAGAAATGACTAGATATGTCCATATTCTTTGATCTCATCAAGAATGATTCAGAGCTAATATTGTGGATGTTGCTTTTTTTGTGATCTTCAATTCTCTGATACATCATTTTCATCAAAGCAACCATCAATAAAAGCACTGATGCCTGTCTTTCTACTGAAAGCAAGACACACCATGCAGAAAAAAACCACCATGTCCATGTGAATAGGTCAACCAGTGACGCTTCTTTCCATCCCTCCTCTCCTATAACTTTTTCAAATTGAAAGAATGGAAATCTAGTTGACATGAATGAAACCGGAAAAATGCATCCAAATTTTCTGATTTTTCAGATTTTGGTCTAATAAACCACATTTCATCATCAACTTTGTCAAGTATGCCCTCATTAATGCCCACTACTTCTGGAATCTCTTCTGCTGCTAATGATTCATCCACAATTTCTTCTTCATCAGTTTCTAGCTCAATAGGAGGTCCAATACTGTGGTGAATATCTTCACCTGCATCAGTATCCATATCCACTTGTACAGTGCTATTCATTGCTGTGCCACAGCTAGCACCACTGTCTTTATGTGTAGATGCAGGTGGTAAGTCATGCTTTGTTGCCACTATCTTAAACAAGCTACTGACTTTTTGATACTGTTTTGTAGCTTTTTCTAAGAGTTTTTTTTTTTTTTCTTGTTCTTTTTCTGCTGCTCCTTTCTGTTTTATTTTACCTTTACCTTTCTTATCCATTTCAATCACTAACAAAAAAAAAAACATATTTCCTATATCTCTCCTATATCAAAACATGCTGTCAGCAAATACATCTAATAACTCATTCCCTAGCTGGACATATTTCCAAATCCACCACTTTCTACATGACATTAACCGTGATTCGTCAGTTTCTCGGGCACTCTCCACTTTTGAAACCCTGTGCTCCCAACCCTGACCCCAGCAGCATTTACTATCAAATATTCATAATATGATTAACGCGTACTCCTCCCACAAATCCTGCACATGCGCTGAGACAGGAGTTACAGTGTTCCTAGAAACTTGAGCCCAGCTCCATCTTGAGCCCACAGTTTACAGTGCTCAGTGCATGCGCATTACAATGCACACAAAAAAATAAAAAAAAATTGCCTGCACACCATTGCCCTTTACACATGTATGGTGTATCAAAATTTAGGAGGTGTTTACTCTGTCCCTTAATGCCCACTTGCTTTTTATAGGGCACGCAGTGTACAGGAACGTATAATGTAAAACATGGTGGTATTTCCCCACCCAGGTTCACTTTTTATTATTATTATATATATTATTAAAATAAATACGTTAACTTTTTTTCAAATAATTACACGAGAGAGAGAGAGAAAAGTAGAGAGAGAGAGAGAGAGCGAGGGGGGAGAAATGGAGAGAGGGAGAACAAGAGAGAGATGGAGGTTCACCATGCAATAAGTGCTCAGGCTTCCATGCAGGGCAATTTCCGGTCATGCCCCCCTTGGCCTTCTTAATTCTTTTTGTTCACTAAGGTTCTCTAACAAACCTCTGAGGGCTTCTCAGAATAGCTGTATTTATACTGAGATTAAATTACACACAGGTGGACTCTATTTTCTAATTAGGTGACTTCTGAAGGCAATTGGTTCCACTAGATTTTAGTTAGGGGTCAGAGTAAAGGAGGCTAAATACAAACGCATGCCACACTTTTCAGATATTTGTAAAAAAAAAAAAATTAACCATTGATCATTTTCCTTCCACTTCACAATTATGTGCTACTTTGTTTTGATCTATCACATAGAATCCCAATAAAATACATACACATTTTTGGTTGCAACATGACAAAATGTGGAAAATTTCAAGAGGTATTATTAATATATAAATATATATATGTTAGAGCTGCCATGACGAGTCGGCGTAATCGATTACGTTGATATGAAAATACGTTGACGTGCGTGCAAACGTCGATGTGTCACACAGTGAGAGTTGCAGGTCCACACCCCCACAGCGGCTTTCAGCGCGGTGCTTCTCTCATCCTGCTCCGTGTCTCCCGCTCTCCTCTGTGCTGCCGCCCCCCTCACTTCTCCCCCTCCATGCTGCTGTCCCCCTGTCTTCTCCCCCTCTGTGCTGCCACCCCCCTCTCTTCTCTTTTCCACCCTCCGTGCATCTGTCCCCCTCCATACTGCCGCCCCCTCTCTTCTCCTCTGTGCTTCTGTCCCCCTCTCTTCCCCCCCTCCGTGCTGCCGCCTCCCTCGGTATCTCAGGATGGAGAGTGGAGGTAGGAGACGGTAAACCCCGGCTCCTTCGTTTTCAGAATGGACAGTCAGTGACCACTGACTGTCCATTCACATAACTGAAACATTGTAACCTCCTGTGATTACGATGTCTCAGTTAATGAATGGAGAGAAGCCGCTGTCTTCTCTCCATTCATTATCAGTGCAGCAGAGGCTGCAGAGAAAGGGACTGGAGAATCTCTGTCCCTAGTCCCTTTCTCTGTCTCAAATGGGAGATGTCAGGGGTCTGTTAAGACCCCTGATATCTCACCATAGCCGTCCCTAGTCCCTTTCTCTGTCTCAAATGGGAGATGTCAGGGGTCTGTTAAGACCCCTGATATCTCACCATAGCCGCCCCCCCCCCCCCAACTGGGCTGATAAAAAAAATTGCAATAAATAATAATAATTTTTTTTAAAAAAATTATTAAAAAACAAAACAAACAACACACTGACACTGTCCCCACACACCCTCCCCCTTAAAAAAAGAAAGCATTGTAAAAAATAAATTATAAACATTCATGAACTTCTGAACAGAAAATAAAAAAAGCTAAGATAAAAGAATATATATATATATAATTTATATTCTTTTATCTTAACTTTACAAAAAAATAAATACAGAAAAAAAGGAAAAAAGGTAAGATAAAAGAATATAACTACATACGTATATGTAATATATATGTATGTACTAGTTGTATTCTTTTATCTTACACTTTTTATTTTTATTTTTTTTTATGTATCATTTTTTGTAAAGTTATCCAAAGGATTAATTAGATAATAATAATAAAAAAAAAAAACACTAGATTAATTAAAATAAATAAATAATTGTATAGTCGATGACTAATCAAAAAAATTATTGATAGATTAGTCGACAGACAAACTAATCTTTCATTGCAGCTCTAATTATATATATATATATATATACATATATATATATTACACACACACATGTATACACACACACGCATATATATAATTATACATATCTGAGTGTGTATCCCCCTCAGGGTCCCCAGAGAGCCCCCCTTACATCACTGTCCCCAGAGAACCCCCTCCTTACAGGGGGCTCCTTTCCAAAGGTCCCCCGTGTTCCACTGGTCTCTGCTCTGCTGTGTATATTTGTGAGGCTCACACAGGTATGATGATTGCACACTGGAATCTTCCACTGTGGCCCTTGGCAGAGGGGGAATGGCACAGCATCAGTGCCTAGTAGAAGGCTCCCCACACAACAGGTGGAGGATCTCCCCCCTGCACACATGGTATGGCTGGATATAGGCACAAGGTGGCTAAGGGAGGTTAGAAGCCCATACGGGGACACAGCTGTGATATGGTGAGCTGACAGGAGGTCCTTTTCTTTTTGGGCAGCTGGGCTTAAAATAAGGTAGGGACCTGGATATGTAGCCCCTACGTTAATCTGGCCCTGCTGCATAAAAGACTCTGGGCTATAAGAGACTCAGTAAGAGACTCTGGGCTATAGCCCCAGAAGCCACCCCCTAGCGACGCTACTGGTGTCAGAAGTTATGTTTGGTATCTGACAGAAGGGAGGACATGCCGTGTTGGTACAGGAACTATTCAGCTTCTCTCAAGCCTGAGATCAATGAATTACTGTTGAAGAAACCCCTATTAATCCCTAGAGTTCCACAGAAGCCCTCTTTGAGAAAGGCAGCACTACATAGTGAAGCCATGACTATAAGGACAGCCCTCAAACTTTGAATGACAAATGTGATGTTTTTATATTTACCTCTGTGACTGACTCCAGCTCTGCTTTATTTGCAGTCTCAATTTCTTCATTTTGAACATATCGGTCTTTTTTTCCAGTTCTTGTCTGCTGATAACATAGACACTGATCACTAATCAGGCTTCAATTAAAATAATGTATTAAGTGTATTTTTTATCCTCATATTTACCTCTGTGACCAATGCCACCTCTTCTTTACTTGTAGCCTCCATTTCTCCATGTTCAACATATTGGTCTTCTCCATTTCCTGTCTGTAGAGAACATAGACACTGATCACTAGTCAGGCATAAAAAAAAAAAAATGATTTACTGCAGTTTCAATACTTCTGTTAGTTGAGAAAACAGCCAGTGTTCCCTAACTTGAATCATTATGGCAGGGGTTGGAAACTCCCGGCGCAGGTGCCAGACATGGCACGGGACACCCTTCGGGTGGTGTGCGAGAGTGATCCTGGGAGACCCGCCTCCCACACACGAAAATCAGTCTAGTTGAGCAGTTGTTTCGAGCAGAAGCAGTGCGCAAATAGACAATTGGAGTGGCATTTGAGAATGATCGTGGGAGACCCACCTCCCACAAGGGAAAACCAGTCAGCCAGTCTGCGGCAGTATAGAGGAGATTTAGCAGTGGGGATGGTCCTCACCCACCTCTGAACCCGCCCACCTCTCTTCCCGCTGGGCATCAGAGAGCACTTTACAATGATTTTTTCCAGCTGTGCAGTGAGGGAGTCGGGTTCCCTGGGGCCAGCAGCGCTGCTCATGGTGGTAATTATGCACCTTTTTATTTCATATGTGGCAGTCTCCTAATTGCACAGATGATATTGTTCACTGTTGTTTTATGTCATGTGCTACTCGTTGCACCTTGATGCCTTTTTACTTTTTTCAGCAAGGGATCAAACTTGCTTAGGAGTAGCAAAATCTCAAGGAAATTTCCATGGTCCAAATTTTTATCATCTAAAGTATATGCTGCTTCAGCTGTTGCCCTATAGCTTAGACATCTTTTTCCAGCTTGATGGTGTCAATCACTCTCTCTAGGATGGCACGTTTTCTCTTCACTTCCTCCTTTCTGGCTGTTGTTTGTTTCCCAAAGAAATGACTAGATATGTCCATATTCTTTGATCTCATCAAGAATGATTCAGAGCTAATATTGTGGATGTTGCTTTTTTTGTGCTCTTCAATTCTCTGATACATCATTTTCATCAAAGCAACCATCAATAAAAGCACTGATGCCTGTCTTTCTACTGAAAGCAAGACACACCATGCAGAAAAAAAACACCATGTCCATGTGAATAGGTCAACCATAGTTTCATAGTTTCATAGTTAGTAAGGTTGAATAAAGACACCAGTCCATCCAGTTCAACCTGAGTGAGTGTCTATCCCTATCCTTGTACATTACACACTCACATTGGTCCCTACCCTCAAAGAGCCCACAATCCAAGGTCCCCATTCATATACTAGGGCCAATTTTGGACAGAAGCCAATTAGCCTACCTGCATGTCTTTGGAGTGTGGGAGGAAACCGGAGTACCCGGAGGAAACCCACGCAGGCACAGGGAGAACATGGAAACTCCAGGCAGGTAGTGTCGTGGTTGGGATACGAACCAACGACCCTTTTTACTGCTAGGTGAGAGTGCTAACCACTACACCACTGTGCTGCCCAGTGACGCTTCTTTCCGTCCCTTCTCTCCTATAACTGTTTCAAATTGAAAGAATGGAAATCTAGTTGACATGAATGAAACCGGAAAAATGCATCCAAATTTTCTGATTTTTCAGATTTTGGTCTAATAAACCACATTTCATCATCAACTTTGTCAAGTATGCCCTCATTAATGCCCACTACTTCTGGAATCACTTCTGCTGCTAATGATTTCTTCTTCATCAGTTTCTAGCTCAATAGGAGGTCCAATACTGTAGTGAATATCTTCACCTGCATCAGTATCCATATCCACTTGTACAGTGCTATTCATTGCTGTGCCACAGCTAGCACCACTGTCTTTATGTGTAGATGCAGGTGGTAAGTCATGCTTTGTTGCCACTATCTTAAACAAGCTACTGACTTTTTGATACTGTTTTGTAGCTTTTTCTAAGAGTTTTTTTTTTCTTGTTCTTTTTCTGCTGCTCCTTTCTGTTTTATTTTACCTTTACCTTTCTTATCCATTTCAATCACTAACAAAAAAAACCCCAAAAACATATCTCCTATATCTCTCCTATATCAAAACATGCTGTCAGCAAATACATCTAATAACTCATTCCCTAGCTGGACATATTTCCAAATCCACCACTTTCTACATGACATTAACCGTGATTCGTCAGTTTCTCGGGCACTCTCCACTTTTGAAACCCTGTGCTCCCAACCCTGACCCCAGCAGCATTTACTATCAAATATTCATAATATGATTAACGCGTCACTCCTCCCACAAATCCTGCACATGCGCTGAGACAGGAGTTACAGTGTTCTTAGAAACTTGAGCCCAGCTCCATCTTGAGCCCACAGTTTACAGTGCTCAGTGCATGCGCATTACAATGCACACAAAAAAATAAAAAAAAATTGCCTGCACACCATTGCCCTTTACACATGTATGGTGTATCAAAATTTAGGTGGTGTTTACTCTGTCCCTTAATGCCCACTTGCTTTTTATAGGGCACGCAGTGTACAGGAACGTATAATGTAAAACATGGTGGTATTTCCCCACCCAGGTTCACTTTTTATTATTATTATATATATTATTAAAATAAATACGTTAACTTTTTTTCAAATAATTACACGAGAGAGAGAGAGAGAGAGAGAGAGAGAGAAAAGTAGAGAGAGAGAGAGCGAGGGGGGAGAAATGGAGAGAGGGAGAACAAGAGAGAGATGGAGGTTCAACATGCAATGGTGAGGGAGAGAACGAGAGCGAGAGAGAGGGGGAGATAATATGAGAGAGGGGGAGAGAGAGGGGGCATGAGAGAGAGGGGGTGCACCGTGCAATGGTGAGAGAGGGAGGGAGAGAGAGAGGGAGAACGAAAGAGAGAGGGGGTGCACCATGCAATGGTGAGAGAGGGAGGTAGAGAAGGGGGAGAGAGAGAGGGAGGGAGAGAGAGAGGGAGGGAGGGACAGAAGGGGTAGAGAGAGAGGGAGGGAGGGACAGAAGGGGGAGAGAGAGAGGGAGGGAGAGAAGGGGGAGAAGGGTGACAGAGAGGGGGTGCACCATGCAATTTTGAGAGAGAGGAGGGAGGGAATGAGAGAGAGAGGGGGGAGGGAGAGAGAGGGAATGAGAGAGAGGGGGGCGGGGGAGAGAGAGGGGGTGCAACCGTGCAATGGTGAGAGAAAGAGAGATTATACAGATTGCAGCACCTTAATTCTTCTGCTCCACGGATGGCCGTTCACTTCTCCTATTCTCCTGCTGCCCTCACTCGTTACTCTGCATGCAGACTAGTGGGCGGTCCTGGCACCACACGGGCTGAATGGAAGGAGAAATCAAGCAGCACCACAGCGTTCTTCTGCTCCTCCCCTCAGGCATATCACTCTGCAGTTCAGGGGGCGGCGCCGGATAAGAAGAGGAGGCACTGCATTGGAAAGTGCGGTGGCGGCCGCTGCTTTTTATTTTACTGACAGCCAGCCAAGCTCCGAGCCAAAAGTGGCCCCAGGACACTGAGTGCAGACAGCCTACCGGGAAATTTCCCAGTATCCCGGTTGGCCAGTCCGGCCCTGCCCCTGACATTGAAATTCTCCCAAAGGAGGCTCAAGGTCAAGGGTCGCAATAAGACTTATATTAGCACATATCTTTTGAAATAAAGGTAAATTTCTGTTTACCATTTATTGATATAATTTAATCCTATTATTCAAGAAGTTTACAGCATTTATATGTTGCAGGAATTGGAACTGATCTACATCTGTTTAGTAGCCCTTCCAATTGCTCAAAAAATATATTCTAGTAGGACACAGCCGGGTTGGATTACACATTCCCATTCTCTAAGCTTTTTAACAACATTAAAAAAATTTGTACTAAAAAAACAAAACAAAAACCCAACATCTTTTACAAAAATTTAATACAGACACCCAGAGGTACCAGCACATACCTTTCATCTGTTTTAGGGCACCCTGTGATCCCCGAAGTTTGGTGCTCTGATATGCAAATGTATATTTATCCTATAAAGTTGATGCATCACCCTCTCCCCTCACCTCTCGTTCATAGCTATCAGACAGTAGAACCATCTTTCTGACCAGTAAAAAAGGTGGAAGGCTGGGTCTTTGCACCCATTCATAGTGTCTGTATTTGCATAATAGAGAGTTCCAGGCGTTGTGACTCCTGGGTTGCGCTGAAAATAACACATTAAGCTGCAATCAGAAATAAATACTAGTAGAGATTGCATTTAGTAGTCTGGAGATTTTAAAATACATAAACTACTTTGTGAAGCAGAAAACACAATTCAGGAGTAAATGAAAACTATGAAGGCCTTTAACCACTTGCTGACTGACATATGTATTAAAATGTCCAGATAGCAAGAGATTAATACTAGGAAGATGGCTGATGGCGATCGGCTTTCTTGTAAAAGTGACCTGGATGGCTTATCCCCTTCCCCAACCATAGCCCACAGCGGTTCCCAGACTCTTCGGGGACCATGGTAAATGGTTGGAACTGCTGCCTGAAGAGGAGATGGAGAAACATTTATTCCCTGATCTCCTCTGTGATGAATGAACCCAATAAATGATATAGGGTCTGGGATTAAAAGTACCATTTCAGTCTTTGCAGATGGCATAAAGCTATGTACTGAAATAATGTCCTTACAGGATGTCTCCAACTTACAAGCCGACCTCAATGCACTGTTTATTTGAGCAACTGGTTTAATGTTGATAAATGTAAAGTTATGCAGTTGGGGGCTAACAATATGCATGCATCTTACATACTAGGGGGAGTACAACTGGGGGAATCAGTAGTGGAGAAGGATCTGGGTGTTCTGATAGATCAGGGATATGCAATTAGCATATAGGGTTCAGGGATATGCAATAAGGAACCCAGTATAAAGGGATGTGGGAAATGGTAATGACACATAGGGGGTTATTTACGAAAGGCAAATCCACTTTGCACTGAAAGTGCACTTGGAAGTTCAGCTGCTCTAAATCTAAGGGGTAGATCTGAAATAAGTGGAAGCTCTGCTGATTTTATCATCCAATCATGTGCAAGCTAAAATGCTATTTTTATTTTTTTCTTTGCACATCCCAGATGGCTACAGCGATTTTACTTCTAGGTGCACTTGCAGTGCAAAGCAGGCCTGTACTGGCCATCGGGACTACCGGGAGATTCCTGGCTCAGTGGGCTGCTGGGCCGGTTGTCAGTTTCAGCTTTATTACTTTTTTTTATTTTCACCGCCGGCAGCGGCGGCCGCGGCTCTGCCACAGCACCTGGGCCGGCGCACAAGTACATCCCCCCTGGTGACGCTGCCACTCACTCCCCTTATCTTACTTGTCTCAGCGCCGTGACGTCACAGCCGGAGGGCGGAGGCGGCCCGGGGATATGGGAGGAGTTCAAGCTTAGCTGCCTGCCTGGGAGTGAAGGGAAAGCGCCGCCGAGGAGGAACGAGGAGCGAGGAACCAGAACATTGCTCCACACTCCACAGCTGCAGCCTGCAGGATTCCACTCCAGACAGCAGCACAGACTGTGTCAATGTCCAGGGACAAAGCAATCCATAACCTAACCAGTATCATCAAGTAAGCACTAAATAAGAAAATCAACTGCAGGCTGCATGGCATGTCTGTGATATCTGTAATATGCAGCATGGCGGGGGGGGGGGGGGGTAGGAGTAAATGTACTGCCACTGTCCACGTTAACTGATTAACCTCTTCCTGCCCGCCCTATAGCCGAATGACGGCTATAGAGCAGGCACTTTCCTCCGGGAGGCCGTCCCTGGACGTCCTGGTGTTTAGTTCTGTGTTTGCCGTGTCCCCCGGAGATACAGATCGCTGTAAACGGCCAATCACAGCAGCCGTTTACAGTGCGATCGGCGTGTCCAATGTGAGATGATCTCATATGTAAACATATGAGATCATCTCTCAGCGCCGCTCTGCCTCCTCACACAGACAGCGTGTGAGAGGGGAGAGATGAACGGCTACAGCGGCCGTAAGTGGGAAAATAAAAATAAAAAATGTAAAAAAGTGCCATGCTCCCCCAGTGCCATCCACCCAAGTGCCATCCACCCCAGTGCCATCCACCCCAGTGCTACCTGCCCCCAGTGCTACCTGTTAATGCTATCTGTCCCCAGTGCCACCTCTTAGTGCTATCTGTCCCCAGTGCCACCTGTTGTCAGTGCCATTTGTTCCCAGTGCCACGTGTCATCAGTGCCACATAGTGCCATCTCCCAGTGCCACGTGTCATCAGTGCCACATAGTGCCATCTGTCATCAGTGCCACATATTAGTGCCATCTGTCATCAGTGCCACGTATCAGAGCCATTTGTCATCAGTGCCACCTGTCAGTGTCACGTGCCATCTGTTGTCAGTGTCACGTGTCATCAATGCCACTTATCAGTGCCATCTGTCATCAGTGTCACGCGTCTTCGGTGCCACGTATTAGTGCCATCTGTCATCAGTGCCACGTATTAGTGCCATCTGTCATCAGTGCCACATATTAGTGCCATGTGTCATCAGTGCCACGTATCAGTGCCATCTGTCATCAGTGTCACGTGTCATTGTCCTGGTGCTCCAGGGCCTTCAAAAGTGTAATAGGTAGTCAACAAGTTAGATGTGTAATTTATGCTCCTAAAACACCTGATGGCGCTCCCTGCATGTTGGGCCTCTCTATGTGGCCAGGCTGTGAAAAAGTCCCACACATGTGGTATTGTAATACTCAGGAGGAGTAGCAGATTTTTTTTGGGGGTGTCATTTGTGGTATACACATGCTACGTGAGAGAAATAACCTATTACAATGACAATTTTGTGTAAAAAAAATTAAAAATCTTAATTTTGCAAAGAATTGTGGGAAAAAAATGACAACATCAAAAAGCTCACCATGCCTCTTACTAAATACCTTGGAATGTCTACTTTCCAAAAAGGGTCATTTGGGGGGTATTTGTACTTTCCTGGCTTGTTCGGGTCACAAGAAGCGAGATAGGCCACCAGTACATCAGATGTGATCAATTTTGTACGATTCGCACCACAGCTTGTAGACTCTCTAACTTTCACAAAGACCAAATAATATCCACTAATTTGGGTTATTTTTACCAAAGATATGTAGCAGTATAAATTGTGCCCAAAATTTATGAAGAAAAATTAATAATTTGCATAATTTTGTCACAGAAACAAAGAAATATGTGTTTTTTTTCAAAATTTTCAGTCTTTTTTTCATTTATAGCGCAAAAAATAAAAACCCCAGGTTATCAAATACCAGCAAAAGAAAGCTCTATTTGTGGGAAAAAAGGACAAAAAATTCATTTGGGTACAGTGTTGCATGACTGAGTAATTGTCATTCAAAGTGTGAGAGCACCGAAAGCTGGAAATTGGTCTGGGCAGGAAGGGTGTTTAAGTGCCCAGTAAGCAAGTGGTTAATTATTTATTTTCACTGCCCACGGTAACTGATTAATTATTTATTGTCACTGTCCATGGGAATTGATCAATAATTTATTGTCACTGGTCACGGTAATTGATTAATAATTTATTGTCACTGTCCACGGTAACTGATAATTTATTGTCACTGGTGACGGTAATTGATAATTTATTGTCACTGGTGACGGTAATTGATAATTTATTGTCACTGTCCACGGTAAATGATTAATAATTTATTGTCACTGGTGATGGTAATTGATTAATAATTTATTGTCACTGTCCACGGTAATTGATCAATAATTTATTGTCACTGTCCACGGTAATTGATCAATAATTTATTGTCACTGGTCATGGTAATTGATTAATAATTTATTGTCACTGTCCACGGTAACTGATAATTTATTGTCACTGTCCACGGTAATTGATCAATAATTTATTGTCACTGGTCATGGTAATTGATTAATAATTTATTGTCACTGTCCACGGTAACTGATAATTTATTGTCACTGTCCACGGTAATTGATTAATAATTTGTCACTGGTGACGGTAACTGATAATTTATTGTCACTGGTAATGATAATTGATTAATAATTTATTGTCACTGGTAATGGTAATTGATTAATAATTTATTGTCACTGTAATTGATTAATAATTTATTGTCACGGTAATTCATAATTTATTGTCACTGTCCACGGTAATTGATTAATAATTTATTGTCATGGTAATTGATTAATAATTGTCACTATCCACGGTAATTGATAATTTAATGTCAATATTCACGATAAATTATTAATAATTTTTTGTCACTGGTCATGGTAATTGATTAATAATTTAATGTCATTGGTCATAGTAAATGATGAATGAATTTACTGCCACTGGTGAATTAATTTACTGCCACTGGTTACGGTAATTGATGAATAATTTACTGCCACTGGTCACGGTCACTGATTAATGAATTTGCAGCCACTGGTCACGGTAATTGATGAATAATTTACTGCCACTGGTCATGGTTACTGATGAATGAATGTACTGCCACTTGTAGTCATGGTCATTGATGAATGAATGTACTGCCACTTGTAGTCATGGTCACTGATGAATGAATGTACTGCCCCTTGTAGTCATGGTCACTAATGAATGAATATACTGCCACTTTTAGTCATGGTCACTGATGAATGAATGTACTTACACTTGTAGTCATGGTCACTGATGAATTAATGTACTAACACTGCTGGTCATGATCACTGATGATGAATGAATGTACTGCCACTGATCACTGATGCATTAATGGCTGACCACTGGTCAGTCATTAATGCATCAGTGACCAGTGGCAGTACATTCATTCTTCAGTGTTCAGTGGCAGTACATTCATTCATCAGTGACCCGTGGCAGTACTGGCAGTCTTGGCAGCAGCACTGCTTGGGGAATAACTGCTGGGTTGGCTGAGAGCTCTGCTGAAGTGCTCATCCACCACTGAGCTGATATCTCCCTGGAAATAGGTGAACAGGGGACTTCTGGAGGACTCTCCTCTTCTGGGTTGCAGTCCTCTTCTTTAATATTGGCTGAGATATGGCTGGAAAAGGAGCTGCCACTGCTACCATTGCTGTTGCTGCCACTCTTTGGAGCTTCCTGCATCATGGAGTAAAAGGCTACTTTCTGTGTAACATAAACTGACAACAACCATCAGCTACGTTTTTAATTAATTAAAAGAGAAGTATGTTTTATTTTATTTATTTTTTCCTGTTTTATACTTACCTAGGTGGATGCAGCATCTATCCCCCGTCGCCTCTGCACTGAGAACCAAACCATCAAACACTGCTGATGGCTCAGGTTCTCTTAGCTGCCTGAGCAGAGAGCTGCTGCTTGTAAATCAGCAGCTCTCTGCTCTGCCCCCCCCCCCCCCATGCTCACTGGAGTGCTGAGCTGTGGAGGAGTGGGGAGCGGCTGTCTCAGGCTCTCAGCGGCTCTCTGAGAGGCTGAGGCGGCGGGTATCAGTCCAAGCACCTGGCAGGTCCAGACTTTATTGTCATGATGACACGGTGCCTGGACTGATTTCTGTGACATCAGTAGAGAGCGGACTTCAGCCCACTCTCTGCTGAAAATGGGTCTCAGGAAAAAACTTTGCAGATGGTACATTTCTGTATTTGGGGAAATGCAGATGCAAAAATCTGCAATGCAACAATCCATTCCAGATTAGTTGCCCTGTCCTAGATTTTTCAATTCTTTTGCCAATTCACGACAAGTATATATGTGTCTGTATTGCATGTTCAAACCTTAATAGCATAGATAATAACATAAGATTAATAGAAGTTTACTCCAGAAGTATATAAGCAGTTTTGAAATTCTAGAGCAATGTTTAAATAATGTATTACACTTTAACTAAACCCATTAGGTGTGACGTGCAACAACAAACATGTTAAAACACAAGAATAAACGTAAAGGCGGAGCTGAGAAGTTAAGAGAAAAAAAAAAAGCAAGCACTTGAGGCAGATGCTGCTAAATGTGTAAAATTAGATGTATTATTTGCTGGAACATCAGCAAAAGCTGAGAGCAGAGCAGGCCTGACTGCTGCGTTAAGTCAGACATTCATTTTTTATTCCTTTTTAAACAACATAAAGATTTGTGGACTTTTTGGAACATATTATGCCTACAGTTGTGACTTACTATATGTCCATTCTCAGGCTGGGTCCACAATAGAGGAGAGTGGAGAGGAGAGATAACACGAGGCAGGCGTTGAATGTGAAGAGGATAGAGGAGATGAGCAGGAACATGAGTGTAGACAAGAGAGAGAAGGTGAGAAAAAAGATAGAGGATTAGAGAGAGCAGAAGACATAACGCATGAGGGAGTAGATGACAGAGGAGATGTAAACCAAGGAGAGAGTGTAGAAATGGCAGCATACACAGAGGAAAGTGAAGTCACAGAGGAAAACATTGATTATTACATTCGTCCCCACCAGGAAAACGTGAAGATATTTTTTAATTATCATCCGCAACAAACATCAAGTAATCCATTGGTACAGAAAGTGTTCTGGTGCAAGGATGGTACTCATAGACAGTGGCTTACTTACTGCCAAGAACGCCATGCATTATATTGCTCTGTCTGCATAGCATTTGCCAAGTTAGCTGACAAATCTCCATTTATAAGTGGTATGACAGACTGGAAACATGTGCATCAGCGCATAGAGGAAAATGAAAAGAGCATGGCACACAAAACCTGTGCAGAAGCATACTTCTTAAATGCCTCTAAATCTGGCGTTAAACATTTACTTAGTGGAAATCAGCTGTCCTCACACAGAGAACAAATCAGAAAGAGGCGACAAATACTGGAGCGTGTAGTTAATGTTGTCAAATTGATCGGCAAAAGAGGACTTAGCTATAGGTCAGAGAATGAGGCTGCATACATGCTTGATGACAGCAATATTGATCATGGCAACTTTTTAGAGATTATACTCCTGTTAAGCAAGTATGATGTCTGTCTGAAAGAGCATTTAAAAGAATGCATTGAAAAATCTAAGAAGCTACATCAGACTGGGGCAAAAGGCAGAGGTTCACTGGTTACGTTACTGTCTGCAAGAACCATTAATTCTGTAATTGAAACCATTCAGCACCTTATTCAGGAGACCATTGTGAGAGACAAAGAATGCCGTAATGTTCTCGGTGCAGATTGACACCACACAAGACATCACCTCACAAGACCAGTGTTCTATTGTTTTGCGATATGTTACAGACACCATTCATGAAAGGCTTATTAGCATTGTCAAGTGTAAGGAATCTACTGGACAATATTTTGTGGATATTGTTTCAGAGCTTTCAGAGAAGATCAATTTAGACTTGGCAAACTGCATTGGACATGCTACAGATGGTGCCTCTAACATGCAAGGCTGCTACAAAGGCTTTTCAACTCAGATGTCCAAATTTTCACCAAATCAAGTGCATGTTTGGTGCTATGCCCATGTTCTTAACCTAGTTTTGACACAAGCCAAACGATAATTCAATGTGGATCACTTTTTTCAGTGCTTAATGACATCGCAGTGTTCTTTCGTGAGTCATATAAAAGGATGAATGTGTGGGAAAGTGAGAGCCAAGACAAGCACCAGAGACGACTCTCACTAATTGGAGAGACACTGTGGTGGGCCAAGGATAACGCTCTCAGGAAAGTGTTTGGATCATTTGCAAATCCAGATAATTGTCTCTACATGGATGTCATTCTTGCATTGACAGCAATACAAGAAAATATTACCTTAAAGACGACTGCTCGCATTCAAGCATGAGGATTTGTAGAAGCTCTGCTGGAGTATGAGATGATACTGACGGCACAAACCTTCCTCAGGATATTTGAGAAGACTTCACCATTGTCCAAATACCTTCAAACGCAGGGGATGGATATACTGTCTGCTCATAGAATGATTATGGCAACATATGAAAGTCTTAAAAATATGTCTAGAGATTTTGCCTCAGTTAGCGCAGCTGCAGAGAAATTTGTTCTGTGGGCAAATGAAAAATTGCAGGAGCAGGACAAAGAGATAGAACTGGAAGTTCAGTCTACATTGCCATCACAAAGAAAAAGGAAGAAGAAAACCATGCCTGGAGAGATTGCTCATGCTGAAACGATCACAAGTCCAGAAAAGGCTTATGAAGTCACAGTGCACAATCCGATAATGGACTCAGCTACAGAGACATTGCACAGAAGATTCCTGAGTCATGGCACACTCTATGCTGACCTTGCATTTCTGGACCCAAGAAACTTTGTTCAGTTAAAGTCCTCGTCTCTTTCTCCACTTATGTTCCAAGAACTTAGCAAATGTCTGTCAAAGTTTGACAGTGAAGCAAGTGCTGAGAATCTTCAGAGTGAATTAAGCAGTTTTGCTCTTCAGTGGGAAAGATTAAAAATGACTCCACTAGATGAATAAAAGGTAAAAACATTGGAGAATGAGAGTGAGGACGAGCAAGTTGAAATCCAATGTAAGAAGTGTTCCTCGTGTAAAGAATGCCCGCTGTGTTGCTACCAGATTCTCAGGAGGTTTAATCTAATGTCAAATGCCTACCACCTCCTAGGCCTTGCATACCAGTTCCTACTCACCCTGTCCATCACTCAGGTTGCTTGTGAACGCACATTTCCAACACTCAAGTTCATCAAAAGCAGACTCAGAACCAAGCTGTCACAAGAGCATCTGGAAGCTTTTATGTTCATGTCAACAGAAAAGGACATCCTCTGCTCTCTTGACTCTGAAGTGATCATTGACAAAGTTGCAGAGAAAATTGAATTGTTTTCTAAGCTTCTTCTATAAGCCCTAACAGTGATTTTGGACCTTTTTGGATGGTTAGCCATTTATACTGCCTTTGTAATTTGCATTGTATGTTACAGTGGATATTTCCCTGTCTGTTTATGTTTGTGATTCCCATAAGTTATTATTTGAACTGTTTCTTGTTAATATTATATTCAAACATAAGATGTTATTTATAACTGTTTTCCTTATTTATGACACCTGCCATTGAACAGAGTGTAACTTAAACATTTCATTCTAAGGCTTCATGCACACGAGACGCAGATGCAAACGCTGCTGGACACATGTTGAAACCCACGTTTAGAAACGAGCGGTTTGCCGCGATTTTTACCGTGATTTAGCGGCGTTTTACCGCGTTTGCGTCTAGAAGCGTTTAGTTAAGCTAACATCATAGACCCTCCCCAGCTCAAAAAAACAGTATTATTAACTATTTCAGCAATTTTGTGAGACCAGAGTGAGTAGCAGCAGCTGTGAGAGCTGCAGTGTACTTGTATTTAGCGTGTCACTTGCCACGGCACCTGCCACAAGTTGTGGATTGTCCACTTGCCACGTCACTTACCACGTCACTTGCCACGTCATCTGCCACAAGTTGTGGATTGTCCAACTGCCACGTCACCTGCCACAAGTTGTGGATTGTCCACTTGCCACGTGACTTGCCACATCACCTGCCACGTCACTTGCCACGTCACCTGCCACAAGTTTTGGATTGTCCACTTGCCACGTCACTTGCCACAAGTTGGGGATTGTCCACTTGCCACGTCACCTGCCACAAGTTGTGGATTGTCCACTTGCCACATCACCTGCCACGTCACTTGCCACAAGATGTGGATTGTCCACTTTCCACATCATCTGCCATGCCACCTGCCACAAGCTGTGGATTGTCCACTTGCCACGTCACCAGCCACATCACCTGCCACAAGTTGTGGATTGTCCACTTGCCACGTCACTTGCCACATCACCTGCCACGTCACTTGCCACATCACCTGCCACAAGTTGTGGATTGTCTACTTGCCATGTCACTTGCCACATCACCTGCCATGTCACTTGCCACGTCACCTGCCACAAGTTGTGGATTGTCCACTTGCCACGTCACCTGCCACGTCACCTGCCACAAGTTGTGGATTGTCCACTTGCCACGTCACTTGCCACGTCACCTGCCACAAGTTGGGGATTGTCCACATCACCTGCCACGTCACTTGCCACATCACCTGCCACAAGTTGTGGATTGTCCACTTGCCACGTCACTTGCCACATCACCTGCCACGTCACTTGCCACAAGATGTGGATTGTCCACTTGCCACGTCACCAGCCACATCACCTGCCACAAGTTGTGGATTTCCACTTGCCACGTGACTTGCCACGCCACCTGTCACAAGTTGTGGATTGTCCACTTGCCACGTCACTTGCCACGTCACGTGCCACGTCACGTGCCACGTCACTTGCCACGTCACCTGCCACAAGTTTTGGATTGTCCACTTGCCACGTCACTTGCCACAAGATGTGGATTGTCCACTTGTCACATCACTTGCCACATCACCTGCCACGTCACCTGCCACAAGTTGTGGATTGTCCACTTGCCACGTCACTTGCCACATCACCTGCCACGTCACTTGCCACGAGATGTGGATTGTCCACTTGCCACGTCATCTGCCATGCCACCTGCCACAAGCTGTGGATTGTCCACTTGCCACGTCACCAGCCACATCACCTGCCACAAGTTGTGGATTGTCCACTTGCCACGTCACTTGCCACATCACCTGCCACGTCACTTGCCACATCACCTGCCACAAGTTGTGGATTGTCTACTAGCCACGTCACTTGCCACATCACCTGCCACGTCACTTGCCACAAGATGTGGATTGTCCACTTTCCACGTCACCTGCCATGCCACCTGCCACAAGTTGTGGATTGTCCACTTGCCACGTCACCAGCCACAAGTTGTGGATTGTCCACTTGCCACACCACTTTCCACGTCACCTGCCACAAGATGTGGATTGTCCACTTGCCACGTCACCAGCCACATCACCTGCCACAAGTTGTGGATTGTCCACTTGCCACATCACTTTCCACGTCACCTGCCACGTCACCTGCCACAAGTTGTGGATTGTCCACTTGCCATGTCCCTTGCCACGTCCCCTGCCACGTCACCTGCCACAAGTGGATTGTCCACTTGCCACATCACTTGCCACATCACCTGCCACAAGCTGTGGATTGTCCACTTGCCACGTCACCAGCCACATCACCTGCCACAAGTTGTGGATTGTCCACTTGCCACGTGACTTGCCACATCACCTGCCACGTCACTTGCCACATCACCTGCCACAAGTTGTGGATTGTCTACTTGCCACGTCACTTGCCACATCACCTGCCACGTCACTTGCCACAAGATGTGGATTGTCCACTTTCCACGTCACTTGCCATGCCACCTGCCACAAGTTGTGGATTGTCCAGTTGCCACGTCACCAGCCACAAGTTGTGGATTGTCCACTTGCCACACCACTTTCCACGTCACCTGCCACGTCACCTGCCACAAGATGTGGATTGTCCACTTGCCACGTCACCAGCCACATCACCTGCCACAAGTAGTGGATTGTCCACTTGCCACATCACTTTCCACGTCACCTGCCACGTCACCTGCCACAAGTTGTGGATTGTCCACTTGCCACGTCCCCTGCCACGTCACCTGCCACAAGTGGATTGTCCACTTGCCACATCACTTGCCACATCACCTGCCACAAGTTGTGGATTGTCCACTTGCCACGTCACCTGACACAAGTTGTGGATTGTCCACTCGCCACGTCACTTGCCAAATCCCCTGCCACAAGTGGATTGTCCACTTGCCACGTCCCCTGCCACAAGTGGATTGTCCACTTGCCACGTCACCTGCCACGTCAACTGCCACAAGTTATGGATTTTCCACTTGCCGCGTCACCTGCCAGGTCACTTGCCACGTCACCTGCCACAAGTTGTGGATTGTCCACTTTCCACGTCACTTGCCACTTCACCTGCCACGTCACTTGCCACAAGTTGTGGATTGTCCACTTGCCACATCACTTGCCACCTGCCATGTCACTTGCCACAAGTTGTGGATTGTCCACTTGCCACGTCACTTGCCACCTGCCATGTCACTTGCCACAAGTTGTGGATTGTCCACTTGCAATTGCAATTGTTTAAAATATTTTTCTAATGTTTTTTCATCATTTGCAATCATTTTTGAGATTTTTAATGTAAAAAAGGTCACCTTTAAAAACGCATATAAACGCAAAAGCGGCTAAACGCGGTAGCGGCGTTTTGCCGCGTTTTACCGCGTTCTGCGTCTGAAACGTGGAAATTTTTGCTTCTGAACGCATTTTTTTGCTTCTGGAAAAACGAGATTAAACGCAACTGCATAAAAACGGAAAAAAACGAGACTGTGTGCATGGACACATAGGATAACATTGAATGAGTTCAGGGGCAGTTGAAAAAACTGTCCAACTGCATCTGAATGCGCGTTTAACTGCGTCTCGTGTGCATGAGGCCTAAAGGTGTCTGTAATGTTGGAATGCATCTTTTTCTCTAAATAATAAAAAAAAGCCGTTTATACTTACATTGGAATGTTTTACTTATTTTTTTTGCGCAATTGCGTATAGTTTATATACTGTTTTTGTGTGTGTTTGCAAAATTAAAGTGGGCCAGTCTTGGATGAAGTCCAGGGCCAAATTTTTGTCCCAGTCCAGCCCTGGTGCAAAGTGGATTTTTCTTTAGTAAATAACCCCCATAGTTACATAGTCAGTCAGGTTGAAAAAGACACAAGTCCCTCTAGTTAAAACATAAACAAATAATAAATATCATACAATCCCATATAATACTTTTTTTTTAATTGCGTTTGTCACTCTTTGTAGTATCGCTGCAGAACCGCTCAGCAGTCACAATGCTCAGTGGAAATGCACTATACTATGCTTTCTATAGGTGCAAGTATTTTATACGTGTATTACACCCCTATATACTGCACACCAACTAGTACATCTATACCAGTCCTTAAAAGGACCTTTGTGGACCTAATAGTAGATAGTGATTTGCAGACTGTCCCTCAGTCCCTACACTGATAAAAGACAGCTGCAGAATCGGTCAACAGTCAAGTATAATATTCTCAAGAGTGAATAAATTCAGTTCCTCTAATCTTTCCTCATAGCTGAGTTCCTCCATGCCTCTTATCAGTTTGGTTGCCCTTCTCTGCACTTTCTCCAGTTCCCCAATATCCTTTTTGAGAACTGGTGCCCAAAACTGAACTGCATATTTCAGATGAGGTCTTACTAATGAATTGTACAGGGGCAAAATGATATCTCTCTCTGGAGTCCATACCTCTCAATACAAGAAAGGACTTTGTTCGCTTTTACAGCTTGGCATTGCATGCTATTATTGGGCTTATGCTCTACCAAAACCCCCAGGTCCTTCTCCACCAGTTGTACTCCCCCCTAGTATGTATGATGCATGCATATTCTTAGCCCCCAAGTGCATAACTTTATATTTATCAACATTAAACCTCATCTGTCACATAGTCGCCCAATTAGACAGTGCATTGAGGTTGGCTTGTAAATTGGAGACATTCTGTAAGGACGTTATTCCACTGGATAGCTTGGTGTCATCTGCAAAGACAAAAATTTAACTTTTAATCCCAGACCCAATATCATTTATAAAGTTATTAAAAAGTAAGGGTCCCAACACTGAACCTTGGGGTACACCACTGATAACCTGAGGCCATTCAGAGTAAGAATCATTAACCACTATTCTCTGAATTCTGTCTTTTAGCCAGTTTTCTATCCATTTCCAAATTGATCTTTACAAACCTGTAGACTTTACCTTACACATGAGCCGTGTGTGGGGAACTATGTCAAATGCTTTCGCAAAATCCAAGTATACCACGTCCACCGCCACCCCTCTGTTCTGTCATTCATGAATCCATGCTGTCTGTTGCTTAAAATATTTTTCCCAGCAAGAACTCATCTATTTGGTCTTTTATTAAACTCTCCAGTAGTGATGGACGATGGCATCCACCCACAGATCCTAAAAGAATTTAGCTTTCATTTCAAAGCCATTGTATCAAATTTTTAGGGACTCATTAATGACGGTAATAGTACCACTGGATTGGCATATGGCCAATGTGGTGCCTATATTTAAAAAGGGAACAAAGTCTTTACCAAGTAACTATAGACTTATTAGTTTAACTTCTATAGTCAGGAAGGTACATTGTACCCCATACTCATTCACATAGGGTGGGGGGCCGGGATCCGGGGGCCCCCTTATCAAAGAGGACTCCCGGATTCCGATAACCCCCCCCGCACGCAGACCCCGACAACCAACGGCCAGGGTTGTCGGGAAGAGGCCCTTGTCCTCATCAACATGGGGACAAGGTGCTTTGGGGTGGGGGGGCCGCGCGGCCCCCCCTTCCCCAAGGCACCTCCCATGTTGAGGGCACGCGGCCTGGTACGGCTCAGGAGGGGGGACGCTCGCTCGTCCCCACCCCCTTTCCTGACCAGCCGGGCTGCATGCTCGGATAGGGGTCTGGTATGGATTTTGGGGGGACCCCACACGTTTTTTTTCGGTGAAGGGGATTCCCCTTAAAATCCCTGCCGGACCTAAGGGCCTGGTATGCCTCCCAAGGGGGAACCCATGCCGTTTTTTTTACATTTGGCGTGGAGTTCTCCCTTAGGATTCATACCACACAGTGCCTGGTATTGGCGGGAATCCAATTCGGATCCCCGCGCCAGTGTTAACCCGGCCAGCGATGCTTGTCGCTTATTGGGAAAGGAAAAGAAACATTTTTCCTTTCCCGATGCGAGCCAGCTCGGCGCTGGCTCCCGCGACGGAGCTCGTATTGTGTCAATCTCGCCGCTAGAAGCAGCGAGATTGACACAATATCGGCGGCACCTACTGTAAGTTGCACCCCAATGAAAAGTCACATATACACACACCCACATAGGTTGAACTGAATGGAGTGGTGTCTTTATTCAAAAAAAATTTAAATAAAAGTCAGCACCTACAAATACCGTAGCCGCTGTCTTTTGTTAAAAGGACATTTACCTGTCCAGGTATCCAGCATGTTCCTCACCTGGGCTGGTTCTTTGCTGGTTCTTGGGTCCCTGTCTCACCTAGGCTATATGAGCAGAAGTGAGAGCAGGTACTTCTAATGTCGTGTAAACACGACCGAACTTTGTGGCAGAAAAGGTCAGACGGAATCATTCCGTCGGATATTACGATCATGTGTGGGCTTCATCTGACTTTTTTCTTAAAAAATTCAGACGGACCTAGAAATAGAACATGTTTGAAATCTGTCAGACGGAATCAATTTCTATCGGGAAAACCGTTCGTCTGTATGCTGGTCCGACGGACCAAATTCAACGCTAGGGCAGCTATTGGCTACTGGTTATTGAACTTCCTTTTCTAGTCCCGGCGTATGTCATCACGTTCAAAACAGACAGACTATTGTCCATTTGTGTGTGGGCAAGTCCGTTCGTTTGGTAGTCCATCGTAACTCCATTGGGAAGACTGTCAAACCTTTTCTGTTGGAAAAGGGGTATTGACCCGTCCTAACCCACAGAGCGACAATTAAAAAAAAAGATTTTTAACTTTTTGCAATAATACATATCCTTAAAAAACAAAGCAAAAAATGTATTCATCAGTGAACGCTGATATATATTCTTCTACATATTTTTGGTAAAATAAATAAATCGCAATAGGTGTATATTGATTGGTTTGCGCAAAATTTATCGCCTCTACAAACTATGGGATAGATTTAGTGGCTTTTATATATTTTTTATTGTTTCTCCTGGTTATGGCGGCGATCTGCGATTTTTAGTGGGACTGTAACATTGCGGTGGACAAATCTGACCCCAAATCACACTTTTTTGGGACCAGTGACATTATTTCATTGATCAATGCTATAAAAATGCACTGATGCATGTAAAAATGACACTGGCAGGGAAGGGGTTAACACTAGGGGGCGATCAAGGGGTTAAGTGTATTCCCTCACCATGTTATAACTGTGTGGGGGAGGAGCTACCTGGGGCATGACAAAGATCACTGGGAACAGTAGGTCTCTGACATATCCCATGTCAGAATGGGGATCTGCCTTGCTTACAAAGGCAGATCCCCATTCTGCCTCTGTATTAGGCGATTGTGGGCTGCGGACATCAAGTCTGCCCAAACTGCGAGAGCAAGCCAACGGGGCGGGCCCCCGACCCTCGAATTCGCGAGCCGACATACAATGACAGTACAACTGTGGCAGGCAGTTGTTAAGAGACATTGGTTTTAAAGTTAGCTGGACTGTTTTTTGAATATAATTCCAATGCGCCAGTTCCTTTTCTCCTTGGTTCAGTTTAAATGTGGCAATCCTAAATACAGTACCTAGCAGTTACACAAGACTAAGGCCGCGTACACACGGGCGGACTGTCTGCCCAACTTAGTCCGCCGAAACACATTTGAGCGGACAGTCCGCTCGTGTGTGGGCTTCAGCGGACTTTTTCAGCGGACAGTCTGGCGGACTAAGTCTTTCGGAATTTCCGTAAGATTGTCCGTCCAAACTTGGTTTGAGCGGACAGTCCGCCCGTGTGTGTGCCAGTCCGCTGTACTTTCGAAATGAGCGGACTTTTCCCGCCCGGAGAAAAGTCTGCTAATTTCGAGCGGGTATCCAGGTAGGCGGGGCACGCGACGGAGACGTCGCGGGCCCCGCCGCCTGGTATGGACTTAAAGGGGAACCCCAACGCCGAAAAAAATCGGCGTGGGGGTGCCCCCCAAGTCCACAACAGACCCTTGTCCGAGCACGCTACCCGGCCGGCCAGGAAAGGGGGGCGAGCGAGCGCCCCCCCCCCCTCCTGAGCCGTACCAGGCCGCGTGCCCTCAACATGGGGGGTGCCTTGGGGAAGGGGGGCCGCGCGGCCCCCCCACCCCAAAGCACCTTGTCCCCATGTTGATGAGGACAAGGGCCTCTTCCCGACAACCCTGGCCGTTGGTTGTTGGGGTCTGCGGGCGGGGGGCTTATCGGAATCCGGGAGCCCCCTTTAATAAGGGGACCCCGGATACCGGCCCCCCACCCCATTGTCACTATATAAGTGGCCGCGCAGCGCGTCCCTGGCATTCCGGCCGGAGAGATCGTCGAAGCAACATCTCCTGGAGAAGAAGAAGAAGAAGAACGGAAGGCGGCGGCGACAGAAGACCGGGCCACCGCCTGTAAAAGAGCTATAAGAAGGCGCGGTGGCCCGGCAGAAGAACCGAAGAGGGGGACAAGACCCCCGAAGTCGGGAGAAGAGGCCGGCGGCGGGGAGGAAGAAAGCCGGACTCCTCCGCTAGCAAAAGAGCTACAAGAAGATAGCGGAGGAGTCCGGCGAGAAGACCCCCGAAGACGGAAGACCCCTGGAGCTGTGCAATAAAATATTTTAACCCTGTGTTGTGTTTTTTTTTGTACTTTTTTTCACAGGTGAATGGGTAGGGGTACATTGTACCCCATACTCATTCACATAGGGTGGGGGGCCGGTATCCGGGGCCCCCTTATTAAAGGGGGCTCCCGGATTCCGATAAGCCCCCCGCCCGCAGACCCCGACAACCAACGGCCAGGGTTGTCGGGAAGAGGCCCTTGTCCTCATCAACATGGGGACAAGGTGCTTTGGGGTGGGGGGCCGCGCGGCCCCCCCTTCCCCAAGGCACCCCCCATGTTGAGGGCACGCGGCCTGGTACGGCTCAGGAGGGGGGACGCTCGCTCGTCCCCACCCCCTTTCCTGACCAGCCGGGCTGCATGCCAGGGTTGTCGGGAAGAGGCCCTTGTCCTCATCAACATGGGGACAAGGTGCTTTGGGGTGGGGGGGCCGCGCGGCCCCCCTTCCCCAAGGCACCCCCCATGTTGAGGGCACGCGGCCTGGTACGGCTCAGGAGGGGGGGGGGCGCTCGCTCGCCCCCCTTTCCTGGCCGGCCGGGTAGCGTGCTCGGACAAGGGTCTGTTGTGGACTTGGGGGGCACCCCCACGCCGATTTTTTTCGGCGTTGGGGTTCCCCTTTAAGTCCATTCCAGGCAGCGGGGCCAGCGATGTCTCCTTCGCGGACCCCGCCTACCTGGAGACGCGCTCGAAATGAGCGGACTTTCCTCCGCGTGTGTGGGCGAGTCCGTTCATTTCAAAAGTAGAGCGGATTGTATGGCGGACTTAGTCCGCCGTATTAGTCCGCTCAAAAAGTGCCGTGTGTGGGCAAGTCCGTTCATTCAAAAGTTTGGACGGACTGTCTGTCGGATTGTCTGACGAACTTAGTTGGGCAGACAATCCGCCCGTGTGTACGCGGCCTAAGGCTCCATTCACATCTAGGTGATTTGAATTGTTTGCCAAAAACGTGGGGCGCATTTGCGATGCCATTACTTCTTTTTTTTTCCAAATAGTTTTTATTGATTTTTCACAAATTACAGCAAAAATATTGCACTACTTTGAAAACATTACCGAAACAATCACAAAGGAATAGAACGTGTATTTTCTATTATCAGTATACATTTGAAGAGGTTGACAATTGAGGGTGGTTAAAAAGAGAGTTCTAGACCACAAGTACAATTACCATCCTCGTCGCCAAATCTGGGCAATACCACAGGTAGCCATGAGTATGAGTGTAAACCTTCGACAATGTAACCATATAAACTAAAAGAAAAGGGAGGGGAGGGAGAGAAGGAAGAAGGGGAAAGGTAGGTTAATGGTCTGACCTTCCTATGCTCATATCCACTTCTGATAATGAGGAAGTCACTAGATCTAAATCTGGAGTTTTATTTATTATTTTTAGTCCAGATCGTCCACGTTATCCATTGGTTATCAGTTTTTTGTGCCCAGATCTAGCAGCTAGGAGGGACTCAAACATAATGGGTTTGGGTGGTTGTAAAAACCTCTGAGACATTTTGTGCCTTGTCTGCCTTCCAGTACTTTGCTATTAATATTCTTGCTCCTAGTAGGATGTGGGTGATCACTGTCCTGAATTCATTCGGAAAGGTTTCAATACCTAGGTTCAGTATTGCTAGAGATGGGTTGGAATGGGAATACCCCTTTGATAGTTGATATCATGCGGAAGATGGAATTCCAAAAACTGGTTAAATGTCTGCACGTCCAAAACATATGTAATAAGTTCCCTATTTCCCCACAATTTTTCCAGCATAGCGGAGAATGCTGCATTCTAAACCTAGATATTCCATAGGGCCTGAGGTACCACCTAAGAGCTATCTTCTGGGCCAGCTCCCAATGGTTTACACATTTGGAAGCTTTGTAAGTTGTGCGGAGTGCGCATTGCCATTGTGCATTTGTGAAACATTTTCCCAAATCCGTCTCCTATTTCACAAAAGGAATAGATTTTGTGAAATTGAGTTTATGCAGGAAAAAGTTGTAGAACAGGGAGATCCCCTTAGGTGGGGTTGGTTTTGTGGTAAAAAAAAATCGCCATATTTCCTTCGAGATCTGTATGTGGCGTGACTTAACAGATCCTAAGACGTGGATGATCTGAATATATTTATAGAGGTCCGAGGAAGGAAGATTAAACTTTTTCCTTAATTCAGCAAAGGGAACTGGGGCGTCGTCTAGGTAAAGGTCATCAATTACTTTAATGCCTCTGTGATACCAGCCAGTGACGGTTAAATTTGAAATGGCGTGAGATAGGATTGATAAAGGTATAGGGATATCTATTTGATTGTGGTTTAGGGTCGAGATCTTGCAGAGATCCCTCCATGCCAGCAAAGAAGCCTGGATGGTGAGGGGTAGGCCCTGTAAGGGAAAATGTATCCAGACATCTAGGAGCAGAAGGTCTTTCAAATTTTTAATCGGGCTTAGGGCTTTTTCGATATTACACCATGGAGAGTCTGATGATGTGTCAAACCAGTTTTTAAGTTGGGTTAAGGTTGCCGCTCTGAAATATGATGTCTACATAACCCATACCACCCAGCAATCTATGCTTAGTCAAAAGAGCCTTAGGCCGCGTACACACGAGAGGATTGTCCATCCAACTAAGTCCGTCAGACAATCCGACAGACAGTCCGTCCTACTTTTGAATGAACGGACTTGACCACACACGATGAACAGACAGTCCGCTGAAAGCTTGCGCAATGACGTGTACAGCACGTATGACGGGACTAGAAATACGACGTCCAATACACTGCAATGCAACCTTCGGCCGTGTAAATCCTTTCTGAGCATGCGCCATACTTAGTCCGTCCAACTAGCCTACTCACGAGCGGACTGTCCGCTGAAACCAAAGTTGGACGGACTGCATTACGGAAATTCCGAAAGACTTAGTCCGCCAGACTGTCCGCTGAAAAAGTCCGCTGAAGCCCACACACGAGTGGACTGTCCGCTGAAACACGTTTCAGCGGACTAAGTTGGACGGACAATCCTCTCGTGTGTACGCGGCCTTAGTACACCTAGGTCTCTTTGATTTCCAGACATAATTGGAGAGTAAAGTATTAAGAGCTTTGATAAATGTGTTATGTATTGAGATTGTTAGGGCCCTAAAAACAAAGTATTTGTGGTAGTAGCAGCATCTTAAATGTTCCATGTTAATTTGATATTAGTTAGTCTTTTTGTTTCCCTGGAAAGTTTGTCAATTAGGGGCAAATAATTAGCTGCCGCTATGTTTTATAGATTTTTTTGTCAGTTTTATGCCTAGGTAAGTGATGCTTGGACCACTCCACGCGTACGGGAATTTTGCTTGTAGGTGGGATTTTACAGTGAGGGAATACCCATTTCAAGAATAATTGATTTTGCAAAGTTAACTTTATAGCGATGCCATTAGTTCTTAATGGCGCCCCGATCGCAGTGCATTTTTCTCTTGCCACAATGAATCGCACTGCAAATCGCAACACTTTTGCCCAAAAGAAGTGCCTGCTTCTTTTTCAGTGTCAAGCTTTGTGAGGCAAAATCGCACCATGATTGGCATCACAAGCAAGTCTTGCTGCGATTCTGCAATCGTGGCCAGAATTGCACTGATTTCCCCTACAATTTAAATTGCCTAGGTGTGAATGGAGCCTAAATTGTGCATGTTACACCTGTAATCATGGACCAGTAGGCCAAAGGCTGCTACAGTCAAACAAAAAACAGATCAATTTATTTCCAGCATTTTCAAAGTGTATGTCAAGGCAAAATAAAACAAACAAAATCATGTTTAGTACATCTCTTCAGTACATAAGTGAACAGGGGAGGAAAAAAAAGACTAACAATTCTGAGAAAATTATGCAGGTTTACTAAAGGATTTGAGAATTTCCACATAATTACTTCTGTAGATAGTCACTTTATGTATTTTATCTGCACATAATTGGATAATGAATAGGTACTTTTCTTTTCACATGATTTGATAATGGATAGCGAACATTCTCAACACTCAAATCCACCTCGATATGTCTTAATTCTGAGATAACAACACAGAAATCCTTTATATGAAGAAAAAAGTACTAAAATATCCAATATACACATAAAAAGTGTGAAGATTTAAGTATAAATAAAATGGGACTTTAAAAGTAGGACTGAAAAATTCCAGACAATAAAATAATATATATCAATATAAAAGTCTTTTAATGGGCTAAATAACATTTACAAAGTAATTTTTCATAAAAACATGTAAAAACATAAAAAAAAATGTTTTTGAACGCCTAGAAAATGTTCTAGATTTCTGCATAAATGGTTTATAAAATGTGCCCTGAAGTTTAATAATAAGCAAAAACAATCTTTGCATTACATACAGCTTATGTAAGCCCCCCTGGGTAACTCCAGGGGTAACAAGAATGTTGCGTATTGTGGGTTACAACAGTAAAAACCAAATATAAACAGAGTTTTCCTGTCTCAACTTTGCTAAAGACCACCCGGGAGTTCAAAACTAATACTAGAACAATGTTCTTAAGACAGGCGTGACAAAAGTTGTACTTTTTGGTTCCAACATATAGTTAGGCTAGTGAAAAAATAGCTGCATATTTACAAAAACTCATCTCAGCTGCAAAGCATGGAAAAGGGAGTACAATTTTATGTATGTGTAGCTGCTGACTTATTTTTTTGGTAGGGGGTATCTCCACTTTAAGATCATGGAGTGGCCTAGTCAGTCTCCACACCTTAATTCTATAGAAAATGTATGAAGGAAGCTGAAATTTCGAGTTGCCAAGAGACATCCAAGAATCCTTAAGGATTTAGAGAAGATCTGTAAAGAAGAGTGGACCAAAATCCCTCCTGAGATGTGTGCAAACCTGGTCACCAACTACAAGAAACGTCTTACCTCTGTGCTTGCCAAAAAGGGTTTCTCCACCAAGTAGTAAGCCATGTTTTGCTTGGGGATCAAATACTTATTTTAGGCTCGGTTCACACCTAAACCGGCCGCAGATCACACAGCAATGTTATCCGTCCCTGTTTTCTGGTTCAAGGATGAATCAGGACAGAATCTTTGCCTGAATTCCGCCCTGAAATGGAGGCAAAGACGCACAGTGTAGTGCGCTCCACAGCCGCCTCGGAGACATGTGAACCGGCTCCATAGAGAGTCGGGCATATTCTCCTGCTATGCAAATTGGATGCGGAGAAACCTGCATCCAATTTGCATAGGTGTGGATCCAGCCTTACTCACTGAACAGCAACTTAATTTATAGCATTTGTTTTATGTGTTTTTTTCTGTTTTTTTGGTTTATATTTTGTCTCTATCATTTAAAATACATGTATGATAAAAATAATAGACCCTTTATTTCTTTGTAATGCCACGTACACACGGTCGGAGAATCCATCGGAATGCGTCTTAGCGGACCGTGTCGTCAGATAATCCGACTGTGTGTGGTATGCACTGGATTGATTCCGTCTGAATCTCCGTCGGACCCAATTTTCCAACATGTTGGAAATATTTCCCGACCAACTGGGCCGGTCGGACATATTCCGATCATGTGTAGAGAATTTTGATCGGACAAAGTGCCACGCATGCTCAGATCAAATTCCTACATCAAAGCTATTGGCTACTAGCCTGAACGTAGTCCCATCGTATCGAAATTATGTCATCACGTTCTGAAAGATCGGATTTTTCGCCAACTTGGCCCGACTGTGTGTATGCAACAGTTTCGGACAAGATCCGACGAACAAAATCCGACAGGCAAAATCCGACGGATTTGGTTGTGGAAATCTGACCGTGTGTACAGGGGCTAAGTGGGCAAACTTACAAAATCTGCAGGAGATCAAATAATTATTTTCCCCTCTGTATATATATATATATATATATATATATATATATATATATATATATATATATATATATATATATATATATATATATAAATATATTCCATCACTATAAGCACTAAAGTTGTAATACATTATATGGTGTTGCTCCCGGCATTAAGTTTACGTGAGAATATTTTTAGGATCACTGAATTTATTTGCTTTACTGCCAATACTTACAGGGACATCATTTCTAGTTAAAGAGGGATTCCACCTACAAAAAAAATATTAAAAGCCAGCAGCTATAAATACTACAGCTGCTTACTTTTAATAAATGGACACTCACCTGTCCCGGGGTCCAGCGATGCCGCCACCATTCTAGGTGAGGGAATCAGGAAGTGAAGCGAATCGGCTTCACTTCACAGTTCCCTACTGCGCATGCGCAATAGGAATTGTCCGCGCTGTCTCTGGGACCCGTGTGTGTCCCAGCAGACAGCGCGGCAGGACAGGAAGAGGCATAGACTCCCACGGTAGTCTATGCCTGGAAGTGGGTGTAAATACCTGTCTTTGACAGGTATCTCCACCCCCCTCCCCCCTGAAAGGTGCCAATTGTGACACCGGAGGAGGGGAGGGTTCCGATCAGCGGAAGTTTCACTTTAGGGTGGAACCCCGCTTTAAGTGTATACAGCCTTACTGGAACTGTAAGGATTGGATAATGGGCAACTTTGAAAATGGCTACATACTGTATTTACCCAGGGTTGCTGTTTGCTGTGAAGAATAATTTCTTCCTGAAATAAGGGGTTTTAACTTTTTATATTTAATTGCACAGTTATGTAATGTGATGGAGTTCTGCACACTCCAAATTTAGCATGGATTAGGCAGTTTGCAAAACAGCAAAATGCAGATTTTAGGTGATCTCCCACCTCGAATGCCAGGGACTAGAAAGAATAAAGTGAAAGAATAGAATAACTTGTTTATTCAGGGCAGGTGACAGGTTTGTTTGTTAGGGTACCTCCAGCCACTGATAATTACCTTCCTACATTCCCCCATCCCTCCATACATCTGCCAGGACCCTGAATATAATCTTTATGTAAGGTCTGTGTCAGAGCTTCAAGTGTTTGTTACCCCAAAATGTCATATTCCTGATATGTGCCCGCTGTACCATGTACTTGTATGAGAGAGTATCCTGTTCCCTCTGTATTGCTTTTTTTGTGTGAAATCCCTGATATTCCTGCCAGTCCTTCTGATTTCCTATTAAAAACTGACCACACTAAGCAGAAAACACTGTGGTCTGTTCTTTAGCTGTGCTGGGAACTCAGCCTGCTCTCCTCCAATGAAGAGATGTCCTAACCCCACCCTGCACAGCCTGTCGCTAGGAAGCTCAGTGTGCTGCTGCTTTTCCTCCCCCAGCTCTTAGGCAGATGAGAACAGGGGGCATATGATCACTTTTAAAAAAGGGAAGAAAGGTATGTATAATGTTATTTTATATCTATACAAAAATGTTTTGTCTTTCATTTCTATTTTAAACTGTATGGGCTGTTTTACAAGGTGATTGTTTACAATCACTTTAACCACTTACTGTCGTTTTACGTCGCTACTTTTAAGAAGAATACCGTTGTTATGGCAGCAGATAGCTGCCATAACCCCAGTATCCTCTTCTTCAGTGGACGGCCTGCTTCAAGATAAAAGTGGTCTCTGTGGCAGATTTGCCTCAAGGTGACTTTTATCTGCAAGGGAGAGGGGGCCCTCCCTCCCACCACTCTCCACGGCTTACCGGAGCCGCTGGCAGTGGCGGAGGCGATTGTGTCCTGTCCCTGACTTGGCATGGAGACGAGTGGGGAGAAGATATCTCCATACCGCTGCAGGGCAGAAGCGACATCAAAACGTCACTTCCGCCCATAGCTCTTAACCACTTGCCGACCTCCGCACGACGATGTACGTCGACAGAATGGCACGGGCAGGCATATGGGCGTACCTGTACGTCCCTGCCTTCCCGCGGGTGGGGGGGCCCGATAGGGCCCCCCCCCCGGTGCCAGCGGCGGTCGGTATCTGTGCAGGAGCGATCCGGGATGAGGGGGCGGCCATTCATTCATGGCCACCCCCTCGCGATCGCTCCTGACGAATGGGAGTGAAGCATTGCATCACTTCCTCTCCTGTAATGTAAACACAGGAGAGGAAGTGATGTAATCTCTCCTCCGTGTATTTTTCGTTCCGGCACTGAGGAGAGAGGATCGGTGAGTTGCACCAACACGACACTTCACAGTAGAACATGCCAGGCACACTCACACCCCCCCTTTACCCCCCGATCACCCCCCAATTACCCCTGCCCCCCAGTCACAGTGACACCAATTGCATTTTTTATTTTTTTTGCATTGGTGTCATTTGTGACTGTAATAACTGTTAGGGCAGTTAGGGTTAGCCCCCTTTAGTTCTAATGTACCCCCCTAACCCCCCCAATAAAGGTTTAACCCCGTGATCACCCTCCGTCGCCAGTGTCACTAAGGCTGGGTTCACATTGCAGCGGTTTATGAGAACGGATGTGATTCGCACCGCACTGCAGTGCAAATCACATCCGATCTCTGTGCGATTCGAGTTCAGCCATTCGCCGCACCCGCCGCAAATTTGCACGGGACCCTTTTTTTGGTCCGCAGCAGAATCGGATCGCATGGGTGTTCACACCATGCGATCCGAGTTTGCAGATCGCACTGCGATATGCGAACTGATCTGGGGGTGTCATTAACATTTCACTGACACTCCCAGCAGTTCGCATAGGGCAGTGTGAACTGCCGCCGGGAGGCATGCGATGCGGGAACCCGCCGCAGATTCGTGGCGTTCCCGCATCGCTCCAGTGTGAACCCAGTCTAATAAGCGATCATTTTTCTGATCGCTGTATTAGTGTCACAGGTGACGCTAGTTAGGCAGGTAGGTATTTAGGTTCGCCGCAGCTTTTTATAGCGCCAGGGACCCCCATATACTACCGCATAAAGCCCCCTGATTGCCCCCTAGTTAACCCTTTCACCAGTGATCACCATATAACTGTTACAGGTGACGCTGGTTGCTTAGTTATTTTTTTATAGTTTCAGGGCACCCGCCATTTATTACCTAATAAAGGTTTAACCCCCTGATCACCCGGCGGGTGTCATTTGTGACTGTAATAACTGTTAGGGCAGTTAGGGTTAGCCCCCTTTAGTTCTAAGGTACTCCCCTAACCCCCCCAATAAAGGTTTAACCCCGTGATCACCCCCCGTGGCCAGTGTCACTAAGGCTGGGTTCACATTGCAGCGGTTTATGAGAACGGATGTGGTTCGCACCGCACTGCAGTGCAAATCACATCCGATCTCTGTGCGATTCGAGTTCAGCCATACAGATAGTATGGCTGAATTTGCGTCGCACCCGCCGCAAATTCGCACGGGACCCTTTTTTTGGTCCGCAGCAGAATCGGATCGCATGGGTGTTCACACCATGCGATCCGAGTTAGCAGATCGCACTGCGATATGCGAACTGATCTGGGGGTGTCATTAACATTTCACTGACACTCCCAGCAGTTCGCATAGGGCAGTGTGAACTGCCGCCGGGAGGCATGTGATGCGGGAACCCGCCGCGGATTCGTGGCGTTCCCGCATCGCTCCAGTGTGAACCCAGCCTAATAAGCAATCGTTTTTCTGATCACTGTATTAGTGTCACAGGTGACGCTAGTTAGGCAGGTAGGTATTTAGGTTCGCCGCAGCTTTTTATAGCGCCAGGGACCCCCATATACTACCGCATAAAGCCCCCTGATTGCCCCCTAGTTAACCCTTTCACCAGTGATCACCATATAACTGTTACAGGTGACGCTGGTTGGTTAGTTATTTTTTTTATAGTTTCAGGGCACCCGCCATTTATTACCTAGTCTCACTAGTGTACCCCTAAATTTAGGGGTGTCTACTTTCCAAAATGGGGTCATTTGGGGGGGGGGTTTGTGCCATCTTGGCATTTTATGGCCTTCAAAACTGTAACGCCCTTAGAAAGCCTGAAGGCGGTGCTTGGTTTTTGGGGCCCCGTACGCGGCTAGGCTCCCAAAAAGTCTCACATATGTGGTATCCCCGTACTCAGGAGAAGCAGCAGAATTTATTTTGGGGTGTCATTTCACATATGCCCATGGCATGCGTGAGCAATATATCATTTAGTGACAACTTTGTGAAAAAATAAAATAAAAATAAAAAGTTTGTAATTTTTCCGCAACTTGTGGCAAAATATAAAATATTCCATGGACTCAACATGCCTCTCAGCAAATAGCTTGGGGTGTCTACTTTCTAAAATGGGGTCATTTGTGGGGGTTTTGTGCCATCTTGGCATTTTATGGCCTTCAAAACTGTAATAGGTAGTGAGAAGTGAAATCAAAAATTTACGCCCTTAGAAAGCCTGATGGCGGTGCTTGGTTTTCGGGGCCCCGTACGCGGCTAGGCTCCCAAAAAGTCCCACATATGTGGTATCCCCGTACTCAGGAGAAGCAGCAGAATTTATTTTGGGGTGTCATTTCACATATTCCCATAGCATGTGTGAGCAATATATCATTTAGTGACAACTTTGTGTAAAAAAAAAAAAAAAAAAAAAGTTTGTAATTTTTCCGCAACTTGTGGCAAAATATAAAATATTCCATGGACTCAACATGCCTCTCAGCAAATAGCTTGGGGTGTCTACTTTCTAAAATGGGGTCATTTGTGGGGGTTTTGTGCCATCTTGGCATTTTATGGCCTTCAAAACTGTAATAGGTAGTGAGAAGTGAAATCAAAAATTTACGCCCTTAGAAAGCCTGAAGGCGGTGCTTGGTTTTCGGGGCCCCGTACGCGGCTAGGCTCCCAAAAAGTACCACATATGTGGTATCCCCGTACTCAGGAGAAGCAGCAAAATTTATTTTGGGGTGTCATTTCACATATGCCCATAGCATGTGTGAGCAATATATCATTTAGTGACAACTTTGTGTAAAAAAAAAAAAAAAAAAAAAATGTTGTCATTATTCAATCGCTTGAGGCAAAAAAATAAAATATTTAATGGGCTCAACATGCCACTTATCAATTTCCTTAGGGGGTCTACTTTCCAAAATGGGGTCATTTGGGGGGGTTTTGTACTGCCCTGCCATTTTAGCACCTCAAGAAATGAGATAGGCAGTCGTAAACTAAAAGCTGCGTAAATTCCAGAAAACGTACCTTAGTTTGTAGATGTGACAACTTTTGCGCAAACCAATAAATATACAGTTATTGACTTTTTTTTTAGCAAAGACATGTGGCTGAATACATTTTGGCCTAAATGTATGACTAAAATTGAGTTTATTGGATTTTTCTAATAACAAAAAGTAGAAAATATCATTTTTTTTCAAAATTTGCGGTCTTTTTATGTTTATATCGCAAAAAAATAAAAATCGCAGAGGCAATCAAATACCATCAAAAGAAAGCTCTATTTGTGGGAAGAAAAGGACGCAAATTTTGTTTGGGTACAACATTGCATGACCGCGCAATTACCAGTTAAAGCAGCGCAGTGCCAAATTGTAAAAAGACCTCTGGTCATTGACCAGCAAAATGGTCCGGTCTGAAAGTGGTTAAAGGGACATTTATTTTTTTCAAATGAGATAATAATAAAAAAAAAATGTTTTATTGCATTTTAGTGTAAATATGAGATCTGAGGTCTTTTTGACCCCAGGTCTCATATTTAAGAGGTCCTGTTATACTTTTTTCTATTACAAGGGATGTTTACATTCCTTGTAATAGGAATAAAAGTGACACTTTTTTTTTTTTTTTAAAGGACAGTGTAAAAAAAAAATGAAATAAAAGGTGAAACAAATGAGAAAAAAAAAAAAAAAATTTAAATGCGCCCCGTCCGCCAAACTTCACGCGCCGAAGCAAACACATACGTGAGCAGTGCCCGCATATGAAAATGGTGTTCAGACCACACATGTGAGGTATTGCCGCGATTGGTAGAGCAAGAGAAATAATTCTAGCCCTAGACCTAGTGTTTGGGCATGACTGACCACTGTATCCAGGGAGGAGACACGCAACGAAAATGTTTCTCGTACGATTTGCTCCCGAAAATACAATACAAATACACTGCAACACATTACATCACGTCTGACTTTTTATTCTGTCGTACCAGAATTTAGAAACCTCTTCATTTTCGATATGCATGCAAACTATCTGTCGTCTGATATTTGGATTGTGTGTACGGTCCATAATTAGGAGCCTGTTTCTATTTAATGAGACGTATAGACGTATACACATCTTTCATTTGTATACCCCCACAATCATGATTCCTCTTGCTTTCATTTAAACTGTTTTAATAAGTATATGACATTTTATAATTTTGTGTATGCTGGTATGGCTTAGATGAATAACAATTGACACTTTATGAGAAATGCAGAAAATTCTTCAGAGTTAGAAAACGTGTATATATTGCAGCACAGTGTTAAATACCGAAATCGGCATTAGTTAAATTGATTCTTGAGTTTAGTTAATTATAAGATCAGCATCAGTAATTTTGAAATTGCCATCTTCTGGATGTCTAGCTAATTTATATGTGTGATCAAACAACCCTATAAATGCATTATCCTTATGCACAGTTCCAGATACATTGACAGTTAGTATGCCATGATTGTTAAGATGGCACTTTATTCCTCCAAGAGCATTATAGTTAAACTTTAGTCTTTCCTGTCTTATGAAACCTAATAAGATCCAGCTAAACATTTTAGCTCCTCCACCATGTATTTCATTTCTGTTATCTATAGTATAGATACAGTGGAACTTCACATTGTCATATAAAGCGCTGGCTGCCCAATCACGTATATTTGCATAATCAAGATGTGGGAGCGTTCCGATATAAAACCGATGACAGAACTCCTCTCCCCAATCTTCCCGCTTCTGATTGACCTGCAAACAGTGATAGCATTCAGTCAAAAAAAAACCTCTGGGCACCTTGTACATATGTGGTCTCTATTTGTGTCTTGCAGCACCTATTAATGCACTGCACCATTATATACTTTTAAGAGTAGAGAGCCACCATGCTTTACACTTTATATCATCTAAACATTTACCATTAATCTTCCTTCTAAACCATTAGGTAAAAATAAAGTCCAACTGAACCTGCAGTTTAAATCAGCTAAATACATTCCAGGTAAAGTCTTATGCCACATACACACAATCGGAATTCCGGACAGAAAAAGACCGATGAGAGCTTTTCATCGGAAAATGTGATCACGTGTATGCTCTATCGGAATTTAGCTGTCCGAATTTTCGCCAGCCAAAAATTTATAGCATGTTCTCAATTTTCCCGATGGAAAAACTTTCTATTGGTAATTCCGATCGTGTGTATGGAAAAACATCACGCATGCTCAGATTCAACTACGAGACAGAAGCTATTGGATACTGGCTATTGAACTTCCTTCCTTTTTCTAGTCCCGTTGTACGTCACCGCGTTATAAACAATCAGAATTTGGTGTGACCGTGTGTAGGCAAGACAGCTTGAGCCAAATTCCGTTGGAATTCCATCGAGAAAACCATCAGAGTTTTTTCCGAGGAGAATTCCGATGGTGTGTAGGTGGCATTACAGTTTGTTTTCTCTTTAATGCAGCCACAACCTGAGTAGAATGCCTACCTCTGGCAGGAGCTGCAGAGTGTGATCCTTGTTCTCTGTGTGGAAGCAGTGTTCTCACTGCCGAGATCTGACACCCCCCCACACTGAATCGGTCCTATAGATCTGTACATCAGTAAAGTTCATGCTCCCTATTCTTTGACAGCTCTGACTCAAAAGGGGACATTGTTGCCTTCTTCAAGCGCTTCCCATCCATGATATAGCCTAATGACAGCTACAGCGTGTACCTACGGGGCGGTGACGTCATAAGGGCCTCCGGAGACCCCGCCCCATGCCAATATAAGTAGTAGCACAACGCGTACCCGGCATTAGAGCAGGAGAGAGCGTAGAGACATCGGGAGAAGAGGGTTAGAAGACATCAGCAGAGAGGGCAGAAGAATCGGCAGAAGATGTCAGTGGAGGAGGCAGAAGAGCTGGAGAGGGGAGAAGTCAGAAGAAACCCCGAAGCTGCCTAATAAATTATAAAAACCTGTGAACTGCTTTTTTTTTTTTAGGTGAATGGGTAGGGGTACCCCATACTCATTCACATAGGTTGGGGGCTGGAATCTGGGGGGCCCCTTGTTAAAGGGGGCTTCCAGATTCCGATAAGCCCCCACCCGCAGACCCTGACAACCAACGGCCAGGGTTGTCGGGAAGAGGCCCTTGTCCTCATCAACATGGGGATAAGGTGCTTTGGGGTGGGGGGCGCGGGGCCCCCCTGCCTTAAAGCACCCACCCCCCATGTTGAGGGCATGCGACCTGGTACAGTTTAGGAGGGGGCCCTCACTTGTCCCCATCCCCTTTCTTGACCTGCTGGGCAGTGTGCTCGGATAAGGGTCTGGTATGGATTTTGGTGGGACCCCAATGCCATTTTTTTCTGGTGTGGGGGGTTCAGCTGAAAATCCATACCAGACTGAAAGGCCTGTTATGCTCTTGAAGGGGGAACCCATGCCGTTTTTTGTTTTTTTTAGTTTTCCTTCTTGGTTCCCCTTCAAGATCCTCAGAGCAAAAGTCGCTTGCCAAAGTTGGGTCAGTTAAGTCAGTGACCAGTTAAGACGGCTCTAATAAGGAAACATTGATTTTCACACATCATGCGACCTGAGCTACCAATGTTCCAAGATGTATTACTCAAATAATGGTCAGGTATGAATACACACACAGTCTACAACCAGTAAGGCAAAAAAGAGAAGTGTTGTCACATGATTAGCAGTCCAATTTGAGATGCTTCTGAAATCATTCAGAGTTCTCTGACCAGCAGTTTGTTGTACAGTTATAAACCAAAAGCAGTGCCAAATTGGGTGGAAGTGAGAAGGCAAATGGGAAAACAAAAATGTAAGGACCAGGCCCTATGCTGGAGTGTCCTTAGTTTTTCTGTGTTGCCTTTAGCAGCTAGGCTGTAGTTCACCTAAGCTTTGTTTACTGTTCCTGTGCGCTACAGGTTTTTTTTTCCCCAAACCTCAAGGTATTAATTGTATATAGTAAAAGTGACCAGGTGCGCATCTAAATTAACAACTAATATTCAGTTTGGTACCTAAAAAATTGGTTAAACATAAAAATCCAAACTTAAGTCCATCAAACATAACGTCCATAAAGTTAAAATCCATATAGACGATAAATCTACTGGTGACTGAATGTGCAGACGACAAACTATACAGTGGAGCCATAACTGAGATGTCTGTCTGCATGAGATGGCTGACAAAGTCTGCGGCCATGTTTGTTATACTATCCGCTGGGTTTTTATCATCCTAACTGTAAGTGCAATACTATCTTGTAATAAATCGTGATGTTTTAAATACTACACTATGAAGTGCCTACCTGTTCCTTTGCATGACAAACTTTTGAGGATCATTTTCCATATACGTATATCCGTATGTTGGGACCCCTAATGGAAAAATTGTTTGCTTAATAAGGCTGAACCCTCCCCGTGGATGACAACGTATCCTCTTTGATTTACACAGAGGTGTGCGGAAAACAAAGTGATTATAATCTCTAAAATTAGAGATCCACAGTCTCTGGTAAGAGGCGTGTAGGAAAGGATTTGTATGAGCGCCTTGCCACTGTATGTTTTGTCTTCTCTCCACGTTCAGTCACCAGGAGATTTATCGTTTATAAGGACTTTTACTTTCTGGAGGTTATGTTTCAGTTTGACGGACTTAAGTTTGAATTTTTATGTTTTTCCAATGTTTTAGGTACCAAACTGTGAATATTGTTTGTTAATTGAAGAAAGCACCTGATCACTTTTACTTTAACCATTTGAGTCCCTTGTTCATTTGTTACTAATGCATCTATTCAGATTAATTATTTTATTTCAAGATTTGAAAGTGGTGTTGGTCACTCATTTATTTAATCAAATTTTTTGGTCTATAAGCATAGGATCCCCCCTTTAGTTTTGATTGTTTATGCATGCTACTGGAGGAGGTTCCCATATTCAGTATGAGAAGAAATATTTATCCCCTCCAACCAATCACTGAAGAGTTTGTTTGGTGGAGTACCTTCCAAAGAGTTCTTTTCACCTCTGTGTTCCAGACTGAGGTGGGCTGTAATTGCCCCTTTGGAGGATCTGTACAGGGGGAACTGTGCATGAAGATGTTTGCCAAGAGGAAACATCTTAAACAGAATCTTTTGTGCTGTAGAAGGGTACAGGGAGAGCTGGATCGAAGCTTGCAGCTGCTATACTGGCAAGAACAAATCCCTGCTTTCACAATAAGGTACCTGTGGCTGCTCTGAAGGGTCAAGAACTTAAAAGCGTGCTGACCGCCTCACGCCGATATACGACGGCAGAAGGGCTCGTACAGGCAGAATCACGTACCTGTACGTTGCCCTTTAAAAGGTGGGCAGCGGGTGTGCAGCAAGCTCCGAGTCGGGTCGCGGTTCACGCGGACTCGATTGCCGTGGGGATACCCGCGATCGCTTCATGGGGAGGAAGAACGGGGAGATGCTAATGTAAACAAGCATCTCCCCGTTCTGCCTAGTGACATTGTCACTGATCTCTGACCTGACGTATCAGTGATGTGTCATACACAGCCGCGCCCCCCCCACAGTAAGAAACACGCCCCTAGGACACACTTAACCCCTACACTGCAACCTAGTGGTTAACCCCTTCACTGCTAGTGTCATTTACACAGGAATCAGTGCATTTGTATAGCTCTGATTGCTGTATAAATGACAATGGTCCCAAAAATGTGTCAAAAATGTCTGATGTGTCTGCCATAATGTCGCAGTCAGGATAAAAATCACTGATCGCCGCCATTTTGAAAAATAATTATTAATAAAAACTATCCCCTATTTTGTAAACGCTATAACTTTTACACAAACCAATCAATAATCGCTTATTGCATTTTTTTTACCAAAAATATGTAGAAGAATACATATTGGCCTAAACTCAGGAATTTTTTTTTTTAATATATTTTTGGGGTATATTTATTATAGCAAAAAGTAAAAAATAATGCGTGTTTTTCAAAATTGTTGCTCTTTTTTTGTTTATAGTGCAAAAAATAAAAAACGCAGGGGTGATCAAATACCACCAAAAGAAAGCTCTATTTGTGACAAAAAAAGAAAGTAAATTTTTTTTGGTAGCCACGTTGCACGACTGCGCAATTGTCAGTTAAAACGACACAGTGCCGAATCGCAAAAAGTGCTCTGATCAGGAAGGGGGTAAATTCTTCTAGGGCTGAAGTGGTAAAAGTGGTATTAAAACCTAAAGCAGACATTGATTACATTACAGCTTATCAATTCTAAAGCCGCGTACACACGGGCGGACTGTATGGCCAACTTAGTCCGTCAGACAATCCGACAGACAGTCCGTCCTACTTTCGAATGAACGGACTTGACCACACACGATGAACAAACAGCCTGAACAAACGATGAACAAAGCTTGCGCGATGACGTGTACGACGGGACTAGAAATAGGACGTCCAATACACAGCAATGCAACCTTCCACCGTGTAAATCCTTTCTGAGCATGCGCCATACTTAGTCCGTCCAACTAGCCTACTCACGAGCGGACTGTCCGCTAAAACCAAAGTTGGACGGACAATATTACGGAAATTCCGAAATACTTAGTCCGCCAGACTGCACGCTGAAAAAGTCCGTTCCTATTTTGTGTGATTCTATTACCTGTAAAAGGTGAGAAAGGATAGAAGTAGGACTTTTGTTGGGGGCATAATATGAAACTACTGTTATGGCAGTATCATGTAAATGTCCTGTTATGCCTTGTACACATGGTCGGACTTTCCTATGGAAATTGTGCGATCGGATCATGTTGTCAGAAAATCCGATTGTGTGTGGGCTCCATCTGATTTTTCCGTCTTAATTTCCGACACACAAAGTATGAGAGCTGGACCTAAAATTTTCTGACAACAAAATCCGATTGTTTCAATTCCGATCGTGTGTAGACAATTCTGACGGACAAAGTGCCATGCATGCTCAGAATAAATTACGAGATGAAAGCTTATAGTCCCGTTGTACATGTTTTTTATGTCACCTCGTTCTGTTCTTTGTGCGACCGTGTGTATGCAAGATAAGTTTGGGCCAAAATCTGTCGAAAAAAATCAGATGGATTTTCTTGTCGGATTGTCCGACCGTGTGTATGGGGCATTAGAATCAAGTAGCGCCCTTACGGGTCTTTTAATAGTGTCATTTACATTGTGGTGAAATGCAATGAGTACTCCTCTTGTTTGTTTAAAGCTGAGGCTGTATAAACCTGTAAATATATTTTACCGAAAAATTTAGAGGTGTATTGTGGTGTGAAGTGGGTTTCCCCAAGGCACAAGATTTGTGCTTTTCTAGTGGCAAAAGAACAAAAGGCTTTAGTTCGTTTTTGTGGGATGTTGAAGCCCTGAACATTCAGGGATAATATATTTAATGGAGCCATAGTGTTACTAACGCATACAATATGTTATCATGTATTCCAAAACATTGTGTGGATAGGTTTGCCTCCAGAGGGGGGCGGGGTAAGGAAGGATAGAAAAGGAAAGGGTAGAACAGTGATGGCGAACCTTGGCACCCCAGATGTTTTGGAACTACATTTCCCATGATGCTCATGCACTCTCCAGTGTAGTGGTGCATGATGGGAAATGTAGTTCCAAAACATCTGGGGTGCCAAGGTTCGCCATCACTGGGGTAGAAGATCTAATGATAGACCACACATTTTATTCATTTTGAATAGTAAATAAAACGTATATAATCTTATAACACATCCATTGGGCGGGGGGGCGACAAAATACTCCCCCCAAGGGTACATTGGCCACTGTCAGTGCGAAGCCTACTAGCAACCAGATTTCATACATATATTTGGAACTAGAATATGACTGCCCTAGCAGGAACTGGGAGTCCAATAATGGAAAAGAAACATGGCTACTAACAAGTGAGACAATTTGAACATTAAACCATTTATCTTGGATCTGAAACAAAGCAGTAGTTACAGTATTTTTTGGACCACAAGACGCACCCCCCCCCCAAAAAGAAAAATATGGGGGAAAATGTCCCTGCGTCATATGGTCCAAATAATGAATGGAACCCCCCCGTCTCCACTGTTTTACATACCGCCAGCACTTTGAATACTGGTAATTAACACTGACCAGGTGCCGTGCCAGCCCAGCCACCCACTTACAGGACCAGGTGCCAGCTCAGCCCCCCACTACAGGGACCAGGTGCCAGCTCAGCCACCCACTGCAGGGACCAAGTGCCAGCTCAGCCCCCCACTACAGGGACCAGGTGCCAGCTCAGCCACCCACTGCAGGGACCAAGTGCCAGCTCAGCCACCCACTGCAGGGACCAGGTGCAAGCTCAGCCACCCACTGCAGGGACCAAGTGCCAGCTCAGCCACCCACTGCAGGGACCAGGTGCCAGCTCAGCCACCCACTGCAGGGACCAGGTGCCAGCTCAGCCACCCACTGCAGGGACCAGGTGCCAGCTCAGCCACCCACTTCAGGGACCAGGTGCCAGCTCAGCCACCCACTTCATGGACCAGATTCCAGCTCAGTCACCCACTGCCGGGAAAAGTTAAAGCAGAAAGAATGATGAAGCAGAAAAGACTAGCATATAAAATTCCTTTTGAACTGGAGGTAGTAAAATATGCTAAGGAACATGGAAACAGAGCAGTGGAAAGACATTTTGGGCCACCTCCAACTGAACAAAAATTATGAGAGTGTGGAGGAAACAGGAGGATCAGCTGCAAAAAGCAAATAAAAGTAAGCACACTTTTCATGGGCATGCTGCAAAGTGGCCATGAAAGAATGGATCACACATCACCGGAATAATGGCTTCTCAGTCTCTACAAAAATTATAATATATGAAGCCAAATGCATTGCTGTAGAGAAATGCATTCAGGATTTTACTGTATCACCATCGTGATGCTACAGATTTATGAGGCGATGTGACCTTGTTGTGTGCACCAAAACTAGAATTGCGCAAAAAATGCCAAAAGAATATGAATCTAAGATTCTGTCTTTTCCTAAATTTGTGATTGATGCTAGAAAGAAAAATGGTTTTGAAATTGGCCAGATTGGAAATATGGATGAAGTCCCGCGAACGTTTGATGTGCCATCTAATAGGACTGTTGATCTGAAAGGTGACAAAACCATAACTTTGAAAACCTCAGGACATGAGACAAAAGAAGTGATTCCATGAGGAGTTGTGTTTACATGTTCATGACAAAGGATGGATGGATGAAAATGGAATGAGAGCATGGGTTGGAAAAAGTGTGCTCCAAACGTCCCAGAGGGCTTCTGAAAAAACCTGCCTTATTAGTGCTTGACCAGTTTAGGGGACATATTAGCGAAAATACAAAAAAAAATGCTTTAAAGAAGTGAAGATTCATCTAGCTGTCATTCCTTTGGATCTTACTAACCAGTTGCAACCTCTCAACGTTTCCATCAATAAACCATTTAAAGTCTTTATGCGAGAAGAGTGGAACAAATGGATGGCTGCTGATAATCATGATCTGACACCTACTGGACGAATGAAGAGGCCCACTATCACTCAAGTTTGTGAATGGATGAAAACATCACGGCACTCAGTGAAGGGGGAAATCGTTGCACAATCATTCAAAAAATGTGGCATTAGCAATGCCTTAGATGGAACTGAAGACTGTATTGTAAATGAAGATAGCGAAGAAAGTGATGTCAGTGATTGTGAGCATCCAAGCTTCATAAATTCTGACACTAGTGATCAGGAGTTCTTGAGAAATAGAAGAGTACTTGAACCTTAAAGTCTCTCCTCATTTGTTAATTACAGTGTTTATGGTCCTTAATGCCATTGTTGACTGCTGTTCACGTTACATGGTTGAAATCTTATTCTGTTATATTTTATTAAATATTTTGGTACACTATTTGGTTCAGAATATTTTTTTTCCTCGCTTTCCTCCTCTAAAACCTAGGTGCGTCTTATGGTCCGAAAAATACATTAAGAACTGTGAAGATAATTAATATAGATAGATATCTTTTAATATAGAAAAGATAAGAAAGAAAATAGAACTATTCAGTTGGCTTTTTGGACATGAGATAGATGGAAAATGGATCATAAAAGTATGGAGATAAGAAAATGGGAAAAACGCCACATTTTCATACTAACCTAACCAAATACATCTAAATATGGTAAAAATTAATATGAGGCCAAATGTAAAACAGATAGTAAGGGTTGGTGGACTTATCCAGCAATTAGAAAGAGAAATATAGTATATATTATTCTTCAGTCCATAGAATCATCCAGGACTTGGTTAGGTGCCTTTTGTGTGAGCTCTGGTGCTCATTTCTCCTTGGCAACGCAGAGGATTTATTTGGAGAAGATGACGTTGATGTAAGTCTTGTGGTTTCCTGATTCTGCTTTGGGTTCAGCAGGTGCATGTCTTGAAGAGTAGTTTGGAGGTTGTTTGCAGAATGTCATCTAAATTTGGAGCGTGTCTTGAAGAGTAGTTTGGAGGTTGTTTGCAGAACGATATGTAAATTTGATTACGTTGTAATACTTGCAATAGTGGTTTTAAAGCCCTTCTTTTATTAATTGTAATTTGGGACAAGTCTGCAAAAAGCAGATAGTTATGTCCTTGGAAGTTAAGAGTTTCTTTATTTCTTGCTGCAGATAGTAGTTCTTTTGTTCTGTAGAAATGAAATTTTTGAGTTTTTCCTTCAGATTTACCAAAACCATATAATATGAGGTCAAACCATAGGAGTTTCAATTTGTATGCAATCGGGCAGGCCCTTGCACTAAATGGTTTTGGTAAACCTGAAGGAAAAACTCAGCAGAAAAACTGGTAGTGTGTATGGGGCTTAAGGCTCTATGGACTCTGTCCTTTTCCAGGTGTTCAACCCGAAATGGCTGGTTGCAATTCCTGGAAAAATGCTGTTATTGTAGCTTGTAAATCAATTACAGTTCCAGGAATACTGCACAGATTAGAGTGTCTAGCACGGTTTTCGTAGTCTTCCAATCTCATTTGTAATGTTGCATTTTCTTCTTTAAGGTTGTCAATTTCATTATAGTAATTTTTAGTGTTAATTTATGTCGTCTACTCTGGTTTCAAGTGTAGATAAAAGTTGACCCAGCTCTCTTATTTCCTTGGTAAGGCTAGTAGTAATATGGTCAGGGGTGCTTTTTAAAGCATTCTTTATATTTGTTTCAGCATAACTGGTGAAGTAATTGCATCCTGAAATAAATCTTCCAAATACTCACAATCTATTTCAGGTTCATTTCATACAGTCTTTGAGGCGGTATATGCGAATGTACATCAGTGCAGCTTGGAGGTTCCAGAGGCAGATTGCTGTGGCGCCGTTTTAGCTGTGCTGTGAGGTGGCGTTGTTTTATTGATTTTTGGATCCATATTTTATCCCCAAAAGTTGGGAATGAATCCCCGAGTGCAGGAGTGCTATGGGTGCAGGTATATCTATTTTATTTGTGGGTGTTTGTCGAACATCCGTTGTTATTAGGCATTACCGTTCTCCCAGAGAGCAGAGCTTCAGGCAGGCATGTCTGCTCTGCACATGCGCCCAACTCCTGGGGATTCTCTCAGGATCTTTAAATTCGATTTTATGGGAGGGGTTGCAGGGCAAACAGCTTGGACAAAGTGGGACTCTGACCACTAGTCATGGGAATGGTGTAGTTTTATTTTTGCAGCTACTGATGGGCTCTTCCAGACAGCACAGTGGCTGTAGGGCAAGCCAGAAATTCAAATGCATACTGTGCAAGGTCTGGGCAGCTGGATGTTGTCAGCAGTCATGTGGATTGGGAGCTGCCTTATGAGTGCTGCCAGCAGCCAAGCCTAGCTGCTTTGATTTTTTTTTTAAAAAAGCTTGTTTCACAGATTAGATGATGAGCATAGAGGAACTGGCACTATCAGGAAATGTGGCAAAGACATGTTTACACAATATCGACGTGTGGCATTTGTGCATTTCCATGGATGATAGCCGTGGATAACTAAAGGCTATTCTTTCTTTCTCATACATCAGGGGACACCGAGACTCAGTAATTACTGATGGGTTATAGGGTATCACTAGGCGATTGGACACTGGCACACCCTAGACAGGAAGTTAAATCCCCCATATAACCCCTCCCCCTACTGGAGGTACCTCAGTTTTTTCATCAGTGTCTTAGGTGTTGGTCACAATAAAGATGGGCTGTGCTGAGCTCCGCTGGAATATCCTTACTGGGACCGGCTGTGCAACCGGATCTATTCAAAGTGTCTTTTCAAGACCAAATTGGATGGTACCCAGGCCTCGTGTCTGAAGAAACATGGTTTTACCTGTAATGCTTCTCTTTTTAGAGAGCTGGACCCTGGGACCCAGTATTTGTTTTTTTCAGCCATATTCCTGACAGGGTGCTTTACGGGCCCAGAACTGTGGATCCCCTATTCAAGGGGGCCCCAGTCTCTGATGGTTTTTTTTCCTAACGGAGCCCACCGTGAGAGGTGAAGATTGGGTCTGTTATTCAAACCCTGCAGCTGGATAAGGTAAGGGAGACTCCTCAAGAATTTTTTCTAATTCTAGTGTCTTTTCTCCTTTTTAAGTAAATGTATGCTATGCCTATAGTCGCCACCGGGGGCTGCCAAGAGCACATACCTTTCATGCCTGATCTGTCTGCTTGGTGTCCACACTCTATGCTCCTCCAGCCATTCTCCAGGAAGGATGAAGGTAAGGGTTTTTTTTTTCCTTCTGGGATTCTCCCTCCACGGATTAGGGGACAGACAGGCCTGGGCAGAGAGCGGTGACATACAGCACCACCATTACAGTGGCTTCATGTCCACCGGCCCTTCCCTCACCTCTGCCCCAGCCTCCCCTCCATGCTTGTCAGCAGGGTTAGAGCCTCTGCTCGTGTGGGAAACCCACGTTTTTTTAAAAAAACAAGCAGGGGGGCAGAAGTGGTTGGAGTAGGGGGGGCAGAACACTAGGCTACACAGGCTTTAAAGTGCACTCTTTTTCAGCACACAGCCTATGGAGGGACACAGAGCTGACAGGCGCATGTGAGTGTGGAGGACACAGGCATTCCCAGGCAGCATTTACTTAGGCACCAGACTGAGTCTTGGTAGCAGCGGCAGTTGCTGAACTACAGTGCTCAGCAGTCAGTGCATTTTTATGTGGTACCTCTACATTTTGTTGCTTTGCAGTATGGGTAGAAGAGGTACAAGTACCCCGAAGAAAAGGGGCTCAAAGGGGTCCCCTTCAGGCTCTGAGGACCCCCCTCTGCAGCACCTTCCCCCCCTGCAGGACCCATGGAGGCTGGCCAGGGAGAGCCGTCGGGGTTAGGGGCTGCAGCTGCTTCTGGCACTTCAGCCCCTATACTATACATTACACAGGAGGTTTTTTCCTCAACCATAAATGGTTTAGAGGAAAGATTAGTGGCCTTAATCACATCTTCACTCAGTGGAAGAAAATGCACTAGGCCCCTCTCTATCACCCAGGACCCTCAGAGTGAGGAACTCTTGGATAAAGGAGAGGAATCCCCCTCAGAGGATCAGGAGGAGACTGATGATTCTACTTCAAAGGAATCTAGTGGAGAAAGGCATTTCCTTTGTAAACAAAAGCCTGACTTGTCCTGTTGACAACGCTCAGATGCTTAGGTATCCAACTGATAAGAAAATGGAATTCCTATTAAAAAAACGCTTTCTCCTTGGCAGGTTCAGTAGCTCAACCTGCAGTGGCAGCAATTGGAGTCTGTCAATATTTGAGAGACCATTTTAAACAGGTGCTTAAAGCTTTACCTGAACAGCAAGCCCAGGGGTTAGCTAACCTACCAGTGGCTTTGTGTTTTGCTGTTGATGCTATCAGAGATTCTATCCTGCATCTCTCGCCTTACGCTTGGGTTGGTACACATGCGTAGAATCCTATGGCTGAAAAATTGGTCAGCCGAATCACCATGTAAGAAACTTCTGGCGGGATTTCCCTTCCGTGGTGCAAAATTGTTTGGAGAGGATTTGGACAATTATATCCAAAGGATCTCTAGAGGGAAAAGCACCCTTTTATCAGTCAAGAAAAGGAGTAAATGTCCCTCCTTTAAATGGGTGCTTTCTCCAGTGCCAGGGTCATCAGCCTCCAGGCAGTCACGACGGCCTCCTCCGTCAGGCTCAAAGGTTAAAACTCAGAGTCAACCTCGGGGACAAAAGAAGTCCTGGGGGAGAAGGTCTTCAAGACAAAACGCTAAGACCTCCTTATAAATGGGCGCCCCCGCTCACTCGAGGGGTGGGACTACTAAAGTTCTCAGGGCTCTGGCAGGAAGAATTTAGGGACAAATGGGCGGTCTCCACAATAACTCTAGGTTACAAACTAGAATTACGAGAATTCCCTTCTCCTCAGATCAAATGTACCCAGAGAAAAAGAAGTCTCTCCTTTTAGCGTTGGAGCAACTATTGTTGCAAAAAGTTATCATGGTACTTCCCATGCAAGAGCAGGGAATGGGGTTTTCTTCAAACCTTTTCACGGCAAAGCCAAACGGAGATGTCAGACCCATTCTAGATCTCGAAGATCTAAACCGATTTCTAAAGATACGGTCCTTTCGCATGGAATCGATCCGATCGGTAGTATCCATCCTGCAAGGAGGAGAACTTCTGGCATCAATAGACATCAAGGACGCGTACCTGCATGTACCTATTTTCTCTACTCATCAAAAATTCCTTTGTTTCGAAGTAGAAAAACGCCACTTTCAGTTTGTAGCTCTGCCTTTTGGGCTAGCTACTGCACCTCCGGTGTTTACAAAGATCTTGGCCCCTCCTCTGGCCATATTAAGGGCCCAAGGTATAACAATAATAGCATACCTAAATGACTTGCTCTTGTGTAGCCCGCCTGGACCAAAATTTGGTCACCACAATCAACTACCTGGAATGCTTAGGTTGGGTCCTCAACTTAGAGAAGTTTTCTTTAAAACCAGTAAGAAGTCTAGAGTATTTGAGTCTGGTCATAGATACAGCCCAGCAGAGGGTATTCCTACCCCAAGCAAAGATCAGTGCTATAAGAGAACTGATTCAGGTAGTCAGGGCAAACAAGGGTCCTTCTATTCGTCCTTGTATGAGGTTGTTGGCAGTTCCCTATGCTCAGTTTCATTCAAGGCTGCTGCAAAACAGTATCCTATCTGCCTGGAACAAGAAGGTTCAGGCGTTAGATTTTCCGATGCATCTGTCCCCTACAACGCGTCTGAGCCTCAGCTGGTGGTTGATACCCAAAAATCTGCGGAAAGGAAAATCCTTTTTACCAGTTACCTGGACAGTGGTAATGCCAGATGCCAGTCTTTCGGGTTGGGGGGCAGTCCTAGAACAGTCAACTGTCCAAGGGAGATGGCCCAAGACTGAGAGGGCCTTACCCATCAACATTCTGGAGATATGTGCGGCGTATCTAGCCCTAAAAGCCTGGACACTCAGGTTGCACAGTTGCCCTGTCAGGATCCAGTCCGACAATGCCACAGCAGTGGCTTATATCAATCACCAAGGGGGCACCAAGAGTTGTGATTTTAATCTGGGCAGAAAGACATGTGCCATGCATATTGGCAGTCTTCATTCTGGGGGTAGAGAACTGGCAGGCGAACTACTTGAGCCGCCAGCAGTTAGTCCCAGGGGAATGTTCTCTTCACCCTGACGTTTTCTTGGTCATATGCCAGAGATGGCATATGACCAAGGTAGGTGACTAAGGTAGGATGGACAGGTTTTCCATCCTACCTTACAAACGCTAAATATAAGGGTTTGGCTATTGAAACACACATTCTGAAGAATCGTGGGCTTTCGGGCCCTGTGATATCTACCTTGATTAATACAAGAAAGCCAGCTTCCAGAATGATTTATCACAGAGTCTGGAAAGCAAATGTCTCCTGGTGTGAATCCAGGGGTTGGCACCCCAGAAAACATGTCATAAGCAGAATCCTCGCATTTCTGCAAAGTGGGTTAGAGATGAAACTGGCCTTGAGTACCATCAAGGGCCAAGTCTCTGCCTTATCGGTTCTGTTTCAACATCCACTTGCTTCACATTCTTTGGTCCGAAGATTTATACAAGGGGTAACGCGCCTTAATCCTCCAGTTAGGGCGCCTCTGAACCCCTGGGATTTGAATTTGGTTCTGTCAGCTTTACAGAAGAAGCCTTTTGAACCGATACATCAAATTCCCTTAGTTCTGTTGACAAGGAAATTCATTTTTCTGGTGGCCATTTCTTCTGCCAAAAGAGTATCAGAATTAGCGGCCCTCTCTTGTTAAGAACCGTATCTGATAATGCACAAGGATAGAGTGGTGTTACGCCCTCATCCTAGTTTTCTACTGAAGGTGGTCTCAGGTTTTCATCTAAAACAAGATTTTGTTCTGCCTTCCTTTTTTCCAAATCCCTGCTCTGTGGAAGAGAAGTCACTACATTCTTTGGATGTAGTGAGAGCAGTCAAAGCCTATCTGGAAGCGACTGCGCAGGTTCGCAAAATTGATGTTTTGTTCGTATTGCCAGAGGGTCCTAAGGGAGGACAGGCAATGTCGAAATCTACCATTGCTAAATGGATTCGACAAGTAATTGTTCAAGCTTATGGTTTTAAGCAAAAGATTTCGCCTTTTTCAAATCAAGACGCACTCCACCAGGGCTATTAGTGCTTCATGGGCAGTGCATCACCAGGCCTCCATGGCTCAAATCTGCAAGGCCGAAACCTGGTCATCATTTCATACATTCACCAGGTGGATGTGAGAAGGCATGAGGATATCGTCTTTGGGCGTAGTGTGCTGCAGGCAGCGGTACAGGGTCCTCAGGTCTGATTACACCCTATATTGTGTGGTTCCCCTCCCCTTAGATAGCATTGCTCTGGGAGATCCCATCAGTAATTACTGAGTCTCTGTGCCCCGTGATGTACGAGAAAGAAAATAGGATTTTTATAACAGCTTACCTGTAAAATCCTTTTCTTTTGAGGTACATCACGGGACACAGAGGTCCCTCCCCTCTTCTAATACACTTATATTGCTTTGCTACAAAACTGAGGTACCTCCAGTAGGGGGAGGGGTTATATGGGGGATTGAACTTCCTGTCTAGGGTGTGCCAGTGTCCAATCACCTATTGATATCCTATAATCCATCAGTAATTACTGAGTCTCTGTGTCCCGTGATGTACCTCAAAAGAAAAGGATTTTAAAGGTAAGCTGTTATAAAAATAATATTTTTTTTTTAGTTTTGGACAGAGTGGAGATGGATTGGAACACCTGTTCTACTATTAACTCTGCCCCCATTAGAAAGATTCACACTCTCTATTTATCCTCTTTACCCTTATCATCAAAAGTGAAATTAAAAGATTTTGGGTTGATTCCAGAACAGTAATAGAGGGGAAGTGATCCAATGGGACACTAGTTCTTGTGGCCTGGGGAGCCCAATTGATTCCCTTAATTTGTGGGGATTTTCTTAATTTTCCTATTTTGGTTATGGGACAGGAAGTGAAGGGAAATCTCCCCAATGGGTCAAAAATAACCCTTACAGAGGCTATAACCCTCCCTCTATCGAAAACGAAAAAAAGGTTTGTCTATAGTTCTACTTGAACAGAGTTTGAGTTTTTCCCATGTTGCCCTCAAAGTGGTGTTAAAAGAACCCTCTCCCCACTGTACTCTGTGTTCTAAACATAGCGTGTATGCTTTGTTTGGTGTCTCCCCAGTGTCAAGGTGCTTGTGCCATTTTTGACAATAGTTTGCCTATTTGCCTTGAAAATATATTATCAAGATTCCCCCCCCCCCCCCCCCCCCCGATAAACTTTAATGGGGTTTACTGCTGTTTGGGTTTTTCCAATTTTAAAGTGGGATTCAATGAACCCCTTATGAATCAAACACACTTCCAGGATGCTTGTCCCTTCTGGGCGATGGGGTTCCACTCACCAGCCATGTGACTACTGTGTCCTTTGTAGTCATTGTGTAGTAGGGGTAACAAACTTGTGAGTGACAAACCTGGAATTCTGTTAAATGATGCCAGGTAACTTTTTTAAGACAGTCACTTTAATCTTTTAGTTATAGCATTCCCAGTATTCCCTGAAAACCATTGGGAGATGTGTTTTTTGGAGCAACAGCTCAAATAAATCCAAAATCCAGGTAGAATGTATGGGTTGCTTTAACTCACCTGAATGTGTGTGCCTTCTTCATTTATTTTCTGTATTGTGTTTTCATATTCATTTTCCAAACCATCACCTAGAAGTTAAATAAAACAAAATAAGGCTCCTGACTGTAATGTACAGTACATTAAAAGGGAAGGCCGGTGCAAAAATGTTTATCTTGTGTTAGGCTTTATGTGAGACATGCATTTTTTGTAAGACAATGTACCATAATGCATGGCAGTGCATTACTTTGGGCTAAAAAAGGTTAGTTAATTTGGGTGCTACTGAGAATAAATGACAACACGACCCATAAAAGAGGAGTTTCAGGCTTCTTCAGAAGAAAATACTGTAGCTCACTTTTAATATGAGGACACTTACTTGTCCAGGGATCCCGCAATGTCCTCACCCAAGCCAATTCTTCAATTGGCTTCAGGTGCAAGCAACAGCATTTCTAGTAGGGGAAACAGGAAGTGAAGCCTTGCGGCTTCACAGCCTGTTCCCTACTGCTCATGTGCAACCTTGTAAATGGTTCCATACTCTTCTGGTACCTGTGATATATCCCAGAGGACTACGGGGGAAGCGGGGGGCCCAACTTCAGGCTTAATTCGCCATGCCAAAAACCAGGTACCCACTACCTCCTCCCAATAATTGCCAAAAGTGGCAGTGGAGGGTGCAAACAAGTGGAGCTAAGGCCCTTTGTGTGGCACCCCGCTTTAAAATTCATATAGTACATTGGCATAAAGTAATGAATGGACGTGCCATTGGCTTCTGTTGGCGCTGTGTGTCAGAGAGCGCAGCAGGGGAGGAGAAGAACTGCTGAGGCTCAAGCGGTGGGGGAGAGTGATGTCACAGGCCGGAGGCTGTCACCGGGATCGCGCCATACACAGGGCGCATTTCGCTGATCCGGGGAGCCGCTCTGAGGGGAAGCTCTCTTCCTCTGAAGATAACACACAGCCCGACAGCGTGGAGAGGCGTCCTGGCTCTGGATCTGCGGAGAGGGGGCAGCCTGGTGAGTGTCCTTCTATGTCATGTGCAGTCTTCAGTATCAGTGCAGGGAACAGGATATCAGTATCTGCTGGGTAGCTCTCAGGGTTTGGTGTCAGCCGGGGGGACACCGGGGTGCTTAGGGTCAGAGGTTGGTTTAAGGGGGGTTCCCCAGCAGGCAGTATCGGTGGCGGCTGCTGTGGGTGGGGGTGTGACTGGCTTCCTTCAAGCTTTTTTGGCCGGGTTCAGCGATGCGCTGGCCCGGTGTGAGGTGGGTACGGGACCCGAGGGGGTGTTACCTATGGACGCTCCACGGGAGATGGGGGCTGCGATGTTAGGCACAGTGCCTGCTGCAGGTCAGGGGGCGGGTGTGTCCCCGCCTCCCCCGGCGGGGGTAGAACAGACGGTGGTTGGTAGTGGGGTTCACAGGGGTGCAGGGCAGGCCACGGACAAAGCGCAGGAGCCGGCTACGAAGGGGTCGAGCGCCGTGGATGGCATGCGTTTGGCGGATGCGGGCAAATGGGAAGTGCATGTATGCTTCGAGGGTCCACATTTTTCGCTCTTTTGGTGTGACGGTTGCCCCCGGAAAAGGTGGAGGACTTGCAGGCCTCTGTAGCAGCGGCTCTTGGTGGTCACAAGATTCAACTGCGCACCCTTCAGTCTTTATTGGGCAAACTGAATTTTGCCTGCCGCATTATGCCTATGGGCAGGGTCTTTTGTAGGCGTCTGGCAGCGGCCACATGCGGGATTCGGGCGCCGCATCATTTTGTGCGGCTGTCTAAGGATCATAAGGCCGACCTGCGGGTTTGGCTGTTGTTTCTGGAACAGTTTACTGGGAGGTCAGTGTGGATGGAGAGAATGGTCTCGGCTTGCGATTTAGAGCTTTTCACGGACGCTGCAGGGGCGGTGGGCTACGGGGCCATTATGGGTCGGCAGTGGAGTGCCGGTAGTTGGCCTGATTCGTGGAGGGAGGCGGAGTTGTTGGGTAACCTGGTTCAGTCGGTCAACAAAGTATCGGCTTCGTCTCCTCCGGTTGTCCGGTTGCTTAGGCATTTGGTGTTACAGTGTTTGTGTTATAATTGTTATGTTTGTGTTGTGCATGTGTCGGGTGTCAATAATAATGTGGCTGATGCATTGTCTCGTCAACAGTGGGACAGATTTCGGGTGTTGGCACTGGAAGCGGAGCGGCACAGAATTTCTTGCCCGGCGTTCTTGTGGGAGATCGTTTTCGCATAGTAGCGGGTTTGCTGCGGAATTCGGTATGCACAGCTACTTTATCTGCATATGAGATGGTATGGTCTGAATGGCGTGCTATGGAATCGGAAAAGGTTGGGTGTTCTTTGGATGAAGAGCGTTTGGTTTTGTTATTGGATTTCATTGGGAAAAATGTGGAAGAGGGGGTTTCTTTGGCCAAACTGGGGAGGAAAATGGCAGGTTTGGGCTTTTTATTTCAGGTGTCGAGGACGTTACCAAACGAGCGTTGGTGAGGAAGGTCTTACGGGGCTACCGTAAGGGTAAGGTGGTTCGGGACTGGCGCCGCCCTGTGTCCTTTCAGTTGCTGGGCACTATTGCGGCCGTCCTGGAAGGGGTTTGCTCTTCAGTCTACGAGGCCACTCTTTTTAGGACGGCATTTGTTTTGGCATTTTTCGGGGCGTTTCGCATCAGTGAATTGGTGTGCGCGTCCAAACGGGGGGGTGGTGGCATGGATTTGGCAGATGTGCGTAGTAGGGGTGAGGTCCTCTCCATGTGTTCCAAGACGGATCAGGCTGGGAAAGGTAAGTGGGTGGTGTTGGCTTCAGAGTTAGGGGGTCGGCGCCGGGGCCGTTGTTGGTTCATCAAGATGGGTCGGCGTTGTCTCGATTCTAGTTTGGGGCCGTGTTTCATAAGTGCTTGCGAGCTGCTGGTGTGGAGGTGAGGGACTACTCTTCCCATACATTCCGGATTGGTGCGGCCACTGAGGTGATTTGCTGGGGTGTGGAGGAGGAGCTGGTGAAATGCATAGGGAGATGGGAGTCGCATCGTTTTCGGTCATATGTGAGGCCTCATTTGTTGTAAAGAGGGTGATCCTTGGTTTGAGTCTGATTGCTCTGGGTGGGTTAGCAGTAGGTTTGTTCATGTGTTGTATGTGTTTCGTTTCTCGTGTTGGTGTTTTGTTGGTTTGTTCATGTCAGGGCCTTTCGGGGTTCTGGACTGTCATTTTCTTTTGCAGATGCAGAATGTTTGGTGTGGATCCTGGGCCACTCTTACGTGTTCTGGGGAGCAAAGAGGGCGTAAGTTAGGCCGGACGAGCGCCAGTTGGGTTTCCCAAGGGACCAGGTGAAGGTTTGCTGGATCGGGGTTCCTGGGATGCTCTGGTCACGGGTGCTCCCTGAGGTTCATCATTATGCCAGGTTAGATAGGCCCCCCGATGTCCTGGTGCTGCATGTGGGGGGTAATGACCTTCGGCTGCGAGCATCAAGGGAGTTATGCAGGGACATAAAATTTGACTTGCTGTGTTTGCGGACCATGTTCCCCGACACGGTCGCGGTGTGGTCTGACATGGTAGCCAGAGCGACCTGGAGGCTAGCGGTGTCGTTGGAACGAGTGAACAGGGCCGGCATAAAGGTTAACAAAGCGGTGGCAAAATTCTTTGTTCGCAATGGGGGTCTGGCTGTTAGGCACCGGGATTTGGAGAAGGAGCCTTGGCTGTTTTTGCGGGGGAGTGGGGTACACTTGAATGTGATTGGTATCGACATGTGGTTTTTGGGATTACAGGAGGGGATTCAGAGGGCCATAGCAGTGTGGTGGGCCTGCCAGGTGTAAGGTGGCAGGCCGGCCAGGCGAAAGGTGTCACGCCAGCCGGCTTTGGCGGTGATCGTAGGGTTTTTGAAGGCGGGGATGGTAAAATGTATTTGGAGAACAATGGGCTGGGCCCATCACAGAAACAAGTGGACCTGCCCTAAGGAGGGCAGAAGTAAGAGGTGGCTGTACTGGCTGGATGATTTTGCCAAATCAATGTCCCTGTGCTGGCGTAAGTCATGGCTAGGGGCCGGGTAAGAGGCAAGGTGGTGCCGGATACAGGGAGTAATGTCAATGGTGCCTTCAAAAACCCTCGGCAGTGTATGTTACCTGATAATTAGTGATGTTTAATGATTTAAAATGTTTTATGTTATGTTTTTGGTTAATAAAAGGCTGCTATGGCCATTTAAAACCCAAGGACAAGGTGTCTGGTAGTATTATTTCAGATGGGTTATGGGTAACGGGTATTTGGTTTAGCCTGAAGCTTGGACAATACCCCATACATGATTATTACATAGTAATGTCTGCTATTCTGTAAAGTTACATGTATTAAACATTTAGGTTAGCTATTTGTTGTATGTTGTATTTTTTATTTTTTATTTTTTGATTTAGGTGACTATAAAACCGTAATTATTTATGATCATTCTTTAATCATACTACACTTTTATGCAGACCTTGTACTTAGCATAATGGCTTAGTGGTCTACTCAGATTTTTTCAGCGCACAAACAAATTAAATTAAACAAACAAAGATATGTAATCTGCCCGTTAACTAGTGTGTGGTGTTTGGAATTTCACAGCATAATAGTATTGAATACTTGCATATCATTGCATGCATTTGAAGAGTTAATATAATACAATCAGCCAAATTAAAGTGCATTGGCTAATTGGCATTCATCTATTTTCAGCATATGCTGCTTTGGCTAATTGGCTAATAGTAATTTGCTTTTTTTTTTTCACCAATTCAATCTTTTAGTATCTCTCTGTGGGATTTGAACCCATGAGTCCTTCAAAGCCTGAGTTTCTCAAGTTAGAAGTTCTGACCACTAGCCTATTGGACGTAGCACAATCATACATAAAAATGACATTTACCAGTGTTTGAGGTTTCTCCTCCCCGAGCTGTCTCTCCTGCCACCGCCGTATTCTTCCGCTGATGTGTTCTTCCAAGCAGTCGGTTACCCACTAATAAAAAAAAAAGCCGCTCTTCTTCTGTGGCCATCCAATATTGTCACCTGGAGAGTCCGCTCCATGGCTGTGTAAGAGATGCCACACAGCAGGTGACAACACAGCGGAGGAAGACTGTCGCACAAGAAGAGCAGCTTTTTTTTTTATTAGTAGCTGTGCAGAAGAACACAGCAGATGGGGAAGACGGCAGTGGCAGGAGAGACGGCTCTGGGAGAATACAGCTCGGGGAGAAGAGGGAGAGAAAGCATCTGGAGCTATTTTACAATAAAGGACTTGTCAAAAACCGACTATTGATTTTTTTTACATTTCACTGCTTTTTTTGGTGAACGGGTAGGGGTACAATGTACCCCATACCTATTCACATAGGGGGGCAGAATCTGGAAGGCCCCTTGTTAAATTCTGATAAACCACCTGTCTGCAGACCGACAACCACTGACCAGGGTTGTTGGGAAGAGGCCCGTGTCTCCATCAACATAGGGACAAGGTGCGTTGGGGCATGTGGCCTGGTACGGTTCAGAAGGGGAGTGTGCTCGCTTGTCGTCCCCCCCATCCTGACCTCAAGGCTGCATGCTCAGATAAGGGTCTGGTATGGATTTTAGGGGGCCCCACATCAATTTTATTTTACATGTTGGTGTGGGGTTCCCCTTAATGTCCATACCAGACCCGAAGGGCCTGGTATGTATTGGGGGGGGGACCCTACAACATTTTTTTCCTTGAAATTTGGAATTTCATAATATAATATTATTGAATAATTATATACCATTGCATGCATTTGAATAGTTAAAATATGGAATAAACCATACTGATGTGCATTGGCTAACTATGCTGCTGAGTACAATGCACACTTTCAGGAGGTGATGCTGTCAGTGGGATTTTAACTCATGGATTGAACTTTAGAGGGCAGCAGGGCATACCGCTATGCTACAGAGCTTAGCACATACCTAAAGAGAAAATATATTTACTAATGTTTGATTCTATACAATAATGTTTTGCATTTCAGGCATTAATATTATAGTAACAACCATGCTCATGCTGATGGGGCATTGGCTAATAGGCATTCGCCTCTTTTCAGCATATGCTGCTGAGTCTAATGAAAGCTTTCAGGTGGTGATACCATCTGTGATTTTCAGCCATTTGAGCACAATTATATTGAGAACATACGTTTACTAGTGTTTGATGGTGGGACTACTTTATATTTTAGGTATAATAGTACTCAGCACAGTGACTTAGGCCCCTCTCACACTTGTGCGACCTGAAAGTTGCGAGATTTTGATGCAACTTTAAGCAATGCCTGTGTAAACAATTCCAGGGAATGCCTGTGTAAACCTGAGGTCTATGGACCTCAACTCAAAGTCTGACAAAAGTAGTACAGGGACTGCGTTGAAGTTGGTGTGACTTGAAGTTGCACAGACATGAATGGTTCACATTGAAAATCATGAGTCTTAACTTGTCATGCGACTGATGTCCAAAGTCGCACAAGTGTGACTCAGCCCGACTTAATTTCTAAATGGCTTTGTTTTTAAATTTCCAAAGCCAATCTAAAGGAATATTATTGGTAAAAAAAAAGCACTTGGAGGTTTAACTAATATATATATTTTAATAATTCTTTAAGAAGGTGTTTTAGGAGGTGTGTCCTATGCCTACCTACTTTTGCTAAAAGTTGTCCCTTATACCCATCTCAAAAAGTTGGGAGGTAAGAAATCACCCCCTGAAGTCACCCAAAGTAGTGTAAGGAACTACATTTGGGAATCGTTGTGGCATCGCACCAATTCGCACAGTTCCATTGCCGTCAATGGGTGGTGATTTCGCCTGCATTTTGACATGTCAATTCAGAGCTATGTGAACATGGGTTAAGTTGCATAGATATTAGAGCTGCACGATTCTGGCCAAAATGAGAATCACAATTTTTTTTGCTTAGAATAAAAAGATCACGATTCTCGCAACGTAAAATCTTTTACATTATCCCCAAAAAATTGGGCTAACTTTACTGTTTTTTTTTGCTTTTTTTAATTCATTAAATAATTTTTTTCCCAAAAAATTGCATTTGAAAGACCGCTGCGCAAATACAGTGTGACATAAAATATTGCAGCAACCACATTTTATTCTCTAGGGTCTCTACTAAAAAAAAAAAAAAAAAAAAAAAAAAAAATATATATATATAATGTTTGGGGTTCTAAGTAATTTTCTAGCAAAAAAAATGATACATGATACCTTAACTTGAAACCAACAAATGTCAGAAAAAGGTTTAGTGTTTAAGTGGTTAAACTTTCCTCACTTACATAGAAGTGTAATGCCGCGTACACACGATCAAATTGTACGCTGGACAATTCGATCGCGTGTGGGCTCCAGCGGACTTTTTCATCGTAAAGTCCGGCGGCCTTAGAAAGTCGTTTTTGACTCATTGGCCTTTAGCGGACAATCCGTTCGTCCGTGTGCTAGTCCGGTGGACTAAGAATTACGCATACTCTGAAGCAAGTACGAGAAGGAAGCTATTGGCTACTGGCTATTGAACTAGTCCCATCGTACATGCTGTACGTCATTGCGTTAGAAATCGCTGGACTTTCGGAGCGTCCGTGTGTGGCCAAGTCCGTCCGTTGTTTGCCAGACCAATTCCGCCGGACATTTCGATCGTGTGTACTTGGCATAAGTGTAACAATTTCATTGACAAATTGTTACAATGTTCTAGTTAAGTTCACTGATAAAGAATGTTCTTGGCAGACTGCCCGTTTTTTTTTATTCCTTTCTTTGGACAGCTGTGGCTTCAGAAGAGCTAAGAGAATTCTTTGCATAGCAAGAACCATGAAACACTTTTTTCAAGATCGCAAAGGGGAAGAAAAATTGTGATAACGATTCTTGACGATTAATCATGCAGCACAACTTTTCATGTGACTCTGAGTTCCAAAGCTGAACGAAAAGTCAGCCAAGTGTGAAAGTAACCTAATGAGATGAATTGATAACACCTTTGAATGAGGCCCCATTTGCATGTGTGCGACCTTAAAATTGCACAGCTTTGCCATGACTTGCCATGAAGCAATGTCTGTGTAATCTTGTAGTGCATGGACCTCAAATTGCATCAGAATCAAACCAAGGTAGTGCAGGGACAAATTTCTCACACTTTCAGGATGCACTAGTGACAATAGGGCCAAATTCAAAGGGGTTATCCTTGAATCTCATTTACTCTGCCGCCACCTGAAAGTCACACTATTTTTCTGCCACTTTGCCTGTGTAATATTGCGCCTCATGTACCACAAGTCACACCAAAGTAGTACAGGAACTACTTTGAAGTTGGTGCAACTTAAAGTAGCACAGATATGAATGGTTATCATTGAGAATCATGAGGTACAACTTGTCATGCTACTCGGAGTTCGAAATTTGCTGGAAAATTCGCCCAACTGTGAAACAAGTCATATATTTTAATTAAAGGAGCTCTCAATTATATTTGCATAGTCCTTACTGATTTACATCAGCAGAACAAATGCAAATGATGTGTGCACAAGGGACGGAAGCAAATGTATGGTGATGCCAAACAAATCAATGAACCCCACCCACACATTGAGTAAGTACATATCCTACACTTACCCGGAAAATGAGCAGCACCTCCTCTTTGCTAAAGAGAGACCTTGCCATGTCCACCTAGATGGAGATCCTGACCAGCCCAGGAACTTCCGGGCGCATACAATGACTCATCTCTGGGTCAGAAGGTGAAACCACTCTCTTTTGATCGCAGCTGCGAATATTTGATCGCAAACAAGGTTAGTATTTTTTTCTTTTTCATTTATTTGCAGATATGCAAATCTGTATTTCTACATATGATATGTGAAGGTAAACTTAAGGGAGTCTGATAAGAAATGGTGTCCCTGGGATAGCAGCAAGTGAATTACAAAGACAAAGGCCCAGTTTGAGCCCTGGTTCACACTGACAGCGGGAGGAAATCGTTCAGCTGAACTCACAATTTCATTCCCGCATGTCAGTCCCCACTGCGGGGGGGGGGGGGGGGGGGGGAATATCAGAGACATCTGTGCAGGTTTCTGCACTGATATCAATACGAATCGCACCCCAAAGTCACACAAATTAGAACAGTGCAGTTTGACATGTCAAATCGCACCAATGTGAAACAGAGCTGACACAAACACTGCCTATCCACCAGCTGATTTCATTACCTACAATTCTCCACAGCCGTTATATAAAGATTCCACCTTTCTCACTTGCAGGCAGGGGTGGACTGACCATTGGGCCACTCGGGCACTGCCCGAGGGCCCCATGCCACTAGGGGGCCCCATCAGGGTTGCCAGCCTCAGTAAAACCAGGGACAGTTTGTAAAAATGTGTTTTTTTTTTTACATCTGTCTCTGAAATGTCCCTTACCACATCATTTTGGTCTAAAAATCCTGAGATTATAGCTGCCCCACCTCTCCAGTACCTTCTCAGCCAATAGAAACATGTCTGTGTATACTGTGTGATTGTATAACATGTGTGTGTTTGTGTCTACTGTGTGGCCCCATAATCTCTGATTGCCTGGGGGCCCCATAATCTCCTATTGCCTGGGGGCCCCATGAGTTGTCAGTCCGCCCCTGCTTGCAGGTGTGCTGAAGCCTAGGTTTACATTGGAGTGATTTGTCATACAATTTGAGACATCAAATTGCATGACAAGTCACAGCATATTAGCAACAATGGCACTGTTACAATCAATGCAACACCAATTTTGTGGCGCCGCACCGATTTGCTAAAGTAGTTCCTAAGCTACTTTTGCTGATTTCAGGTGTGACTTCAATAGAAATCTGTATGAAGTCACTCAGATGTCTATCAAGTAGCACATGAAAGCACGCTGACCTTGCTACTTTGAAATCGGGCTATTTCAAAGTAGCATCAATGTGAATAAAATATCTTAATAATGCTGCACTTAGATGGCGCTGCTCTCCTTCTGTCTACGCTAGAAAACCAGCAGCTGACCAACTCCAGATCAGTGTTCTCAGCCAATGGCGGAGAGCGCTGATTGGAGTGTTCTGGCGGGGGGTCGCCCCCTGTCAGAAGACAACAGCTCTGCATAGTTAGTACAGCTGCTCTGATCAGAGCTGAATTTATTTTTTTTGTTCAATACGATAGTTTGAACGAAAATCAACCTATATTGTGTACTAGGCTTTAAGCCTAGCCCCAAACTATAAACTTTGGCTTACCCTTGAAATTGTCTTGGAAACTTTGCTCATTATAATGAGCAACAATAAATATTTTAAACATTTGATGAAATCTCTCTACTCCTAAAACGCTCAAAACTTTATCTCTAAGATAAAATGAAAAGATAGGCGTCTGCTGCCCCCCTCAGATATTGTAGATACATTTGGTCAGTATTTTAAAACACTTTATAATCTCTGATCTAATGAAATGAAAAAGCTGTATCTGTTTAAACAATTGCCTTATTTTTTGAGGTATGTAATATGCTATAAGAAATGTTAAAGGCTCATTTCTTGATTAGTTATTATCTAAGGCAGGGGTCAGATTCAATGTATGTGAATGAGGGTCGCGTTCACCTGCTAATAAATGAAGAGATAATAATCCTTTACATTACACAGCCCCCGTACCTCTGGACCCCTTTACATTACACAGCCCCCCTGCACATCACACAGCCCCCCCCCCATACCCAGCCTCCTCTGCATAATACACAGACCTACCCCACATCTCATGCTTTAAAAATGTGCACGCTCGTGGAATAGCGACAAACTACGGTACTTAAAAATCTCCATAGGTGGCGCTTTAAAAACTTCTACAGATTCTCAGTTTAGAGTTACAGAGGACATCTTGTGCTAGGATTATTGCTCTCACTCGATAGCAGTAATACCTCACATGTGTGGTTTGAATACCTTTTAAATTTGCGGTCGCGATTTGCGGATGTGTTCGCTTCTGCGTGTGAGCAAGGAGGGATTTATTTTCTTATTTATTTTTATTTTTAGCACTGTCCCTTTAAAAAAAAAAAAAATTCTCATCACTTTTATTGCTGTCAGAAGGAATGTAAACATCCCTTGTGACAGTAATAGGCAGTGACAGGTACTCTTTATGGCGGGATCTGGGGTCTACTGCCCACTCCTGCTAATTGAGAGAACAGAGAGTGGCTTCTTGGTCGCATCGGTTGTTCCCAAGAAAGCCGACTGTTGGAAGGGGTTAAAATATCCATGGGCCAGGTGCACGTGAAGTTATGCACTTACAGGCTGGACACTTAGCGGCGGCGGGCCAGGTGCAGCCTGCGGGCCGCAGGTTGGCAACCCCTGATCTGGGCTGGGACTGGGGGGGGTGTCCACAGTAGGGATGTTCGCATGGAACAAGTGCAGAGCCCGCCAGGAAGTCGGCACAGCACTGGGCTAATCATAGGCAGTGAGACATTGCCCAATCTCTGCAGCCGCGCATCGGGGCAATGTCTCACTGCCACTGTGATTAGCGCAGCGCTGCGCTGACTTCCTAGCGGGCTCTGCACGTGTTCCATGCGAACACGCCTAAGCTCATCCCAAAGAAAACAGGCTCCTTTTTATTAAAAATACATAATACAACAGACACATTTTGGGATAATATACATTTTAAATGATAAATTAGCCTTTTCTGGCAGAATTTCACTTTTCATAATAAATAGAAGCCTTTTCTAATGTATTTTCTACCCATCATGTGACAATCCAGGAAACTTCATATCCCCTTACTGCATCATGTGTGTTACCGTGTTTTACCTTTCTTGACCATACCTCCCTCATTAACTTCACCACCTCTTTTTTATTTCCACCCATTTTCCTACTTCTTCCTTTAAGGTGGCCATACATTGTACCCAACTCACTGTATAATGTCCTTTAACCATTTCACGGAAAATCACGTACCTGTACGTCATTTTGCTAAAGTGGTTGTGCCTGCTACCAGAGGCATTACCCCGGTACCGCATTTTTTTTAGAGCAGGTGGTCGGCTTTCAAGTGATAAAAACTGATGCGGCTAATGAGCCGCTCGGCCGCTATCACGAGGAAGCCGCTCCCGCCGCCTTACACCATTCTGACCAGATCTCCTGTTCCACTGAGAGACCCGAGTCCTGAACAAAGCCGTATTCGGCTTCGATTGGGTCTCAGATGTAGTATCCTGGAAACGACGTCACTTCCCGTTAACGGAGCTGCAACCGGTGCCAATTTAAAAAAAAATCTCTAGTATTCAGAAAAGCAAAATTTGGTGTTTTGTATACTTTGTAGTACAAAGGAGGGATTTGGGGTCTTTTAGACCCCAGATCCCTCCATAAAGAGTACCTGTCACTGCCTATTACTGTCACAAGGGATGTTTACATTCCTTGTAACAGCAATAAAAGTGATAGTTTTTTTTTTTTTTTTTTTTAAAGGGACCTTGTTAAAAAAAAAGTGTCCGCGTGATCACGCAATAATAAAAAAGGCATATGCAAGTCGCGACTGCAAATGTAAACAGTGTTTAAATTACACATGTAAGGTATTGCTGCGATCATTGGAGTGAGAGCAATAATTCTAGCAAAAGACCTCCTCTGTAACTCTAAATTAGTAACCGTTAAAAAAAAAAAAAAAAAAATTTACGTCACCTATGGAGATTTTTAAGTTCCATAGTTTATCACCATTCCACGAGTGCGTGCAATTTTAAAGCTTAACATGTTAGGTATCCATTTACTCGGCGTAACATAATTTTTCCCAATATGCAAAAAAATTGGGCTAAGGGGGGCGTGGCCGGATCTCGATCTGAATGGCTGCTTAGTTACAGAGCTCTCTCACAGCCCACAGCTCTAACACGACCCAGAGGCCCCTAAACTCCACAATCATGGGTGGATCCAGGAAGACCCAATCCACAAAGCCCCGGGGCATCTCACAACCCCCGCCGGGCTCGACTACAAGCCTTTGGGATTACTTTTCCCTGCTCGACATGCCGCAGGGCGGGCTATCAGCACAGGCCGCAGGCTTCCCTCAGAGCTCCATCTCGGCATCCTCACACCATCGGGATCCCCCGAATCCCCGCAATTACACCCCAAATGAAGGGGAGGCACGACGGGGGGACCCAGGAGTGTTGAGTCCACTATACGGGCCTACTAGCCGGCCTGAAACCTCCCACACAGTGCTCCCGGCAGCCATCTTGGGACTTCCAATGAAGCCAAAGCAATACACCCAGTTCTCTGAGGCCTTCTGGCAGTTGCTGCGGACGGCCTCGGACCCAGGCCTTGCTGGGTTGGCCATCAGCTCCCCAGCCACCTCAGAGGAGGTGGAGGACTTTCCAGCCCTGCCGATACAGCCTCACCCACCCTCAGTTTCCACCTATAGGCCCCCAGGAACTTTTACCTCCACACCTGCCTCCCTCTTGAACCCATCATTGCCTGAGCCAAGAGGTCGCTCGTGGTCTAGGGACCCCGGCTTACAAAGCCCCCAAGTGACCCCGGGCCTCTCTTACGCCCAGGCTGCCATTACTCCACCCCTCGCCCAGCCAGCAGGCTCACTGGGAGGAGTTCCCCAATCAGTGCGGAGCCCGGACTGGAGCGAACCCTGGGATGAATTACCCGCTTGTCACCCGGTCCCGATTCCCCCCGGGGGGGGCAACTGACAGCCTCACCACTTACCCCAAAACAATCACCAAGCACAGGAGCCGGGGCAATTCCCACCTATGCCACTGCAACGGCATACCTATTTGCAAGCTATGCTGACCAAAGATGACTTCAGACAACTTATTGAGGATGTGAAGTCCACCTGCAGATCAGAAATTCAGACCCTCCAGTCAGGCCTTAAACATTTAGCAGATAGAGTGGAAATGGCGGAGGAAGAAATCCAGGAAACCAAACTCGCAGTCCATAGGACCCAACTACAGGGAACGAAACATCATTCCCTCCTTAGAGACATGCAACGCCATGTTGAAGACCTGGATAACAGAGGGCGCAGAAACAATATCCATGTGCAGGGAATTCCAGAAACTGAAGGTCCAGAGGAAGTCCAAACTACACTGTAAGCCCTGTTCAACAACCTGCTTGGCTCCCCACTAAAACGATCAAAGTGGACAGAGCACACCGGGCACTGCGGCCTAAGGGTACCACGTTCAGCCCCCGGGATATCATTTGTAGGGTGAACTCCTATGCCCTGAAGGAGGATATCATGAGGCAAGCCCGTCTCGCCAGAAAAGTGACCCCTGGCAACAGCCAAATCCAGCTTTACCCAGACTTATCATGGATTACCCTACAAAAACGCAGGCTACTACAACCACTACTGAGTATGTTACAAGATAATAACATCCCATACCGCTGGGGGTTTCCTTTTAGCCTCATGGCTAAGCACCAGGGCAAAACAGCTGTCCTGAGATATCCAGAAGATTTGGAGGCCTTCTGCGACACTCTGGTTTGAAGAGTGCAGCAACTCCTGGACTGGGACCTAATAGCCACCCCGCCACCTATGGTGTGGCAGAAGGTTCCCCCACCCAAGCGCTCCCAAGGACCGGAGCAGTCTCCGAGGGGGCGTCGATCTCAACAATGAAGGTCATGACCAAGCTCCCCTATCTTTTATTACCTTTGTTAAAGGAGAAACCCTGGCAATTGGTCTTACGCTGAACTGCCTCTGATGCCTTGCCTGCAGTTTAGATCTATATCCTGGGCGAGTTTCGGTTGAGACTTTAGAGAGAGAGACTTCCCATTCTACCCCCACCACCCCCTTATTTAGTTTAATAGTCTAAAATTGCAAGTGACTCTAACAGTCCTGCATGCTTAATCTTGGGTTCCCCTGGGTTCCTCCGGACTGCCCTGTTAGGGCAGTGCCGGGGAGATTCACTGGAAGCCGTCCTGACCTGGGCCCGTTGGCCCATATAGGTCTTGAACTGTCTATGCTATTGTTCATGCATGGTTATGCAATGTTAACTGTTTTTTTCCCTTCTAGCTTCTTCAATTCTCCTCCTTCCCTGTGTCGTTGACTGGCTCGACCGAAACGCTCAACATGCCTGGAACTCCTCCCGTGCAGTGCCCACTCTGGCCCTGGCTGTCTGGAATCCCTCCAGCTACTGCAGATAAGTATATACACCCCCCACCCTAGCTCCCATGGCTAAAGTTTTCTCTTTAAACGTCCACGGTTTGAAATCTAACCGTAAAAGGCATCTGGCATTGAGGGAGTTTAGGCAACCAGGCGCAGATATCGTACTGGTTCAGGTAACCCACCTAGACAAAGGGGGCTCCTTTGCGTTTGCCTCCAGATACTACTCCCAAAACGACATCTCTTCAGGCCCTCACAAGCGAGTGGGAGTGGCGGTACTGATCAAGCAGGGATCCCCCTCCACTCACTCATCACACTACAGTGACCCTCAGGGCCACTTTCTTATCCTTCGGGGCCTCTGGCAAAACCAGGCGATCACAATCTGTGTAGTATATGCTCCAAACGTCAAGCAAACTGGATTCTTGCGTAATGTACTTACCCGACTTTTCAGATCAGAGCACGGGGTGTTGGTGGTGGGGGGATTTTAATTTAATTCATTCAAAAATCTCGGAAGCCAGGGGGTGCTTACCAGAAGGTATGCCCCTCTTCGATGCCTGGTGAGCCCTACACCCTGGTGGGTCAAGTTGAGAAGGCCTTAATTAAATTGAAGCAGATATTTTATGATAAGGGTAACAAGGCTCATTCCCTAAAAGAATACAACAATACCTTGAGGATAGTGGGATTACCCGCCTCCAGTCAGCAGATCTGGAATCCTTAAATGCACCGATCACACTTGAAGAGTTAGAGCAGACCATCAAGTCTCTCCCTACTCATAAAGCCCCAGGCCCGGATGGATTCCCTTATGAGTACTACAAAGAATTTCTTCCCCAGTTGCTCCCCCACATGTGCAAACTATTTAATGCCTTTCTACAAGACATCCCGATCCCAGGGGACATGCAACGGTGCTTCTTCACAGTGATCCCCAAATCAGAAAAAGACCCCTCCTTGTGTGCCAACTATAAACTCATCGCTCTCTTAAATTTGTACTTAAAAATATTTACCAAGTTACTCTCTCTTCAGTTGAATGTGGTCCTACCATCCCTTATTCACAAGGATCAGGTGGGATTCGTGCCCCTTAAGCAGACGGGGATAACACTAGGAAAATTATTGACTGGTGGAGGTGGTGAACAGGGAGGGCAAGCAATCTTTGATGCTCAGCCTGGACGCGGAAAAGGCGTTTGATTGCCTGGGGTGGCCCTTAGTGATGGCCGAACGGTACGCCCGGCGGTCGTTTCACAGCGAATTTTGGCCGTTCGCCATCCGCCCGATCGGCGGACTATTGCCGCCGTTCACCCGGTGGACTTCCGTGTTTACTGTGTAAAAGAACTTTGACCTATGATGACACATCCATCATGGGGTACAGGCCAGCCAATTGAGACATTACAGCAAATGGACACTTGGATATCCCCCCAAACTTATAAATAGACCCGATCCGGTTGCCATTTTACATTCTTTCTTCTGTCACTATAGGGAGAGGTTGCTGTGTGGAGCAGGGAGAGATTGCAGTGACCCAAATCGCTAGCTATTTGTTACACAAAAGTTCTTTTCAGGACTGGTATAGGTGTTGGGTGTAGTTCAGGATATAGGTTTGAGGCAGTGCTGTGCTAGTGATTGCAGCAGCCTGAGTGTCTTTTGTCAGTTTAGAGAAAGGGACAGGACGCTGTGTGCTGCAGGGACAGTCAGTTTAATCATTAGCTGTTACTATTAGGTCCACAAAAGTGCTATTCAAGTTATTGTTCCAGCAGCCTCTGTTTTGTCAGTTTATATAGGGACAGGCAGGAAGCTGTGTGTGAGGCAGTGAGGGTCAGTTTAATCAGTAGCTGTTACTATTAGGTCCACAAAGGTTCTTTTCAGGACTGGTATGGTAATAGGCTTGTACACGTATAATATTCTTTCTTCCAAATATAGAAAGAATATTATACTTGACTGCTGCCCTTCTGCTGCAGTCTGCTAATCATTCACAACCTACTTGTTCCACAAAGGTCCTTATAAGGACTGGTAACTTGGTCTAGGGTGCTACAGTACATAGGGTTGAGTGAGGTACAGTCTGCTATTCCATAAGGACTGGTATAGGTCCACAATACATAGGGTTGAGGTGCACTACTGCTGACCGCTGTCCTATACTGCAGCAGTCCTTTATCAGTATAGGGACTGAGAGTTTTGTCACTGGGTCATTTAAAAAATGACAGGCAGAGGAAGAGGCAGGCCCTTCCACAGGGGTGGTAGGGGTAGGGCAGGAGCAACAGGCTTGAGCCAAATTGGGATGCTGCAGAAGGTGCATTCAATTCATTTAAAGGACGCACCAGACTTGGTTGAGTGGCTCACTCAGCCTTACTCTTCTGCACCCTCCTCATCCTCTCGATCTGCACACTCTTCTTCACTCTCTGCTATGTGCACCCCCAAAGACACTACCACCAACAACACCGCCACCACCACATACCTTCCGCTTGAGTCACAGGAATTATTTTCCGATCCATATTAAGACATTTCTTTTTTTTTTTTTTTTTATAATTAATGTTTATTAAAGAAGAGAAGCGTGTACAGAGCATAACGATCAATATAGAAACCAATAGCAAGATCAACAACATTATAACGGTAGTTACATGGGCACAGAAATATACACCCACCTCTTCTATTATAAAAGAGGAAATATAGTAGACAGAATTAGAAGGGAAGTAAAGGAAAGGGAAAATAAGCAGAAAGAGAGAGAGAAAGAGAAAGAAGGGAGGGGGGGGGGGGGGATGTGGGGGGGGGGGGGCAGACCACCGTCAGGCAACCTATTGCAAAATAACAGTAGACATAGTTAGAACAAGCGTCATGTTCACCTCACTCTGGTTGAGACATTATGGCTGCATAACTCGAGGAATATTTAAAGGCAACCCAACAGGCCCAGATCTTTGTTGACAACTCAGATTTACCCCGGAGGGAAAGGGTCATATCCTCCATGTAATATGTGGTATCCACGTTGAGCAACCAGCGCCGGAGGGTGGGGATCGTCTTCAGCTTCCAAAACTGAGGAATGAGGGTTTTAGCAGCGTTTAAGAGATGTGGTGTAATCGACCTCTTGTAAGAGCCTGTCGGCCTCCCCGTGCAATGGAACAGGACATACCACGGGTCATTAGGTACCTCCCACCCCTGGATTTCTTTAATTGTGTATAAGATCGCCAGCCAGAATGGGCGAATCCTCGGGCAGTACCACCAAATATGGGCATGAGTGGCTACCTCCCCGCACTCCCGCCAACAGAGTGGGGAGGACTGGGGAGAGAACCTATGTAAAACAACCGGTGTGTAGTGCCATCTGGTCAAAAGTTTATACGCCATTTCTGATGTCTTAGAGGATCCAGAGGAGGCATGAGCCAGTGTTAGGATTTGTGACTGCTGGGACGGAGACAGCGCCATTTGTAGTTCCCTTTCCCAGTACCGTAGGAAGGAGGGGGTACCCGTAGAAGTGAGGGACAGCAAGGCCTGATAGAAGTACGAAACCGGCCGCTCAATCGGGTCAGGTTCAGCAAATGCGGTTTCCACAGGTGTAAGCTCCGCCAGGGTGCGCAGGGGCTTTGGGAGCATGCGAACAAAGTTCAACAGTTGATGATGTTTCCAGCGGTCCATGTAGGAAATGGAGGAGTCACCCATGATGGAGGAAAGAGGTAGCACCCCGGATGGGCCGGTGAACTGATGTAGATAGGTGTTAGTGCCCAGCCGCCACGGGTGAATCTGAGGGTCCATGTTACCCGGTGGGAAAAAGTTGTGACCCACCAAGGGCATCAGGGGGGAGTTATACAGCCAGCCATACCTCTTACAGATAGAGTCCCATACCATCAAGGAGGAGTGTGTGAGTGGGGACGTGGTAGGCAAAAGGGTCCGGAACTTCCTCGGTATCCACATCAGCGTGGAAGGTTCAGCTCCACAAAGGTCTGTTTCCACATTTACCCAGAGTTCCGTGCCCTTGCAATACTTCAAGTCAGAGAGCCTGGTCAGCACAACGGCCCTATAGTAGAGCTTAAAGTCTGGCACAGCTAGACCCCCGCTACACTTAGGGCGGATGAGGAGTGTTCTATTCAGCCTGGGCCTTCTCCTATTCCATATGTACCGGTATACTATAGATGTCAAAATTGTAAAAAACCCCACCGGTATCCCAAACGGGACCATCTGCAACATGAAGAGCACCCTGGGCAGCAAGTTCATCTTAACCAGACCAATTCTGCCCAGCCAAGAATGTCGTAGCTGGGACCACTTTTGGATATCGGACCTAAGAGTGTTGAGCAAAGGCAGAAAGTTAGCGCGGAAAAGGGACGATTAGTGAGGGCGTTAGGTGAATGCCCAAATATTTCATGGAACTCAGCTGCCAGTTAAAGGGATAGTTCTTTTTCAGGTGGGATACCTGTTTGGCGGGTACAGAGATGTTTAACATTTCCGATTTGGACATATTGATTTTAAAGTTTGACACCGCGCCGTAGGCCGAAAACTCGGACATAAGATTTGGAAGGGTGATCAGAGGCTGTTGCACGTAGAACAAAATATCGTCCACGTAAGCCGCGTATTTGTGTTCCGTCGTACCTATGGTGACGCCACGTATATTCGGGTTTTGTCTAATAAGGGATAAAAATGGCTCTAGGGATATTGCGAATAAAATCGGTGAGAGCGGGCACCCCTGGCGAGTGCCGTTATATAGGGTGAAGGGGTCACTAAGGGTTCCGTTAATCCGTATCTGAGCTGTGGGGCAGTGGTACAACGCCGCTATTTGGGAGCGCAAAGTGGGACCTATGCCCAGGTGCGCCAGCGTAGCCATAAGGAAGTCCCAGTCCACCCTGTCAAACGCCTTCTCAGCATCCGTGGAGAGTAACAGGGTGGGCTGGGCAGTCCGCCGCACATAAGCCATTAAGGAGAGTGTGCGGAGAGAATTATCCCGTGCCTCCCTCCCGGGGATGAATCCCGTCTGATCCCGTGAAATCCACTGTGGCACCAGGGGGAGCAGCCTATTCGCTATGGCTTTAGCATAAATCTTCGCATCTATATTCAAGAGCGAAATAGGACGGTAGCTCGCGCAGTCACTAGGGTCCTTGCCCTCCTTGGGTAATACCGTGATGTGTGCATGAGTGGTCTCCGGGCGAAGGTCCCCGCCGTCCGAGGTCACGTTAGCATATCTGGTCAAGTACGGCAACAGTATGTCAGCGTACGCTCTATAATATGATACCGTGAGGCCGTCTGGACCCGGTGCCTTACCGCGCGCCATAGCTTTCATGGCGCCCAGAAGCTCCGCAGTCGTCAACTCCCCCTCCAAGGAAGCCAAAACCTCCCCGGAGAGTTTCGGGAGGGCGGCACGGGCCAGATAGTCCCCAATAAGGCGTCCCCGAGTCTCTCTATCATGGTCCCCCTGGTGCACCCGATACAGGCGCTGGTAAAAGTCCCTGAATGTCTTGGCTATACGGGGTGTCTCGAACACCAAGTCTCCCGAGGGGGTCTTAACTTTGGCAATAAACGCCGCATTCTTCCGCTGTCGCACTGAATTAGCCAGCAGTCTACTGGGCCTATCGCCCCACTCATAAAAACGGTGAGCTACCAACCGCGCGCGACGTTTGTGATCTAAATGAAGGAGAGACTTCAAGGTCTCCCGTTTTTCCGTTAAGGCGTGGAAAAGGGCCGGAGTCTGGTTCAACTTATGTCGGCGTTCTAAGTCAGTAATGTCACGCAACAAGTTGGACTGTTGAGTTAAGCGCTCCCTCTTTTTCCTAGAACCCAATTCTATGAACTTTCCCCTAATATACACCTTGTGGGCCTCCCAGAGCACTCCCGGTGAGACTTCAGGACTGACATTAGTCTTAAAATAAAACTCCAAACTGTCACCCATCACCTTTTTATCCGCCTCTTCGGCTATGAGGTCCTCGTTCAACTTCCAGTTAGTGGCCTTCAGGGGTATGGACGCCACGCTAATGGTTAAGGAAATCGGAGCATGGTCCGAAATGGGGGATGAGTCAATGCTTGACTTCACTATGAGCGGAAGGTGTTGGTGATCAATGAAGCATAAATCTATTCTAGAGTAGGTTTGGTGCACCGGGGAAAAGTAGGTGAAGTCCCTTTCCCGCGGGTGAGCAATTCTCCAGACATCCATCAATTGTAGGTCATGGAGTCGAGAACGTATATACCTTATTCCCCTGCCGGAAAGCGAGGAACCACCCCTAGAGGTGTCCAGAGTAGGTTCCAAGGGAACATTAAAATCGCCCGCTAGAAGAATGCATCCACGTGCAAAGTTCCGCAGGGAGCTAAGTGTGGAAGCCAAGAAACGCACCTGGTTTTTGTTAGGGGAGTATAAGGTGGCCAAAGTACACTGCATGCTGCCCAGGGTGCCCCGCAGAAACAGAAAACGTCCCGCAGGATCACATAACATTTCCTCAAACGTGAACGCGGTTCCCCTACGAATCCCGATGGCCACACCTTTGGCTTTAGAGATGTCGGAGAGGCTGTAGTACCACGTAGGGTACTGTGGTGAGTGCAACCTAACTCGAGTCGTCTGTGTGAGGTGGGTCTCCTGGAGGAAGACCACGTCCCCCCGCAAACGGTCCAGTTCCCTATATAAATTGTGTCTCTTCCCTGGGGCGTAAAGGCCCCGTACATTAAAAGATACAATGTTCACAGTAGCCATGGGGTCTCAGGAACCGCGATCACCACAACATTATCAATACAATACCAAGGCGGTCTGCCGCCAAAGAGGGGGGAGGGGAACAGAGGGGGTGTAGGCAGTAGACAGAAAAGGTGAAAGAGAAAAGGAAAGGAGAAAGAAAGGCAACAAGAAAATGCAAGGCCCCACCTTAGTGGGAAAAACAAAATGAACCAAAAAAGGTGCTGTCGAAGAACAGCCATTAGTGCACGCATTACCATGCCGTGCAGGAGCGGGCTGCGTAGCCGCCACAGGGCCCCCACGCCCGCCACCCCAACAGGGGAACGGACGCCGAGGCCCCGCGTCGGGCAGCCCCCGCTCAAAAAGGGGGAGGCGGGACGCAGGCAGCCGGGCGCAAACCACACCATAAAGGTCCAAGTCAGCGCCCCGCGGTCCGGTGCCGACACCTAGGCAGAAAAATCTAGAAATAACATCATCCAAAACCTAAAGCGCCTGTACAGAACAATATTGGTATGAAGCTAAGGCGGTAAGATACCCAATGGGGGGGGGGGGGAGAGGGGAACCGTGAGTCAGCTACGCTCCACAGGCACAGCGAGGAAGATGAAGAAATGTCACGCCAATAAAAAGAAAAAGGGCAAAAGAGCAGCGATGTTCATATCCAGACTGAGGGCCCCTTAGGGGTACCGGGTTACTGGCCACACGGCCAAGGGTGACTCAGCCCTGGCCTGCAAAAACACGTTGTCGCCAGAGGCGGTCAGCTTCCTCGCACAAACTTAGTAAAAGGAGCCCCCCCAGTCACGTTCAGGCGGTATGTCCCACAAATGCAAGTAGACGTCCTGAACAGGTAACCAAGTTGAACAAGTTGAACAAGTTGACGGGTAGGATGCCCTTTCAAGGGCGGTAGTCAGGTGCAGAAGTACGGCGGGCACGGCTCACCCTCTGCCATCCCTGATCGGTCCCAGCGGGCAGGGGCGGGATGCCTTCTTGCCATCCAGGTAGTTCCGGGATAGGAACGGACATATCCGTGCAGAATTTGGACAGCTCCTCCGGAAATCGAAGTATTGCGGTTTTGCCATCTCTAGATGCGATCAAGGCCGCAGGGAAGCCCCACCTATATTTAATGGACGCCGCCCGGAGCAGTTCCGTGAGGGGCCTTAGGGCCCTGCGTCGATCCAAGGTTTCCTTAGCGAGATCCGGGAAAAAGGATAGCATCGCCCCATGGAAATCAAACGGATTAGCTCCCCTAGCTTTCTGCATAATCAGTTCCTTTTCAGGATAATGGTGGACCCAGCAAATGATGTCCCGTGGGACATCTGTAGCAAGATTGCGTGGGCGGAGTGCCCTGTGCACCCGGTCAATCTTCAAAGGGGCGTCAGGTGCTCGTCCCAGAAGACTATTAAAAATGCCCCGAACGGATGGTAACAGATCGTCGTCTCCAGTCGCTTCGGGAAGTCCCCTAATCCGAACGTTATTACGTCTGTTACGATTCTCTTGATCTTCGATCTTGTAAACGGTCGTACGATGCGAAATGGCAAGTTGACGTGTAGTCGCCTGGAGGGATCGAATAGCGTTCGCGTGGCGATCGAGACGTTGCTCCGACTCTTCAACACGAACCAATACTTGCGAGAGATCCGAACGAACTGCGGAGACCTCCTTCCTGATGACCCGCTCGAGGTTCAGAAGCATGGCGGCGAGATCGGAGGTGGTAGGGAGATCGCTCACTCTCGGCGCCGCTCCGGCGGAAGGATGTGACTCACCCTCAGCCCCCGAGCCCGCCGAGGACTCGGGCGAGCGCGACCTCCGGTCCGGCCCATCGCGGGATGCGGAATCCACTCTACTCCGCAGCTTGCGGCCTAGGTCGTCCTGCTCTTCCACCTCGTCCGGTTCCACGGAAAGGAATCGCTTAATCGACCCCGTCGAGGCTCCTTTCTTGGGCAGAGACTTGCCCGTCCGCCGACCCATCATTCAGGTAGCAAAAATATGAATTTTTGGATGATTTTATGAATACTTCTCGGTGTCGGCCTCGGAGCTCACAGAGCACACGTCTGCTCTAGCACATCACCAGGCCACGCCCCCTATTAAGACATTTCTGATGCGCAACCACTCTTGGTATTGGATCAGGAAGAGGAGGTAGCAACAACCGCTACTCAGCAGTCTGACGACAGTACCCAGATCACCCCAAGGAGGAGGTTGGTCCCCGGTGTTGCTGCCTACTCCGAGATCTCTACTTATAGCAGTGGGGAAGGTGACATCAATGATGACGTGTCTAGTGATGTCACGTGGGTGCCCACAAGAGAGGAAGAGGAGGGGAGTTCAGAGGGAGATATGGACCAGCAGGTAGGGAGGAGAAGCAGGAATAACTTACATTGCGCAGGAGGGACAAAGCAGACTGCAAATGTATCAGGAGCGAGTCATCGACCATGTACGGTCACATCTCGCGCTCCCAGGACACCGGCACATGGCTCCGCAGTGTGGGCTTTTTTTTTAACGTGTCCGCTGCTGACAATAGCGTTGCCATCTGCAATCTTTGCAGTCATCGCATTAGTCGCGGTAAGCCCAACACTCACCTAGGGACGACCGCCTTAAGAAGGCACATGAGCAGCCATCACCGAGCCCAGTGGGAGCAACGGAACACACAAAGCCACACTCCAGGCTCTCACCGTCCAGCCTCGACCACTCCACCTTCTATCACGCCAAGCTCACGTTTTTCTGCAAAAAGGCAGGCTTCCGTGGGCCTAATGTTCGAGCGTAAAAAAATGATGACGCCGGATAACCCTCTTGCCCAACGGTTGACGGCTGGCTTGTCAGAACTCATAGCCCGCCAACTACTGCCATATAAACTGGTGGACTCTGAGGCCTTTTGCAAATTTGTGGCCACTGGAACACCACAATGGAAGGTCCCAGGAAGGAAGTATTTCTCAGAGAAGGGCATCCCAGAGCTATATGGCTATGTTCAGCGGCAAGTGAATGTATCTCTGGCACACAGTGTCGGTGCCAAGATACATCTTACCACAGACACATGGTCTAGCAAACACGGGCAGGGAAGGTATATCACTTTTACTGCCCACTGGGTGAACTTTCTGACGGCTGTCAAGCATGTAACCCGTGGCACCCGTGTAGATTTGGTTTTACCGCCACGGATTGCATGCAGGCCTGGCCCTTCTTCTCCTCCTCCTCCATCCTCCTCGGCTGACTCCTCCTTTTCCGCTGCTATGTCTCTTCCGCTGCGCCGCCCAAGCTCCCCAGAACCTATTCGACATGCCAGGTGAGACGTTGCCATGCCGTGCTGCGTCTGTTGTGCCTGGAAGCCAAGAGCCACACTGGCCCGGCACTCCTTTCAGCTTTGCGTTCACAGGCAGATCAGTGGCTAACACCGCTCAATTTGACAGTTGGTAAAGTGGTGTGTGACAACAGTGCCAATCTGCTTAGCGCATTGAAACAGGGCACAATCATGCACGTGCCATGCATGGCACACGTCTTAAACTTGGTCGTGCAGCGATTCATTGTCAAATACCCTGGGGTCCAGGACATCTTGCGGCAGGCAAAGAAAATCTCGGCCCATTTCAGAAGATTTTACACGGCCATGGCTCGCCTTGCTGACATTCAGCGGCGACACAATCTGCCGGTCAGACGTCTTATTTGCGATTGCCCGAAGCGATGGAACTCAACCTTCTATATGCTTGATAGGCTGCTCCAGCAGAAACGTGCAGTTAACGTCTACCTGTATGAACTCTTCGGCAGAACAGGTTCTGGGGAGCTGTTTTTTATTTCACCGCGCCAGTGGCTGCTCATGCGCGACGCATGCAGACTTCGGCGGCCATTTGAGGAGATGACCAAACTGGTCAGTCGCAGCCATGGCGCCATCAGTGACATGGTACCTTATGCCTTCTTTATGGAGCGTGCATTGCGTCGTGTCATTGATCAAGCTGTGGAGGAGCAGGAGCGGGAAGATGAGGAAGTCACAATGCTGGATGAATTCCCAGGGGGGGATACTCTGAGACAAGTGAACAACAGGAGTCTGAAGAGGAGTCAGAGGAGGTGGTGCCAGGGCGGATGAGGAAGAGCAAGAAGAGCATGCTTTAAACCTTTCTGGGATCCCTGTTGTGCGTGGATGGGGAGTGGAGAATGAAGAGGACGACATTATACTGGATGATGAGCAGGAGCCAGGCCACCACACCGCTTTCAGTTTAGTGCAAATGGGGGCCTTCATGCTCCAGTGTTTTAATAGGGACCCCCGTATAAAAAGCATAAGGGTCAAGGACCAGTACTGGGTGGCAACGTACTTAGACCGCCGGTACAAACACAAAATGGCGGAAATGTTACCGCCGTCACAGAGGGCTGGCAGAATGGAGCACTTCCAGGCCTTGCTTCGAGAAATGCTGCATTCTGCTTTTGCGTGCGCTGGCAGAGGAGCAATTCCCACTCCCAGAGAAGGAGTTGCGGGTACCAATCCAACAGCGCCTGCAAGAAGAGGCCGGTTTGAAGATGTGTTGGTGACTTCGGATATGAGGTCATTCTTTCAGCCGACCCATCGACAGGTGTCATCCGGATCCAGCATCAGGGAACGCCTATATCGTCAGGTGTCCGACTACATCGGGTTAACGGCCGATGTGGACGCTCTGAGGAGTGATGAACCCCTGGACTACTGGGTGGGCAGGCTTGACCTCTGGCCAGAGCTTGCCCAATTTGCAATCGAACTGTTGGCTTGCCCCTCATCCAGTGTCCTGTCCGAAAGGACGTTCAGCGCAGCAGGGGGGATCGTGACCGATAAGCGTACTCGCCTAGCTCACGACAGTGTTAACTACCTCACATTTCTAAAAATGAATGAGGCATGGATCTCGGAGGAATTCAACACATGTGACCAGTAGACCATGTATATGTCTATGAACAATTTTTTTTAATTGAGCACACATTCTTCATTTGGCTCACTTCCTTGTCCAAAAAAAGCACACCGTACTATATGCCCGTACCCTCCTCTTTGAAGAGGTTGAGCAGGGTCATATTTCTACTGGGGCTGCTTATTATGAGGAGCTCCCACCATCCCTGTGCTGACTTCCTCCTGGGGCTGCTTATTATGAGGGGCTCCCACCATCTCTGTGCTGTGCTGACTTCCTCCTGGGGCTGTACCTCTGCTGTGCATATTATGAGGGGCTCCCACCATCCCTGTGCTATGCTCATTATGAGGGGCTCCCACCATCCCTGTGCTATGCTCATTATGAGGGGCTCCCACCATCCCTGTGCTATGCTCATTATGAGGGGCTCCCACCATCCCTGTGCTATGCTCATTATAAGGGGCTCCCACCATCCCTGTGCTGACTTCCTCCTGGGGCTGCTTATTATGAGGGGCTCCCACCATCCCTGTGCTATGCTGACATCCTCCTGGGGCTGCTTATTATGAGGGGCTCCCACCATCCCTGTGCTGACTTCCTCCTGGGGCTGTACCTCTGCTGTGCATATTATGAGGGGCTCCCACCATCCCTGTGCTATGCTCATTATGAGGGGCTCCCACCATCCCTGTGCTATGCTGACTTCCTCCTGGGGCTGCTTACGGTGCAGGTGTCAGTGCTGTATATCACGGTGCTGGTGTCAGTGCTGTATATCACGGTGCTGGTGTGAGTGCTTTATGTCACGCTGCTGATGTCAGTGCTCTCTATCATGGTGCTGGTGATGTCAGTGCTCTCTATCACGGTGCTGTTGTCAGATCACTCTATCATGGCGCAGGTGTCATTGCTGTATGTCACGCTGCTGATGTCAGTGCTCTCTATCAGGGTGCTAGTGTCAGATGACTCTATCACGGTGCAGGTGTCATTGCTGTATGTCACGCTGCTGGTGATCATCTCCTGCACCCTCTTCTTTGCCTACCCTGACCTTCCCTCTCCTCCATTGCCTTCATGCGCTCCACAGTCCTGAATTGTCACAACAATTTCCCATATAAAAAAAGAATGCTTGTGTTGTCGATCCCAGATTCACCTCATACATGTGTTATATCATTGGCCATGTGGTGGGACTATGTTTGCACAGCTATTAATTATTTTGTGGCTGCAAATTTGACCTGTAGGTTTGCAAAGTTTGCCTCCCATTGAAGTCAATGGGGCCCGTCGCGAACGTTACGGTTCGCGAACTATTGGCCGCGTTCGCGGTCCGCGTTCGCGAAACGTCCCGTCGGAAGTTTGTCCATCACTAGTGGCCCTTCCTGATCGCCACACTGCGTCACATTGGATTTAGGCCAAATCCAACACCTCTACTGAAACCCCTCCTCCCAGGTTAAAACTCCCTTCGCTCTTTCAGTCCACCTGCTGGTGAGGAACGGCACCAGGCAGGGGTGTCCACTATCTCCCCTGAGCTTCACACTTTGTGTTGAGCCCCTAGCGGCGACCATCCGGAAGAATCCGAAGAATCCCTATTCGCAGATGACATAATTCTCTCGTTATCCCAACCCAGAATCTCCCTACCAAACTTGCATCTGGAACTAGACCGATTCGGAGTCCTGTCGGGATATAAAATAAATGCGTCCAAATCGGAGGCCCTTCCACTTAACTCCTCCAAAGGGGAGATAGAACATTTGAAAACTAACTTCCCCTACAGTTGGAAAGTCAGTGCCCTAAAATACCTAGGGATTAACATCACCCCCAAATTCTCCACCCTCTACCAGGAAAATTACCCTCCACTCTACCATAAAATCAGGGCCCTCCTCCAGCAGTGGAAAAAGCACCACATTTCCCTACTAGGGTGGATTGCTGCAGTAAAGATGACGATCCTCCCAAAACGTCTATACCTTTTTCAAACCCTACCTATCCCAGTCCCGTACAGCCAATTACGAAATTTACAAACTGACTTACTGTAGTATATTTGGAACTACTAAAGACATAGGATTCCCCATTCGGTTCTCCAGGCGGCGCGGATGGACGGTGGCCTAGCCTTCCCCAATCTTATCAAGTATTATCAAGCAGCGCAACTAAAGGCGATAACCTCCTGGTTTATGTTCCGTTTTTATAATAAATGGACTGAAATAGAAAAACTATGGTTAGCCCCAATCCACCCAAACAATTTGCTGTGGAACGCAGATTCAGAGGTAGACCCCTCAAGTTTACTGGGCCCAATGATGCTACTCAGGAGGTTGTGGCGTACACTGAAGCTACAGCACAAATTGTCCTCGGACAGCTCACTCCTGACCTCCTTTGCTTGCAATCCCAAAATGCCAGATAGCCTAACTCATCAAATGTCCTCCCCTGGGCCATGAGACATCTCTTCCACTATGGAAGCCTGGTGGACCCACGTACCTGTAAATTGCTATCGTTCTACCAAGACAGGTGTTCTACGGGTATCTGCAAATCCGCCATTATGCCTTGACATTTGCCCCAAATTTACAATTCTCTCCCCTAACTTCTTTTGAGACCCTTATCCTGGAGGGTAATGCCCAGAGAAGTCTGATCTCTGACATATATAAAATACTGTCCTGTTGAAACGATGGGCAAACAAGACTATATGCTTAAATGGAAGAAGGCACTGGAGGAGGAGATATCCCTAGATCAATGGAGGGCCATATGGACCCAGGCATCCAAGAGTTTGATTTGTACATTATATAAGGAAAATATCCAGTACATGACACCAGATGTACTGCATGCTATATACCCGGCCAGTTCAGATCGCTGCTGGTGTTGCATGCGAGCTAGGGGCACACATCTATTGGGCATGCCCGCAGATAGTTCCCTTTTGGAACATAGTACAGCCATTGCTGGCTAGCCTGCTGGAAAGGGTGGTTCCGGTCGCCCCTAAATTTTTTCTACTGGGCCTCATGCCACTGAGAATTCCAGCCCCACACAAAAAACTGGTTAGACATGCCCTTACGGCAGCATGCTGCCTGGTAGCGCTTAACTGGAAACGTCACCCCCCCGAAGAGGCGTTATATGCTAGGATTAAAGATGTCAAACTGATGGAGAAAATGACGGCCAGGGTCCGGGACCGACTGGACGCACATAACTTGGTCTGGGAGCTATGGCACCGCCTGGAGGAACAGCATAATCCAGAGCCTGACTCGACTTGACCACACCCTAACCCCTCCCTCCTTTACCTCCCCCCCTCTCCTTTTTTTTTCCCTTTTTTTCTCTTCTTCTCTTCTCCCTTCCCTTCTATTTCCCCTCTCTCTTTTCTCTCATTTTCTTCCTCTTTTATTAGGAGTCTTCTTAAGACTCATGTTTCTAACTTACTAAGCGAGTTACAAGAGAGACAGCAACTGAGTAAGAAGTAACACAGCCGTGTAAGTCAAGAAAGAATGCCAAAGTTAAAATATAATGACTATGCAATGCACTTAAGCTGTATCTGACAATATTTTTAATAGAACTGTTATTGGAAAAAAAATTGAGCTAACTTTGTTTTCTTAATTTTGAATTTAAAAAAAGTGTATTTTTTCTTTGGGTTTAAAAGACCGCTGCACAACTACAGTGTAACATAAAAAAATTGCATGATATATGTTTGGGGTTCTAAGTAATTTTCTAAAAAAAAAAAAAAAAAAAAAAAAAATACTGATTTTAACTTAGCAAGTGTCAGAAATAGGCTTGTTTTTGAAGTGGTTAAGATGAATTGAAATTGAGAATTTGATCCATCTATTGACAGGCTAGATGTACTGAAGTTGATCTATTGACCAACTTCAGTACAACCAGCCTGTTGGCTTTTTTTCATTTCTATGCCAGCAGCTATAGCTACCAGCTGTGATCATTCTGGTGCCTGAGAAAGGTTGTACTATTATTGAAAGCACTGGACCTGACCACACTGGTGTGAAATAGAGCCATTAGAATACATGACAAACACTGTGCATGCCTTTTTAGATGCATTTTTAAAATGCTCCAGAAAGCATCTGGTGTGAACCAGCCCTGAATGAGTTCAGCAGCATAATACAGTAGTCTTTATATAAAAAGAATCCACAATTATTATATGAAAACAGTACTAGCACCCAAACATCTGTGTTATAACCCGATAGGTGATAAACCCTCCTGGACGGCAGTAAATTCTAATACTCACTCATCTTGTCACCTTCTGTTCTTGTCCCCAAGGCAGCTGCAGACTAGAATGATTTATCAGAACAGAGGAACAATTATAAATAAGAAAATTATACTGAACAGGGAGTAGGGAGGAGCTGTTCACCAAAACACGAACGTGTGCAAATGCCAAGAATCACAGAGCATTAAAGTGGTATTAAACCAAAAACAAAAATGTGTTCAGTTGCAGCCAATTCTTAGATGTGATGGCTGCATTTGTTATATTTTTTAGACATTTTTTCTTTATTTTGACCTGATGATCCAGCCAATATGCCTGTTGTTTTTCAACTTACTTTATCAGAAGTAGCAGTTAGAGGATTGAAAAAAAAAAGAAAAACATTTTAAACCAACAGGGATGTTCACAAGAATCGGCTTTTATTTATTTATGTAAAACCTTTATCTCAAAAGGGAAAAAAATGTTTGCTGTAACTGCTTATAAAGTGTCAGTTGGAGTTCTGCTTGAATTTGTTACTCCAGTCCATTTAAGCCCGGGTTCACACTGAGCTGCGGGAATGAAGCCGTCGAGTTCAGTTGAACTTGCACGATTTCACTCCTGCATGCCAGTCCCGATTTTGGCCGCAATTTCTGCATAGATGTCAATGTAAATTGCAACCCGAAATCGCAATAAGTAGTACAGAAACGACTTTTTGAAATTGGTGCGGCGCTGCAAATGAGGTGCGCGTCGATTAGGACAATGCCATTGATGGTAATTTCCACCGATTGACATGTCAAATCACATGTCAAAATACTCCAGTGTGAACCAGGGCTTAATCTGCAAGAACACTATGCTCCCCCCAGACTGACAATGCTGCTGTCCAAAGGTGGTTGCTTTACTACTCCATTCCTCCCTTTTCTCTCCACCCTCCCCTTTCTCTCCCCCTTCCCCTTCTTTCCTCTTTTCCCATCTAGATGCTAGGATGATATGCACATTTAGTTCTTTTTGGTGCTTCTGTAAACATTGGAGCAGCTATTGATTTCTTTGGGCTGTTCTAACTTCTCAATTTCACAGGTTGCAGGTTTGACCTCCCTTAGGCTTCCAGAACATAAGGGCTGGGAGAGTTAAATGGGTAGCTTTAATATCTACAGTATTGTGATGCAGCCAATCACCGAGGAGGTGTGCCCAATAAGTGGCTGGGGAGAACATAAATGTGCTATTTTGGAGGACCCGTGCCAGTGGCAATTTTTCTTATTGGTTCTTAGTTCTGGCCATCCCCATCAGTTCCTAGCATAAAGACACTACTCTCCTGTTACAAGTTCTACAAGCAATAAGTCTTAAAAAAGACAACCCCTAGACTATTGGAGCCACTTTTTAAAATACAACACTTACTGGCCAGACCAGTAAATGTTTGCTTTTGCGCTTAATACAGCTTTCAGGCCCTTTTCAGATGCAGTGTTAGATGTAATAGAAGATTTTGGGATAAAGGTTTTACATAAATAAAAGCTGATCATTGTAAACACTCCTGCCAGTGTACAGTGGTTTGTCTCATCCCTGTAACTGTAATATCTGCATGAGACAATCAGATGAAAATAGAAGAAAGCCAAAAGAAAACCAATGCAGCCATTATATCTGAGAATTGGATCTCCCTGCTGACCCCGCAAAGCAGGCGGATGACAGGTCCGCTCTCCTCTTTGGGGCGGTTGGATGGGAAAAGACTAAATGTCCGTTTCCATCCGATTGTCATCCGATCCACTGGATGGATGGCGAACATATTGCCATACATCTGTTTTTATCAGAATTTATCAGAACGGTTGCCTGCCTGACATTCACTGCCCCATAGAGAACAATAGCTGGTCCGATCGGGTCTACCTGAAAAACAGACAGGCGAACCCAATCGGAATGAAAGGGGCCTAAGACGCACACATTGGATCTGTTCAAATTTCAATGTCTGTTTTAATTTCAACACTGATGTTGAGACCCTCTACCTGCCTGCAGGGAAACTATTTACGGTTATTAAGACCCATTAAAACTTTAACATGACTAAAGCAGGCCATAGACACATCGAAATTCGGCTGATTCAGCAGAGACCTTTTAGTATATGGCCCTCCCCACTCAACACAAGTTGATTGATTGATATCTGTTAAAAGAGAGAGCTGTCATAATACAATATCCTGGTATAGGGAAATTCATCCATCCACCTGGTTTGTGTGGATGGAGGAATCTGGTAATAAATAAATATATATACACACACACACACACGGCTAGCTTTTGTCCCCGGTGATAAATCCCACACTGAGCCAGTCAATAAAGAGAAACGAAACTACAACAGCTTGTAATATCTATGAAACAGAAACTGGCAGCTATCCAGTTCTTGAGGACAACACTGCTTTTGCAACAACATCCTCTTCAGATTGTATTTTCTGCTTTTTTTTCTACTAAGGATTTTGAAAGCTAAATACAAGAGGCTTGTGTAGTCTTAAGCCGCGTACACACGGGCGGACTGTCTGGCCTACTTAGTCCGCCGAAACACATTTCAGCGGACAGTCCGCTCGTGTGTGGGCTTCAGCGGACTTTTTCAGCGTACAGTCTGGCGGACTAAGTATTTCGGAATTTCCGTAATACTGTCCGTCGGACTCGCATTTCGGCGGACAATCCGCCCATGTGTGTGCCAGTCTGCCGTACTTTTGAAATGAGCGGACTTTTCCCGCCCGGAGAAAAGTCCGCTCATTTCGAGCGGGTATCCAGGTAGGCGGGGCCCGCGAAGGAGACGTCGCTGGCCCCGCCGCCTGGTATGGACTTAAAGGGGAACCCCAACGCCGAAAAAAATCAGCGTGGGGGTCCCCACCAAGTCCACAACAGACCCTTGTCCGAGCACGCTACCCGGCCGGCCAGGAAAGGGGGGCGAGCGAGCGCCCCCCCTCCTGAGCCGTACCAGACCCCCCCCATGTTGAGCGGACTTTCCTCCGCGTGTGTGGGCGAGTCCGTTCATTTCAAAAGTAGGGCGGATAGTATGGCGGACTTAGTACGCCGTATTAGTCCGCTCAAAAAGTGGTGTGTGTGGGCAAGTCCGTTCATTCGAAAGTATGACGGACTGTCCGTCGGATTGTCTGACGGACTAAGTTGGCCAGACAGTCCGCCCCGTGTGTACGCGGCTTTACTTGAATCTTAGGCCCCTTTCACACTGGGGCGGTGCGGGCATCAGCGGTAAAGCGCCGCTATTTTTAGCGGCGCTTTACCGTCATTTTAGTGGCGGTATGCAGCCACTAGCGGGGCAGTTTTAACCCCTGCTAGTGGCTGAAAAAAAGGGTTAAAACCACCCGCAAAGCGCCGCTGCTTGTGATTTGTAGTTTTCCCAATAAAAGTAATTAACATTGAAAAATCTTATTTTTTTTCTTACAAACCAGATGAAAGTGTGCAACCTCTAAATCAATCTTCTTGAAATTTTGCATATATATTTTACATCTCTCAGACTCGGGGCATAAGCAAAGTCGGCAAAAATGTTAATTTAGAAAATGAAATACCCTAACATAGAGCAAAATAAAGTGCATGCCAGCCCTAGTGTAATTCCATTTAATAGTAAAATTCATTAAAAGGATAAAAGGTTGCACTCACAAAAATCCAGTACATAGTGACATATCCATATAAACCTCCTCTCCTGGTCTGCAGCAGTCGGTTGGCTCACAACAGGTGGTGGTGTTCAAAGGACTATCGACTAAGCCCGCCTACCTTCTGGTATTCACCATCGCTCGCAACACTCTCTCAAGCCCGATGGCAAAGTGTGATGACACTCAAGGCCAGAGGAGGGGATGCGTTGTGACGTGACTGACTCCTCCGTTCAGCTTAGTGCGGTTGCTAAGATGACAACATGTTTCAAAGGCTTGGCCTCCTTCAGGTACCGCCCTCTTGCCCTGTAGTAGACTTATACACTGAAACCCCCCCGCCCCTCCACGTCATCAGCCAATGGTGTCATGCAGATCAGAAGTACGGAGTTCACAGGCACAAAATATCTACCGAGCGGAGGGGGTAACTTAGCTACCTGAAGGAGGAGGCCATGCCTCCGAAACATGTTGTCGCCTTAGCAAAACGCACTAAGCTGATCGGAGGAGTCAGTCACGTCATGACGCATCCCCTCCTCTGGCCTCGAGTGTCATCACACTTCGCCAGTGGGCCCGAGCGAGTGTTGAAAGTGGTGGTGAATACCAGGAAGTAGGCGGGCTTTGTCGATAGCTCCTTTGCTGAAAACCGCCAACTGTTGTGAGACCAGGAGAGGAGGTTTATATGGATTTAACCGATAGAGATCTGCCCTCTAGCCGAATGACGGCTACAGCGCGGACCTGCTTTGCACGAGCGGCCTGCGCACCCTGAGGGGCACACGCAGCGCGCTCTGTGTCTGGGGTCAGTCTGAGTCTGAGACTCGCCTGATCACAGATCAGAGTAAGGGGTCAATCCCGACCCCTTACCACATGATCAGCTGTCAGCCAATGACAGCTGATCATTTGATGACAACAGAGCCGGTAATCTGCTATTTTTCAGCGAGAGGAGAAAAAAAAAAGACGATCACCGGCGGCCGTGAGAGAGACTTCAGTCCCGATCACGGCGAGCTGGTGCCAGCTCATCAGTGCCCACCTGCCCCCTGCCAGTGCCACCTAAGGAAAGGCAAAAGTGCCCACAGTGCCACCTATCAATGCCCACAATCTGCCTCAACAACAGTGCTGCACCTCAGTGCCACATATCCGTGCCCATCAGTGTCATCTACCAGTGCCCATCAGAGCCACCTATCAGTGTCCATCAGTGCCCATTAGTGCCACCCATCAGTGCCATCTTATCTGTGCCCATATTTGCCCATCAGTGCTGCCTTATCTGTGCCTTTCGGTGCCACCTTAACTGTGCCTATCAGTGCCAACCAGTGCAGCCTCATCAGCGCATTTTAATGAAGGAGAAAAATGACCTGTTGTTTGCAAAATTTTATAACAAAAAATTTTATAACAAACTATTAAACATGATTTTTTTTTTGCATCTTTTTTTGTTTGTTTAGCAAAAAATAAAACTCCCAGCTGTAATTAAATACCACCAAAACAAAGCTCCATTTGTGAGAAAAAAATGATAAAAATTTCATTTGGGTACAGTGTTGTATGGCCGCGCAATTGTCATTCAAAGTGCATCAGCTCTGAAAGCTGAAAATTGGTCTGGGCAGGAGGGGGGTTTAAGTGCCCAGTAAGCAAGTGGTTAATTAATTTTATTATTAAATGGAATTACACTAGGGCTGGCGTGCTCTCTCTTTTGCTTTATGTTTACAGATTTGTGTCTGCCACCCAGGGGACTTATTGGAGAGCTGCAACACCTAGAGCAGAGTATATACATTTAGACTACTTGCTGTTAGATCAGGAATATTGGGGACAGCGCTTTATTTGGTTTGTTTTGATGTGTTTGGACTGTATGCCCTAATGTTGTGGTTACTATTTTGAATTTAATTCGCTGAGTGAGTGGGAGTTAGTGTAGGGATTGGAGGAGAGGGTTGGCAGACACTGAGCAGTTGATGAGGTGTATAAGTCTGGCAGCAGCATTCATGATAGACTGAAGAGAGGATAGCCTATGGAGAGGCAGGCCAATGAGAAGGGAGTTGCAATAGTCAAGGCGAGAGATAACGAGGGAGTGAATGAGGAGCTTGGTGGTTTCATTTGTTAAAAAGGGGCAAATTTTAGAGATGTTATGGGAGGTGAATTCTACAAATTCTTGACAACGATTGGAGGCTGAAATCACAAGTCAGAGTCTAGGATTACATAATAAAGGAAAGTGTCACGCTAAATATGATAATCATACAAGCATATATACAGAACATGTGATACATGTGATAATTCAATGTGTACATATAAATTACACGTAAAAATAATATACTCAAAATAAATCAAAAAAGTCCTTCTAATGTTATCCGTGAAAAGAATGAACAACTGCAATTCCTTCACTTCTTTTTTACGTGAAAAGTGAATGAAAAGAGTCCATCAAGGAATCCAAAAAGGTGCACAATACACCAATTGCGTGATTACCGCCACTGTTCCAAAATTCATAATTTGGCACTTATAGGTGTTATAATATATTTATGGCAAGCTTGCAAAACATATTTGGTTTTATGATTAATCATAATAAATAGTATGTGTGAATGACCTTGATCAAGTGTTCAGTGAAACATATCCCCATCTGAAGCTGAGTTAGTAATAAGTTTCTGAATGAAGCCAATTTGAGCATGACATATATGGTATCTTGGTACAGAATGTCATGAGAAGACAAAAATAGACATGTGTCTATGCAGCCAAAGCAATGATACATTGTGGATTATATTTTGTTAAAATAAGTTTAGAGAAGTCTCATTCATGTTAATACATATTAGTATATAGTTACTTAATGTAAAGTTGTTAATATGTGTTCATATTATGTAAATGTAGGGTTATGACATTATATGAACAGCACATTATGTCACGTATGGAGTGTTAGGCCGCGTACACACGGGCGGACTGTTCGCCCAACCTTGTCCGCTGAACAGTGTTTGGGCGGACAGTCCGCCCGTGTGTGGGCTTTCAGCGGACAGTTTCAGCGGACAGTTGGACGGACAAAGTCTTTCGGAAATTCCGAAAAACTGTCCGCTGAAACTGTGTTTGAGCGAACAGTCCGCCCGTGTGTAGGCCACTTTCGAAATGAGCAACCTGTTCCCGCTCGGAAAGTCCGCCCATTTCGAGCGCGTGTACAGGTAGGCGGGGCCCGCGAAGGAGACGTCGCGGGCTCCGCCGCCTGGAATGGGCTTAAAGGGGAACCCCAACGCCGAAAAAAAAATCGGCGTGGGGGTCCCCCCAAAGTCCACACCAGACCCTTGTCCGAGCACGCTACCCGGCCGGCCAGGAAAGGGGGGCGAGCGAGCGCGCCCCCCCTCCTGAGCCGTACCAGGCCGCGTGCCCTCAACATGGGGGGTGCCTTGGGGAAGGGGGGGCCGCGCGGCCCCCCCACCCCAAAGCACCTTGTCCCCATGTTGATGAGGACAAGGGCCTCTTCCCGACAACCCTGGCCGTTGGTTGTCGGGGTCTGCGGGCGGGGGGCTTATCGGAATCCGGGAGCCCCCTTTAAGAAGGGGGCCCCCGGATACCGGCCCCCCACCCTATGTGAATGAGTATGGGGTACAATGTACCCCTACCCATTCACCTGTGAAATAAAGTACAAAAAAAAAACAACACAGGGAAAAAATATTTTATTGCACAGCTCCGGGGGTCTTCCGTCTTCGGGGGTCTTGTCCCCCTCTTCGGTTCTTCTGCCGGGCCACCGCGCCTTCTTATAGCTCTTTTACAGGCGGTGGCCCGGTCTTCTGTCGCCGCTGCCTTCCGTTCTTCTGTCGCCGCCTTCGGTTCTTCTGCCGGGCCACCGCGCCTTCTTGTAGCTCTTTTACAGGCGGTGGCCCGGTCTTCTGTCGCCGATGTCGCCGCTGTCGCCGCCGCCGCCTTCCGTTCTTGTTCTTCTTGTTCTTCTTCTTCTTCTCCTGGAGATGTTGACTCGACGAGCTCTCCGGCCGGAATGCCAGGGACACGCTCCGCTGCCACTTATATAGTGACAATGGGGCGGTGTCACATGGTATATGTCACATGGGTTGGTCACATGGTGACCCCGCCCCCTTACGATGTCATAGTCCCCATGTGACATCAACCCATGTGACCAACCCATGTGACATATACCATGTGACACCGCCCCATTGTCACTATATAAGTGGCAGCGGAGCGTGTCCCTGGCATTCCGGCCGGAGAGCTCGTCGAGTCAACATCTCCAGGAGAAGAAGAAGAAGAAGAACAAGAACGGAAGGCGGCGGCGGCGACAGAAGACCGGGCCACCGCCTGTAAAAGAGCTACAAGAAGGCGCGGTGGCCCGGCAGAAGAACCGAAGGCGGCGACAGAAGAACGGAAGGCAGCGGCGACAGAAGACCGGGCCACCGCCTGTAAAAGAGCTATAAGAAGGCGCGGTGGCCCGGCAGAAGAACCGAAGAGGGGGACAAGACCCCCGAAGACGGAAGACCCCCGGAGCTGTGCAATAAAATATTTTTTCCCTGTGTTGTGTTTTTTTTTTTGTACTTTATTTCACAGGTGAATGGGTAGGGGTACATTGTACCCCATACTCATTCACATAGGGTGGGGGGCTGGTATCCGGGGGCCCCCTTCTTAAAGGGGGCTCCCGGATTCCGATAAGCCCCCCGCCCGCAGACCCCGACAACCAACGGCCAGGGTTGTCGGGAAGAGGCCCTTGTCCTCATCAACATGGGGACAAGGTGCTTTGGGGTGGGGGGGCCGCGCGGCCCCCCCTTCCCCAAGGCACCCCCCATGTTGAGGGCACGCGGCCTGGTACGGCTCAGGAGGGGGGGCGCGCTCGCTTGCCCCCCTTTCCTGGCCGGCCGGGTAGCGTGCTCGGACAAGGGTCTGGTGTGGACTTTGGGGGGACCCCCACGCCGATTTTTTTCGGCGTTGGGGTTCCCCTTTAAGCCCATTCCAGGCGGCGGAGCCCGCGACGTCTCCTTCGCGGGCCCCGCCTACCTGTACACGCGCTCAAAATGGGCGGACTTGGCTCCGCCTTACGTGGGCGAGTCCGTTCATTTCAAAAGTTGAGCGAACTGTTTGGCAAACAGTTCGCTGAAACAGTCCGCTCGTGTGTGGGCAAGTCCGCTCATGCAAATTTTGAGCGGACTGTTTGCCGAAACTGTTTGACGAACAAGGTTGGGCGAACAGTCCGCGCGTGTGTACGCGGCCTTACATGTGCGCTTGTCAATCAAGCCCCATATGACTCTAGCAGACATGAATGTGTGCCATACAAGGTTCTAAATTTGTGAGGTTATGATGTTCACATGTAGCATAAAAGCCGAGATGTTTCGAGACACTCAGAGGGCACTCATTGACGGACACATACACGTACCCTCATACTCTCACAGACACACACACACCCTGACATATTCACACAGAGACTGATGACTTGGGACAGCTGAATTCTGCCAGAAGTCTAAGAACGTCATTTCCTGCTTCTTCTTGAAGGATACACAAGACAGCAAGACAGCAGCCATTGAAGCACACGCTTTCATAAGCTTATTACAGCTTTTTAATTATTCTATTTTCATATATTTTACCTACACTGAACTGAACTATTATACTTTTTACATTGTATTTATGATGCCAACTGTGTGACAAATAAACGCACACTTTCTTTTAAGTCAGTTTGACTATCAATGCTATTGATTCGGAAACGCCTCTGAGATATAGAATATTAGACAATAATAATATTCTTCAGCCACCACAAAAAAATTCAAGGCTTACCAGATGCCTTGGATCCAAACAAGCATATGCCGGAAGGATCAGCAAAGCTTTATTGTGAATGGGTCCCCCACAATGTCGCAGTCACAATAAAAATCGCTGGGAGCCACGTCGCACGACCGCGCAATTGTCAGTTAAAGCGCCGCAGTGCCGAATCGCAAAAAGTGGTCTGGTCTTTGACCAGCAAAATGGTCCGGTCTGCAAGTGGTTAAAGTGTATTTTTTATACACTTTATACTTCCATCTACCTTAAACTGAACATTGACTGACTGCTCAAATTTGGTAAATCTGCATTTGTCACTGCTGTATCAACGCCATCTGTAGTCATGTTCACATTATTTTGATGCTTATTTAGCCTTTAAGTCTTGCCTAAATTGTGGGTTCCCTTATCGCTACAATTTTGGCCTTTTGGCCCTCTTGCAGTTTGATTGTGGTGTGAAAAGTTCTGCTCTGCTAGCTGTGTACATAATCAGTTTAAACATTGAAAAAGTCCCCATACTGGGGATGAACAGAATGTGTTTGGGGTGTATTTCTATTTATATGTCCATGTTGCGTGAAACTTACAACTTTGTTTACAGAAAATACATTTTTTTCTTCTGCATTTTCCAAAGTTTGTGTCAAACTTTTTCAAAAAATTGAGTTTACTCTTCAAAATGTATTACTTTCCTGGTGCTCTGGGGCCTATAAAAATGTGATAGGTAGTCAAAAAATTAGATGCATAATTTATATCCCTAAAACACCTGAAAGTGCTCCTTGGATTTTGGGCCTCTCTGTTGTAAACAGACATTGGGATGTTCTCAGTAGTGACTCTATCCTTAAATCCAAATTACCCGAGCGAGCAAAAGTCCTTTTTAGAGGGGCACCTTCTTTACAAAGTCGTATCGCACCAAATATTAATAACCACTTGCTTACTGGTCACTTAAACACCCTTCCTGCCCAGACCAATTTTCAGCTTTCGGTGCTCTCACACTTTGAATGACAATTACTCAGTCATGCAACACTATACCCAAATTCATTTTTTGTCCTTTTTTTCCCACAAATAGAGCTTTCTTTTGGTGATATTTGATCACCTCTGGGGTTTTTATTTTTTGCGCTATAAATGAAAAAAGACCAAAAATTTTGAAAAAAGACCGAAAATTTTGAAAAAAAACGCATATTTCTTTGTTTCTGTGACAGAATTATGCAAATTATTAATTTTTCTTCATAAATTTTGGTCACAATTTATACTGCTACATATCTTTGGTAAAAAATAACCCAAATTAGTGGATATTATTTGGTCTTTGTGAAAGTTAGAGAGTCTACAAGCTGTGGTGCGAATCGCACAAAATTGATCACATCTGATGTACTGTTCAGGAAAGTACAAATACCCCCCAAATGACCCCTTTTTGGAAAGTAGACATCCCAAGGTATTTAGTAAGAGGCATAGTGAGCTTTTTGATGTTGTCATTTTTTTCCCACAATTCTTTGCAAAATTAAGATTTTTCATTTTTTTTATTTTTCTCCACAAAATTGTCATTGTAATAGGTTATTTCTCTCACATGGCATGTGTATACCACAAATGACACCCCCAAAAAATTCTGCTACTCCTCCTGAGTATTACAATACCACATGTGTGGGACTTTTTCATAGCCTGGCCACATAGAGAGGCCCAACATGCAGGGAGCGACATCACGTGTTCTAGGAGCATAAATTACACATCTAACTTGTTGACTACTTATTACACTTTTGAAGGCCCTGGAGCACCGTGACAATAACACGTGACACTGATGACAGATGGCACTATTATATGGCACTGATGACAGATGGCACTAATATGTGGCACTGATGACACGTGGCACTTACACGTGGCACTAAAGACACGTGGCACTGATGACAGATGGCACTAATAGGTGGCACCGATGACGTGTGACACTGATGACAGATGGCACTGATAAGTGGCATTGATGACACGTGACACTGACAGCTGGCATTGACAAATAGCACTGATACGTGGCACTGATGACAGATGGCACTAATACGTGGCACTGATGACAGATGGCACTATGTGGCACTGATGACACGTGGCACTGATGACAGATGGCACTTATACGTGGCACTGATGACAAATGGCACTGGGGACAGATAGCACTAACAGGTGGCACTTGGGGCAGGTAGCACTGGGGTGGATGGCACTGGGGCAGGATGGCACTGGGGCACGATGGCACTGGGGCAGAATGGGACTTTTTTTTTACTTTTTTTTTTTTTTTTACACTGACGGCCGCTGCAGCCGTTCATCTCTCCCCTTTCACACTCTGTCTGTGTGAGGAGGGAGAGCGGCGCTGAGAGATGATCTCATATGTTTACATATGAGATCATCTCCCATTGGACACGCTGATCGCGCTGTAAACGGCCGCTGTGATTGGCTGTTTACAGCGATCTGTGTTTGCCTGTCCCCGGGGGACACGGCAAACACAGAACTTCCCCGATGCGCGCCCGCGGCGGTGCGCATTGCGGAAGTAAACAACAGGGCGTCCAGGGATGGCCACCCAGACGAAAGCGCCTGCTCTACGGCCGTCATTCGGCTATAGGGCGGGCGCAAGGTGGTTGATCCACCCATCTGCCCGTCATTTTTCCACAATTTAATTGGTTTCTTTCCTTGTAAGAAATGTGTGCCAATATAACATATCAGGAAGGCAAAAAACGGTTGAGTTCAGGTCATCAGTCACTAATAAGAAATATACCATCAAAACATTTTTTAAGTGTAGTACCAGATATGTGGTGTACTTAATTACCGTATATACTCGAGTATAAGCCGAGATTTTCAGCCTCTTTTTTGAGGCTGAAAGTGCCCCCCTCGGCTTATACTCGAGTCATCGCTGTCTGCCTGCTCGATCAGCGTGTCGAGCAGACAGACAGCGGCCATTCTATTCTAATTCAAAAGCCGCGCCTCCGGCTCCGCCTTCGCCTGTGATAGGCGGAACACTGAATTTCCCAGCAGCCTGTGTTCCGCCTATCACGGACATCCGCTCATCCTCGTACTACGGACGAGGATGAAAGGATGGCCGTGATAGGCGGAACACAGACTGCTGGGAAATTGTGTTCCGCCTATCACAGACAGGGAGGCGCGGCATTTGAACAGGAAAATGGGCGCCGACGAAGAGCGGTGATCCTGGGACGGGACCGGACGGAGGCTCGGCTCGGCTCGGGACGGGACGGGACCGGACGGAGTCTCGGGACGGGACGGGACCGGACCGGACGGAGGCTCGGCTCGGGACAGGACGGGACCGGACGGAGGCTCGGGACCGGACGGAGGCTGGGGACACAGGTAGGCTGGACACACACACACACACACACACACACACACACACACACACACACACACACACACACACATGGATGGACACACACACAGGGATGGACACACACACAGGGATGGATGGATGGATGGATGGACGGACACACACACAGGGATGGATGGATGGATGGACGGACACACACACAGGGATGGATGGATGGATGGACACACACACACACACAGGGATGGATGGATGGATGGACACACACACACACAGGGATGGATGGATGGATGGACACACACACAGGGATGGATGGATGGATGGACACACACACAGGGATGGACAGGCATATCTCACCCTCGGCTTATACACGAGTCAATAGGTTTCCCAGTTTTTTGGGGGTAAATTGGGGGCCTCGGCTTATACTCGGGTCGGCCTATACTCGAGTATATACGGTACTTGCCCTTGTGGCAAGCAATATGTTGGACGGACAACGAGGACATTTTCAGTGAGAGTAGGGGAACACATAGCTTTGATCAAAAGTAAAGACTCCAAACATAGTGTTCCTAGACACTATAGAGAATTTCATAACAGTGATCCAAAGGGAACACAATTTATTGCCATTGACAAATATGTACCCCCATGGAGGGGGGGAGCCATGATGAGAGGAGTGTCACAACTAGAAACTTACTGGATCTATGTACTCCAGTCCCACTCCCTGTTCGGTATGAACGTGGAGTGGGACATTAATGCTTTTATCAATGAAGCATAGAAGCAGATATAGAGAAAATGTATTTTTTGTGGGATTTGGAATATATGATTTGTTTACATTTTATGTAAAAAATTCTTTTTTTTTTTATCTTGCAATTTATGACTGTGTTGTTTTCATGAGTAGGCCCCAGAGCAAGATTTATCTTATTTCCTGTGTTAATGCGTAGCACAACCATTTTATGGCAATTTTACAGTTAAGTCATATTTGCATCAATTTTACGGTTAAGGCATATATGCATTATATTGCCATTATACACTTTAATGAGTGATGGTATATGTATCTATTTTTTAGAAAAAGAGTGGCATGGTTAGAAGAATCAATTTTGGTTTGTCTTTAATGTGCAGATCTGCTGTCTACTGTATTTTTTGCATGCTGAGACTTTACTCGGTGGTGACGTGTAGGGTCACATTGCGTCATTTCCGGGATGTAAATAATGTGCTTTTTATGGATTGACACAATGACAAACGTGGGCCTGGTCCGCATATTGATTTGTTTATTGGTGGCCTCCCGGTGGTGACACAGTGTTTATCGCGTCACTTCCGTGTGGAACTCCGCCATTGTTTACATGTTTCTAGCACCAATCACGATCTCCCAGAAGTGACAAGGTTTTTATCTCATTACGTCGGGAGTGGATAGCACGTTTTTCAAGGACTACCCTCGATGTGGGAGGATACGGGAAGTGACGCAATGTTTTCATTGCTTCACTTCCGCATGGTATTGTTTATAGCACTGATTACGATCTCCCGGAAGTGACAAGGCTTTATCGTGCCATTTCCTCAGATGACAATGTGCGTTCCAATGCATAACAATGTAAAGTTGGTAAGATGCATTGTAAAAGATTTCAGTATATATATGTTTGGCAGCCACTTGTATATATTTTCTATCTATAAAATAAAGAAAAAAAAGAAAAAGGGGAAAAAAACTGCGCTAAGGTAAAATATATAGAAATGTGAATATACAAGATGTGAAAAATATGTGAAAAATATTATGAGATGAAGGTATTCAGTTGCGGCTCAACTGTGTCACATAAATACAGGATAAATAAAACAAAAGAATCATAAGCCGCGCTAAACAAATACTAGCAATTAAAAAGACAATGTGTAATAATGTTAGAATAAATATAATACAGGGTATAGCAACCCTATATGTATACGTGATACAAAGCACATATGTGTAAATATATCAAAACCAAAACCTAACTAGTATAATTTAGCATATACATATACAGTAAGGTTTTTTAACATAAACCTCTAAAAGCAACTTAAACACCCAGTGTGTATAAATAAGTCCGTGTATAAAAACCGCCAAAATGGTTGACGTAAAACTGTGTATAGGAATCTTCTATAGATAAACCACAATATTCCTAGAGGTTCACTGTTAAATCCAAACTTGAAAACGTTGTGATCAATCCACCACCAACATATGGTAAGGTTTACTGCTTACCAGATAGGTATGACCCCCCACTACAGAGGGTCACACGAAGCTTTATGGAATTAAACGCCACTTCCAGCCAAGGGGGGGGGGGGGGTTCCTCGATATCCTCCTGATTCCACTGCTCCAACAGATCTCAAAAAGGGGACTCACTCCCAGATGCTTCACTTTGCAGTCCAAAGGAAGAACTCAAAGGCGGGGGCACCAAAGATCATAAAGGGAAAAAGAGGGGCTCGAGATAGTATAAAACCCTTTATTTATAAAGATAAAAAAGTAAAAATGCACTTACAAGTATGTAAAAGAAAATAAGCCTTAAGTCCGTGGCGCCGGCCGGACGCACACAGACAGACCCGTTCTCCTGGAGCCCGTCACAAACACGAGGTGATAAGTAGCGTACCGTTCAGCCCTACGCGTTTCGCAACAAAATTGCGTCATCCAGGGGCACGAGCGGCACGCTGTGTCACCTCCATTTATATGTCTCCAACCATCCAAGCCTCACTCTGGGCACCTGGCTTTTTCCCGCCAAACCAAGCCTCATCCTGATGTCAGTACCTGATTTGTCAGGCACTGACCCCAACGACCAATCTGGGAACTAATGCCACCCCGGTGAACGCCCCCATAATCAACCAATCATATTAGTCTTAGTAATCAGCCAAATCATGTCAGGACAGGTGATCAGATGTGTGTAAAAATCCTGGTCAGTAGTATCTAATTATATCTTTGGGCTATATATCAATCCACATAAGTACATACCTCTATTATGGCAAAGATAATGGAGAGGAAGGGAAGAAAGTGAATGTGGGACGCCATAGTGTGTATATCTACCGCCCCACTTCCGGTTCATGACCCTCCCGAGTAACCAAGCCTCGCTATCAATCTCCTATGACTTCCGGTCCAACAGAACCTGATACGCCATTTAGTGGTAGTAAAATACACATAAACCCCCATATTACTGCTCCTTAATAAGTAGGGATAAGTCTCCAACCTACTCCGAACGGAACGGCTGGGAAATTTGTTTAAAATGGACCTGTGTGTCCGAACGAAAAAAAAACATGCCCCACTTCCGGTTTCCGGTTCTCGGACACATGCCCCACTTCCTGTACCCACTCACTTCCGATTAGGTGTATGCTATTGAGAGCTCAGCCAAAGGCAACCAAGCCTCGCTCCCACTCTATGAGGTCACTTCCGGTATACGGCCGAGACGACCTCACCCGCACCAATCCACATTTTTACACAGCGTCCGTACCGACGCAAGGGACGGGCCACGACGTCACAAACCTGCATTCCCCTAGACGGATTACATCCAGTAATCCCTCAATCTCTGCGCATGTGCAGGACCGCCTAAACTAACTACACTAGCAGCACACTACACTCCACATAACTCCCAATTGAGACAGCCATAACAGCACCTCCCAATGTACTAATAAGGGACTGCACCCTCCTCACTTGTAAAAAACCTACATCACTGGTTTATATTGACAGATATCCCCTACTCTCACCAATTCGGGCACCTGGTTCCGGCCATTACAATAGCCACCCAGCATACCCCAAGTAAGGGTGGGAAGTGTGGAGATATCCCACCCAAAAAGAGGAAGGAAGAAAAGTTAAAAAAAATTTAGACATAAAATATGATAAAAAATATTAAAAAGGGAAAACTAAGGCTTATTAAATACTATCCAAAACCTTATAATGGGTAATGATTCCGCTATTGTTCAGCTGTCCAAAACCATATAATGGGTAATAGTTGCGCTATTGTTCAGCAGTCCCTCAAAGGATCAACCCACAATAGACAGAAAAATAGAAAAAACAGAAAAAACATTATGTGAGTAATGAATTCCTGCATTACATCACCATGTTTACTACCTCACCACAACCCTAGACTCGGGGCATATTGAAAATAAACCATATCTATGGCTATGGGGATACCACCATATGGACCCTGACAAATACCTCAAAGCCCCCGGCCCAGAGTGCAGGTCTAATGGAAGGAGCTCACAATGACATAAAATAGCATAATAATGCGGCAAAAAATCAGATGGTTAACATCAATAACATAGTAATAAAAATAATTATTACATTCACCAGTCTCAAAAAACATATCCGTCATGTACACATGGGAAGATATTCCGGATGTTTTGGGACAAATATCTATAAAGGATTCAAAACAGTCCCCAATCGAGACCCGACATAATTTAGAACGCCTGACACCCCAAAAGGGCAACTAGGAAATGAACCAGGGATTGGAAGAACGTAGCAAGGGTGTGCGCGCCCTCATGAATTGCTAATGAAGGCGTTCACATCCGTGTCAACGTTCAAACCAAAAGGAACATAAGTTTTGAGCCTATGGATCCATGCCATTTCTTGTCTGGAAATCTCCCTGACAAGTGACCCACCCCTCCAGTGGTGTCTATACTTATCAATACCCACATATAATGTGTTGGAGGGGTCTCTATTGTGAACTTGGTCAAAATGGCGTGACACCGGATGCTTATCGAAACCTCTCCTGATATTACCGATATGTTCATTGAGCCTCGTTTTTAGTGCCCTTTTGGTCCTCCCCACGTACTGGAGACCGCAAGAGCACTGTATCAGGTATACCACACCCTCAGAAGAACAAGTAATGAATGATTCAATGTCATAAGATCTTAATGTACTTGTAGATGAAAACTTATAAATCCTCCTATCCTTACAGCCATTTAAACTGCAGATCTGACAATTTCCACATTTATAGTAACCTTTCATATCCTGAAAAAAGGATCTGATTGTCCTAGGTGGGTCTTGTACACTTGGTGCCACACGGCTCCCCAAGGACGATGCCCCCTTAAAAATTACCTGTGGTTTGGGTGGTAAAATAGTACCTAGGACCGAGTCGCTTGTCAACAAGTGCCAATGTCTTTGTATTAATTGTTTGATGCTACGGTGTTGCACTGAGAAAGTGGTAATAAATGGAATTCCATTCACTGCCATTGTATCCACAGATCTGCTCTCCCCTAACAGAACTGTCCTATCTTTTTCTCGAACCGTTTGAAGGGCTTTTGACAAATACTCGTTACTGTATCCCTTTTCCAAAAATCTATCTGAAAGAAGGGTTGCCTGTACCTCAAAAGCACTCATTTCAGTGCAGTTCCGCCTCAAGCGCGTAAACTGTCCCTTAGGTACAGCCCTCAACCAGGGTTCGTGGTGACAGCTGTCTAGGGGAATGTAGGAATTCCGGTCAGTTGTTTTGAAAAAAGTTGATGTTACAAAGCGGTCACCATCTATCTTAATTCTGAGATCCAGAAAGCAGATCTCTGTTTGACTGGCCTCAAAATTAAACTTGTCAATGTACAGTTCTTACGCATTTATGGTTCTCGTGAATTTATGGTTCTCAGGCATGTTAAATTTCTCATGCAATTTACGTATCAGATGTAATTTACGTGTCTCACGCAACTTCTTGCGTTTCCCTTGTTTCTGACGTTTCCCCATGTTTTTCTAGCATTTTCTGACGTATTTCCATGGTTTTTGACGTTTTCACATGTTTCCTTACGTGTTGTCCTGTGTTTCCTTCCGTATTTCCCATGTGCCACACGTTTCATGTCTTTTGCCTTTCATGTCATTACCCTTGTGTAATTTCATGATTCTCAGGCTTTTTTACGTTCCTCATGCTTGTTAGTGTCGGATGTATTGTACGTGTCTGATGCTATTTACGTGTCTCATGCATCTTCTTGCGTTTCCCATGTTTCTTTTGTTTCTCGTGTTTTCTTGCATATTCCTTTATGCCGCACGTTTCGTGTCTTATGCTTTTCTTTTCTCTTGTGTACCCCCCAGGGTTTTCTCTTGTGTACCCCCCAGGGTTTTCTTTTGTGTTTTTCATCGATTTGCGTTTCTTGTGCAATCTGCATTTCCTAGGCAGGTCGTGTTTTCTAGCAGCCGCAGTTCTTAAGCCGCTCACGGTGATCAGTTCACGCTACTCATTTTTTCGTTCAGTCATGTTTCCTTATCACAGGTTTCGTTCTTGTCGCAGGTATTTTTTGTCTGATCACGGTGCCATTCCTCACTATTTATTTTAATTTCCTAGCTGCGTCCGGCCAGGAGTTGCCTTGGGGTATGGAAAGTTTGGTTAGTCAGTTTTCACTGATCCACAGTTTCTACTGGCTCAGGGACTTTCGTGGATCACGGGGCCCGGGCCAGTATCTGTAGGCTCGGGTCTCAGAAGCAGGTTCCAGTTACGCACTTTCTTTTCAGTTCCAGTTGTGGTAGATTGGTTTCCATTTGGTTGGCACTGCAGCCTTGATCATTGGGTTTTGTTTTAAATTCCAGGAAGGCCCATGACACTGCTTGGCATGTTTCCAGGTTAGGTTTCCAGTCCTGATGGTGAAACATCTAGTTCCTTTTTGCTTTTCTGTTTTGTTTTAGTTTCCTTTTTTTTTGCCTCCTCCAGCTGGTATCAGCCTTCAGCACTTTCTGGGCATATCCAGTTAAGTCCCAGTATTTCATGATGAATGATCTGTCAGGTTGTTTTATTTTCTGCTTTTCCGTTTGAAGCCATCCAGGTCTCCAGCGGTGGGGACTCCCTGCTGTGCTTAGCTGACTTTCCATTGTGGGTTTCATTTTATGACGTTCACGTACTCTCAGGTTTATCTTGCGTTGGTCGCTGGGTTGGGCTCAAGGGGGTGCTATAGCTGGCCTTGTGGTTCCTGAAGCCAGGGAAGGGGCTACAGCCTTTCTTAGCGTTTCCTTCTCTGCGGCAAAGGCATAACTCATTTGCCGCCACTCCAGATTAGACGTTATTCACTGGGTCATCTGGTTGTTGAGCTTTCTTCCTACTGTGTTATTTTTTGCCCCCTTTTAGGCATACTGACCACGTGACCTTTGGCACACTTCAGGTCTTTGTTTCCTTGTTGCTCTTTGTTCCTTTCCTCACCATCCACAGAGTGACTCTGAGTACAAGTGTAAAGGCTGACCGCAGGGTAAGCCTGTATTTGTAGGAGGAGTCAGGCTGCATAAAGCCTGCCCTCCTCTGCCTCCTTCTCGTTGGACGTCGGGTCTCGTGTCCCACCCACCCATTCCCTTTTTCTTTTAATTTCATTCTTTACATTTCATACTTGGGTATGCCCCCTTTTAGGCATACTGACCACGTGACCTTTGGCACACTTCAGGTCTTTGTTTCCTTGTTGCTCTTTGTTCCTTTCCTCACCATCCACAGAGTGACTCTGAGTACAAATATATCTCTCATTAACTCTGCTATAACCATCTTTTAGCATGCAGAACAACTGATTTGGATATTTATGCTGCTTTTCTAGGTATTAGTCAAATGGGCAGACAGTAATGTATAACTTGAAGTTGATTGTTTGATTGCAAGAGAGAATGACAATGTCAATAAGATTGTATGTAACATGCAGTACACTATAACAGGCAGTGCAACTGTTGTAGTACAGGACTCCCTGGAAAAGTGCCAACAAATGTACAATACAGAAAAAGAGTACAAAAAGAGCAGGACATAAGAAGGAATGACTAGTAATAAACAACACAGTTCAGTCTAGTGCTAACAGAGTACTTGAATTTTTCTCTGGGAGGTAACAACTCTTTCACAAGGAGACTGGCTGTAGCTGGTAGCTTAAGTAATGGACCACATTGATCTATGAACAGGCTCTACGGGGAGAGGCAGAAGGAATGTCCATATAGCAGCAGAAGCTCACGGGTGAGTGTGTAAGGAGGCGGCTGAAGATACAGGACCACTCTACTAGAAATAAAGTATTCTAGGGCCTGTTAGCACGGTGTTCACTACAGTGACTGTGGCTTAATGCCCAACTCTGGGATAAAAGTAAGCCCCCCAAAACCCTTCACTCCCATCCTCTTCTCCCTGATCGTTATTACCGCCTACTAAGTACCCTCCTCCACAGCTGTAACCCAACATAGAAATCAACTCTGAGCCAGTGTAAAGTGGGAACATCTTTGCACCACCATACCCCCCATAGTCCCGTAGCATACCAATCAATGTAACCAACTTTGGATGCACAGATGCACCCATTGCTGTTCACATTGACAACCCTGTCTTAATTTCAATGTTTCTTTATTGGTTTTCGACACATTGTTAATACAGAAGAAAACTAATGCAGACAATTAAGACATAGAGAATTGGTTAGCTTCAGAAGTAACGATGCAAGTACAATTTTGGATATTCAGGGATAAAATCACCAGAGACCATTATAGTCTGTTTATGTTGTCTATACATGTCGGTGGTCAGTCCTAGTATTAACAGCCATTACTAAGCTAAGTTTAAGAAAAAGAGGAGTAACCAAGTTAAAGTGGAGCTCCACCCTCTTTTTCAAGTGCCCTGCATCCCCTTCTTCTCTGGCCCCTTAAACACATTTGGCATATCATTTTTTTTTTTTTTTAAACTCAGTTTTATCTTTAATAGTTGTCTTGCTTCCTGTTTCCGGCCGCGGCCTGAACGCGCCATCCCCCGTCCGCTATCCCTCATAGGAGATGTTTTTTATCAATCCCAGAAGGCACTAAAGGCTGCTGGGCTGTAGTATTGCGATATTTCCAAACCGGAAATGACGCAATACAAGGCGGTGCCGGTCGGCGCCATTTTAAATGAGGGCAACGTGACCTTTGTTGCCAGTATTCTGGTATCTAGTATTGATAGCAGCATCATCACAGAGAACAAGCGCCTGGAAGATAAAGAAAGAAGCTACTGCTCAGTGGTAAGTACATGGGCGCTGTACTGTGGTGGATCTGTGCTGTGCTGTGCGGTGCGGTGAGGGGGACATGTGATGTGGTGAGATGTGCTGAGATGTGCTGTGCGGTGAGATGTATTGTGCTGTGAGGTGAGGTGAGCTGTGCGGTGAGGTGAGATGTGCTGTGCTGTGAGGTGAGGTGAGGTGTGCTGTGCGGTGAGATGTGCTGTGCGGTGAGGTGAGATGTGCTGTGCGGTGAGGTGAGATGTGCTGTGCGGTGAGGTGACATGTGCGGTGTGATGTGCTGTGAGGTGAGATGTGCGGTGTGATGTGATGTGCGGTGAGGTGAGATGTGCTGTGCGGTGAGGTATGGTGTGATGTGCTGTGAGGTGAGATGCGTGGTGTGAGGCGATATGTGAGGTGAGGTGAGATGTGCTGTGAGGTGAGATGTGCTGTGAGGTGAGATGTGCTGTGCTGTGAGGTGAGGTGAGGTGAGATGTGCGGTGCGGTGAGATGCGCGGTGCGGTGAGATGTGCTGTGAGGTGAGCTGTGCTGTGAGGTGAGGTCAGATGTGCTGTGAGGTGAGATGTGCGGTGCAGTGAGATGTGAGGTGAGATGTGCTGTGAGGTGAGATGTGCGGTGGGGGGGACATGTGAGGTGGGGATGTGGGCTGTGCTGGGGGACATGTGCGGTGGGGGGGTGACATGTGCGGTGGGGGAACGTGTGCTTTGCAGGTAGATTTTATGTCTCTATACCCCTCTTCCCACGTCACCCTGATCTGCTCTCCCTTTCCAACTTGCCCACTACCCCTTATCATAGAATGATGAAATATAGTCATTACATTTTTATTTATTTATTTTTTATTGCAGAAGCTGTAGGACTGTAGAAATTCATCTTTACTTGGTCTACGCCATTTACAGGTAAGCAATGAACAAAATAATGCAATTTATTAACAAATGTGTATATATTTTTTTTAAATGTATAATTAAATTTTTGTTTTATTGTTTTAAATCTCTAGGTTGAAGATCGAAATGATTTTGCGAATTTTGAAACTAAAAATTAAGAAATTTATATTTTGAAAAGGTTCATTACTCTACTCTAAGCTCAATAATATTTTTAATCTCTCTCTCTCTGTGTCTCTCTGTGTGTGTGTCTCTATCTCTCTGCCTCTCTCTCTTTCTCTGCCTCCCCCTCCTCTCTCTCTGCCTCCCCCTCCTCTCTCTCTCTGCCTCCCCCTCCTCTCTCTGCCTCTCTGCCTCCCCCTCCTCTCTCTGCCTCTCTCCCCCCCTCCTCTCTCTCTGCCTCCCCCTCCTCTCTCTGCCTCTCTCCCCCCCTCCTCTCTCTCTGCCTCCCCCTCCTCTCTCTCTGCCTCCCCCTCCTCTCTCTCTCCCCCTCCTCTCTCTCTGCCTCCCCTTCCTCTCTCTTTCTGCCTCCCCCTCCTCTCTCTCTGCCCCCCTCCTCTCTCTCCCTCTCTGCCTCCCCCTCCTCTCTCTCTGCCTCTCTCTCTGCCTCCCCCTCCTCTCTCTCCCTCTCCCTCCTCTCTCTCTGTCTCCCCCTCCTCTCTCTCTGCCTTCCCCTCCTCTCTCTCTCTGCCTTCCCCTCCTCTCTCTCTCTGCCTTCCCCTCCTCTCTCTCTCTGCCTCCCCCTCCTCTCTCTCTCTGCCTCCCCCTCCTCTCTCTGCCTCCCCCTCCTCTCTCTCTCTGCCTCCCCCTCCTCTCTCTCTCTGCCTCCCCCTCCTCTCTCTGCCTCCCCCTCCTCTCTCTCTGCCCCCCCTCCTCTCTCTCTCTGCCCCCCTCCTCTCTCTCTGGCCCCCCTCCTCTCTCTCCCTCTCTGCCTCCCCCTCCTCCCTCTCTGCCTCTCTCTCTCTCTGCCCCCCCCCCCTCCTCTCTCTCTGCCTCTCTCTCTCTCTCTGCCTCCCCCTCCTCTCTCTCTCTCTGCCTCCCCCTCCTCTCTCTCTCTCTCTGCCTCCCCCTCCTCTCTCTCTCTCTGCCTCCCCCTCCTCTCTCTCTCTCTGCCTCTCCCTCCTCTCTCTCTCTCTATTGTAATTATAAAAAGGCTTTTACCAATATTGTTAAATTTATTAAATATGCAAATAAATGTACAAAATAAAAATACAAATAAAATTATACAAATAAAATTCTATATTCTCATACATTTATGTGTATGTTTTGTTTTTTTTTTAAGATATGGTTATAGGTCAGATTATATCTAAGGTCTGTATCTCACACTCACGTTACTATAAGAATATATTCATTTATTATTTCAAATCACACAAGGCGGCAAACAAAAATCTCTCTCTCTCTCTCTCTCTCTCTCTCTCTCGAGAGAGAGAGAGAGAGAGAGAGAGAGAGAGAGAGTGAGAGTGGAGCTACATGGTGTAAATTCATTAGTCTTTGTTGTGCACCTGGTCAAACTTTTTTATCACAGAAGTGTGTGGCGACAACTTATGAATAATTCAAATTTATTAAGAAACCTTTAAATAAAAATTGTGTGTGAAAATTAATTATTTATATATAATGTGTGTGTTTTTGACAGATGCTCTCTCCACTTTTTTTTATCAAAATACTGAAAAAAGTTGTATCTAAAAATGTTAATTTTTTATTTCCCCCAATTACACTGACATATACTCTTGATAAAGATGCATAACTGGTTCCCGACCAGCGTACCCCGATGTACGTCGGCAGAATGGCATGGGCAGGCAAATGGGCGTACCTGTACATCCCTTTTTAAATTTGCCGCCCTGCCATCGCAAGAGCGGCGGCACACTCGTGTGCTGGTCGGGACCCCCGTGAATTGGGCCTCTACTTTCAAGAAAATGATACACAGGACTGCGATCAAGGGATAATTTGGGAGGCTCACAAATCGGTGCTCCGTGGAATACTTATTAAGCATGGGGCACGCATTAAGAGATTACGTAACGAACAAATGACCAAACTTTATCAAGACCTGGCCCACGTGGAGGCGCAACATAAACATGCCCCTTCACGGGGTTTGGAGATTGAATTGGGGATGCTTCGCACCCAGATTACAGATTTACTTCATTACAAAGCAAAGGCAGCACTTCAATTTTGTCGTAAACTGACCTATGAGTCAGGAGACAAGTGTGGGAAATTATTGGCAAAATCGGTCAAGGAACTGAAATTAGCTTCCTTTATACCACAGATGACGACTGACAAGGGTCAAAGGGTCTCGGCCCCGACACAAATAGCGGAAGTTTTCGGGAAATTCTACGCTAACCTTTATAATATACCAGACTCAGAAGTAAAGCAAGCCGATATAGATAGCTATGTAGCTAGCGCTGGCTTAACGACCCTTTCATCAGAGTCAAAGGAATCCTTGGAAAACCCGATCACGTTAGAAGAAGTCCAAACCGCAGTGGGCTCATTGAAGTTGGGTAAAGCTCCGGGCCCAGATGGATATACGGTGCAATACTATAAGATCTTTCTCCCTATTCTTGGCCCGCAGTTAATGAACTTATTTAATGCTCTGAGCTCGAACGTGGATTTTCCATTAGATACTCTTAGAGCCCATATTTCGTTGATCCCTAAGGAAGAAAAAGACCCAGGACTCTGCGGGAGCTATAGGCCTATCTCCCTACTCAATTTAGACTTGAAATTATTTTCTAAAATTCTGGCAACCCGAATGGCCCAACACATGCAGTCCCTTATTCATGCTGATCAGGTGGGATTTATCCCCGCCAGAGAAGCCAGGGACAATACTATTAAGGTGCTTGCTTTGGTACATAAAGCAAAATCTACAAAGACTCCGTGTCTCCTTGTAAATACGGACGCTGAGAAAGCCTTCGATAGGGTTAATTGGAATTTTATGTTTTCAGTCCTTCATTATATAGGACTAGGAGACCGGATGTTGACATGGATTAGGAAGATATATTCACGACCCTCAGCTCAAGTTAAGGTGAATGGGGTGCTTACATCTCCGATATGCATAATGAATGGGACTAGACAAGGTTGCCCGTTGTCCCCTCTCTTGTTTGTACTGTCCCTGGAGCCTTTATTAGCTTCTATCCGCCGGAATACGGACATTATGGGCCTCCATATGGGTACCACTGAATGTAAAATATCTGCTTTCGCAGATGACATGAAGTTTTCACTCACAAACCCCAGAATTTCTCTGCCAAACTTATTTAGAGAATTCAAGTTCTACGGGAAGCTCTCACATCTGAAAATAAATTTTCTAAAGTCCGAAGCTATGGGGGTAGCTATCTCTTCGAATGTGTTGCAGGATTTGCAATCGGGTTTTCGGCTTAAGTGGACAGACTCAGCTCTTAAATATTTAGGTACTTATATTCCGGCAGATATTGCGCATACGTTTAGGTTGAACTTTCCCATTCTTATGGTTAAGACTCGCAACCTGCTGCGTAAGTGGCACTCGGGCCTTCATTCTTGGTTCGGGAGATGTAACTTAATTAAAATGAGTATACTTCCTAAGTTTATATATCTTTTTCGAGCTCTTCCGATCCGGATCCCGGCTCCATTTTTCAAACAAATTCAAACTTTGATCACTCAATTTATATGGGCATACAAAAAACCCAGACTTAAGCGTCCCCAATTAACCCTATCCAAACAACAGGGGGGGTTGGCCTTACCTGACTTACGACGTTACTATCTGGCTTCCCATTTGGGGCGCATTTTAGACTGGAATCGTAACAACCTCACTAAGCTGTGGGTTCGACTAGAGCAATCCCAATCTGGTTTTCCCCTTGAGAAGTGCCATTTGGTGCTATCAAGCACTACCGGCAGAGATAAAATCACATCCTACTATTGGGGCGACATTGAAAACTGGTTACTTAATTGCTTCCCAGAATAAGCTTACATCTATACATCTATAGGCACCTTTGTACCCTATATTAGGCCATCCACATTTTGAGCCGGGGAATTATTCCCAAGATTACAAAGGTCTCAGGGATTCAGCACTAGACCATGCATCGAAATTTGTTATCAATGGGCAGTGGCCATCTATGCCCTCCTTAACTGATCCGATGGGGTTTTACCGCTTAACATTTTGGAGGGCGGCGCAACTACACCATTTCTTGCACTCTATTCCTAACCCCCTAGTTTTCACTAGCCCTTTAACAGGATTTGAGGTATGTAGGAGTGAAGGACCCTTGGCTCATAGTCTCTCTCAGATTTATGCTCTCTTGAACAAGCCAGAGGACCACATCCACTTGTCTTGTTTATTAAGATGGGAGAGAGACCTTGGCTGTGTTTTCTCCCCAATACAGAAACAACGTATTATCACTTTGACTTTTAAAACCTCGTTGTGTACTAGGATACAAGAGATGAACTTTAAAATTCTCACCAGGTGGTATTTGACCCCGTCGAAACTGCGTAAATGTTTTCCGTCCAACAGGTTTTGGAAATGCGGCGAAAATGAGGGTAGGTTGCTCCACATTTTTTGGTCATGCCCTAGTTTGCTGGATTTTTGGAAGGAAGTTCGCCGTATAACACAAATGTTTACGGATTTTTCCATTCCAGAAGAGGCTGTTTTTTTTCTTCTGTACCACTCTCAGATTCCCATTAAGCAGTATAAAAAATCTATTTTGCGACATTTATTGAATGCGGCGAAATCCTGCATCCCCCTTTATTGGAAACAGAGCTCTCCTCCCTCTATTGCACATTGGATCAGGAAAATAGAGGATATAAAGAAAATGGAAGATTTGATTCTGACGGCTCAGAATAAACAAGAAACTTTTAAACAGACATGGGATCCTTGTCTTTTTACTCTCGCTGGAAGGACGTAGCCTACAGGTGTCTTAAAGTTTAGCAGTTTCCCCGGTCCGGTCCATGTGTTGTGATTCGCCATCACGCCCTGTTCGGCTCTGCCTAGTTCCATTCTGTCCCCTGGGACTTTAAGGGTGCGGCAGGAAGAATACAATTAAGAGCAGTCATTTGCCCTTAGTACACGATTAGATCTATTATACCAATTTTTTTTTTCTTTCTTTTTTATTATCCCTGTGGAAAGAGTGAAAATGGGAAAGACGGTCCCCCCCCCACCCCCGGAGAGGGGCTGGGCTAGGGGGGTTTGGTACTAGGGAGACCCCGGATCTTGGCATTGTTCTTTCTTTTTTCCTTTTTCCTTTTTTTTGATACCTCTTAAAGGTGGAAAGCCTGATTGTTAGTGTCTGTATATTCTTAATAAGGTTTATGTATCTGCCTTATGTTTTGTACTTATCTGCTTGTATCGTACCTTGGGGACTGTCTTCCCTTGTTTGGAGTTTAATAAAATTATATTTGAAAAAATATATATATATATATAAATAAAAATTCCATAAAACTATCCCCTATTTTGTAAACGCTATAACTTTTGTGCAAACCAATCAACTATTCTTTAATTTTTTTTTTCTTCCAAAAATATGTAGAAGAATACGTATCGGCCTAAACTGAGTGAAAAAAAAACATTTTTTTATATATATTTTGAGTAGGGATGCAACAAAATTTCGGCCGCCGAAACATATCGGCCGAAATGCCGTTTTCGGCAATTTGCCTGAAAGAGAAAAACAGCCGATAATGGAGCCGAAAATGGGGCGTGGCCTGGGTGGGGGGCAGGGCTCCGCCCTTCACCCCTGGTGCCACCCATCATGAAAAGCTAGATCATGCTATAGTGCAGGAGAGCCACCCCTGCCGCCTGTTTGATCAAAGCGCCGGGAACATCACAGCTTTCATTTCAATAGCTGTGTGTTCCCGGCCACACGCCGTCACATACAGCCCCTCCCCCTTGTCCGGGCACTTTGATAGATCATCCATCCAATCCTGTGGGTGATCTGTCTATCAAAGTGCCCGGACAAGGGGGAGGGGCTGTATGTGACTGCATGTGGCCGGGAACACACAGCTATTGGACTGAAAGCTGTGATGTTCCCGGTGCTGTGATCAAACAGGCGGCAGAGGTGGCTCTCCTCTCTTCACTTCACAGGCTAGCTGCAATGAGGGGACACTCTGGCTGCAATAATAGGGGGACACTGGCTGGCTGCATCTGACGGGCACTGGCGAGACTGTTTCTGACCATCTCCTGTACCATGCCCTCTGTCTCTGACCATCTCCTGTACCATGCCATCTGTCTCTGACCATCTCCTGTACAAAAATATTTTTTTTAAAAAATATGTTTCGGTATCGGTGCTGTTTCGGTATTGGTTTCGGTTTTCGGCCTAGTGTATTTTTCATTTTCGGTGTCGGTTTCGGCACCAAAAAAAAAACCATTCGTGTACCCCTAATTTTGAGGGATATTTATTATAACAAAAAGTAAAAAATGCATTTTTTTCAAAATTGTCGTTCTATTTTTGTTTATAGCGCAAAAAATAAAAACCGCAGGGGCGATCAAATACCACCAAAAGAAAGCTCTATTTGTGGGAAAAAAAGGATGTTAATTTTGTTTGGGAGACACGTCGCACGACCGCGCAATTGTCAGTTAAAGCGGCTCAGTGCCGAATCCTTAAAAGTCGTCTGGTCTTTGACCAGCAAAATGGTCTGGGGCTGAAGTGGTTAATATATATATATATATATATATATATATATATATATATATATATATAAAAAAATTTTTATTTTTACACATAAGCTCAATGACCTAATCAAGGTGTGCCCAACTGCTGGCCCTCTGATGTGGCCCAGCATGTCTTGCTCTGAGATGGCGGGTCAGCATGCCCAGATCGCGGGTTCCCGACCCGCCATCTCCAAGCATCAGCGCAAAGAATGGAGCTGTCGTTAGAGGCAGTAGAGCCGATGCTTCCTGGATAGCGCCAGCTCCTTCACAGGCGGAGTGATACCAAATGTACTCTCGCCTGTGACAGGAAGCATCCGCTCTGCTCTCTACAGCAGCCGCATGCTTCTGTTTTCTGCCACACTAATGCATGGGAACCTGCGATTTGGACACCAGTACCAGAGCCAACCAGCAGTAACAGCCAGCAGTACAAGTACCTACAAGTAAATGAATTTTGTTGCTGAGATTATTTATTTATTTTTTTAATGAAAAGCTATACAGAAAAAATAACACACATAACGAGATACACACATATATATATATATATATATATATATATATATATATATATATATATATACATACATACATACATACATACATACATACTCACACACACACACACACACACGAGATGCATATATAAAAAGAGATATAGATATATCTAAATTGATATATACATACACACACATAACAAGATACATATATAACAAGCTATATATCTCTTGTTATCTAGATATATCTGCACAGAAGCAAATGATTTCATTTACAATTTGTATATTTATAAGCTTCCTTCCTTTTGTTGCTTGTTTTTTGTTGTTATAAATGCAGTATATTTCCTGGGGGGAGGAGGGGAGGAGAGGTTTGCATAGCTAAGCGGCGGTAACTTCCTCTGACACTGCCGTTGCTATGGAAACCTGACCTGAAACCTATTTCACTGCTTGTGTAGCACTGAGCATGTGCGAGATTTGCAAGGCTGAGATCCAGGAACAAATACAGTCTGGCTTCAGATGCCCAAACCTAAGATGGCCACGGTCTGCTGAAAGTTTATAAAGTTACAAAATGCTGTAATAACCTAACAAAAGGGACCTTTGTTTACAGACTAACTTTACTAGAATGCATTAAGCTTGTGTATGATAGGTTATTTTTATTTAAAAAGTCAAATTTTGGCCGGACAACCACTTTAAACAAGTAAAATACAAAGTATTAAATTTTATGTTCTCTGGATGAGAAAACATAATTAGTTCCTAGATGTTGTTTCGTACCATTCTAACCATCTCTTCCACATGTTTGGCCTTTTGGTGTTTATTTTGTGCTGAGGCAAACATCTCATATGCAGCGTGGGTGTTAGTCGTCAATATAACTTCTTGGAGTGATGGAGCTAGTTGATCTCTCCAATGGCGCACTAACACTATTCTTGCACTCAGGGGAATGTGGGCGGCTATAGTTCTGGCATCTGATGGTAGTGAATCAATATCTAGTGGCAAAAGTGTGAGGCATGGTGACATGGATTTTTTTTATGTTTAGCACTTGTGTAAGTATACAAAATACTCCTGTACAGAAGGTGGCAATAGTAGGGCAAGACCAAAGTATGTGGTATAGTGTACCTACTGCTCTGCAATTCCTCCAACAGGTACAAGGAGCATGTGGAGAAAATGTAGCAATCATGTGGGGTGTTAGATACCACTAGAGTAGATTTTTTTGTGTTAGTTCCCACAGGTTCACACTTTTTGTCGCTGCGTATGTGATGTGGAGGGCCCTTCACTACTGTTCAGGAGAATAATTGGTGCCTGTGTTTTTTTCCCACGCATGTATGTTGAAGGTTTTGAGATAGATATCCTTATTATTAAGTATATTTTAAAACAATGATATTCCTTTAATCTTGGTGTTAGGTTTGGTATAGTATAGAACCGAAGGCTTACTGGTTGGTGACGTCTGGTGAGTGGCCATTCTGCTTGGTGACGGTGGCACAGATTTGGTTTTCTTAGTTGACACATGTGGACTTTTTATTAGAAGATGAATGGTGATTAAGACGGCACAGCTGGAGGGGTCACATTAACCATTGTACAAGAAGGACACCATTTTTGCAAACACTTATATGTTCTAAAATTATTGTGTTGTGTATAATTTTAGGACACTATGATGGCACAGTGATTATTTAGTATAAGTTATTTAGAAGGGGGTGGGTGAAGTAGTGAGTGGGAGGCGCAAACCCCTAAGATATATATACATGTCCATTACAGGCTGATTCATAGTGTGAAAGACCTCTATGCTATCAGGCAGCTCTCTGATGTGTTCCCCAGAATCAGTGCTAGAGCTGGCAGCTGGGCTGCATCTAGAGCCATCCATCTGGAATTTAGCTTTGGCAGGGCTAGCAGATTGGGGAGTGTTAGGTTAGGCCTGCAGGCTGGTGGGGGACCCACTATTTCTGCTGGCGGATGCAGATTTGTCTGGTAGGGAGTATATGCTATGGGCCGGGTGGATGTATTACTGGCGTCATCTTGCCTACCTCCATGCGGCCGCAATGTAAAAAACTCCATCAGTTTCTGAAGCTTCCTGTGCTCTTTTCTCTTTCTTGTCATGGTCCCTGGGCTGGTGGGGTATGGACCACTCCGTTGGTGGGTTGAAAAGGCCCCCTAGAAAGCTGTTTCGTGCCGATGTCTGTCTGTCCCTGGGAAGCAGAGCTCAGCTCTCACGCTGCCATCTTGGTCTGTGGCCGGCCATGCCCCCTGACAACCCTGTCTTAATGGTGCTTGAGACAGACTTGGACATTCAGGAGCCCAGAAGTCATTGAGGATGCTTTATTTAAAGGGTTGTAAGACTTCCCAAAGATATCTGGCAGAAATAAAGTCTCTCCTTTTGGAGAGTCCAAACCTCTCGGTCTACCTTCTCCAAGTTCTGCAAACTCAGGCATTTCACCTAGAGACCAGAGAGGTCCATTTAACTAGGCCTAAATTCTAGTTTCTCCTGGTTTGTGAGTTTCAGCAGAAAATCACTTACACATGCAAAATAAGCAAGCTGTTCATTATTATAACTTATCACCTCAACTGTTGCATTTTACCTGGAAAAGGTGAGGTCTCCAAGGCATGTTTTCTGTTGCTCCATATGATGGATTCTGGGAGTTCCAAAGTGGGTACACTTGTTATAGAACTCTTGTCCTGCTGTTTCACACTGAAAAAAAAACTCTTCTTTTCATCTGTCTGTTCTGTAACCATCAAGAACTGGTACACTCGAATCTTGAAGCATTAGGTATAAATCTCAGGAAGAGGGTTGGTCCTATGAAATGTGTCAGCTGAAAAATCTGAGTGATGTCAGGGTCATGTGATCTTCATCTGTAAAAGGATCATACTTTTTTTTTTATATTATTTGAATATTAAGGATATCCTTTTTACCTCATCTGTATTGATACTATGTAACCCTTACTCATTCACATGGGGGGCCTTATTGTTAAAGGGGACTTCCAGATTCCGATATGCCCCTCTGCATTCAGGCAAAAAAAAATTCAATGTCTGCTCCCCTAGCCCCCGATAAATACTTCAGTATGAGACACAGAAGTAGCAGCACTCCAAGATGACATATAATAATAGGCTTCTTTATTCAATTAAATCCATACAGTTAAAATAGACAAAAACAGAGCTCCAGGATAGCCTGGACTGCCGCTATTTCTGTCTCTCATACTGATCAATCATGGCTGTGAACTGAGCCAGCACGCAGGTACTTTGAGTGGCTTTGGAGTCTTACAGGCTTGCCTTGCTGCGGTGTGTACCCTATACATCTTTCCCCTAAATACTTACCTGAGCCAGATCTTGATACCATGCTGTGCCCATATGCATCAGCCCTGCTCTTCTCTCCTCTCTTCTCACAGGAGGCTCAGTATAAGTGGTAGCCATTGGCTCCTGCTACTGTCAATCAAACTTGTGAGCAAGGACGGGACCCAGCCACGCTGTGTCAATGGATACACATAGCCCAGTCTGGGAGTGAATTTGCATTTGTGCCCCAGCCAAGCTGCTTATAATGGGGGAATACTCAGAAGAGGAAGAGCCAGGAGCGCTGGTGGGGGACCCCAGATGAGGAGGTTTTGGGCTTCCCTGCGTAATAAAATTGCACAGAGCAGATTAAAAAAATATTAAGCATTGTATAAAGAAAAAAACTTTGCACAAAGGCATCTAGAATGGAATGAATTGGTATTGGCCATATAAGACATGGTAAAACTATGGTGGAGTTCCCGAAAGAAACAATTCTTTGCATCAACACATGAAAAAATTATAACTTGAAGAATGTCCAGTTTTGTCAAACATGAATTTTGCTGTGAAATTACTAATGTAGCACTAACCCCCAAAGGAGCTGCTGGTTTTCTTTGAGCTTACTGTGTCCGTCTTAGGGGGTCCTGTTGTAAAGTAGATTAAAGAATGTTAGCTCTGACACTTAGTCCTTTTTCCAAAGATTTATTTGAAAGAACATACAGTTTTTGCAATAGAGGGTTAGGGGCGATTCAGGTACCTTGTAATTGCGGGTTAGAGGTATTTCTTTGATCCAGAGGACAAACAGCTTCCACAGGCTGGATCTAGCAACCACCGGATAGGCCCCTCTCACTGACCTAGCAGCCAGCGAGATGCTTGAACAAAAGTCTCTGCCACAGACTTGTTAGTATAACGGAATTGTTGTGCAATCCTCTGCCACATAAAGTCCTAAACATCTTTGACGTACCAACTTTCTCTGTTCCTCTCGATCTCCTGCATAACCTCTTTGGGGGCATAAGGAAACCCCAGCCCATACTCTGTGGCCACCCGTTTGTTTAGTAACCGCTGTGATTGGGCGAGTCTCGGCAGAGATCAGGAGCTTCCCAATCCAGGGGGCACACATGAAATCGGCGACTAGCATAAATGGGTAACTTCTTTGACCCGAGCAAACTAGCATCCTTGGGCAAAGTCTTGCTAACAGTGACAGGGGTTTCCACCCAAGGTGATGTATTCCCCAAGTTTATGGCTAGCCAGCCAGATCCGTTACACACTGAGGGAAGATGTGAGACCATAGCGGACTCACGAATGCTCACATTGGGACAAGAAAGCTCAAAAATATAATAAATGAAAAAATGGTAAACTTTATTATAAAATTCAAGCAAACATCTTAAACAATAAAGAGAGACTCCACAGGTGAATCGCCCATCAACAATATGAGAATTTACAGTGGTGGGATTTAGCATTTCTACAAAAATATTTAGAACTGGGCATTACCCCTAGGGGTCTTCGGATCAAGAAACAATGTAGCTTCTTGGACGAAGATCTCTCAAAAGAATGGCAGATGATCTCGGAATTTTGTACAACAAAATGGATCAACTTTTAGTACAACGGGAACGAAAACTCAGATTGGCAGAAGAACAAGTTAAGGCGAGAGAACAGGTCATTCAGGACTTTAGTTCATCCTGCCTTTTCACAAAATGGATGGAAGTGCAGGATAAAAATATTAAAAAAGATGAAGATGTCATGATTTGTAAAAAAAACTAACAAATTAGACAGAGACATCATGGATTATAGATCTGGCCATATTTTTGAATGGAAAAAGAGGATTGCAACCTCCCCAACAAATCACATCCAGTCCCAATCGGGGAAGAAGATCCCTTTTGAAGACGATCGAGCTATCACGAACCAAAAAAGAGAGGCCCCATATAATGCCTCTAAAAATAGAATCAAAAATAATAAGAGCAATAGAACTAGTGGAGAAAAGAATTCTACCACCACTAATGAATGAATGAATGAAATACTTATATAGCGCACAATGCGAACTGAATCGCCTCTAGGCGCTGTGGCGAGCTTTGATCATCTGCTAATCTTTCTGGAGCTGATGTTTTCGTGCAATGTTCTGCAATGTCGGGTAGTTTTTTCTTCTCTCTTCTCTCCACTTGGCGATCTCTTCTGCTGTGTCAAGCTTAATTCGCTTTGCTCCAGGTCCATGCATGTTTTTCCAGTGAAATTGTACCAGCTTCTCATGTGCGTTGAAACTGCAGCCTGCTTCCCGGCACTTTACATGTTGCGAGATATGTTCATTATACTTTTCTTGATTGCAAAAGCCTCTGTCACATGTATCACAGTAATGTGTGTAAACTGGTTCTTTTTTCTGTTTTCTCTTCTGCCCTTTGTTTCCATAACAACCATTTCCAGATTGCACGTGGCTTCCATGATGACCATACTGCTTAGTCCCACCTCGAGGCAGACCGGGGAAATACCCGGGCGGGGGACCCCACTGACTCCATCCTCCATACCAGGGGCTCTGGGGAGAAGCAGGCGGCCAGTGTCCATAGACCTGTGCCGGTGTCGGAGGCCCGGAGTCTGGAGGAGATGAGAACACCGGAGGACGAAGCACGGGAGCGGGATAGGGAGCACTGTACTCCATGCTTGAAGCATACAGGATGACAAAAAGAACAATAGACCCAAGAGCAGTAGGCTCAAACAACCAAACATTAGCAAACACGGGTACCGGACTGAGGCAGGCATTGCCACTGAACCCCCACAGGGCCTTAATGAACATTCGATCATTCATGAGGCCAAAAAGGGTGTATGTCATACAACTCATACAACAGCTGATCTTCCAACAGGTGATACTCTGCCCAGTATCCCCACAGCCTCCATACGTTCAACCGAGCAACTCGAGGCACACAATTGCACATTACCCATTTTCTCCATAACCACATCGAACAAATATTGTCCCCTAGCAAAAGATTTAGATAAGTACATTAAAGAAGGGGCCCGCCCAAAATCTGGGGAGATGACATGTATCCATAAGGAAACTAAGACAAAAAAAAGAGTACCATAGAGATACCCTCCAACCTGGAGGAAGGTTTTTTAGTCTTATCTCCAAAGGGAGTTACGTTTGCGAAAGGAAAACGAAAACTAGAAGAGGCCACAGAGGAGGGTGAAAATACAAGGCAAAACGAAAAGGAACAGGTAGAGATTCAACAGAAGATGACACTATAACATTTTTCAATCTATCATCCCATACATTGACCCCATATGAATTGTCCTTATTGAAAAAAGGTTTGAGTTTTTCTCCATCCACCGGGCCAAATAAATTTAAAGATCTGAACAAATGTGTTCGGTCCCTTACCCTAAAAAGACACTATGCCAAAATCATTACCAACACAAACAAAAAAGGTGATTTTACATCAGAAGTTAGCGAAGTACATACAACCACAACCTCCCAGGATGATATTCTAAAAATCTTGGAAGATTTGTGGAGTGAAAGTAATATAGTTAGTCAGACATAGTATCCCTTTGTGGGGCCAGCAGTGGCACACGCAAATCTGAAACCATTGTCTACTTTAAATCCCACCCAATCAAAGGGACCATACATAGAAACCTTTTATCAAGCTGTTTACAAAGAACTCATAGAGTTATGTAACACCACCAATAATAAGAAACAGGCCAATTTAAATAAATTAGAACAACAGGCCCTCACAGACCTCACCACCAACAAAGATATTATAATTAAACAAGCTGATAAAGGGGGAAGTTTGGTGATACAGGACATGGGCGATCATCTTAGTGAAGCCCATTGTCTGCTGTTAGATGCGACAGCATATCAAAAACTAACCACTGACCCCCTTCATACATATCAGCGCGATCTAACTGTCATGATTGAGAAAGCCTACAAGGATGGAGTGCTGAATTCGAAAGAAAAGGGTTTCCTTCTTCCAAAAGTATGCAGCACTCCATATTTTTACCACCTTCCCAAGGTCCATAAGTCCTTGATTAATCCGTCAGGAAGACCTATTGTGGCAAGCATCAATGGTTTTACCAGTGGATTATCGGCTTATATAGACCATATTCTACAGCCTCTTGTTCTACAACTTCCTTCATATATCAAAGACTCAGGTCACGTGATTGAAATTATGGAAAATTATAGATGGTCTGATGATTACATGTGGGCCTCGTTAGATGTCAATTCCCTCTATACCTCCATACCCCATGAGGTCGAGCTTGCCTCAGTACAACATTTTCTAAGCACAAATGAAGATATGAACTCGAAACAGACAGAATTCCTACTATTAAGTATAGTTTTGTCTGAGACACAATTATTTCACTTTTTTAGACCAATTCTATCTTCAGCTCCAAGGCACAGCCATGGGAGCCAGTTTCGCTCCAGTGTATGCAAATCTCACCATGGGTTTTTGGGAATAAAAAAAGATCTCGAGGAACAACCCCTACTCTGAGTTCATCATTTTCTATGGTCGCTACATAGAGGACATTCTGCTCATCTGGAGTGGTGGAGTTGAGCTATTTTCCTCCTTTGTCACCTATTGTAATGACAATAGCATGGGTCTATCTTTTACATCCGTCATAGACCAGAATCGGTTGGTCTTTTTGTACCTTGTCCTATCTCATGATAAGCAGAATGTTACCACCAGCAACCATACCAATCCCACGTCTGGCAATTCCTACCTCCACTACAAGAGTTGCCACCACCCAGTATGGAAGAACAATATCTCTAGTGGCCAATTGCAAAGGTTACATAGAAATTGCACTTTGACCAAGGACTATATACAACAAGGTCAATACATGATAAAAAATTTTAGGGAAAAAGGGTATCCTGAGGACCTAATTACACAGGCCTTCACAAAACATAGAATCAAGCATTCTCCTACTAAAAAGCCTTCCAAGAAGTCCACAAGCAAGATGACCACAGTCAGGTTTGTCTCCACTTTCAACACATAATACAAGCACATATCCAAAATAAGCTCGATCCAATTCTAGCGCCATCTCTCCCGTTTAAACCTCAAATTACTTTTAGACGATCCCGCACAATAAAAAATATAATTGCTCCCAGCAAACTAACTAAATCCAATAAGAATCACAATAAAACATTTCATGACATCAGGATGTATTTTGATAACAGACACGGGATCTTTCAATGTCGCAAAAGGGGTTGCTTAACCTGCCAATCCATTCCAAATGGTCAGTCCACTATTACTACACCCAAGGGCAAAACCTTTGAAATAAAACAATTTATCACGTGCTCCACGGAGTACGTAAATTATGTTTTATGCTGTACTTGCGGTCTCCTCTATGTAGGTCGCACTATATGGGCCTTGCGAGTTAGAGTGGGAGAACATTGTCACTTGACAAAAAAGGGCTGCATTAAACATAGCATTCTGCGCCATTTTCGTCAGTTTCACAATAGAGACTTCAAGAAAATGGAGGTGTTAGCGATTGAGGCCATCCCAAAGGGGACCCTGACGGACAACGAAAGGTTTTCCCTCCTTTGACGGAGGGAAAATTTTTGGGTATACCTGATGGGTTCCCTTTCGCCGGATGGCCTCAATGAAGAAAACAATGTTTTAAATATAACCAAGTGACAGCGGTTATCTAGATACAATGCAATTCACTTCCACCGATCTGAATTTTAACCTCACAGAGTATCCCGTTCATCAGAAAATAGGACTGACTACCGGAGGTCCGTTATTGTCCTCGAGATTAATATGAACCCATTATGGCATTGTCCCCAAAATGAGCTCCACACAATACGTACATACAATTTTTTTTTTTCAATTTCTTAATCAATTTTTTTATCAATTATTTTCATTGTTTATTTATCATAACTCATTTCCATCTTTATTTTCATTTTTATTTTCATATTTATTTTATTCTATTTCATCATTATTTATTCACTATCATATTTTTATTAATTTTTACATTCCCCTTTTATTTTCATTGGTATAATTTTTTTCCCTAATTTTATTCCATTATTATCACCAGCATATGTTTCCACTACCTTTATACTAATGCAATCCTTAGCAGATTATTCATGTATTAGGTTTTCCCTCTTCACTCACATAAAGTATACACAACAAACTTCAGTTACCTAGAAGGGGTTAATTTGATCTAGTCCTCTTTTCCCGCCCTGTTGTTACACCCAATGCCTTTTATTTCCCAGTTGCCATATGCCGCTCCAGCTTTGAGAAAGCGCATGCATGCGGAACATGTAAACTGATAGTCGGCATGGCAACCCCCTCCAGCACGAAGCTGTCTATGTAGTGATTGGCCGCACAGGCTGGCGGCGTCACGCGCAGGCTCGAGCATTGTGCTCCTCATTCGGAGCTAGCATCATCTTGTGTCCCCCAGCTGGACTCCATCCCCCGGCATGCACCACACTGCTCATTCAGAGCCCAAACCACCAGATTGACACGCTCGAGCAGGACACAGAGTGGCAGCGATCTGTCTCCTCCCTCTCTCCACTGACAGTGAGTGTTTCTAGGAACAGAGTTCCTTTCATCTGCATTTTATGAATTGTTTTTCCATCAAGCCCCGCTGAACCTCCCTCTCTAGATGAGGACATTATGTGATTATCAACTTCCTGACCCTCAGTAGGTTGGCGGCAGTGCAGATGTGTTGCTTCACAAACACATACTACAGGCGAGGATTGATTGCTAAAAGTCTGCCTATCCATACTGTGATTTTTTGTTACAATAGACTGACTTTTGCTGTTTAGATCCCAGGAGGGATCAGATGTCATTGTCACGTTTTTTTATATATCTTTCCGTAAATGACTTTTATGTTTTCTCAAACCAAGGTTTCATTAGTGCGCTGTCTCCTGCTGGTTGTTTTTTAATCGCCCATCAAAACCTGTGGGGTCCTTTCTATGACAATACCAAATATACACAGGTAAAATAAATAGCTGTAGAAAAATGTGTAAAAAAGGATCAAAACAGAAAAAAAAAAAACAAGACGTGGTATAAAAACAAAGCTAAACACTGCTATTAAAGATGTGGGGTCATCCCCTCCTATGTTCTCTCCCATCTTCCCTATAGACCCAGCTGAAGCTGAAAATAGATGAATGTGGGCCAGGGAAAAAATGCACACAGTTCTATCAAAAAATGTCCTTTTTGTAAGCCGTATCAGGCTCAATGAACGTGCAATCAGGAATAAGTTCCATAGATTATGGAATATAATATATAAAGTCAGGGATCCAAAAGATCAGATATATGTCCATAGCTGTAACAAATTTACCTGAAAGTGCAAGTATCATCCGCCATCTGGTGGTGCAGTCATAGGGAATAACAGAGACCCAGTGTGTGCCACTAGTGTCACGCTCTTCTTGGTCGAATATACAGCGCTCACTGGTATCCAAAAATGTCCTTTTTGTAAGCCGTATCAGGCCCTTAAAAATACTAAGCAGAGCAAGTTTAAACAAGACCTAGATGATTGGGCTAGTGGGGAGATTTTTAATCTTACACAGGGCAATCATCGCGCCAACGTAGATTTCCGTCTCAGATGGGTACCAAAGCCAGTGCCCCATCCTCTGATAGTGAAGAAGAATCTACAAACTCAGTGTCTTTTTTGGAGAAAGATTTGCTGGAGTTGGAGGACAATCCCCCCACCAAAGGAATTTTAAAGAAGGGCAAAGCAGAAACAACAGGCGGCGAAGGATCGCATGGCAAAGGAAGAAACAAAATACAACAGACGGGAAGCGAGATCCAGAAAGGGAACCACACAATAACCTGAAACCAGAGCCAGCGCCGTTAGGCACTTCCAAGTCTATAGACTACAGAGCTGGTGATCTTAAAATTGTAAATTTATCCAGTTTTCAACTTGAGAAGAGACATTTAACACTTCTCAATAGGGGTCTTTCTTTCTCTCCCTCTGCCAATATGGACCAATTTGAAATCTACAAGGACCTTAACCTGTTCCTTAGAAAGGTCCACTTTAGATCTCTATACATGGGTAAATCTACAAAATCAGATGCTACCCATGAACTCAATATTGAAGTAGCAATTAATCAATTAGAATCCTTATTGGAGGAGGGAGAACCCCCTCCAGCGATGATGAAATGCCTGAGACCCCTGAATGGAGGATAAAGCCACGTATTCGTTCCATGCTGCCCCAATTCAGAAAGAACAAACGACTTGGCATTTTTCTTGATTTGATACAAGAAGACCTTGCCAAAGTGGATTGGGAAGTTGATGCCCCAGGCAACCTTCCCCGGGATGAACATTGTGCACTTAGGGAACTTTGAAAGTCTGCACAAGTGGTCATCAAGCCTAGTGACAAGGTAGGAAACGTGGTATTGTTATCCACAGAGATGTATGAGTTGGAAGTACATCGACTTTTGTCTGATTCTTCTACATATATACGCCTGGACCATAACCCCTTTGGGGAACGGGTCGTACTCATTAATGAGAAATTGCTATGGGCCCTTGAATCTTCCCTTGTTACTAGGAAGGAGTATGAATATCTTAAGGTCATTGACTTTAATGTACCAGTATTTTATATTACACCTAAAATACATAAACAAATAAAAAACTCCCCTGGCAGACCGATTGTGTCTGCCATTAAGGGACCTCTGGAGAAAACTGGCAAGTACATTGATTTCCTCATAAAAGAAATGGTTGAAAGTCTCCCCTCATATGTCCAAGACACAGGGGATGTGCTCAATAAGATCTTGGATCTAGATGTCCCCGTAGGGGCCCTCCTCGTGGAGGTGGACATAGAGTCATTATATACTTCCATTCCCCATGAGTGGGGCATTCTGGCAGTACATCATTTCTTGGAACAACATTTCACCAATATGGGGGCACAAAATGAATTTATTTTGGAACTTTTAGAGATGGCTCTTAAGCACAATTACTTTATGTCCGCAGACCACTATTATCAGCAATTTAGAGGGACGGCCATGGGAGCTCCGTGGGCACCTTCATATGCCTATCTCCATCTAGGATGGTGGGAGGACACCGGGTATGCCTTGTCGATGTACCGCAGCCATGTGCATATCTGGCTGCGGTACATCGATGATGTTTTCATGGTCTGGTGCGGCACCCATTTGGAACTTCTGACATTTATGGAGCAACTTGGGACTAATACACGTAACATTAAATTGACTTATGTGGTAGACCCTGTGATAATTTCCTTCCTTGATCTATCCATTAGAATTGAAGAAGGTAAATTGGTCACCCAAACCTTCTGCAAACAGACTGCGGCCAATACTATGCTCCTTGCCGATAGCCATCATCCGCGTTCCTTGATTTAAGGGATTCCAATAAGCCACTTTCTCAGAATTCGAAGGAACTTCTCTACCCAAGAAGACAATTGCCGTGAATCAGAATCTCAATACCAGCGATTCCGTGAACGGGGATACTCCCATCGCACTTTAAAAAGAGCTAAAATGATCGTCAGAAAGAGATCTAGAGATCTGACCTCTTGGGGACAACTAAGTTTAGGAAAAGCAAGTCTAATGAACCAGTACGATTCATTACCCCCTTTGGGATCCAATGGCCTAAGATACGTGCCATCTTGACCAATCATTGGCACATCCTTACTAGATCCAAAACCCTGAAAACTATAGTGGGAGAGAGACCTCATCTGACAGCCAAACGAGCTAGAAACCTTAAAGATGGTCTTGTTGAGTCTGAGTATAAACGTCCCATCAGTAGAAACTGGCTCACGGAAATGCCAAAGATAAAGGGCATGTTCTCCTGTGGACATTGCGGTACATGTAAATTTGTCGACAGAACTGCCACTTTCCGTGATCTACTAATGAATATGTAACAAAAACTTTCATTAATTGTAGCACTACAAGGGAGCTCTACATTTTGGAGTGCCCCTGTCGTAAACTTTATGTTGGAAAAACCAAACGCCAACTGAGGATACGATTTGCGGAGCACTTAAAAAGTATCCGTCTGGAAGAGGAAACTCCTATAGCACAACACTTCATTGATGTTCATCATGGTAACCCCCAGAGATTAACTGTAAAGGGCTTTTTTGCCCTTAACATATCCCAACGCAGGGAGGACTTCAATACCATTTTATTGAGACATGAAAAGAGATGGATCTTCAGGCTCCAAACTCTGCAGCCACTAGGCCTTAATGCAGAGCTGAGCCTGAAGATCTTTCTGGAAACATAAGTATGAGAATCTGTACTCTTTGCATTTTTCATAGCCCCACAGTTGTGTACACCTGTGTTGGTATGACATAAGAGTTATAATATCTGGCAATATACTTTATTTCCTGTAGATCTTAATCCAGATACTTTTAGTGTACCTATTTGTCTATTTTAACCTTCTATTTTTGACCTCTGGTGGCCTAATATATAATGTATTATTATATATGAGTATAGATTTATCAGTTTGCATCCACTATTAGCTTAATTACAAATTTTGGTTGCAGTATTTTTATCCATCCACAAGATGGCGCAGAATCAAAAATTCACTGTTACAGGGGCACTTCTGTGACTGGTTATTTGACCCTATATTAAGTGACGATTGCCCCTCTGTACCTTGTCCAGTTGAAGTGCCATTTGAGGGCATGAAACGCATTGACCTAGCGTGGTCTAATGCTGCTGTCATCCCCTCCTGTGCACCCCCCCGCATGATCCCCCATCTTTACAGCCGTTTTGGGCATTTGCATAGAGACTTTCTGTTCAGTCCTCACTAGATTGGTGCATTCTCTACTCAGAGCTCCCGCTGCTGGATACCAACGGAGACTCGCTCCTTCTGAGTTCACCTGTGACGTGGATAGACTCAGGATGTGTGATCCATGAGATCCATGCTGCATAACTTTTGTGTGACCTGCAACTGCTCCGCTCCACTCGGAATCTGCTCGTTTGTCTCTGGATGGTGTCTGAGCTAATAGCGGTATCGTTCCGCCAGGATCTCCATTGAAGTCATAGCAGTGAGCATTGTATATTCGACCAAGAAGAGCGCGACACCAGCGGCACACATTGGGTCTCTGTTATCCTATATGACTGCACCACCAGATGATGGACGATACTTGCACTTTCAGGTAAATTTGTTACAGCTACGGACATATGCCTGATCATTTGAATCCCTGACTTTATACATTATATGCCACAATCTATGGAACTTATTCCTGATCGCACGTTCATTGAGCCTGATACGGCTTACAAAAAGGATATTTTTTGATAGAACTGTGTGCATTTTTTGCCTGGCCCAAATTCATCTATTATCAGCTTCGGCTGGGTCTATAGGGAAGGCGGGAGAGAACATAGGAGGGGATGACCCCACATCTTTAATAACAGTATTTAGCATTGTTTTTATACCACGTCTTTTTTTTTTTTGTTCTTTTTTTTAGACATTTTTCTACAGCCATTTATTTCACCTGTGTATATTTGATATTGTCATAGACAGGATCCCACAGGTTTTGATGGGCGATTCACCTGTGGAGTCTCTCTTTATCGTTTAAGATGTTTGCGTGAGAGAGGTTGGAGGCGGCGTCATGACGTAGGAGCCGCTATACGCTGATCTCCCGAGATCCCCACTCTCTCTCCCTCTCACTACGCTCTCGTTGATGCGGGGCTGGGCGTGACTTCCCTGGCCCGCGGAGAGCTCCAGCAACGCCGCGGGATTCGAATCTCGCCGCGGCGGCCTCCGCGATCTAGGCATAGGCGGACAGCTACCTCTCTCTCGGCGAACCGGCGGAGGATCGGATGGATGCTCACCTTTCGATGAGGAAGGCCCTTTGATCGGCAGACAGACAGACAGCTGCATCTGAAATTGGGTGTCAGGAGAGGAGCCGTTTATCCAGGGATCTGTGTCTGCGCATGTCGGCGCTTGGCGGTCGGTCTACGATGACAGCGGTAAGACAAGCGGCCTGAAGGGGAGGGAGGCAGCCCAAAGCTGGAGGTGGTTCAAAGACACTATACCCGATAGGAAGAGTTCTGTCCCCCTGGTTATAGCTCGGGCTTACCTGTGAGTATCTCCCCTCCCTCCCTTTTAATGATATAAGAAGGCTGCCACCTAAGGTCTATCTTTGAAGGACAGTGTCTCTTTGCATATTCTAAATGTGCCGCTGCTATAAATGTGAGTGGAGAGGAGAAGGGGAAGCCATAATAAAAGGAAGAAAAATAATTTGCTTGCTGATGGAAACTCGCTTTAGCTGCCAGACCCCTTCCTTTTTCTAGTTGAAATTACAACTGAACTTTCATGCATATAATTTAAGGATGAAGTGTGCGCTGCTGTGAACAAAGGAGGTTGGATATATTCTGATGCTTGGTTATCTGACGCAAGAGTTTCTTTTGCAGGAAAAACTTATCTAAAACCTCTTCTGGTTGTGTGACCGTGTAGTTTGCCTCCTTTTAACACTTAAAGGACTGAAATGTGAGTGGAGATGAGAAGGAGAGGAGAAGGGGAAGCAATAATAAAAGGAAAAAAAAAAAATATAATTTGCTTGCTGATGGAAATCTGCTGTAGCTGCCAGATCCCTTCCCTTCTCTAGTTGAATACAAAATTACAACTGAATTTGTATGCATACAATTTAAGGATGAAGTGAGCGCTGCGGTAAAAGGAAGAAAAATAATTCGCTGGCTGATGGAAACTCGCTTTAGCTGCCAGACCCCTTCCTTTTTTTTTTTTTTTTTTTTTTTTTTTTTTATACAAAATTACAACTGAACTTTTATCCATATAATCTAAGGATGAAGTGTGCGCTGCGGTGAACATAGGAGGTTGGATATACTCCGACGCTTGGTTATCTGACACAGGAGTTTCTTTTGCAGGAAAAACCTATCTAAAGCCATAATAAAAGGAAGAAAAACAATTTGCTTGCTGATGGAAACTCGCTTTAGCTGCCAGACCCCTTCCTTTTTCTAGTTGAAATTACATCTGAACTTTTATGCATATAATTTAAGGATGAAGTGTGCGCTGCTGTGAACAAAGGAGGTTGGATATATTCTGATGCTTGGTTATCTGACGCAAGAGTTTCTTTTGCAGGAAAAACTTATCTAAAACCTCTTCTGGCTGTGGGTCCGAGTAGTTTGCCTCTATTTAACAGTTAAAGGACTGGATACATGTTTTTCGTCTTTTTTTGATTTTGGGGTGGGAGAACTTGTTATCAAAGAAAGACCCACTTAAAAACCTTTTCTGGCTGTGTGACGGTTTTGACTGTTTTTGATTGTCTCCATGTAATAGCTGTAGGACCGGACATATCTTTGTTTTTTGGTTTTATTTTTTTTTTTATTTTTTTTTTGTGTCTTTTTGGGGGGGAAAAGCTGCTATCAAAGTAAGATGAATTCAGCTTAACAGCTGTAATAATATCACTATCAACAACTTCTCACCGTATAGCCTATTACATTTTCGGTATACCATTAACAGCATGGTCCTTGATAGAGGATCTTTCCACGGCATGGAAAGCAGCTGAACTAGGTCCCATCCCCCCCTCCCTTTTTGTCTTTTTTCTTTTTTTTAGAATAAGGCAGCCGTTGATACTGTTATTCTTGATTTAATTGTATCTTATGACGGGTGATCTTGGGCCTTTGGGGGATCTTTAGTGGTTCGGACGCAGGTATACTGGATTAGGTTGAAGGTAGGAGGGAAGAGTGGGAAGTGGGGCTGATAGTAAAAAGGAATATCTGGCGAGCGTTAGATAAAGGGAGGAGGGTCTCCAACCCTGTCAAAATGAGGGGAAAGACAAGTAAAGTAAACAAGACAGTCACCCCGGCTACAAGTCCGGTCGGGATCCAAAAATATTTAGCTGCAAACTCTAGTATAAGAGAGGATGAAGGGACTGACAGCCCCAGAACAGATAAATCTATTCGCCCAGGCCCAAGTAGACAGAGGGGGGAAGAGGGAAGGGGGGTAAAAAATACCACGAGTAAGTCAAGCGAGATTAAAAAAAAAAGCGGGGTAAATTTACAGAATGTAGAAATAGACCAGAATAATTCCCGAGGGGAGGGGGAGGTGGTTAACAGGGAGACAGAAGAAATGATTCCGGATAGCCATAGAGAAACCCTCCAACCCCCACAAATCAGGGAGATGCTCTCTGAGATGTTCTCGAGAATGGAGATCTCCCTAAGGGCAGATATCGCAACAATAAGAAGTGATATAGGTTTGGTATTGGGGAGAGTTGAGGAGTTAGAAAACAGAGTTGAGTCTCAAGAGATTAAGATGGAGGGAATCTTAGAGCAGATAACAGCTCTCCGGAAATCAAATAGAGCAATTAGATATAAGCTGGAGGACCAAGAAAATAGAAGTAGGAGAAAGAATATACGGATAAAAGGTCTCCCCGAGTCATATGGTGGGTCGGCTCTGGGCGAGATAGCTCAACAGATTTTTAACCCTTTATTAGATAAGGAAGTCACAGCCCCTTTGAAAATTGATAGAATACATAGAATGACTCTACCCCGGGGGATTAGAACAGAAGCACCTCGAGACGTTATAGTGAGATTTCACAATGTAGTAGAAAAAATGCAGGTAATGAGAAGAGGGAGAACACAGTCTGGGGTGGTCCATGAGGGCACGGAACTGCAGATCTACCCTGATTTAGCGGGTGAGACATTGGGAAGGAGGAGATGCTTAAAACCACTTACTGAACTGCTGAGAGCGGCGGACATCCCATATCAATGGGGATTTCCTGCATGCCTCATAGGAAAGAAAGAGGGACGATCTGCAGTTCTGCGCTACCCTGAAGACCTCCCAGAATTTTGTGAACAGTTAGGTATAATCCCTGCCCCTCAGATAGAATGGAGTAGTGAAGATGTATTAGGGGCGGAAGGGAATAGTACCCGGGGGAGGAAAGGGCAGGGCCGACCAATCAGGGGGAGTCGAAAGTAGATTACTGGAATTGAGCTGAACTGATGAATTTGCACTGAGAGTTGAGGGGTGAGGGGGGGGAATTGGGGGGAGGGAGGGAGGGTAGGCGAGAGGAGTCTTGGGCAGTTTAAGGTTCAAGCTCCAGGGATACTATGGGGGTGAGGCGAACACAAACAGCGGCCCACCAATGCCATAGGCTTAACGGGAAGGGGGGTGTCCTACCCAGTCTCACGAGACGTTCCGTTATAGGACAAAGGGGGTTCTGGGAGGGGAGATGGAGGGAGGGAGGGAAAGGGAGGGGGGTGGTTTTCGGTTGCTTTTTTGGGCTCTCACTCGGTCCTCCCATGGGACTAGCAGGTACGGGCACCACTGGATCCACTAGACGCTTAGGAGGAAAGGAAAAAAGAAAGAAGAAAGGGAAAGAAAGAAGGGAAGGAAAGAAAAGGAAAAAAAAAAAGAGAAAAAAATAGGGAGGGGAATTATCCCAGTAGAGAGGTATGGTAGTCCTTAATGTTGTTACGTATAATGTAAGGGGTTTAAATTCAAAAAGGAAAAGATTCCGGGTAAATGACGAACTGCAATATATGGACGCAAATATAGTGTGTTTGCAGGAGACGCATATAACATGCACTTCTGGGGTTAGACTGAATTCGGCCAATTACCCGGTGTGGTTCTACGGGGATTCCCCATCCCCCTTCTCGAGAGGGGTTGCAATAGGGTTCAGTAGAACAATAAGATTTAACCTAGAAGAGCGACTGGTGGATCCGGAGGGTCGTTACCTATGCCTAAAAGGTATGCTGTTTAATTCTAAATGTACAATTGTTAATATCTATGCCCCAAACAAGAATACGGGTCGATTCGTGAAGAAAGTTTTGAATAAAATAGAAGATTTTAAAGAAGGGAAATTAATTTTGGCAGGTGATTTCAATTGGAGCATGAACCCCAAAATAGATACTACAGGGGTGGGGCCTAGGATATCTGAACATAAACTGAGGTCATTTTCAAGAGTATTAACTGCATACCAATTATATGATACTTGGAGAACACTGCACCCTAAAGATAGGGATTATACATGTTTTTCCTCGGTCCATGGTTCCTTTTCCCGTATAGATTATATCTTCCTGGAGCATTCATTTTTAAGGGCACTTAAGAAGGCTGAAATAAAGATAAGAACTGTTTCAGATCATGCTCCTGTGCTGATTCAGTTGGAGATCGGGGGGGACCATGGACCGAGGACGAATTGGAGACTGAATGAATCTCTATTACAGGACAAAGATACAGCAGAAAGGATTGAGCAGGAGATTATACAATTCTTTAGTCTGAATGACATCCCGGAAACATCTAGCCCTGTATTATGGGAAGCGCACAAGGCAGTTATAAGAGGCATATTAATAGGGATTGGTGCAGGGAAAAAGAGAGAGAGGGAGAAGAAGAAATCCCTATTATACGAGGAAATTCAGAGATTGGAACAGTTGGGGAGACCATGGGGGCTTCAGGACACCCAAGATTTAATAACAAAAAAACGTGAGTTAGATGATTGCTTAGAGCAGAATAGGAGATCGATCTATCATATTTTGGGAAGAGAAAGGTACCAATGGGGGAATAAATCAGGTAAATGGCTGGCTAGGAGGGTGAAGGAAAAGAAAAATAGAACTTTCATTCCAAACGTAAGAAATGCTGCGGGGGACTTACAAAATATGCCAGACGATATTGTTAACACATTCTTCACATATTATCAGGGCCTATATAATATCGGGCAACAGGATAAGGGTGAGAATCAAGTAGAGGAGGGAATAAAGGAATATCTGAATCAGTTAGATATCCCCAGGGCCAGGCAATTAGAAATGGAAGCATTAGAAACCCCAATAACAAGGGCGGAGGTTGAGAGGGCGATCAAAAATACAGCTAAAGGAGGGTGCCCGGGGCCCGATGGTTTCCCGATCTCCTACTATAAACAATTCCAAAAACAGCTAGTCCCAAGATTATGCGACTATTTTAATGCAGTGGGGAAGGGTCAAGCATTTCGTGAAGAAACACTTCTGACACATGTGGTCCTGATCTTAAAAGAGGGAAAAGACCCGGCGGCAGTAGAAAGCTATAGGCCAATTTCTTTATTAAATTCAGACATTAAATTGTTTGCAAAAATTATTGCAGAGAGATTGGGACCACATGTGCCAGAATGGATATTGCAGGATCAGGTTGGATTTATTGAGGGGAGAGAGGGTCGGGATAACACATTAAAGACCATTATGTTATGCCAAGAAGCGGTAAGACGGGGCACCCCTGCGGTGCTCATGTCAATAGACGCGGAAAAGGCATTTGACCGAGTGGGGTGGAGGTTCTTGTTTGAGGTTCTGGAAAGGTATGGAGTGGGGGACCGTATGAGGGGTTGGGTAGACGCCCTTTATACCCACCCTAAAGCTAGAATAAGAATAAACGGGGCCCTGTCCTGCCCCCTTGAGTTATTCAATGGGACAAGACAGGGCTGCCCGCTATCCCCATTATTATTTATACTGTCACTAGAACCTCTGTTGAGGGCCATTAGGATAAATTCAAACATTTATGGGATAAGGGCTGCTGACAGGGAGTTCAAGGTTGCGGCGTTTGCCGACGACCTTTTGCTCTATATTTCCAACCCTGGGTCTTCCATACCAGCACTAATGGAAGAACTATCAAGTTATGGGAAGGTCTCTAACTTCAAGGTTAATACATCTAAATCCGAAATTCTGAATCTGAATATTTCTATAACAGAGCAGAGCCGTCTTCGGTCTAAATTCCCCTTTAGATGGTGTGGGAGGGAATTGGTCTACTTGGGAATAAGGCTGACAGCAGAGGTGAGTGATCTGTTTGAGGCCAATTATATACCCTTATTAAATAAAATTAAACAGAATTTGGAAAGGTGTCAATATAAAGCTCTATCATGGACAGGTAGAATAAACGTAGTTAAAATGTTTATTTTACCAATCTTTTCCTATACATGCCAAATGATCCCAATAGTGTTACCACAGGTTTATTTAAATAAATTAAAAATCTTGATTAACAGATTTATATGGAAAAAAAAAGCGGCAAGGGTGGCTCGGAATACCCTGATCAGAAGTAAAGAAAGGGGAGGGTTGGCAATGCCGGATCTCCAAAAGTATTATGAGGCTATAGCAATCTCTCGAATACCGGACTGGATTTATAATAAAAAGGGTAAGGACTGGGCTGAATTAGAAATTAAGTTAAGTAGAAGGGATTTAGGGGAAATAGTATGGATACCTGCAAAACACAGAGAATTAGGCCCTAACACAAGCACACTCACAAAAAATTTATTTCAGATATGGGACACAATAAACAAACGACATAACTGGGAACACAACTCACCACTAATGCCACTACTGGACACTAAATTCTTTATCCCAGGTCAAGAGGAATATTTATATTATAGTAGCTGGGTTAAGAAAGATAATATTAAAATACAGGAGGTGATGGAAGGTAATAGGATGTGCACATATGAAGAAATTATAGGGAAATGGGGACATAAACCATTAGACAAATGGAGATATTTTCAATTATATTATTTTATTCAGTCTTTACCACAGCCACTACGGGGTATGGAACAACTTAGACCGTTGGAGAAGCTATTAGTGAACCGACAGTGCCTTCAAAAAAGAATCTCAAAATTTTATAAAATTCTAATAGAAAGAATAGAGCAAAATTACCCTCCCTATTTAGAAAAATGGGAAAACGAAATCGGGTCCTTAGGTGATGATGGCCATAGAAATAGGATAATTAGACGAACCTACTCGGTTACCGTAGATTCGCAAACACGAGAGATGTCCTATAAACTTTTAACAAGATGGTACATAACCCCACAACAAGGAAATAAAATATGCAGTGCGACCCCCCGGCTATGCTGGAGAGGCTGCATGGGGGAGGGGTCTTTTGCCCACATATGGTGGCTGTGCCCTAGGATACAGATATTTTGGGATAAAGTAATAGAAACTATTTTTGAAATAACAGGGGAAAGGATTAGGAGGGATCCATGGGTATGTTTGTTTCATGATATAGAAAAAGGAGAGAAGGAGTATGCGTATTCCTTGATACCCTCTTTATTAAATGCTGCTAAATCATTGATACCGCTTAGATGGAAAAGAGCTGACCCGCCCTCAATGAGGGAGTGGGCAGATAGGTTAGAAAAGACTCGAATCATAGAAGAGTCAATGTACAAACTGGATAACTTGGAGGAAAGGTACCAAAATAAATGGCGTCTTTGGGTATTGTTTGGTAAAACTGAAAGCTATCTGAAGAGGATTGAAAGCTAGTTAAAAGGAGTCCCATGGAGTAGGATCGAGTGAGGGAGGGGTGGGAAGGGGGGGGGGGGGAGGGAATAGGAAGATAACCTGTATAAGAAATGATGTTGTATTTAATATGTGAAATAGTTTATATATGAATCGTGGTTTTTTGTAAATTTTGGAAAATCCTATAAATAAAGAATTAAAAAAAAAGATGTTTGCGTGAATTTTCTAATAAAGTTTACCATTTTTTCATTTATTATATTTTTGAGCTTTCTTGTGTCCGCTATGGTCTCACATTCTCCCTCATTGTTTGCTTCTATAATACGTTTTTGCTCCTGGGAAGGAAGCCCATCATATTGACGGAATTATCCTTTAAATTGAATTAGATCTTTGAGTGGATTCAAGTGCTTTCTTTTATTATTTATTATGTTACAGGCTGGGTTCACACTGCTGCGGTGTACGAGATCGGATGTGATTTGCACCACACTGCAAATCACATGCGATCTCTGTGCGATGCGATTTCAGCCATACAGATAGTATGGCTGAATTCGCATCGCATCCGGCCCAAACTCGTACAGGACCCTTTTTTTGGTCCGCATCAGAATGGGATCACAAGGGGGTTCACACCATGCAATCCGATTCCTGTCTGAGTTTGCAGATCGCACTGCAATATGCAAACTGATTTGGAGGTGTCATTAACTTTTCACTGACACTCCCAGCAGTTCGCATAGGGCAGTGTGAGGCATGCGATGAGGGAACCCGCACTAGATTCGCTGCGTTCCCGCATCGCAGCAGTGTGAACCCAGCCACACGCTGAGGCAACATCATCAACATTTGCCCACAGCATCTCCTGGGACATAGTCTCAAAAAGGTAATCATCTCCAGATACATCAGAAAGAGAGTCTATTTTCAGAGTCCCGCAACTCCTCTGTGGGTACATATTTACACACAGTCCCTCTATCTACATTTTTCCCAGATTTCTCACCCGTTCCTGTCGTGGATTCCTCTGGAGTGATCTCTGGATCCGGTTCAGGCAATCTCTGAGGTGGGCCTCGACCATGACCACAGGAGGCTTTCACTTATCCCCCCTTCCTTTGGGCTAGTGCAGTGAAGTGGATAGTGGTAGAAGTGGTGGCTTCAGCAATGTCCACTGTTGTTCCTCCGATGGCAGTAACAGCATTATCTCCCTCAGGAACGCCCGGTGTAGCAGGCTTTGAGAACGTAGGCCCGACCGTAGGAGTGAATGTAGTGGTCTCCTCAGTGGCGATGCCCTTGGCCCAATCCATCTGGTAGGTACAGGGTGGCATGGTGGGTTTGCTCTACTGTGATGAGGTACTCCCCGCAGTGTAGGCATTGAACAAATGGATGGGGGTTTGCAACCAGTCCCTTGCACCTGTTACACAACATGCCCAAGGCCTTGACATCTCCTGTTGTGTACAGCATGAAACGCCCTTGAGGTTTCAGGTGAATTCCAGTGTCCGTCAATAATGTTCCAGGCAATCTGACACTTGTAGTGGTACCCCCAGGGAATATCCTGGGTCCTATAGCAGTCTGCATTCCTGGCATTCGGAACATTTTGACAACAAACAGATCCTTCACTCTGATTGTTTAGACACATGCATGGTCTCTCTTGAGTTGCGAGAGGTAACGGCAAATCCGGACTTAACCCCCACATGTAGCAATAACCCCCGAAGGAGCTGCTGGTTTTCTTTGGGCTTACCATTACCTCACCTGCTCAGTGTGTCCGTCTTAGGGGTCCCGTTGTAAAGTGGATTAAAGAATGTTAGCTCTGACACTTAGTCCTTTTTCCAAAGATTTATTTGAAAGAACATGAAGTTTTTGCAATAGAGGGTTAAGGGGGATTCAAGTACCTTGTAATTGCAGGTTAGAGGTATTTCCTTGATCCAGAGGATAAACAGCTTCCACAGGTTGGATCTAGCAACCACCGGATAGGCCTCTCTCTTTCACTGACCTAGCAGCCGGTGAGATGCTCGAACAAAAGTCTCTGCCACAGACTTGTCAGTATAACGGAATCTTTGTGCAATACTCTGCCACAGGAAGGTACAGCCACCAGCTTGTTGAGAAATTAAAGAACTGTCACACAGTACCAGTTTCTTTCAGCCAGTCCGGTGTTGGTGGTAGGTGACCTGCGATGCGTCCTCCAACTGGGTCTCCAGGCTCTTTGAGAGACACCAGCCTTGTTGCTCGGTCCTCTCCTGAAAAATTCCTCCCCTGGATTCTCCAGTTGCTTGGCTCCTCCCTGCAAGCAAGACAGCACAGGACCACCCCTGGATCGGTAGGCCCCAAGAATTTTGGGCCCACCCTTTCAGTTACAAAGCCGGCCCGCGACATAGAGAAAGGCAGCACACACCTCAGGCCAGGAGGGCCATGAGGTCGGGATAACAACCCCAAAAATATGGCGCCTGTACCTTAGGTACCCTTACCCAGAATGCACAGCGGGTGGACCACTCCCACTGGGCTATTTTTGAGTAAAAGGGGTAGCCAATGCATTCAGCCTGTTGCATTTCCAACACTTACCGGTGGTGACAGCGATACCCGCGGCCAAGTGGAAACTAGCACAACCCAGCTGAACTAATACAGAAACCAGAACTTTGACATAATTAGTCTGAGCCAAACTGCAGCTTCAGACAAACTTAAATTTACAAAAACAATAATGTAGCGCCACCCCCGTAAGAAATGCTTGATAATTTTAGGTTCTATGTTCTGCCTCTCAACCTCCAGAACAGTCTCCGTCCCTCTGGCACACCTGGTTAAAATAATTCTACTGCAGACATAAGGTAATAGGACGTCAGACTGTATCAGATCAAAAGAAACATAGGCTTAGGCTGGCACCAAGCACATTGGCACTAAAAAACTCTGAATCTACAGGCGTTTGATGATTTTTTTATCTGCCTGTAGAAGCACTTCTATTTTATTCAATGTGCCTTTGCACATTATGACGATTACAGGTGTTTAACCACTTTCAGACCGGACCATTTTGCTGGTAAATGACCAGAGGTCTTTTTACACTTTGGCACTGCGCTGCTTTAACTGGTAATTGCGCGGTCATGCAATGTTGTACCCAAACAAAATTTGCGTCCTTTTCTTCCCACAAATAGAGCTTTCTTTTGATGGTATTTGATTGCCTCTGCGATTTTTATTTTTTGCGATATAAACGTAAAAAGACCGCAAATTTTGAAAAAAAATGATATTTTCTACTTTTTGTTATTAGAAAAATCCAATAAACTCAATTTTAGTCATACATTTAGGCCAAAATGTATTCAGCCACATGTCTTTGGTAAAAAAAAAGTCAATAATTGTATATTTATTGGTTTGCGCAAAAGTTGTCACATCTACAAACTAAGGTACGTTTTCTGGAATTTACGCAGCTTTTAGTTTACGACTGCCTATCTCATTTCTTGAGGTGCTAAAATGGCAGGGCAGTACAAAACCCCCCCAAATGACCCCATTTTGGAAAGTAGACCCCCTAAGGAAATTGATAAGAGGCATGTTGAGCCCATTGAATATTTTATTTTTTTGCCTCAAGCGATTGAATAATGACAAAAAAAAAAATTTTTTTTTTTTTTTACACAAAGTTGTCACTAAATGATATATTGCTCACACATGCTATGGGCGTATGTGAAATGACACCCCAAAATAAATTCTGCTGCTTCTCCTGAGTATGGGGATACCACATATGTGGGACTTTTTGGGAGCCTAGCCGCGTACGGGGCCCCGAAAACCAAGCACCGCCTTCAGGCTTTCTAAGGGCGTAAATTTTTGAGTTCACTTCTCACTACCTATTACAGTTTTGAAGGCCATAAAATGCCAAGATGGCACAAAACCCCCACAAATGACCCCATTTTAGAAAGTAGACACCCCAAGCTATTTGCTGAGAGGCATGTTGAGTTTATGGAATATTTTATATTTTGCCACAAGTTGCGGGAAAATTACAAACTTTTTTTTTTTTTTTTTTTTTTTTAACAAAGTTGTCACTAAATGATATATTGCTCATGCATGCCATGGGCATATGTGAAATGACACCCCAAAATAAATTCTGCTGCTTCTCCTGAGTACGGGGATACCACATATGTGGGACTTTTTGGGAGCCTAGCCGCGTACGGGGCCCCGAAAACCAAGCACCGCCTTCAGGCTTTCTAAGGGCGTAATTTTTTGATTTCACTCCTCACTACCTATTACAGTTTTGAAGGCCATAAAATGCCAAGATGGCACAAAACCCCCACAAATGACCCCATTTTAGAAAGTAGACACCCCAAGCTATTTGCTGAGAGGCATGTTGAGTCCATGGAATATTTTATATTTTGCCACAAGTTGCGGGAAAATTACAAACTTTTTTTTTTTTTTTTTTTTTTTCACAAAGTTGTCACTAAATGATATATTGCTCACGCATGCCATGGGCATATGTGAAATGACACCCCAAAATAAATTCTGCTGCTTCTCCTGAGTATGGGGATACCACATATGTGGGACTTTTTGGGAGCCTAGCCGCGTACGGGGCCCCGAAAACCAAGCACCGCCTTCAGGCTTTCTAAGGGCGTTACAGTTTTGAAGGCCATAAAATGCCAAGATGGCACAAACCCCCCCCAAATGACCCCATTTTGGAAAGTAGACACCCCTAAATTTAGGGGTACACTAGTGAGACTAGGTAATAAATGGCGGGTGCCCTGAAACTATAAAAAAATAACTAACCAACCAGCGTCACCTGTAACAGTTATATGGTGATCACTGGTGAAAGGGTTAACTAGGGGGCAATCAGGGGGCTTTATGCGGTAGTATATGGGGGTCCCTGGCGCTATAAAAAGCTGCAGCGAACCTAAATACCTACCTGCCTAACTAGCGTCACCTGTGACACTAATACAGCGATCAGAAAAACGATCGCTTATTAGGCTGGGTTCACACTGGAGCGATGCGGGAACGCCACGAATGCGCGGCGGGTTCCCGCATCGCATGCCTCCCGGCGGCAGTTCACACTGCCCTATGCGAACTGCTGGGAGTGTCAGTGAAATGTTACTGACACCCCCAGATCAGTTCGCATATCGCAGTGCGATCTGCAAACTCGGATCGCATGGTGTGAACACCCATGCGATCCGATTCTGCTGCGGGCCAAAAAAAGGGTCCCGTGCGAATTTGCGGCGGGTGCGGCGAATGGCTGAACTCGAATCGCACAGAGATCGGATGTGATTTGCACTGCAGTGCGGTGCGAATCACATCCGTTCTCATAAACCGCTGCAATGTGAACCCAGCCTTAGTGACACTGGCGACGGGGGGTGATCACGGGGTTAAACCTTTATTGGGGGGGTTAGGGGGGTACCTTATAACTAAAGGGGGCTAACCCTAACTGCCCTAACAGTTATTAGTCACAAATGACACCCGCCGGGTGATCAGGGGGTTAAACCTTTATTAGGTAATAAATGGCGGGTGCCCTGAAACTATAAAAAAATAACTAACCAACCAGCGTCACCTGTAACAGTTATATGGTGATCACTGGTGAAAGGGTTAACTAGGGGGCAATCAGGGGGCTTTATGCGGTAGTATATGGGGGTCCCTGGCGCTATAAAAAGCTGCGGCGAACCTAAATACCTACCTGCCTAACTAGCGTCACCTGTGACACTAATACGGCGATCAGAAAAATGATCGCTTATTAGGCTGGGTTCACACTGGAGCGATGCGGAAACGCCGCGAATCCGCGGCGGGTTCCCGCATCGCATGCCTCCCGGCGGCAGTTCACACTGCCCTATGCGAACTGCTGGGAGTGTCAGTGAAATGTTACTGACACCCCCAGATCAGTTCGCATATCGCAGTGCGATCTGCAAACTCGGATCGCATGGTGTGAACACCCATGCGATCCGATTCTGCTGCGGGCCAAAAAAAGGGTCCCGTGCGAATTTGCGGCGGGTGCGGCGGGTGTGGCGGGTGCGGCGGGTGCGGCGAATGGCTGAACTCGAATCGCACAGAGATCGGATGTGATTTGCACTGCAGTGCGGTGCGAATCACATTCGTTCTCATAAACCGCTGCAATGTGAACCCAGCCTTAGTGACACTGGCGACGGGGGGTGATCACGGGGTTAAACCTTTATTGGGGGGGTTAGGGGGGTACATTAGAACTAAAGGGGGCTAACTCTAACTGCCCTAACAGTTATTACAGTCAGAAATGACACCAATGCAAAAAAAAAAAAAAAAAAAAAAAAAAATGACATTGGTGTCACTGTGACTGGGGGGCAGGGGTAATTGGGGGGGTGATCGGGGGGTAAAGGGGGGGTGTGAGTGTGCCTGGCATGTTCTACTGTGTGTGTGAGTGTTGGTGCAACTTACTGATCCGTTCTCCTCCGTGTCGGAACGAAAAATACCGACACGGAGGAGAGAATACATCACTTCCTCTCCTGTGTTTACATTACAGGAGAGGAAGTGATGTCACCGGGGATTTCTATTCGTCGGGAGCGATCGCGAGGGGGTGGCCATGAATGAATGGCCGTCCCCTCGTCCGGGATCGCTCCCGTACGAATTCCGACCGCCGCAGGCACCGGGCGGGGGCCCGATCGGGCCCCCGACCCGCGGGAGGCAAGGGACGTACATGTATGTCCTTATGCCTGCCCGTGCCATTGTACCGACGTACATCGGCGTGCGGCGGTCGGCAACTGGTTAAGAGGGACATTTAGAGGCAGGAAAAAAAAAACCTTAAGGATCGCGTTTTTTGGAGAATTTTATGAGCGGTAAAAATGCAAAACACTCCTAAACTCATGTTATCTCTAGCCAGCGTTGATTTTCAGTGTTTTTTCCCCAATACAGAAAAAAAAAAAAAAAAAAAAAAAAAAAAGGGTGTTGACTTACTGTCCAGCCTTTCCTGGCTTTGCTAACCTTGCCCAATGTCTCCATCTTTCTTTGTGAGAGCCACACGATCATACATGACAAGGAGAGAGGTCACACAACACCAATTGATTACATCTGTGCAAGCACATGCCGACCTCTGGGATAAGTCTCACCCTGATTACAAGGACAGGATTATCAAAAATTCATCCTGGGAGGAGATGGCATCAGCACTACTGCCAAACTGGAACACCCTTCGTAATCTGGGGAAAGATAATTGCAGTAAGTACATTTCCATGCAGTAGTATTTCTTATGCCCCATACACACAGTCGGAAATTCCGACAGAAAAAGTCAGATTGGATTATGTTGTCTGAAAATCTGATCGTGTGGGGGCTCTGACTTTTTCTGTCGGAATTTCCGATGAAAAAAGTTTGAGTTTTTCCGACAACAAAATCCGATCTGACTTTTTCCAATCTTGTGTAGAGCATTCCGACGCACAAAAAAATTTGGAAACAAAAGCTATTGGTTACTATGTAGTCCCGTCGTACTTGATTTATGTCACCTTGTTTTCGAACGATTGGATTTTTCAACAACTTTGTGTGACCATGTGTATGCAAGACAAGTTTTGCCCATAATCCATCCAAAATAAGACGGATTTTGTGGTCGGAATGTCCGACCGTGTGTATGGGGCATTACATATGCATTATTTATATGCATCTACTATGTAGAATGTACCTAATAGACCTTTTTTTTCTTTTGATAATTGACCTCACGCACTAGATGAAAAACCTTGCGTGACTGATTTACCGCAGAACAAACTGCTTTAACCACTTTGGCTCGCACACCTGTTTACCCCTTATGGACCAGACCATATTTTCACATTTCCGCTGTGTCTATTCATGAGTCTTTAACTTTGTAATCACTTATGATGCAAGAATTATACTTTTCTTTTGGGGGGGGGGGGGGGGGGGCAAACAGGGCTTTCTTTTGATTTTAAAGTCCTCCTGAGAATTTTATTTTTTATTTGCATTTTAAGGGAAAAAAAATAATAAAAGTTTTTAAAAAAAAAAAAATTTTAAATCAGTAATAATTTGTACACAAGTACCATTAGTGCGGGGAAAACATATACATTTTATCCTGCTGCTTGTTCTATTGCAACATTAAAATTACATTTTTGGTACACAGCATTTACATTATTTACAAGAATTTAAGTTATTTACAAAATAAATCTTTTTTTTGCATATATTTAATTTTTCTCATAATGCATCAGTCATTTACAATAAAGTCCTTACTGATTTAAAATAAAATAGATATACCACATATTTCCCTTAATGTCTTTCAGGACAGCACCTAATGCCGCGTACACACGAGCGGACTGAACTCCAAAGGACTTTCCAACTGAGTTCCGATAGAGTTCCGCCGAAACGGACTTGCCTACACACGATCACAACAAAGTCCAACTGTCTGGTACCCAGTGACGTACACCGGGTCCGACGAGACTATAAAACGGAAGTTCAATACCAAGTGCGCCACCCTTTGGGATCCTTCTGCTAATTTTGTGTTTACCTCGTGTTAGCAGAAGTTTGGTGAGAGACGATTCACGCTTTTCAGACTCGTATTTTTCAGATCGTTTAACTGCTGTTCAGTTTGTGCTTGTGAGGTTTGTATCTGGTTTTCAGTGCATGTAGTCAGTTCGTATCTGTATTTTGCAGTGCAATCTAGTCCGCTCGTTGCTGACTTTCAGCTCGTTGCTGACTTTCAGCTCGCTTTTCATAGGCCTTGCTGTTCCTCAGTGCCTTCTGTTAAGTTCGTTCTGACCAGCCGACCATTTTGAAGCCATGTTGCGTGTACGTACTTGTCGTCGAGTTCGTGCTTTGCTTGGGCTTGGTGTTGCAGTTCATTCTTCAACCCAAGACCAGTCCATGAACAGGGTGGGGAGGAGTTCATGGACGAAGAATTGGTTACTCCAGCGTGACCAGTTCTCGCACATGCCTTTGCTTTGTGAGATCCGGGAGAATAATCATGATGATTTCAGGAATTATCTCCGGATGACAGACCCCGTTTTTCACCGTCTGTTTGCTTTGCTGACCCCTTATATCAGCAGGCAGGATACCTGCATGCGGCAAGCCATCAGTCCGGAACAGAGGCTAGTCACTACGTTGCGTTACTTGGCAATGGGGAGAAGTCTTCAGGACCTCAAGTTCTCGACAGGCATCTTCCCCCATGCTCTGGGAATCATCCCAGAGACCTGTTCTGCCATCATTCAGGTCCTGCAGGAGGACTATATTAAGGTAAGATTTATCATTTAACATCACATTTTATTGTCTTTAATGTTTGCTAATGTATTGTATTTCTTTCCTCAATCTCTACCATGATTGCAATATGCTGTGAATGTCCCCTTTGTCCTTATGCATGCTGTAATCTTTTAATGCTCCTTTTTTGTCTTTCATGAATATTTGCCTTCACTAACCTCACCAGCATGCTATGGTGGGCCCATATCCACCTAATCTAGTCACTTAACAATGTCTTTTGTCAGCTCCATTGTAGTGCTTTATCCTAAACACCCCCTTAAAAAGTGTCCAAATGGTGTGTGTGTCCTTAACTGAATCCCCCCCCCTTAATATTAGTCCAAATGGTCTGTGTGTCCTTAACTGAAACCCCCCCCCCCCCTTAATATTAGTCCAAATGGTCTGTGTGTCCTTAAATTAATGTTGAATTATATATTGTAGTTTTAAACCACTTCAGCCCCGGAATGATTTACCCCCTTCCTGACTATCAGCACTTTTGGCGATTTTGGCACTGCGTTGCTTTAATTTAGAATTGTGCGTCCTTGTAACATGGCTCTTCTACTAAATTTACGTCATTTTTTTAACACAAATAGAGCTTGATTTTGGTGGTATTTCATCCAAAAAAACAGGTGATCAAACACCAACAAAAAAAACACCATTTTGAAAAATACACATTATTTTTCACTTTTCGCTATAACAAATATACACCCAAAATATATTAACCATAATATTTTTACATCATTTTATGCCGATACGTATTCTTCAACAAATTTGATTGGTTTGTGCAAAAGTTTTAGCGTATACAAAATATGGTATAGTTTGATGGCATTTTTATTATTCAAATTTTTTTTAACTAGTAATGGCGGTGATCACCGAATTTCATCGTGACTGCCACATTGGACAATTTTGAAACATTTTTGGGCCCATTGGCATTAATACAGCGATTAATGCTAGAAAACTGTATTGATTACTGTAAAAATGTCACATGCAGTGAAGGTGTTAACCACAAGGGGGCGGAGGAATGGTTAAGTGTGTTCTGGGGGAGTGTTTAACTGTCTGAGGGATGGGCTAGCAGTGACATGACCCTGATCACTGCTCCCGATGACAGGGAGCAGACGATCAGTGTCCTGTCACTAGGCAGAAGGGGGAGATGCTGTTTACATCGGCATCTCCCCATTCTTCAGCTCCGTGACAACAATCGTGTGTATCCCAGTGGCAATCGAGTCTGCGTGTTCCACGGCACGGTCACGGAGCTTGCGGCAGGCGCGCGTGCATTTCAAAGTAACGTATGGGGACGTTAATTTGCCCAGCCGAGCCATTCTGCCAACATATATTTACTGACAGCAATTGCCAAGTGGTTAAATAAGCTTTTTTAAAAAGGTTATACTGATGTTGTTAAAGAATGTTTGTTTTTGTTATAATGTACTTGCAATGGTAATGTGCAAAAGTACTTATTTTGTTTTTTTCTGCTTTGACTCCCCAGTTTCCTTCAACGCCACAGGAATGGCAAACTGTGGCATCCCATTTTGCCACCCGTTGGGACTTTCCCAACTGTGGAGGGGCGATACATGGGAAGCACTTCCACATCGTGCCACCACCCCATTCGGGGTCATACTATTACAACTATAAGGGGTTTCATAGTATTGTGTTAATGGCGGTGGTGTCGGCACAATATGAATTTCTGTATGTGGACGTGGGGAAGAATGGCTGGATGTCGTATGGAGGAGTCTTCGCCCAGACGGAGTTCTACCAGCGTCTCCAGACTGGTGGCCTGGGATTGCCACCTGATACAGATAATGTGGAAGGACTCCCCCTTGTCTTCATTGCAGATGAAGCCTTCAGTCTGGGCGAGCACCTGATGAGGCCATTCCCCCAAAGGACCCTCATCCCCGAGAGGAGGGTTTTTAACTACCTGCTGACCAGAGCGAGAAGAGTTGTGGAAAATGCCTTCGGAATAATGGCCAGCCGGTTCCGCGTTTTTCTTACTCCAATACACATGGCGGAATACAAACAAAATCATCTTGTCCTTACATGTTGCATCTTGCACAATTATTTAAATAAGAACTTTTCAAATTATATTTCATCATTTGGGCCTGAGGCCGGACTTGTTCCCAAAAATAATATGACGGGCCTGGATACGGGCCGTACTGGCTTGGCCCCCCAAAGTGCCCGTGAGGTTCGTGAAAAATATGTGACTTATTTTAACGGTGGAGGGGCCATTGCAATGCCACACAATGTTTAATTTTATAAAATAAAAAAAAGAAGATAAAATCTTGAAATGTTTTTTGCTTGCTTTTCGTTTGGGCTGTCTCCTATGTTCTCCTAGTGCACTTGTAGTGCCAAGTGTATTTTCATTTATTAAATAAGGCCCATTGTCACTGGAAACACCAAATCACTTTTACCAAACTGGTATTGAGCATTGAAAGAAGACGCCACACATTGTTGATTATAAAACTTTTTATTCTGGCCACATTCACATGTGCCTTTTAATATAAATTTTTGGGATAAAAAATGTAATTTTTGTCTTTTTCTAACCTTTAATAGAAATGGTGCTTTGAAATGGGTCCCTTTCCCCAACCAGAACATCACCTAAAATAGATGAAAAAACATGTCTTTAGAAATATGTAGGCATACATTCATTACCTGAAGCTGTGGTGTCAGACACTTACCTGGTGGGGTGCCCATCTCCACTACTTCCTCCACCTCTCCTTCCTCCACATGCACATCCACGGGGGGGATGGGGCTAACCTCCCATTCATGCTGGCAAGGTCGGCGGTCCCTGGTATCCTGCTGTCTGAGTCTTTTCTCCCCTATGAGAATTAAACAAACAAAAGGTTTGTTAGCAGAATAGAACACACCTGAGCAACAAAAGGGTGGCCAACAATTGTACTTGTCAGCCATGCTCAGTGTGTGAATCCATAATCCCACAGGTAGAAAAACATGACAAATACTAAAAGCAAGGGTCGCTACCAGCTGCGGGGATGGAAGTAATCCAACATTTTTATGTGGTCAATTTGTCTGAGAGATCTTTCTCTTCTGCCGACATTGCTTTGTTATCCAGGGGTTCAAACTTCTGCCCTACCAATCATTTTAATTTGTTTGGAACAATCTTGGATATGAATAAACTAGCTAGGACTTTAACACTGCAAAAACATTATTTTGAATCAGCGGAATTGACCAATTGCCCACCAGCGGATAAGACAGCAGTCGGTGAGTCTATCCCCCCTTCCCCTCAATTGTTTAAAGATGTGTGTGCCATTATGGACCTTATTGAATCAGACACTAATATAGACAATAATGATGTCCATTGTGGTGCAGTATCATTTAAGATGAAATCTGACTTTTACCCAGTGAACTCGAGAGGCAAGGATATGGACATGTACCACACTTTGAAAGGGATTTGACTGTTTTAGCACACAGTATTTCAAAGAAATCAGTGGATAATCTGTCTCATGATGAAAAAATGTCTATTGAGAGTCTGTGTAAGGATGATAGCATTGTGATTAAAAATGCCGATAAGGGGGGTTCGGTGGTTGTCATGAGTGCAGCCATGTATAGAGAAGAGGCTGCGAGACAACTATCGGATCCCTTGACTTACCGTAAATTAAGAGGAGACCCCACTGATTGCTTTAGGGCTGAGTTGTCCTCTTTGTTGAATTGTGCTGTTTCCATGGGTTTATTTACAAAAAAAGAGAAAGATGTTTATACCCAAGTTTCCTGTTATCCCCATTTTTCATCACCTTCCTAAATTACACAATGGGTTAACCCCTCTTACAGGTAGACCAATTGTGGTGGGTATAGATTCCTTAAATGAGAGATTAGGACAACGGGTAGACCAGCAGCTACAGCCATTAGTGGCGGAATTGCCAGGCTACCTATGTGATACTAAACAACTCTTGTCCAGGCTTAATGGTTTGATTTGGAATGGGGACTACAGTTGGATAACATGTGATGTTTCTAACTTATATTCCTCAATAACACATTCTCTGGGCTTGCAGGCAGTGTCTTTTTTTTCTTAAAAAGATCAGGAAAGTTTTCCCTAGCCATACAAGAATTTATTATCATGAGCTTAGAATACCTTTTGACACACAACTTTTTTATGTTTGGGGACTTTTATCTCCAGAAGTGCGGGGCCTCTATGGGAGCGAAGTTCTCACCATCCTTGGCTAATTTGTATATGGGATGGTGGGAGAGGTCCCACATTTTTGGACCGGAAAGTCCCTGTCGAAGGGACACTGTATAGACGATCTCCTGTTTATTGTCTCTGACCCTCACACCAGTCTGGGTCAATGGTTAGAATATATGAACGACAACGATCTAAATTTAAAATTTACTGGTCACCATGATCCAAAAACCATAGAATTTCTGGCTGTGAGGCTCACAGGAGACAATCATGAGATCATCACAAATCTATACAGGAAACCGACAGTGGGCAATACTCTTATCTGCAGATTCCAGCCACCCATCTCACACCATTAAAAGAATTCCGGCAGGCCAATTTTTGAGATTAAAAAGACTATGTACCAGACAAGCAGACTTTGAACAGGAGGCACTACAGATGTCAGCTACATTTGAAGCCAGGGGTTATTCCAGGTCAACTATTAATAGGGCTTTGTCCATTGCCAACAAAAAATCCAATCTGTTAATTTACAAACCCAACAGACATAAAAATTCAAATAGAGATCACTCGATTCCAACCTTTTCTACTTCATATAGAGCTGAGTTCCATAAGGTCGCAAAGATAGTTGCCAAATATTTACCATTATTGTCTAACGATCATGTTTATTCTCACATTATTGCAAAGGGAATATGTACAGTGTCAAGGAGAGCACCGGCTCTGGGTGGATTATTGACCCCCAGTCTTTACCTTAGTAAAAAACCTGCTACACATTGGCTACAGTTCAAAGGAACATATAAATGCGGTAGTCGGTCTTTCACGTGTTGCCCTTTTATAAAAGGGGGGGACACTGTTACTTCCTCCTCTACGGGTAAATCATATAAAATACAGTCTTCTATAAACTGCAATACACGCTATATAATTTATGCCATTACGTGTACTGCTTGTTCTATCCAGTACACAGGCAGAACTACTCGCAGATTGAGAGATCGTCTTCACAACCATCTCTATGACATAGAAAAAGAACATGCCACTAACGTAGCTCGCCACTGGAACGATGTCCATTCAAGAGATACTTCCAGCCTCAGTATTCAAGGTATAGAAAAAATTGTTAAACCACCTAGAGACAGAGCTAAATTCAGTATGCTGTATAAACAAGAAGTCAGAAGGATTTTCAATTTTAAATACTAGACGCACCACAGGCTTGAAGTTTGAGTGGGACGTCTCTCACTTCTATGAATAAATGTACTCTGATACGTATATATTCATTGATTCATAAGTAATGTGATTTTGCAAGAAAAAAGTTTTTGTAATTACATACGATTAATGTGATTTGTGTGATTTTGATACGTATATCTTCGTTGATTCATAAGTAATTTAAATTGATAAACATCTTTATGTTATGCAATTTTGCTACAAAAACGTTTTTGCAATCGCATACCATTAATGTGATTCATTCGATTTGTGCGATTTTTTTTTCGCGACTTTGCATTGAATGAGTCATTTCTTTATTCTTTCTATACTGTGATATGAAATATGCATTGCAGAGAATCCTTTATGATTACTACTCTTATTATTATCCATATTCCTCTTCAGATTTCTGAGGAGGTTTTATTTATGGTTTGTAGTTCTCCACTTATTGTGCATGCACTATTATTGTGCATACAAAACATGGCATAACTTTATTACTTGATTTTCTCAGGGTCCTTCTTCACGTTTTTACGGTTCTACGTAAAAACTTTTTTGTTTTCCATTTTTTTACATACACTATTTCAGTGCTTCTCCACATAAGGGCTATTCTGACATTGTTTTGATATTAATTAACCTGTTGTTTGTATGGAATTTTTGGTATGCGTAATATGCCTAGTGTTGCGAGCACTGGCTTTACCTTTGGGTGCTTGTATTTATATGGAAATTATGATATATACTTACATATTTTTATTCAGTTTATTATATGGATGTCATTAGCACATTTTTTTTGGATCTGTTCAAATTTACAGGTGCCATGACAATATGCATGGATGCTATATATGTTATTATTTATTCATTTTGATATAGTTCCAATAATGATAGTGAAGTATGCATAGTTGTGGTAATTTTTTCAGCAGATAATGTCCGATAAGATACTTTTGATATTGAAGCTGTCATTTTGTACTAGATCCAGGATTGTTTTACTATTTATTTCTGTTTTTCTACCCGTGGGATTATGGATTCACACACTGGTGTCCATTTATGTAACAGAGATATATATATATATATATATATATTTGTGTGTGTGTGTATATATGTATATATATATATTTCTCCTCTCAGCCAATCAGAAAGTGGGTCCTGAGACCCGACAACCAATTGGCCGAGGGAAGAAGAGATTCTATTGGCCGCCGAGGAGGAAGGAGAAGACCCAACGGAAGTTGAGAAGGAGGAGGTGCAGGGCGATTCGGTCCCCGGAGGAAGCGATGCCCACAACCTAGATGGGGCAATTTCAGGGCTGGTGATTAATGCCGCGTACACACGATCGGAATTCTCGTCGGAAAAAGCTCTGATGGTTTTCCTGATGGAATTCGGATCAAGCTGTCTTGCCTACACACGGTCACATCAAATTCCAATTGGGACTAGAAAAAGGAAGTTCAATAGCCAGTAGCCAATAGCTTCTGTCTCGTAGTTGAATCTGAACATGTGTGATTTTTGGCATGTCGGAATTGCATACACACGATCGGAATTACTGACAGAAAGTTTTTCCGTCGGGAAAATTGAGCATGCACAGGGTCACATTTTCCGATGGAAAGCTGTCATCGGTCTTTTTCTGGCCAGAATTCCGATCGTGTGTACGCGGCATAACCGACCGGGGGGGGGCTACATGTGACCTGACCGACCAAGTGGGGGGGTGGGGTGGTGGTTGGATTGTTTGCTGACACCCCCCCCCCCAAAAAATGCCGCTATTTTAATATAGACTGCTAGCACCCAACTCACTCTATCCGTTTATGTAACAGAGATGAGCTGTGATCCTGTGACCATTAGCAGTTTATCAAAGTAATATCAAAAGAGAACATGTTCTCCGTTGATCTTCACAGCGTGCAGAGAAGCTGTCATTAAGGCCCCTTTCACCCCAAGGCGTTTTAGTGCTAAAAATATCGCTATTAAAACGCTCTCCATGCATCTCAATGGACCCTTTAACACAAGGCGAGGCGCTGCGCTGGCGGGGCGTTGAGAAAAGTCCTGCAAGCAGCATATTTGGAGTAGCTTTTGCGTTGAAAAAAGCGCTTCAAAAAAACTCTCCATTGAAATGAATTGAAAGTGCTGTAAAAATGCCTATAATCCACCCTGAGCTGTAGAAAAGTCACATGATCTCACAAAAAAGTAAACATGTAAGTAGAAAAAGAGAGCATCTACAACAACAGGACTGAAATTGTGGAAAGGTCAAAATGATTTCCAAGCAAAATCCTAGAAAAATTAAGATTTGAAGTAAAACAAGACACTGCTTGTTTTACACAATCTCACAAACAAAAGATAAACATGCAAGCAGAAAGATAGCATCCACAACATCAGGACTAGCTGTGGGAAGGTAACATGATCTCACTGAAGTGTAGGATGCTGGGAAATCAGGAAATCCTGTTTGTAGAGGTGGATAGGAGCTAAAATAAGATGGAGGAGAAGAGACCAGCGAGAACAAGAAGCAATACCTGAAAATATGAAAGAAGCAGGAGTATGAGAGCCAGAGGAGTTCATCAGCACCATGAGGGGCTTCCCAGAACTATGGGATCTGAAAAATGACAATTATGCAAATCGAAACGGGAAAAATTAGACATGGAACATTGTGGCACAGAGGTATATACCAGAGTGGGAAAAAATGAACAAGAAACAAAAAAGCAGCAAACTTAAGTACCAGAACTATATCACCCTCCCGCTCCCACTAGTCCCAAATCCCTATCCCGCTCCCACTAGTCCCAAATCCCTAACCCTAATCCCACTCCCACATCCCTAACCCCACTAGTCCCAAATCCCTAATCCTACTAGTCAAAAATCCCAAATCTTTAACCATAATCCCACTCCCACTAGTCCCAAATCTCTAACCCTACCCCTAATCCCCCTCCCACTAGTCCCAGACCTCTAACCAGGCCCGGACTGGGACAAAAAATAGGCCCGGGCATTTTAGACTGAGCAGCCAACCTTTCCAGGGACCGGGGGGAGGGGGATGGTGTTCAGTAGACATTAGCGGGGGTGGCTGGTGTTGGTCCTCCACACTGTAATGTGCAGGGACACTGTGATATAAAAGGAACTGCACTAAAAAGGGGCACTGCAATGATTACAGTGCCCTTTTACAGGGCATTCCCCTTTATATTATAGTGTCCCAGTCCTATTGTGGCCATGCCAGTACTGTCTGTCTCCTATTGTGTCCATGGCCCAGTGACACTGACCTGCTCTCTGGCGGTGCGGTAGAGCATGTCTCTCTCTCTCTGGTTGTGCAGGTACAGCGTGGCTCTTTCTCTGGTGGTGTGGTACAGCGTGGCTCCCTCTGGTGGGCGGGTACATGGTGGCTGCCTCTGGTGCTGCGGATACAGGGTGGCTCCCTGTGGTGCTGCGGGTACAGGGTGGCTCGATCTGGTGCTGCGGGTACAGGGTGGCTCCCTCTGGTGCTGCGGGTACAGGGTGGCTCCCTCTGGTGCTGCGGGTACAGGGTGGCTCCCTCTGGTGCTGCGGGTACAGGGTGGCTCTCTCTCTGGTGATGCGGGTACAGGGTGGCTCTCTCTCTGGTGGTGCGGGTACAGGGTGGCTCTCTCTCTGGTGGTGCGGGTACAGGGTGGCTCTCTGGTGTGCGGTGCAGGGTGGCTCTCTCTGGGGGTGTGGTGCAGCGTGGCTCTCTCTGGGGGTGCGGTGCAGCGTGGCTCTCTCTGGGGGTGCGGTGCAGCGTGGCTCTCTCTGGTGGTGCGGTGCAGCGTGACTCTCTCTGGTGGTGTGGTGCAGCGTGACTCTCTCTGGTGGTGTGGTGCAGCGTAGCTCTCTCTCTGGTTGTGCTGGGGCTATTAGTTCCCCCAGCACAGTCCTCTGTTTCATTTGCCATGTCTCCTGTAGTAGCTGTTACAAGCACTCCTCAGCTTGTTTCTGGGTTTTCTCTTTCACCCCAGCAGAGTGCATGCTGGGGACTGTAGTCTGCTCCCTGCTGAGACCAATGGTGCCATGTATCTCTGGGACTACATTTCCCATGATGCCCCTCTAGTTTCTTCTGATTGGCCCTCTGTTTTGGCCAATGGGGAGGGAAAACGACCATACAGGAATGCCTTCTCTTCCTCTGCTGCCGACGTGAGAAGGGGAGGGGGAGCGAGGGGGGAATAGTGACAGCAGCAACTTTCCCCACCGTGCGGACGCCCATGGCTGGAGGAGGAGAGCAGAACTGTCAGCGCGGCGCTGAGGCTGAGCTGTGTGTGTGAGAGACACACAGCACAGCCCATGCAGTCGCCAGTTCCGCATGACACAGGCATGGCCGTATGGCGGTAGGCAAGCGGCGGCCATGGCCTGTTACCCACGATCAGGCCGCGGCCGCCGCTTACCCCCCGCTGTGCGGCCTGATCATCAACAGGCCACGGGCGGCCCCGAGCCCGGTCTGCCCTATGGCCAGTCCGGGCCTGCCTCTAACCCTAATGCCACTCCCACTAGTCCCAAATGCCTAGCCCTAATCCCACTAGTCCCAAATCCCTAACCCTAACCCCACTCCCACTAGTCCCAAATCTCTAACCCTAATCCCACTCCCACTAGTCCCAAACTCAGCAACATAATCATTCCGTAGTGATGTTTGTAATTTATTTGTTACATATATAAAAGAAAACAAAAATACATTTTATTATGTTTATTACATGACACAAATAATCAAACAATATTCAATATGTAATCTAATCAAAATACTATATCATACAAAAAGAGACACGAAGAAAAATTGTGGTTATTTAGAATAAAGAATCGTTCTAAGCTAATCAAAAATTAACGGTGCTACAACAAATACTGTATATACTCGAGTATAAACCGATAAATAAAATATTTTTTATTGAATTTTTCATTGACATACAAACTTGCCCACACAGGGGCCAAACATTATCCACGCAGGAGGAGATCCTCCGATGCAGCCGAGGACCACACCAGAGCATAACTTATAACATATATGGTAACTATCTTTGAATAGAAGACATATTTTTGTTAATTTGGGGATTGCAGAAAGGGTTAAATCATATCTCCCTGCCAGCTAAATTCACCAGCAGGGCTCATGAAATAATCAGCCAATTTATCTCTTGTTGTGAATCCAACTGTTGGACCTCGAACATGGACAAAGTCAGCTGGTTCTAAATTGTGGGCCAAAGTGTCCTCAAAATTGACACCATCTCTCTCTCGTACCAAGTTCTGTAGAACACATGCTGCTTTTATTACTTTCATAGAATTTTCAGATTAATTGGTTTGTGGAAAATTTTCCATTTTGTTGGCAAGTATTCCAAAAGCACATTCTACTAGCCTGCACGCACGGCATAGATGGTAATTGAACACTCTTCCGTGGGTCGAGATTCCTCTGTGAGTAGGGCTTCATTAGGTGTTCATTAATAGCAAATGCCTCATCAGCCACTAACACAAAAGGCATATCTGGATTTTCAGTCCCAGGTAGTGGTTTGTTCTCCGGTAAATCTAGTTTCTTTACAACTAGCCGCTTTCCAAACTTCGAATTTTGAAAAACAGTTGAATCTGCACAACTTCCAAATGATCCGATATCAACAAATAGGAATTTGTAGTCTGCATCAACAACAGCCATAAGAACAATTGAAAAATACTTATTGTAATTAAAATATCTGTTTCCACTCTGACAGGGTTTTATAACCCTAATGTGTTTTCCATTGATAGCTCCCAGGCAGTTAAGAAAGTTTGCTTTACTCTAGAAGCGATCGGCAACATCTTTCCATTTCTCTTTATTCGGTAATGGCATGAATTCTTTCTTTAGATTCCATATAGCATCACATCTTACCTTCACAATCTCACTAATTGTGGATATTCCTATGCGGTATTCATATTGTAGTGATGTATAGCTATTTCCAGTGGCAAGATATCTGTAAATAAAAATATGATATAATTTCATATCTTTCAGTTGAACAACTTAAAAAACGATGGAAAACATTGAAAGACAACTATAGGAGGGAGTTCAAAAAACAATCACAAATAAGAAGTGGATCAGGTGCCAAGAAATCGAGAGTTTACTGTCATTTATTGGACCTTCAATTTGTCAAACCTGTGATGGATCTGAGAGAGTAAGTATATATTCATGAAGAGTTATGTGTTTTATATATATATATATATATATATATATACACACACATACATATATATATATGTATTGTTTTTTTTTTTATATTTCTTTTCAGACTGAATGCAACGGAGGATGAGCAGGATACCGAGCAGCAGGAGGATGTGGTTGGTCCTCCAATGTCAAATTGTCCTTCATTTGAGGAAAATGAGCCAGGCAGTCTGATGGATAACGAACCGGAGCCAGCACAAATAAGAAAAAGAAAAACCAAACAGCAACAACGTGAGGATTTTGTGGAGGTGGTGAAGCAGATGTTGGCTGCATATCGCAAAGACATGGGGGACACTGCTGCCTTTACCCGAAGTTTAATTCCACTTATAGATTCGGTAGACAAAAATGGCAATGTGCAATGAGAAGTGAAATTCTTCATGTCATTGAAACATACCAACACAAAAGTTGTTCAACCTCCAGACCAGATGTGCAAAAGAGTGATATGTATACAAATTATGATCCTAGTAACATACAATATCCTGGCCCTTCCAACCTACAATACTCTGCTCCATCTTCTATCCAGTACCCCGGCCCAACAATGTATCCCATCCCACCTCCTCCCACCTATGACACTGCCCGTGTCCCAATGTATAGGGCACAGCAAAATCATCCTCACCCCCCTCGAGAGGAGTCCCATACCACCCCTCCCTCACATCACGATCTATAATATTATATTTTTTTCTTCTTAGATTATTATTGTTTTCATTAATATAACTTTCAATTTGTTAATAAAGATTATATTTACAAAATAATAATTATCAAAGTTGTTTTACTGTTGTATACTACTTTATTGCTATCTATTCCGTTTTTTTACAGTTTACAAATAAATATTTGTTTTTGCAATTATGTTGTCTTTATTCAATTCATGATATACTATATTAATTTGTCTACTTACCTTAGTGTTATAAGCAAACGTTCACATGGAGGTATAGACTCTCTGTAGTGGGTATCATGTCTCAATAAGGCAGGCGACAACATATCCAGAAGAAAGTCAAATCTGGGACAGAAAATAGGTAATATGTTTAGACTATTGTGGGTTTTTGATTTTTGGACTAGTGGGAGCGGGATTAGGTTTAGGGATTTGGGACGAGTGGGAGTGGGACTACTATGCATCGCATAGTAGCCCATTATGTGTCACTTACCTGACACAGGAGCCAGCGAAGTCACCGCTGTCCGCCGCATCCATCTTCTCGGTGGGGTCTCGCAGCTCCGCCGCTGTCATTCGGCAAAGCCGCGATGACGTCACTCCCGCGCATGCGCATGGGAACCGAGACGCGCGGCATCTTCGTTACCGAGGATGCCACGCTCAGTGCGCCTGCGTGCCGCTGTCTACGGCGCATGCGCATGCACAGAAAACGGACAGAAATGGAAATAGGAAGTTTATTGGCTTTCTCTGTCCACCTTGCCGGCAAGAGAGATAGGAATCACATCTCCCCCTGTATCATCAGCTCCCACATAAGCTGTACGCCAGGTTAGACACAGTATATATAAATTATATTTGTGTATGTGCATAGCTGTAATATATATACGTGTGTGTGTGTTTATAGACACACAGCCTGTCCATATGGGGTGAAGGAGCGCCACCCATGTGCCCGGCCCCTAATCTACATGCAGGGCACCGTATGTGTGGATTCCAAAGTTTTTTTTTTTAAGCCAATTGATTTAATTGTCTTAAAAAAAGTGTTGGTTCGGGACACAGATCACCCCGTGCCCACCCACTTATGTGACAATAGCAAACTAATATTTGCTATTGTCTTCCTGATTCTCCTCACAGCCAATCAGGAAGTGGATCCTGAGACCTGACACCCAATTGGCCGAGGGAAGGAGAGATCCTATTGGCTGCCGAGAAGGAAGGAGAGGACCCAAGGGAAGTTGAGAAGGAGAAGATGCAAGGTGATTCCGCCCCCAGAGGAAGCGATGCCCACAGCCTAGATGGGGTAATTTCAGGGCTGGTGACTAACTGACCGGGGGAGGGCTACATGTGACCTGACCGACCGTGTGTGTGTGTGTGATATATATATTTTTTTATATGCATGATAGTTAGCAAAATGATCCTACAATAAATCTTATATATATTATTATTATTGTTTATTTCAGACAGCATTAAAGAATATTGAGGAGACCATCCTACTGTTAGGCGTAACGGCTGTCGCAGCAGCAGCTGTTCACATCGCACTAGGATCACAAATGTTAGGCTCAAGACAGCCTTGTGTGTTCCGGAGACGCACAGTCCTGGATGAGCTGTCTGACAATGATGTCGAGGACATGTTTCGGCTGAACCGTCAGGGGGTCATGGAGGTTTACCACCTCATATCAGATGAAATTGAACCCTTGACAAGGAGAACCCATGCAATCCCTGCCATTGTCAGGCTATTGGCTGCCCTAAATTATTTAGCTACGGGTAACTTTAAGCCATCATGTGCTCGATCATTGGAATTAGTCATACCAGTCTTTCTAGATTCCTGAAATCGGTTCTGAAAGCTATCAAAAGACATGTGGATAGGTACATCCATTTCCCTAGAACCGATGACGAGTGGCAAGAGGTGAAGGTTGTATTTTTCTGACAAGGAGGGATGCCAAATTGCCTGGGAGCCATAGACTGTACTCATATTAGTAGCACGTATTTACCTTCCTCTTAACTGTCTTCCTATCTATCGTGTCCTTTCCCACAAACGCGGCTATTTTACATATAATCGCTGTGCTCATATTCTGCTGATATCACCACATAATAGGGAGGAGCAATTCCATAACAGGAAAAGCTACCATTGGTTAAATGTACAAGTGGTGATTGACTCCCACCAGCGCATTATGAGTATCAGATCTGGGTTTCCCGAAAGTTGCAACGGCAGCCAGCTCTTTGAACGATTCGAAAGAAGACAAATTCCAGAGGGCTGGCTGGTGGGTAAGCAAACTTACATTTCTTTATTATTTATGTTAATTAATTGTTAAATAGTACTTATGATATTTTCGTTTGTTATTATAGGAGACGCAGGATATGGATGTCGATCTTGGTTGCTGATGCCTCTGTCGAATCCCCAGACTGTGGCCGAGGTTAGATATAATAGTGCACATAGCCGTACCTGTTCAGTTATCGAGAGGACATTTGGAATGTGGAAAGCCACATTCCGATGCCTATCAAAAACTGATGGGTTTTTACAGCACTCTCTGGAATTGGTGTCAGATTGTATGTGCAATTCTACACAATATTGCTCTTGCAAACAATGTAGACTTGCACATCAATGATGATCTGCCACCAGAAATACCGCCTCTCCTGGCTGCCTCTGAAGATTCCTTAGACATAGGGAATTATGTACATCAGAGACTTATTCAGAACCATTTCAGGGTAATTATGTTTGTTGTTTTTTTTTTATTATTATAATTTAATGTTATGTGTTCTAGGATCTACAAAGAAGGACGACTAATTCGTTTTATGTTTGTGATCCTATCCCATTCAAGTGGACACCTGGCATTTTATATGCAAGTCTAATATTTACAATGATTTCTTTTTCATTTTTTACTTGAGGATGTAGAAGGGGGCAAGGCTTAGCCCCTCTCTGTGTGTCAATGGACACACAGAGCTGGCTTGGGAGCAAGCACACATGGGTGACCCCATAGCAATTGATTTGCTATAGGTGCACTCAGTGAGAGGAGGTACCAGAAGTGCAAGTGGGGTACCCCACAAGAGGAGTATCATGGCTGTTATGTGCAAAATGACAGAGAGTTGGTAAGTATTACATTTTAGTAGTGAACTTTAGTCTGCACTCCTGTGACCCACATTCACCTGACAATGGGCCATAGTCTGCTGTCGGTGAACGTCACTTGGCCGTTCCATACTTTGGCGGTACCCCGACTTCTATGTCAGAATCCACCAAGATTTTGGTGAGTAGATGAATGGGAATGTTTTAGATTACTTAGATACGGATCATTGGTTCTTTGGTCAATAAAGAAAGTACCGCAGGCTTCTCCCTTTCCATTCAAGGAGCATTTTTTGATTGGAGGATCTTTTGACGCCAGTCATCTCGATTTGGGCTATTTAAGGGAGACGCCAAAAGCCCAAACAGGTGGAAACTGTTCACATGTCTCCAGGATCTCGTTGTATCGGCAGAAAGACTTAGGAACTGAGATTCTTTTGGGTCTATGTATTTTGGACCATAATATCGTTGTAAGTAATAGCTATATATTTTTTTTATTCTTTCTATCTTTGAGAGAAGTGGTAAAGTAAGAGTAAAATTAAAAGTATCCTCATGGTCTCTTTTCTGCCTTAGGTCTTTCTGTTGATTGAGGGCTCATTTGTTGTGGTTTCTTTACACTTGAGCCACTTGACATGTGAAAAGGAGTTTTCTTTCCATCTATTGTTGAGTCTTTTTGACTCCTGGGCTTTGCAGTGCAGTGGTAAACCAACAGATTATCCTTTCGTTTGGTGCTGTCCTTTTTGGGCGGTTCTGGTGAAGGAGAGAGAAATGTCCCTTTGGTGTAAAGGGAGAACATGTGAGTAATCAAATGTTGGTGCTTATTGTTATATAGATATATTTTTTATGTGTATTTTTGGTCTGTTTTATATGCATTGTTTATTATGTGTTTACAAAGAGTGGCTTCCCTGAAGAAGAAACTAATTATATGCACTTTTTGAAACGCGTTGGAATAGCCGCTCGCTTGTCGTATATATTCATGCATATTGTATTGTAAAATGCATTATTGTATGTCAATATAATAATGTTATATTATGGACTTTTTATGTATATATAGTGTTTTTCCTCTTTTGTATTTATAATAAAAAATATTTATAAGAATTATATACTTTATATATTGCCTTAAAAATCCCATTTAGTTTTGAGGTATCAAAAATTTGGTCCATCCACTGCTTGGTGCTCAAGTGAGAGCTCGAGGGGCAGAGATAAGAGCTGGTAACTGACAATCACCACTCTCTGCACACAGAAGAGTGAGAACTGTAAGATCAACAGTCTTCGATCACTCAGTTCTCATTCTTTTAAGCATCAGGGGACAGATGCCTTATTAGACCGATGCTGCATCCAACAATGTGATTCTGATTAACTTTTTTTTTTAATTGTAAACTTTTGTTTTAATAGGCCCCCAGTAATTTGGATATATATCTTTTTAGGCCCCCAGGGCCATAAAATATATATACCGTATTTATCGTCACTGCCTTGGAGGGGACAGGGAGAGGGTAGGACGAATGCTGTCAGATTACCTACAGCAGAATGCACCGTCTGTATTAGGAAGTCTCATCTCCTAGGCTGCCATTAAATGACGGTCTTGTCTATAATAGAAGGCGTGACTTTGTATTAAAGAGGACTCCTTGTAAACAGGGGATTCTCCTGTATGTAATATGTCAGTGCTTGTCCAGCCCCCTCCCTGTCCCCTCAGAGGCTACAGATGGGCATCGATCAGGCGGCACTGACCCCAATGGTAAGCCTGCATTCATGGGGATGGTGAGGCTGCATTTATGGCAAAGGTGAGGCTGCAGATGAGCACTGATTAGACTGCATTGATAGGCACTATCCCTTATTTTGCTTCACACTTCTTTTTTTAAAAGGTAAGTTTTTATTATTTTCTATATCCAGATAACACGCCCAAGCTCATCCTTGGTCCTGAGTGTTGTTTGGGGATTCGGTGGAGGCCTTAAAAGATATATATCCAAAAAACACCACACACAGCCACAAAAGAAAGAGAATTATTGTTGTGCAGTGTATTAGTGCTTGTACGAACACAATTAGACCGAATTTAAATGGTTCAAAGAATGTCAGGCAAAATAGTTGGCCCTCACACATGTTCACTTTATGAGATCTTGCCCTATTTTAAAAACATTTTGGACACCCCTGATCTATATCCTCTATATGGATCCAAAAAATATATATTTTGCGTCCATCCAGAGGCTAGATCACCAGCTGGATTAGCCTCTTCACTTAACAATTAATAAGCAATGAATTGTCATGTCAACATTAATTTCTTGACCATGGAGCTTGTGGGGAACAGATGATATATTTAACTGAGGTTTCAATATGCACAAGAGTATATATGCCATATTTAAAATAAAATATTTTCCATTAATATTAATATGTACTATATTATGTTATTAAATTTACAGATGCAGAGCAGTTGAGGAAGATGGCAACATCAGAACCCAGTCACATCAGCCACAGCAAGAAGGACCCTTTACTGCCTGCATGCCCATTTTTCTCCCCTCACAACACTGTGGAGCAGGCTCATCGATTTCCACCTAAGCCCGGACCCCCTGGAGCACCTCCCGAATCCTCATTCTCCGCTTGCTTAACTTTTAGAAATCATCAGAGCCTCCAGGTTGATTAGCAACCTCTGTTTCCAGAAAAACAGGCTGTTGATCTTACCGGACTACTCGGTGGAGATGCAGAACCTCCAGAAGTTATTGGACCAAGTGAAGGCGGACTTGAGGGCTCACAACATCAGTAACAGCATTTTTTTCATGGCGCACTTGAGAGTCCAATTCTTCATATCTCCAAGGGAAGCCTCACGGTGGCTTGATTCCCTGCCCCCACACCATTGATCCATGGAACTGAGAGTTGCTTTTACAACTTACACGTTGTACTGTTTTTGCACCCTAATTGTTAGCACTAGCTTCTTACAACTATGTTTCTGCGCCCCCTGGCACAACTTACCCAGTACCCGGTTACTCAGAATAAAGTAGATGCACTTATCCCGGTGGAGGAAATATTAAAGTTGGTAAAGACTCTTCAGCCTGGCAAGACCCCTGGGCCCGATGGCATCCCGGTAGAATTATACAAAATGTATGCTGATGTCTTAAAAATAAAAATAATTTGTGATGTCTATAAAATAAAAATAAATGTTATTTTGATGAGTAACTTGAAAAACATGAAAATAATATTTTTTATATATATTTTGGGATTGGTTAGTAGGGGCCAGCTGTTGTGAAATTGACCCCACTACATAAAAAAGGGCAGATTAAATTTTTTTTTGTTCCCCCGGCCATTTCTTTTAACAGTGCTTGCTGGGATTCAACAAGATCGTTATGCCTTGTTAATTCTGCTATAAGTGAATTGCGATAACTTCGCTGCTCTTCCATTGCCTGATCTTGCTGTTGCTGTCTCCCTTTTAAATTTCCAATCATGGAGTTAAGAGTATCAGCTAACAGCAAAGAAGCATTATTGGCTTCCTCCTGTCTTTGGGCCAAGAGCTCTCTTCTCCTTCTCCCTCTTGGGACCCGTATGGGACCTGGTGCTGGAATGGAATTTGATGCCTGATGCCTACTCTCCTCATTATCTGCAACATAATATAAATACAATTATGAGACGTATTATTCTACAATAAAAAAATATATTTACTATCAGTATTATAAGGGTATCCATGGCATCTCTCTGCTGTTCTTCACAAATAACAGGTGGTTCTGAAAAAAAAAGGAATATTGTTTTTTTTTTAAAAGCATCATCGGAAAATTAGACATTTGCAATGCTTGTAATTAATCTAATCTATAGTTACCCATATTTGACGGCCCAGCTTGAGTTTCATCTGAATGTTGAATTTCAACAGGAACAAAAAAGAGAAGAAAATACAAAAGTGAAGAGAAGACTCAACTAAAAGAGATTGTAAAGGTGACATTTTGTTTTTAAATAACACGCATCTTTCTACTTACCTGCACTGTACAATGGAACTGCACAGAGCGGCCATGAACCTCCTATTCTTATTCAACCCCCCCCCCCCACTGGTGCTCCTGGCCCCTCCTGTCTGCCCAGTGCCCCCACAGAAAGCCGCTTCCCAAGGGATCACTTGTGAGTGCTTGCTCCCAAGCCCTGCTGCTACATCTATTACACAGACAGTAGATTTTGCCCTACCCCAACTTCATTGTCACAGGTTTTGATTGACAGCTTTGGTAGCCAATGGCTCCCAGTGCCCCAGGATAGCCAGCGAGTCCCAGAGGTGAAGGGAGACAAGACCTGCAGACGTGCATAGAGCTGAATCTAATGAGGGGAACGGGTAAGTTGGGATGCCAATGTCTAAACATGTTTTACCTGATTGCAAGGAATGTATTAAAGAGGAGGTCCAGCCTCCCCACAAAAAAATAAAAGTCAGCAGCAACAAATACTGCAGCTGCTGACTTTTAACATATGGACAATTACCTGTCCAGGAAGCCCGCAATGTCGGCACCGCAGCCAATCTTCGGATCATCTGTCGGGTGCAGCTGTCACAAATTCCTTTTGGCTTCCCAGACGGTCCCCTACTGCTCATGAGCTCTGTGCTTTCAGATCCGGTCATGAAGGCAGGAGGAGGGGGCGGCCCGGTCTCCCGAAAGTGGGGAACGGTACCTGTCAAAAACAGGTACCTGCTCCACCTCCCCCTGAAAGGCACCAAGGGGTAGACAGATAAGCAGAAGTTCCACTTTTGAGTGTAACTCCGCTTTAAGGTAAAAATTGTCTCTGCTTTAAAACCACTTAAACATCTTCATATTGTAGCACAGTTATGGTATTTTTGACATAGATTATCATCCATCTACATGATGGCATTTTTCACTTACCATTGATGCTACCACAATTGTCTTCATTTTCAATAAGAATTTGAGTGTTATCTGTAAAACACAACAATCATATAAAATGTAATTTGGTTCACATTAGAATATAAACCACTCTGTTATAATATTTATGATAAGGCACCTTTAAAAGATGTGGACAATAACTCCCTATGTATGAGGCCATCTGTGAGACAAATATGCAAAATATAGACAATATCGATTAATGCCATGTAACAGATGGCCAGATCTGTACAGAGAGGGGAGAGAGGAACCGGCGTCATCATTTGTTTACAGGTGATTGCTCCGTCATTTGACTGAGCGATCACATTGTAAATACCGATGGGTGCACCAAGATGGGCGCCGCTCCGGAACTAGGCCGAAGCCGTGGCCTTTCCTAAGGCCGAGACCGTGGCATGTGCCGATCAGAGCGGGGTGACCCATTCGGATCGGTTAACGATCCCTTGCACCCCAATGCAAAGTGATACCAACTGCACTCCACCTCTTATCCCAGCTAGCAGAAGGAAATAGGAGATCTTAAGTTCAGTGTGAAGCAATACACTGGGCACAATAGTATAGGCTGCCATTAGTTGGTAGGTGTAGCACCTGCCAAGCATGACCTATTCAAGTGAATGAGGCCACTCTGCAAGTGCCCTGCAACCTTTTGCAGTACAACAAACAAGGTGTTAAAGAAGGCAGCATTGTGTTGCTTTGTCAGCACATGCTTTAACCCCTTGCACCCTGCAGAAGCATGCAGTTGCAAGGCGATTGCAGATTGGCCCCATTTACTGGAAAGGGCTGCGATGGGCAGGCGCAGTAGCAACCACCAAAAGTAACATGGGGCTGAATTCCTGCCGCAGCATGTGTACACCTTTGAATTCTGCCTCAGCAGCTAAAGGGAGTAGAGATTGGGGGTGATAAAATCATGACTCAACTGCAGGGTTTTACCACCCACGAACTTTGTGTAAACAACCCTTAAGGGTACCACTGCCGAATGCAACTAAGGGCCCATTCACAAGTGCAGCAGGCACTGCTACTCCTCTGAAAAGCAAAGTGTGTTTGACAGGCAATGAAGAGGTGATATGTTGCCTCCTCTCCACCTGATTTAAACCCATAAGTGCCGTGTAATGCACGCAATTGCAACATGGTAGTATGGCAATTAGAGGTTTAAATCAGGTGTGAGGAGGTGACACTGTGCCCAGTTATCTTTGACTTTTCCTATGTTGTTCAGGTACAAATACAGTAGCTGTTGACCTTTAATATTAGGGCACTTACCTGTCCAGGTAGCCCACAATGTCGGCACCCAAAGCCAACCTTGGGATCAACTCCCGAGTGCTGCTGCCACCATTCCTTGTAAGGAAACCTGGCCTTTTGGCTTCACAGCTGGTTAACTACTGCGCATGCACAAAGCGCACTGCGCTTTCTAATTGGCCCGGCAGTGGGGGAATAAGATATCTGCCCTTTACAGCATCTTACCAAGCACATATTGCTTGGTTTGAGGTTTCCCTGTCTGAACCATGCAGGAAATGGAGGATGGGAAACCATAAGTGACAAAATTCTGTTTCTTTCAGAACAGGGAAGATTGAGGCATGTTGGTGCCTCGGTCTCCCACCACTATCCATCCTAGGTTTGAAATCATGAGGGTTCAGCTGAACTTCCATGATTTAAAACCCGCATTACAGTCTGACTTTGAGGGCAATTTGAGAGAGATCTGTGCGGGTTGCTGCACCAATGTCTATTCAAATCGCCCCTGAAATCGCCAAAAGTAGTGCAGGAACTACTTTTGGGAATCGCTACGGTGCTGCAAAGTCAGAATCGCAACAATTAGGACAGTGCCATTGCAAGCAATAGGAGGTAATTTGTCATGCAATTTTATATGTCAAATCGGCCTGATGTGAATGGGGGCAAAGTGAGCAGTTGTGGTCCCGGGTTCACTTTCAATTTATAGCTGGGTGTTTGCTGAACAAAACCAGCATAGGGTGATTACTGCTACTGCTCAAAGCGGTCCTGTACTGGCACCAAATTCTGCTGTGTCCAGTGGACATAGTGGTCATGGGAGGGCGTGCTGCACACCATAATCGGAGCGCAATGTGCTATTAAACAGGAGCAGGCTGGATGACGTGCCTGTACGTGATTCAGCCTGCCTATGCCGCCCGCCCACAGTAAATGATCTGTGGGTGGGAGACAAGCAGTTAAAAAAAAATATTAAAAAAACTACTTACCATCACCATCAAAGAGGAGCAAGGTCTCATTGCCCTGATTGAAATCTTCAGCCACATTTTGATCGGTACCTGATGGTTCTCCTAACACTGAAAAAAAAAATGTTTCAATTACTTTATAAAAAAAATTATTATATTGAATTTAATGAAAAAAAAAAAAAAAAATTACTTATTATGAGCATCAGAATCATGTTCTCCCGATACACCGCTGACAATGTCGGGCCCGAGGCACCCTTTTTAACTCTTCTTCATAGTAGGAAAAAGTGACTTTTGCTGGAGGTTCTCCACCAGTGCCAAGTTGGTGCCTTGAAATATAGGCAAGTTTTTTTTTAATCTGTTGTCAAATATCATTTGATCGATGCCTACACGTATTGATGTTGTGGACAATGTCCCCTGTGGCATTGACCTCCTGGACAATGGAATGCCATATTTCAGCTTTCCTCAAGTATGAACGTTTTTTTTAGACTGGGAACCAAATAATTGGTCCCAGTTGCTTACCACCATCGAAACACAAAATTAAAGGCACGCGAGAAATCATTTCAGAGAAAATAATACAAGTATTAGGAAAAACTAACTTCAAAACGATACAAATCTTGTTTCATTAAAAACATAAATTCTAAAGTTTTTAGTCTACCAACATCGTTACCTCCAAGGTGCAGAATTAAAACAGATGGAGAAGGCCAGGAAAGAAACAAATCAGAAAGGTGAAAGAACAAATCATTCCATTGCAGACCACAGATGCCTTTCCAAAAGATATGAAATGTATCCAAAAGGTAAAGAAAGGTTGGGACCGTAGCAGCGTTTTGAAGCTCTTTTATGAGCCCAGTATATATAAGAATGGCCAACTATCCATATGAAAGATTTTGCACCTAAAATTAAAGATAAAAAATTAGGATGAATGTAAATGTTAAACCTACTAGACTCCCATCTACCTAACCTCGTAATGACCATATCGTTAAGACCCAATCTAGCGGCTCCAATCCTGAAGGAATGGGTAGAAATATTTAATTGGGAAAGACCTAAATGAGAAAAACACTTCTTTAGGGCTGCAGAAAATTGAAATTTAATCATAGGAGAAGAATCAATATGTACGAAAAATCGATGTCCAGAAATCGGTCTGACATCTATATATTTTTTGAGACTCAAAAGGGGGCAAAGGATGGAGTCACCATATGCAAATAGATTGAGCCACCGGCCTTTAACTGTTTGATCCATTTTTGACTTCTTAACAAAAATAAGAACCTTATCATCTAGCATAGAATCTTCTGATAAAAGTAAACCTTCCACACTGTGTTTGTTATTTGGCAGCATTTCTGAAATATGAAAAGCTGCGAAAATCATTAAAACAAAGGCAGCATGAAATAACAGAGCCTCGTAAACTGAAATGCAGACAAAAGAAGTAGCCAAACACAGCCTGGCCAAAATATATAAAGTAATCAGCCTACGCATATCTGGAACCAACTTAATTTTTCTGATACCTTTTAAGGCTTGCCTAACCGAAAAGAAACTGTTGCAAGCTGGGAAATTATCTAGTTTAAAGAAAAAAGAAACCCCAGCTAATATATTATTAATGTGAAAGGAAAAAAAATCTAACTGCATTAACGAACAAAGAAAAGCTAAAATTGAACTCTCAGTTGGAGGTAAGCCAGGAGAACCAAACTCAGAATTGAATTTCAGCCACTTCTCCCATGCAACCGAATAGTCAGTCCATGTTTTCGGAGCGATTTAATTTTTTATAGCTGAAAAAACTGGATTTAAATTAGATCCCAAAGATGACTCGGGCAATGATACCCAACCAGATCTGCATGAGGCAACAGTCTGAAACGGGCCATCTGGAATCGAGATGAGGCATCATAACGTTGAGCTTACCTGGTACATGTATTGCCTTAACCCAAATATTTAATCTTAAACATAAGAGGACTAAATAATGTAAAAGTTTTATGACTAATAATGACTTAAGGCAGTTTAGAGCAAATAATACACCCCTATTATCCGTACTGATAATAATACGTTTATTGGCGATTTGATGACCCCCAAATCTCCAAGGTCACCACAATTGGAAACAGTTCCAATAAAACTATGTTCTTTATCAATTTTTTGGAAACCCAAAAGGGGGGCCATGAACCCAAACACCAATGAGACCAAAAAATGGTAGCAAACCCTTGAGAGCCAGCGGTGTCTGTAAATAGCTCTAAGTCTGTCGCAAATACGAAATCTCCCTGAAAAAAGGATCTGCCATTATAGTCTTGAAGAAATTGGGACCAAACGAATAAATCATCTTTAAGGTCACAAGTCAACCTATTGTGAGAGTAAGGCGATTTAAGACCAGACATAGCTAAGGATAATCTTCTGGAAAAAATTCTTCCCATAGGCATTATGCGTGTAGCAAAAGCCAGAAGGCCCAAAAAGAATTGAAGTTCTTTAAGTAGGATCTTATTCCGACGCAGAGAGAATGAAATTTGAGATTGAAGCCTACAAATTTTTACAGCAGATAATTCAAATTAAAATAGCAAAGTGTCAATTTTAATACCCAAAAATTCAATAATATGAGATTGGAAAGGAATTTTTTTTCAACTGCTAAAGGAATACCAACATGTTTAGCTATGAGGAAAAATAAATTTAGAATTAAAGAACAAACCAAAGAATTCGGGGACCAATAAAAAGGAAGTCATCTAGGTAGTGAATTTTCCCAGAATGACCAGATTCAAACATTAATACCACTGCATGAATGAAGCAAAAAATTCAAAGTTGTAGCATGACAATGAGCAACCCATAGGGAGGCATTTGTCATAGAAAAAATATCCGTCAAAACAAAATCCCTAGGAATTGTAAGAATCTGGGGAAATGGGCAATAATCTAAAGGCTGACTGAATGTAGGCTTTAGCTAGTAACGCACCTCGTCCGAACGTTTTAATAATTTTGATGGCATCATCAAAAGTTGCATATTTTACAGAAATGACCTAATGGGAATGAGAGATAGTGAATAAGACGATAAGCTTTAGGTTCCTTATTAGGGACCAGACCTAAAGGAGAAACGTGAAAATTAATAAACGGAGGGGATGTGAAAGGGCCTGCAATTCTATTAGCAGAAATTTCTTTCAATAATGTATCCCTTACTATATCAGTATGAATGTATACTGATTTAAATTTTTTTGATAAATTGCAACCAGGACCTGCAAAGATAGGAAGTTTGAAACCTATGGAAAAACCTTCAAATATTAATTGTGCTTTCTCCTTGTCGGGGTATACCATTAGCCAAGGATGCATTGCTGGTGTGCAGGCTTTTTGAATGATCTCTATGGATTTGGTTACTAGAAGGCCTCTTAAAACACTTTACTACTGGGGGATTACCAAAACAAAAAAAGCATTCATGTCGATAAACAACATGAATTCACCATTTACACTGGGCCTCATTAAATGCATAACATGTACCTCTTTTATAAAATGAATTTGAATACAAATTATTTGTATTTAATGTTGACTGAGGTTGTGATCTTGCAAAAACAGGCTTCTGAAGAATGATAAGGTTTAACCACAAACTAACATCTTTGTTACCCCATTTCAGGTTAGGGTAGATTGCAATTTTGTTGACGAAAAGATTCATCATAATTAAACCATCCCATTCTGCCAAAACTTTTGTATGCTTCACGTATTCAAGGCGATGCATTTTTCTGGATGTTTCTCACCAAATATCGCATAAAAAAATTCAGAAGGCAACCAATTAAAAAATGTTCTAGAAACAGGATGGTGTCTGTCATCAGTGCCGTCCTCAGATCTCTTATCTGGTTTGTTAAGGAATTTTTTTGCAATAGGTAATAAACATAACAAATCTAAAAATTCACCTTTCCAGGAGGTGACATTTCGCAAGGAAGAACTTCTTTAAAACATGTCTCTGATACAGAAGCAGGCATAGAAACACATATATCCCACTTAGTAGGATTAACATTAGATACTGAGTTACCTGACCAAATGTTCGCTGGTGAAGGGATACCGATTCAGAACGATCGGAAGATAAATTTTCATTGGGAGAAAGCACTGCTCTGGGTATAGCCATATTTCTGTGAGGAAAGGAAGGCGGAACCAACACTCGGATAGGCGATGGCAAATTTTCCCTGCGAGGTGGTTCGACCAGCGCTACTGTCGAGCGGCATGTCCGGTCTCTACATCTGCTACGGCGGATAGGAGAAGGGGAAAGAGCTCTTCTGGTCCTCTTGCCATGACAACTCCCTCTTCGGGGCTCCAGTAGAAGAATCCTCTTGTTCTGTTGCAGCGCCAGGCTGTAATACACTCACCGCTGCATTCTCTGTGGCTGGGCGTTCCGAAGGTAAGCTCCTCTGAATTCAGTGAGCTGGAGAGCGCTGAATGGAAGCAGGGGAGGCCGGCTGAGATAAAAAAGATACTTCTGTCATATTCAATGAAGGCTAAGACTCCACTGACGCTGTGCCAGATAGAGTGTCTTCTGCAGTTAGAGCCAGACACCTCTGTAGCCATACATTACCGCCTTCTGCTTTAGCCCTTTCAAGGACCCTCCTAATTAGGGATTTCATGTCCTGTTACTGCTTAGGCGAGCTGACAAAATACTGCTGAGCCACCTCAGGGTAAATGTGAGCGGCTAGTCACACAGATGGCTTTTATAATCTCCTGTACCTGTGTAGAAACGTTTTTCCCGCTCGCTACCTCGTGACAAGCCTGCCTTTTTATATATATATATATATATATATATATATATATATATATATATATATATATATATATATATATATATATATATATATATATATCTTTATTAAATTAAATATTAAAACATATAACATTATTTAAATATATATATATATATATATATATATATATATATATATATATATACATATATATTATATATTTTTTTTAAATAAACTTTACTCCATCGGCGGCCATAATCCCATGTTGCGGGCTCCTTATTGTGCCCACTGTTCATGTGTATCAGTACACTTTCATGGTGCATTTCCAGGTCAGAAACTGGCTCCGGGAGAATACACAAATGCCAATTCGCGACCGACAATGAGCGCTTTTTTTTGTTTTGTTTTTTTGGTGGACTCTGTGTTTTAGATAAAATTCACATTTGGCAGATGTTGTGGCTTGCCTAGTTTACAACAGGATTGATAGAGTGGTGAAATTCAGATTTGTAGCAGGGCAATTTTTTCAGGGAGGGGCAGACCACACCACCAAATAAATGCCCTGCTCCAAAGCTGAATTTTGCAGCTCTACCAAGTCTTTTGTAGACTAGGCAAGCCACAATCTGCCAAATGTGAATTTTCTCTAAAACAAAAATAAATTTCCACAAAAAATAAAAACGCCACGAGAATGTGAATTAGCGTTCACTGCATTTTTTTTGGGGGGGGGGGGGGACTTGGCGAAAATTCGAAATTTGGCAGATTTCATGGCTTGCCTAGTCTACAAAATACTTAATAGAGCCGTGAAATTCAGGTTTGGAGCAGGGCATTTATTTTTATTTTTTTGTAAGGGACAGACCACCCTCCCCAAAAGAAATAGTTTGCACTTATAAAATATTAAGTCTGCAAAAGTAAAACAAAGCAAAAACGGGGGGGGGGGGAGAGAAAAAAAAATATAAAGCAATCAACTTTTTATTTAAACATTATAATTAACAGGTTTTATATAGCGCACAGTAACTTAATAGTTTACACAGCACTTAACAAAATAAGCTAAACATTTGTTGTATTAATATACTTGGTCAAAAAAATTATGGAAATGCTATAGCATTTGACACTATAGTTAGAAGGGCCCTGCTGAAAGAGCTTAAATCTACAAGAGTAGGACATTAAAAAAATGACACACACACAAAAGCAGGGATACCAATCAAGCTAACAATAACATTTGAGGATCAGACCTGATCCCCCCAAACCCCTAAAAAGAAAGTGTAAAATTATAAGTAAAAACAGACACAATTATTACAAACTCAAATGCAGCATACAAACAAAATCAACACATACTTATGTTTGAAATTAGCATGAAGCTTCATTTTCATCTAAGCATAAAACTAGATTAACAGTTGTAAATCTAACATGAAAATTCAAAGTAACTAGAACATAAAAGTCTGCTGAGGCACACAAACACATGGTCATAATGCACAAAATAAACACACTTTTGAGGGCCTTAATGCAAACATAAAACCACAGCTTTAGTGAAGGTCAGGCCTTATGCCCCAAAAGAGAAGGCTCCCACGATGTCAGCAAAAAATAGTGTGGTGGTCCCATCCCTGTGCATAGAACAAAAGCAGTGGTGGCTGGTGAAGTTTTAGGATGGGGGGTACAAGGCCACGCCCATCCATGGTTGTCCCCTCCCACTTATAATAAGCCACACCCCTTATAGAATCCACCCACTCCGTCCTCTGTATTCCACTTGCTTCCACTCATAGTGTCAGGACGGAGTATACAGCCCCAGCATCACAGGACAGAGTATACAGCCCCAGCATCACAGGACAGAATATACAGCCTCAGCATCACAAATCATGGTATATAGCTCAGCCTTACAGATCAGCGCAAACAAACTGAAAAATTACACTGTTAGTAATGAAGGACTCTAAATGGGCATTTATCAGGTGATTATGTGTCATTCCTGATAAAATATATAAAATGTATAATGTTTAAGAGTTGTTAAAAAATGCACGAATCAGTGAATTTTTTAAAACCAGTAAACAAACTTTATTGTACAACAAACAGCAACAAAAAACTCTGAATCAGAGTAAAAGTGACTGAATACAAATGAACGCCACATTCACATTAGCACCAGTAGAATTATTTGAAAATAAATTTTGCTCTCCTTTCTTTCTGGCTTGCAAATTTCTTAATGACCTTCTGGTTGAAATCATTCATCTCTATCACCACTCTCTTTTCCATGGACAGCATGGCCAATGCATTCAGCCTTTCCTGGGTCATGCTATTTCTCAAAAAAGTCTTAATCCTTTTGAAGGTTGAGAAGCACCTCTCAGCTTCTGCTGTGGTCATTGGTGTGGTGATGAGAATCTTCAGAAGACAGTCTCTCTAAATACGTTTTTAAGATTGTTCTCCATAAACAGCTGGAATAGGTCCACAGCACCATTACATTTTCTGAACTCATCTGTGTGGTAGATGAGACTAAGCTCTATCTTTAACTTGCTCTTATTTATTGAACATTGGATAGGCCTTCAAAGTCTTACTCGGTGCATCCTCCGGAAACTCCATTGCGTACTGATCAAACCTGTCTGCTTGAAGCAAGGTTGCACTAACAAGGTGGTTTGTGAAGGAGAAACGTCGCATGGTGTGCAAGAGTATGGTATCACAGACCTATGGATTGAAGGATAAAAACAAAAATTATATAGTGATGACAAATGTCAATGTGATCTCTGTTAGCTCCCTGAGCATCATAAATGCATGAAACATGACAAACTGATCTCCCATCATAACTTAAAACTGGTCATTTTAAATGTTGTTTTAAGTTATAAAGGGAGATCAGTTTCAGTGGTCGACAGGATGTGTCGATTTTTGGTGACCTCTTCATTGTGTTTTCTAATGGCAATTCTGTAGCCTGCATCTAGCTGTTCACCAATGCTACAATTTCCAAAAAACTCAAGCCTCATAATATTGTCATGATGGCTTCCGGTAATTTCATGCCATTTACACTTTTCAGTGAGATGCTTTAGGTCGCAAACTCCTGTTGTTATCCACAATGTGTCAGTGCCATGACTTTAAAAAAGCAAACAGGAAAAACAATAATAGGCATTTGTGACATCACATCCAGCTAGCCAACTCCATTTGCTACAGTATATGAAGTGGCGGAAAAGCTTTGAGTGTAAACTCGACCATGATCACTTGACCTCTGCTGAATTTGCAATTTGGGTTGATGTGGTCCAAGCTCTTTTATCCTCTTTTTTTCATCATCTGAAGGCCTTGTGAAGGGCACTTGCTTCAAAGATAGAACCGAATTGTCATTCATTTTGAAAAACAAATTCCACAATGATCAGTACCTATGAGTCAAATGAGAATCAGGGTAAGTTTAAGAGATAGGTACGGCTGCCAAATCCAAGTAGACCATCAAATGTAGCCTCACTGTGCACATCATATGCAGACTCACTGTGCCCATAATGAGGGGTTCCCCCCATCCCTGTGCTGAGTTCCCGGGTCTGTACACCCATTGTGCCCATTCTGAGGGGTTTCCACCATCCCTGTGCTGAGTTCCCAGGTCTGCACACCCGCTGTGCCCATAATGAGGGGTTAATTTTGTTTATTGAAAATCTTACAAACAACAACTTATATACAATAAAACCATAATAAATAAAACATATTTACAAAATAATTGAATATGACTATACAAAACAAGAACATAATAAATGCTGCAAACCAAAAAGCATACAACATAATCCCTACGGGAGAGCCAGACTAAGGAACATCACCATCACCATGCATGGAGTCTTCTATAGAAACAGAGTGGGAACTGCCATTAGGGTAGTTGAGGCAGACGCTTCTTAGCCTGACTACTCCCTCTGCCGGGAGAACCAGCACGCTTCGTTACACCCTGGCACTCATCATCCATGGAGGACGCTGAACTGAATGAGTCCCACTCATCATCATCATCTGACAGGACCTGAAAATTATTTTCTACATGTAAAACCTCAGGACTTAAGGTAACTGTACCTCTTTTTTTCCCCTTCCTTTTGCCCCTCTTCCTTTTATCCTCCAACCACTCCATATCATCCTTGGACAAATCAGTCAACGGCCTCCCCACACCTATCCTCCCCCCCACTCTCCCTTCCCTTACCTACCACCAGGCCAGCCTCTTCACCATCCACCCCACTCCTTTGCACCCCATGACCCATAACAGAGACCCTACAGCGTCGGGGGACGGGGACTGGCACTTGATGCACCTGCCTCAGTACCTCTTGCTGCCTCTGCAATTTTAGAAGACACAGAAGGATTGGACACATTCTTGGCAACTGAAACCTTAACCACAGACTGGGGAGACACAGACACATTGGGTATGGGCACAGACTGGGGAGACACATTGGGTATTGGCACAGACTGGGGAGACGCAGACACATTGGGTATGGGCACAGACTGGGGAGACACATTGGGTATAGGCACAGACTGGGGAGACACAGACACATTGGGTATTGGCACAGACTCAGATAGACTCACAGGCCCCCCAGCTGCTGAGCTCTGTACATCCTCCATGTCCAGATGGAAGAACTCTCTCATGAGCTCCGGCTTGTTGTGCATTACCTCAGGACATTGACTGTAAGGATGTCCCACTGCATTGCACAGATTACACCTGATGATATTACAGTCCTTTGCCAAATGTCCTATACCCTGACACAGAGAGCACTTCATCACTGGACAGGAGGATGCAAGATGCCCTTTATCTCCACATTTATTGCAGAGCTTTGGCTGGCCCGGGTAGAAGATGGTCAGCCTGTCCCTCCCCAGGAAAGCTGAGGAAGGCAGATGCTGCACAACATTGTCAATGACTTTTAATTTTAGCTGCACAGACCATCCCCCTTGTCCATATTGGACCGATCGTCCAAAATCTTTCTTAGGGGGCTCAGGACGTCCCCATACCTCCTCAACCATACGGTCAGATCCCCTTGTGGTATGGATTCATTGCGTACCAGAACTGTCACCATCTTAATGAGGGGCTGGCGTGAAATAAGCTTGGGGATGAGCCCTTTCCAGTCCGGCAGGCCCCTACACACGTGTTCAAACTTCTCCCAAAATATGTCCAAAGACTCCAGACGGATAAAGGACAAATCATATTCATAGGAACCTGCTGGACTGATCAGGGCGAAGATATCTGCAGGCCTAAACCCCATCTGCAGGATTTTATCCACCACTGTCCTCCTATGTGGGGGGTTTCCATCACCTTCCCATTTCAACTGGACAACATTCCTCCTTTTAAACAGGGAAGATAAAACGTCCTCATGCTCCTTCCCTGCTTGTTCCCCCTTTCCAGATCCTGTGGCAGCAACACCAGCATAAGTTTTTCTTCCACCACCAGCTTTTGCAGTCTTGTCCTCAGATACATTCAAACCTGCTGGCAGAGAGTCTGAATCAGCTGGGATAGCAGTCTTCTGATTAGCAGGACCCACCCCCTCCCCCGAACACTCTGCTTCAATCCTGGGAGCCATCACAGTCTTGGCTGCTGTAGACTCCTGGAGAGTTGTAGCACTACTACACCCAGCATCTCCTCCACCATTCACAGGAACAGCCGCTGTGCCTGGTCCAGGCAAAGTCACTGTATTGTCCATGGACCTCTCTGCAGACTGAAGCTGACAGTTATTTATTGCTTGCTGTATATTGTCTATGGGTCTGGGCTGACTGTCTGTAGCACTACAACCCTCAGCAGGCCCATTGTCATTAAAGTTCACACCATCCTGCACACACACTGTACCTGCACCTGCTCTCTCCACAGGTCTTTCCTCCACGGGGCTAGGAACGGTGTCCAGCTTCTCCTCACCATCCTGGGGAGCTGAATCTGGACTGGTCTCCAGTTTATTGATCATATCCAACATGTCAGAACCTTCAACCTCCTGCTCAGATGTTCCATATTGCTGGGGAGGGAAGGGGACAGAGGCCTCCGCCATTGAGGGCTCAGCAGATGTGAGGTGTTGAAACGCTGGGCTCATCCTCCGGACCCTCTCTGCTGACTCCGACTTTACTTGCATCTCCTCACTGGTGGGATCACCTTCCATGCAGGAAGCGGCTCCTCTCCTCATGCGATTAAATCGCTCCTCATTCCTATATTTTTCTTTAAATATGCCACTGTTCTCCTTCAGAGAGCTCACCAGCTCCTTCTGCCTCTTAATAGCTTGCTCCAAGTCCTTCAACTCAGGCCTCAGAGCCGGCCTCTTCTTGCTGTACAATTTGGCACAAACTTGTTTTTTCTTCCGAAATTCAGTCATCAACATCAACAATCTCTCCTCTTCTTTCTCAATCTGCTTCAGCTTCCCAACAATCCTCTGTCTAAAGGCAGGCAGGGACTCATCACTCCTTTGGCCAGGCCCAGAATCTTCCACAGGCTTAGCCAGGGGGCCCCTGTCGGGGTCCTCCCCAGGATCCAGCATCCCTCCTGGGGCAGAGAAGCAACTCTAGCCCCTGGTCTCTGGAAGCACAGGAGCAAAGGAACTAGCAACCTCACACCTCGCCGTCAAGGAGTGGAATGGCAGTTTCCCACCATCCCTGTGCTGAGTTCCCAGGTCCGCACACCCACTGTGCCCATTATGAGGGGTTCCCACCATCCCTGTGCCGAGTTCCCGGGTCTGCACACCTGCTGTGCCCATAATGAGGGTTTCCCACCATTCCTGTGATGAGTTTGTGGCTGGCTTTTATGCTCGCAATAGACTTCAGAGAACAAGTGTACATCCGACCCACTACAAGATTTTACCCGGTCTGCATCATATACCATGCTGCACATTATACACAGGGCTCTACTAAAGCAGATGAATCATGCCTATCTTGTGTATAAACACATCAGGCACATTTTCTGCAACCTGTAAATAACACATATCTGCATTCTGCAACCTATAAATTGCACATATCTGCATTCTGTAAATCACACATAACTGCATACAGCAGCCTGTAAATTGCACATATCTGCATTATGTAAATCGCACATATCTGCAACCTGTAAATAGCACATATCTACATTCTGCAACCTTTAAATTGCCCATATCTGCATTCTGCAACATGTAAATCGCACATATCTGCATTCTGCAACATATAAATCGCACACATCTGCATTCTGTAAATCACACATCTGCATTCTGTAAATTGCACATATCGGCATTCTGTAAATCGCACATATCGGCATTCTGTAAATCGCACATATCTACAACATGCAAATCGCACATATCCACAACCTGTAAATCGCACATATCTGCATTCTGTAAATCGCACATATCTGCATTCTGTAAATCGCACATATCTGCATTCTGTAAATTGCACATATCTACAACCTGCAAATCTTGTTTTGGGAGGTATGCTGCCGACCACCGATAATAACTTTTTTTTTAAATCTTGTAAGTTATTATCGGTGGTCAGCAGCATACCCCCCAAGCATGATTAAAAAAAAAGGGGGGTTATTATCAGTGGTTGGCAGCATACACCCCCCTCCCCCCCTCCAGCAAGATTTTTTAAAAAAGGGTTATTATCGGTGGCTGGCAGCATACCCCCTCTTAGGCAAGATTTTTTTTAAAAAAAGGGTTATTATTAATAAAAATATGAAAATAAATAAAAATATATACGCAAAAAGAGTATATTGCATGTCATATCCCGCACGTCCCAGGTTAATATGGCCAAAACACCCACCTCCCCATATATGGTCAACATGTATGGGCACTACATACCATGGCTGAACCACTCCGCAGTAGGCTGTGAGCATATCAATCAGTGACCAGATATCCAGACCACAATGGCAGCCGTGGGTAGCAACACATTTGTCCATACACGGTACGAACGTAGACACATAGTGGACACGGAACCTCTAGTATATCTGTAGGTAACAAGCAATAGAACACTAAACTAAAGATAGAAAATATTGTTGTAATGAAGCCATCCACCAGAGATGCTAGTGTTCACAGAAATATAGGATCACCGTGCCCATTACCAATTTGATTAATTAATTAAGGTAGTGAGTAGAACCTCCAAACATGTGCCTTATCCCCAATACTTACACAACAGGGTATTCCCGGGGTGAAATCACCCCAAGGCAAGAAGAGTCTAGGCCAAAATATGGCTCCCAGGGAGTCTCCTATTCCTTATTAGAAAAATATGCGGTATAATAAGGCACCTGTAACCTCTAATATAATAAAGCAGTCTACCAAGTTCAAAGAAATAGAGAAGCCACAAACAAACCCCAAGCATTGGTATTTACCTGTACAGCAATATGGTGTCCTGTCTGGATGGAGTGTCACACAAATCACATGTTGCCGAGGAGAGTATATATGGCCGCCGGTACACATCATTTGTGTCATGTACTGACGGCAACCGATGTGTGTCAGAGCGCCCTGGCATGGTTTCATGCCCGGTGTGCCTCCGCAAGCGCAGTACAACGTCTTCAAGCCCGCGCATGCTCCATAGCGCGTCCGCGAGTACGATCAACGATCAAACAGTGGCGAGACAAAGAAACAGAAACCAAAACAACGGCACCTGCGCAGCAGTGCTCATACAAACAGTATCATCCCAAATGGTAAATGTACAGAGGGGAAAAGAGCAGTAATATAAATAAATATGTATCAAGAGCAAGATAAATACACCACTGCTCACCAATGCAAAAAACCCACCGACTAACTTAAAGGGATGCAACTAATTGAGGGGGGTGAACTGACCAAAGCTGGTGTCCTAGTCACATTATAGCTTACAAAAATCAGCGCATACAGATCAATTTGTGGGGATATAAGGACCCAACTCCCAAAATGCCACTCGTGTAGGTAGAAGGGTAGCAAAATCACATAGGTTATAAATCCAGCCAATACGCAAAGGGGGTATCCCCAACAGCACGGACAGCCCACAGGGGAAACGGTCCCCCCACATGGGGTGCACGGGACAAAACACAGCAAAAATACCCTGTGTGGAAAGAAAAAAAAAAACCTGTTTCGAGGTAAATAAACATCAGAGGTACATAAAGAGAATCCTTTCAGCAATAACAACATTTCACATCACTCCAAACCATCCCACGTGTCGGATGTGAAGCCCTTCAAAAAGGGTCGATAACTGATACAGTCATTGAGGCCAGGTGGTCGTGTGGCCTGTAAGGCCACTATCCTCCTAGTCTCATGTTGTAAATTGTCTTGTCCCAATCACCCCCCCTGGAATTGGGGCGTATGCGATCGAGTACCAAGAACCAAATTTTGGGGAAACTGCCCATGTGTATGTCGCAGGCATGTCGCCCCAATGGTAGGTCGGGGTTACATACATGCATACTAAGTACGTGTCTGTTCGTTCTCTTGTGTAGTTCCTGTTTAGTTTTTCCTATGTAAAAGCATCCGCACGTCCACGTCAGTAAGTACACTACCCCAAATGTGCGGCAGTTCGCAAAATGCAAAGGTTTAAATATCTTCCCGTTCGGTAGCCTGATCTTACTCTCTGTGTTAATGAACTGCCATTGGGAGCACCCCCCACATTTGAAAGTGCCACAACGTTTACACAGATCCTCTCTGAATTCCCCTGTGTATTCGCTAGTGACGAATATGTCCGTTAGGGATTTGGTACATTTAAAGGTAATTAATGGTGCCTTAGGTACAAATTGGTTAAGTATTGGGTCAAATTGGAGTATATGCCAATGTTTCTGGAGAATGTTCCTAAGAGCTTGGCGTTGTTTATTGTAAGTCATAACTACCCTTGTTTGCTCCGGTATTTGGCTAACACCTTTGGTCTGTTTCCGATGTTCAAAAATTAAACTTTGTCTCGTCTGCATCTGTGCCCTTTTAAAGGCCTTCTTCAGACCCGTAGGGGAGTACCCTCGTTGAAGTAGTCGCTGTTGTCGTTTTTTTGCTTCAACCTTAAACACAGAATCATTGGTGCAATTTCTCTGAATCCGTAGATACTGAGAATATGGAATGGAACGTACGAGCGGAGCCAGGTGGAAACTTGTCGCGTGCAAAATTGTATTGCCAGCCATTTCCTTGCTCTACAGGGTACTAGACAACTGCCCATCAGAACTTTTGTGTATCATAACATCAAAAAAATTTACCTTTGAACTATCACACATCATGGTAAATTTCAAATTGAAATCATTGATCCCCATGGCTGTCACACACTGATTGAGACCATCCATCGTCCCACTCCACACGATAAATATATCGTCGATGTATCTGTACCAGAGTAAGATCTGGTCAGAAAATGTGGAGTCCAACGATAGAAAGGCATTCTCCCACTCCCCTAGATACAGGTTGGCAAATAAGGGTGCACAGCAAGTCCCCATAGCCACCCCCTGTATCTAGAGGAAATGGGAGCCGTAGAATGCGAAAGCATTGTGTGAAAGAATGAACTCCAGAGCACGTAGAATGAAAAGGTGCAGTGGCTTGTCATCTTTAGAAGATTGAGATATGAAATTTTCAATAGCCTCTAAACCCTTCTGATGAGGAATGGAGCAATATAGTGCCTCAACGCCCACTGTAACTAAAATGGAACTCGCCGGAATATAGAGACCCTCTAGGTTTTGTAGCAAATGAGTGGTATCCCTAATGTATGAAGGTAAATTTACCACAAGGTGGCGTAGTTGTTCATCTATATATATCTTTATATACATCTTTCTTTCTTTAATTTCTTTCTTCATCTATATATCTGCTTACGTTTTCAGAAATGCTGCCCCTTTCGGAGACAATCGGTCTTCCTGGGGGATTAGTAAGATGTCACAGATCAGCTGCAGAGCTGATCTGTGTCTCACCTTTACTTCAGTAGGCCGGCTGGCATCTGTTGTTCCACTAGCTGGTGTTCAGCTCTGTGCACTCTGCAGCTATGGGTGTCGCCGCCCATCACCTGTTGCCTAATATATGTTTCCTTCCTGTCCAGCCCCTCATGTGCTTCTCTATTTAAATCCATTTCTAACCAGCTACTATTGCTTGAGCAACATTTGTTTCTGAGCTCCCTTGTGTAAGCTGTTTTACCTGACCTCTCGTGAACTGATCTCTTGTGTACCGACCCAGCTTGTTCTGATTACGTTGTCTGCAGCCCGCCCTGACCTTGGCTCACTATCCGGCTCTCCTTCGCTTAATCGATCCATCCTTGTCTAACAGTGTCTTCTGGTACTTCCCTAGCGAGTAGAGTGAACCCGGGGGTCGTGACCTGGGGTCAGCACGCAACTAAGCCCAAACCTTTGTGAAAAGGTCCCTGGCGGAACACTAGCTGGCTCTTAGATTCCACACCCTGTCACCCGCTTGCCTGTGGGCTCGCTGTAAGTAGTACCGTGACATAAGGTCTTTGTGGACTTTAGGGAGACTGTAAAAAGTCGGGATTTTAGAATGCTTGAAGAAAGGAAATACAATCATGATACTAACGACTATAGGACCAGCGGTGTCTTCAACTGGCAGAAAAAGATCTCCACCGATTTGGGTCCCATGCAGAATGCTCTACCTATGTACACTGCTGAACCAGTTGTTAGAGAAGTAGACAGACGGTTAACATATGAACCTCCACCTCCTTCACCCCCTTTGGGTATTTCTGGGAGTAGGGATCATACTCCTAGACATAATGGCCAGAGTATCCATCATCAGACTGATACGGGAAGGGGCCGATATCATTCCCGAAATAGAGGCAGGGGTAATGTTAATCGAGGTAGAGGTAATCCTCAAGGGAATACAGGATACTCACACCATTCTGAGTACCCGAGAGGTCCTTCTAGACCCCGGCATGAGAGCAGAACAGGTAACGGAAGGGGGGGATACCTATATAGCACTCCTAAAAACAACTATGATCGCTACCCCCCCATAGGGATGAAGGTCCCTATGATAATTACCGTGACCCATATGCTTACATGACCGGGATGATGAATCAGTATCCAGGACCCCTTATAATTACAATCACAATTACCCAGAACAATTACAAAATCAGGATTTTTACAGACCCATCACCAACTACATGGGAAACCTAAAACCAAACGAGGTTTCAGAGGGGGGTGGCGCCTCCAACGGAAAAAGAAAAAGAACTCAATAGGAGCCAGAATTTTCAATCTAAGTACAGCTATACTCACAGACAATGAAAAATGAATTTTGGATAAAGGCCTCAAATTCGTTCCGCCCACAAAATTAAATAAATTTAATACGTTCATCGATGTACAAAAATACATCCTCAAATTGAATATTCATAGACACTTCTTGTCCTTACCTTCTGCCAATACCAATAATGCTCATTTGAATAATGATCATCATTCAGGATTGTCCAACCCCTCTTTATTCAATCCCCCAGGGAATACTGCCCTATCCATTAATGTCTTTCGTAATCTAGTATTGAATGACCTTGATAAATTGCCACCTAAAAGGACTCATCAAGACCCTGCCATTCTAGTGGGTCTCAAGTCCCTCTGTGAAAAGAGGGACCTGATAATTCGCCCTGCCGATAAGGGAGGGGGGATTATTGTTTTAGACAAAAGGGCCTACATCGGAGAGAGGAATAGGCTCCTTGAGGATCCCAGTACATATAAACTCCTGTCTGGAGATCCTACTGCAAAATATAAAAAGGCCCTTATAGAGATAGTGAATGAGGGCTTTTTTTTAAATATCTTAAATCAAAAAGAAAAAGAGTTCTTGGTTCCATTGGCCCCACGCATTCCCATTATTTATCAACTACCCAAGATCCATAAGGATCCTGTGAACCCACCCAGCTGCCCAATAGTAAGCGGTATCGATTCAGTTACATCTCGGATTGGGAAATACATAGACCACTATCTTCAACGTTTGGTCAAACCTGTTCCATCCCACCTACAGGAATCCAGAGACATCATAAGATTGTTAGAAGGGGTACAATACCATGATGATATTATTTTGGTTACTGCAGATGTTTCTGCTCTCTACACATGTATTCCACATCATCTAGGGCTAGCTGCGGTAGAATTCCATTTGTCCAGGGACTCCTCACTTTCCCTCATACATAGGAACTACATTATGGAATTACTGAGATTCGCCACTTGGCATAACTATTTTTGGTTCCAAGACTCTTTCTTTTCCCAAATCAAGGGCGTAGCGATGGGGGCTAAATACGCCCCGAGCCTGGCCAATTTATTCATGGCCCAGTGGGAGGAGGATATAAATCCACAGACTTGGATGCAGACATTTTGTCCGCATCTAGGGTGACTAGGGCCTCCCTGCTAGAGACAAAACCGAAAGCCATACAAAATGATAAACAAAGGTGGTCATTTGTTACAACCTTCTCTATTCAACATAGAGAAATTAACGCCATCCCGCGTCACGTGATGTCCATGCGACGTTAGGGAAGACGCGGGAGGCGTGACGTACCCAGGCCGAGCAGTACGCCCGGAATACAGTCCCCTCCACCTTAGCTCTGACCGCTGACTGTGTGTGCAGATGGTCTTCCACACACAGTCGCGGAGTCTATTTGGTGGAGTGAGCCTTGGTTTGGCTGGCACAGTTCCTTTTGAAGATGCGCCGGTCCGTTCAGGCGGCCAGTATTTTGAGTTCGGAGGGCCACCAACACGGGATGCTGGCGCCATGTTGTCATGGCTACAGCGGATGCGCACACTTCCCCTTCCTCCTACGGGTTACGTGGCCTACAGACGCCGGGTGGCCATGTGACTTGTATGGGAGGTGTAAGCATAGTCACTCTAATGCGTACAGAGAATTAGTTTTGTATTTTCCATTACAATATTCAGCCTAGTGAAATACCAGATTTTACTTGTAGTTATCCGGATTCCCTATTATCATTACTGGTTCATATATTGATTTTGTAACACTCTGGCCTGTTGTCATATAAAATTGAGTGACCCCGGAAGTGTGTTTCTTAACATATTTGTAGTTGGGGACACAGTGGACGGAGGTGATAAGTTTAAGTGTTTATAACTCTCAGGTTTAATCCCCAGTGTTATTTATTTTTCTATTTTGATTTTTGTCCATATTATAATTGGATTTTTGATGGCATTAGATGGTAGTTTGCTGCAGACATTGACTTAAAATTTTAATCAAATTAAGCTTATAAATGGGCAGTCCTGTGCATATGTTGAATGTATTAGCATCTCATCTATGCCAATTTCCTGTTCCGCCCACTTTTCTGGGCGGACCAGGTTTAGAGTAATGCATTTATAAGAGCAGCAATGTGGGGGGACACAGTATGCCCCTGTCGATGACCGCTTGTGTCAAAACGTGTCGGGCAGTATTACTTGCACCCCACATTGCTTTTTTCAATCGATTTCACTTTTTGTGATTTTTATTTTTGTTAAATACGTACAATTTTAATAAAACCAACTGGTTTGTTTTGACCTACACTATCCGGAGCCCCCCTTTCTTTTTCCTTTTTTTCGGATTACATGCCATCCGTTTGAGTCCTTATCCGAAATTAAAGCTTGGATACATCTGGTCCTGGAAATATCATCGCCCTGGATTGTGGAAATCATCCGGCGACCACTGGGATCATTTACCTTTACCCAAGACTGAGGACGTCTATGGGAGGACTGTATGCTGGGACCCATTATTCCATCAGAAGTTGGAGCATAATCCCTTTGGGACTACACACATTTTAGTGAATAAAAAGTAGCAAATAGTGTAGTGCTGGATATATGTAGCAAAACCATACATAAATGAATTATGTGGTTACAAAAAACAAAATGTGAATGTACTGAAAATGCAACATAAAAGTTGTGAATACTAGAAAGTATTAATAACTAAATAGTGAGTCCCAGTAAAAAAAAGTCCACATATATTAAATAGTGCACAAATGTTGTGGTAGATATTCCTCACAAGGAAATCAGGGAGTCCACAGATCAGGTGAAACCAAGGATAACGACTTGTCTGAAGTAATTTCAAAGAATAGGTAAAATACTCTTACTAGAGAGGATGGACTCATCTGTCTTACGACGGTTGAGTCAACAGCGCTTGGGGTCCAAACATGGAAACAAATGGTGGATTGATGGTAGTCCGAATGGATACTGGGGAGGCTTCCGATGTTATAAGACCACAGTGAGCGTCTCTCGAAGCGTCTCTCAAAGTGTCAGGATCGAATGGGTCGCATTTGGGGTACCGACCCCAAATGTAGAAGGTGGTCCACAAAAAATATAAAGGAAATAGAAATCTCCAAATGGTGCAGGTCAGAGAGTAACCATTGGGTTTTATTTAAAAGGTCATAAAAATATACAAAATTATGACATGTGATCACAAAAAATAAATATTAAAAAAAGGAAAAGCAATGTGGGGTGCCAGATGCAAGCCCGACGTGTTTCGACAAAATATGTCTTCAACAGGGGCATATTGGACCCCTCCACATTGCTGTCTAATTTATAAAATACCCCATAGCTGGCCGCCTATAAAAGGGCGGGGTCAGTAATCAAAGGCGGGGTGTGTGCGGAATGGCCGCCCAATAAGATTGTACGGTGGCTGGATCACTTTAAACTTAACAACCAATAAGCTTGGCCAATTCAGCACACAAACGCCTATATGTCTATCAACCAGCTAAATATATTAACAAAATGTCAATAAAATTAAAACATTCAAGAAATATAATCCAAAATCCCCCATATATCTCCACTTATCACAAACAAACCACTAACTTAGTGGTTTTTGATTTGATTTTGATGTATGGTTTAATTACTTCAATGAGGTTGGGAATAAAATTACTAGGTTTCCTGATAGAAAGAAACAAGCGAGATTACCTTTTATTGATAAAGAAATTAAAGATCTGAAAGAAAAATTAACCCCCTCATTGGGTACATCAGAATACACCACATTGTCTACTAACTTAAAAAATCATCTTGAAAAAGAGGAGAAGGAACAGCGTAGTAAGAAACAAAAAAATATATAACCGTGACACCAACGATTATAAAACCAATTTTGTTTTTAACTGGCAGAAAAAAATTGCTACCGAATCAGGTTGCAATCCACCGATAGAAAATATTGAGCTTGAGGTTCTTGATACTGAGAGGAGGTTAACTTATGAACCACCTTTATCCCAACCATTGTCTTCAGGCCTAATTAGAGCTAGTGACCACGTACACATGCCACGAAATGAGGCTCAACATTCCAACTACCAAGGAAAAGGTCCTAAACCCCGAAATAGAGGCAGAGGTAGAGGCAATCATAATCGTGGCCGGGATAGACACTATGGTGATACCAATAGTGGTTACCACCATGAAGCCTCTCGGGAGACAACCAGACCATGGCGGGATTACAGATCTAACTATAGGAGGGACAACTATTCCCATAGTACCCCCATGGGTACATATAACCGTTATTTACCCCTTAGGGATGAGGGTTCATACGATACTTATCGTGACCCTTCCCCTTATATGACCATGGGATGAACCGATCCCTAGGACTCCATACAATCACAACTATAATTATCCTGGACCATCACAACACCAGGATTTTCACAGGGCCACTCCCAATCATGTAGGAAATACAAAACCAAACGAGGCTATAGAGGGGGGCGGCGCATCCAACGTAAAAAGAAAGCGGACACAATAGGAATGGGTATCTTCAACCTCAGTACGGCGACCCTATCTGAGAGTGAAAAATGCATTCTTGACAAAGGCCTCAAATTTGTTCCACCTAGGAATCTAAATAAATGTACTACTTTTATAGATGTGCAAAAATGTATTCGCAAACTCAACATTCAAAGACATTTTTTGTCTACACCTACTGGGAATAGTATGATCTCTGATCGCATTTTGGATAGACACTCAGGATTGTCCTATCCTTCCTTATTTAACCCTCCAGGTACTATAGCTCCTTCTATTAATGTTTTTTGAAATCTTGTGTTGGACGATCTGGATAGGCTGCCCAACATCAAGATCCAGCCATACAGACTGGTCTTAAATCTCTTTGTGAAAGAAAGGACCTTATTATCCGCCCCGCCGACAAGGGGGGCAGAATAGTAATATTGGATAAGGCACGATATATCCAAGAAATTAATAGGTTATTGGGTGATCGTGCGCAAATGGTGCCACTAAAAAATAAATATATAAAGAAATATAAATGTATAAAAAAATATAATATAAAAAGTCAATAAACCAAGGTGAACACACCGATGTGTGAAAACAGTGAAAACAGGTTACGTCACGTCATGTGACTTCTTCAATGGGGATCCCCATTGAAGAAGTCACATGACGTGACGTAACCCGTAGGGAGTGGCCGTAGGACAACCGGAAACAGCGTAAGACTGGCTGAAAACGCCAGGTCTTCATTTTTATCTTCTCTGTATTACCTTTTTTTTGCTTATGTGAGAGTCCATTTTTTATGCTTTCATAAATTTGTCCATTCATTCAACTACTACACTATTGGAGTCCCCTCTCTTCTCCCTCTCCCCCTCTCCTCTGTGTTTTTTTTCAAGCTCTATACCACGGAATTACAAGCTGCAGTGTTGTATTCAAGTATTGGAAATGGCCCTCTAGTGGCAGAAGGATGTACTACAGGCTTCATCTATAATTCCTTGGTTATTACATAGAGAAATATTAAGGAGAATCCTCTGGGGTTATGTTACTCTGCCTGATTATTCCATCTTTGAGGTGAGAGTTCTGAGAGCCTGGATTTATCTATTTTGGAACAGCTGGTCACGCCTTTTCTCCTATTTTTCACTGTTTTCACACATCGGTGTGTTCACCTTGATTTATTGACTTTTTATATTATATTTTTTTATACATTTATATTTCTTTATATATTTATTTTTTAGTGGCACCATTTGCGCAGGACTTTTTACTTTGTTTATTCTTATGTGATAGTTGGTGTTAACTATTTTGTCCAGCTGCATTTTTTAGCAACACTTGCACTTTTGTATCACTTTCACTGTGGATTTTGTATTGCTATATTTTTACTTTTCCATTTTTTGACACATATTTAGTAATTTCTGCACGTTTGAGCACTTAATAGCGCGAGGGTCCATCTTTCACATTTTTACATATTGGGTGATCGTACTACTTATAGCCCACTACCGGGAGACCCTACTTTTAAATACAAAAAAGCACTTATTCAAATTGTAAGTGAAGGCTTTTCCCTCAATATACTTAACCACAAAGAGAAGGAATTCATGATCCCATTAGCACCTCGCATCCCTATCATATATCAATTACCTAAAATACACAAAGATTCTGTTAACCCATCGGGTCGCCCGATAGTTAGTGGCATCGATTCTGTCACTTCCCGAATCGGGAAATACATCGATTTTTACCTCCAACCCCTGGTGAGACGTATTCCGTCCTACTTACAAGACGCCGGTGACATGATTAGATTACTAGAGAAGGTCCAATACCATGACGACCTTATCTTAGTCACTGCTGATGTATCTGCCTTGTACACCTGTGGGCTAGATATATAGATGACATCCTCCTCCTATGGAAAGGGACCCAGCCATCTTTGGATTCATTCATGGCAACTCTCAACAATAATGACCGTGGTATTGTTTTGAACTTTGAGGCTAGTACCACCAGTATACATTTCCTGGACCTGGAGATCACTGTCGTTCAGAAACGCCTTGAGCTTAAAACCTTTTTTAAACCTACCGATAGGAACGGTTATATCCCCGCGGACAGCTGCCATCACTATCAATGGCTAAAATCTGTTCCACGGGGCCAGTTCCTTCGGTTACGGCGTAATTGCACTAACGACAGCGACTTCATCTCCCAAGCCTATACCATCAGGCAGAGATTTATTAATAAGGGATATAACCCATATGTTCTAGACGCCGATATAAAATCGGCATTGCGAACTAATAGGTTGTCCCTTATGGAAAGGAAGCCCAAAACTAAAGAGAATGACAAATTTAAATGGTCATTTTTTTACTACTTTTTCAACCCAACATAATGAAATAAAGAAAATTATTAATAAACATTGGAAAATATTACGTAGTGATAAAATCCTTGGAGGTGTAATCCCCGAGAGAGCAGGGGTCATTTATAGGGGAGCTTGCTCTATTCAGAGCGATATTTCCCCCAATGCGATCGATATTCCCAAACCTATTCAGTTCTTTCCACAAAGTAAGGGTTTTTTCCCTTGTAGAAAATGCAATGTTTGAATGCACAATGCATTGGGCAAACGAAAGAGTGACACCTTCACATCTACGGCCATGCAGCGTGAATATTCCATGAAGCATTTTACTACCTGTACAACTAGATTTATAGTTTATCTTATCACATGTCCGTGCAAAAAGCAGTATGTTGGCTGTACCATCAGAAATTTTTCTATTAGAGTGAACGAACACCTTGCAAAAATAAAAAAGGGCTGTGACAAACACACAGTCCCTCGACACTTTTTGGAACAACATGGTAGAGACCCAACAGGAACGCATTTCCAAATTATAGATAAATGTATCCCTAACTGGAGAGGTGATTCATGTTTGCGGAGTGTGTCGCGCCTCGAAACGTTCTGGATACACAAATTGAGGTGCTACTCCCCCCACGGCATGAACACCGACTGGGAAATTAATTGCTTTATTAATCAAGCATAAATCTGCCATTTTATATGGCCGAGTAACTCCCAATAGACACACTTGGGCATTGTTTGACTATTATTCTACAATAATTTTTGTGGTGTCTCACATTGTGCTTGTAACAATGGATTATAGTTCCCTAAGAAATCATTACGATTCTGCAATAGACACATAGCACAGTGATTGTTGGTCGATCTCCCATGTCAGCAATGATTCGTGTGGACATTTAGTCTGACTCGGATCATTGCTGTTTCGGATTGCTTGCGTGTCTACCCAGATATAAAGATTATGGGAATTGTATGTTTCTGCCTTTTATATAAAAAAAATTTGCGACCATTTTTTGCACACCACTATATCCCATATTTTTATATGTGGTGTTATTAAATCTTTCATTTATTTCTTGTTTTTAATTTCTCTCGTACCCTCATATGCCAAATTCCTTTCCAATTTTGTATGGATCGGTACGATATTTAAATATGACATTGAAAGAATTCCTGGTGGCATTTCGGGGTATTCTCTGTGATTTGCCAATATTGTACACTGTAAATTCGGTGTGCTGTATTGCAGGTTATAATTGGTGCAGTTTACAACTGTGCCCAGCAGCCCTGTGTATATATGATGCGCAGTACACCTTCTTCCTGTCTAGATTTTCTACATGGGTCACGGACTTCCGGTCAGCGTTTGTGTGGATTACACACAGCCCAACTATCGTCACTGCGTGTTTAGAGGAGGAGATGGGGCGTGTCACGTGACGCGGAACGAGGAAATGCGCACATTATGCCCCGTCCGGGTGTCATGGCAACGTACTCCGTATGCCATGGGATAGGACGAGGGCCTAGTGATGCATTGTCCGTGATGACGTGACTGAGACACGTGATCCCGAACATAGTGCGAGGTGAGCACAGCTTCCTAGCGGTTGTCATGGCAACCTGGATTTTTTTTTTCTTTGGTGTATGGATGCCGCATTATACATTGAGTGACCAGTGCCTCATTTGTTGATCTGTTTGTTTGATCAAATGATGGCCACTCTTACTGTGTGAGCGCCTTATATTTTTATAAACTGTCTCTCATTGAACGAGTGAACGAGCGACCATTGCCTTGCTGTTTGATCGGTTTGTCTGAGAAATTGATGGCCATCCTGCTTATGTGAGAATTTTATATTCACACAAATGATCTCTCATTGTTCATGTCTTGTCACGCTGCCATATATTAGTTTGGGTGCTGACTAAGTTATGTTTCCTAGCCTCTCTATGTACACACTAGATTGAATTACTAACACTAGATAAACTAGTTAGTGGTTTGTTTGTGATAAGTGGAGATATATGGGGGATTTTGGATTATATTTCTTGAATGTTTTAATTTTATTGACATTTTGTTAATATATTTATTTAGCTGGTTGATAGACATATAGGTGTTTGTGTGCTGAATTGGCCAAGCTTATTGGTTGTTAAGTTTAAAGTGATCCACCCACCATACAATCTTATTGGGCGGCCATTCCGCACACATCCCGCCTTTGATTACTGACCCCGCCCTTTTATAGGTGGGCCAGCTATGGGGTATTTTATAAATTAGACAGCAATGTGGAGGGTTCCAATATGCCCCTGTTGAAGACATATTTTGTCGAAACGCGTCGGGATTGCATCTGGCACCCCACATTGCTTTTCATTTTTTTTATATTTCTTTTTTGTGATCACATGTCATAATTTTGTATATTTTTATGACCTTTTAAATAAAACCCAATGGTTACTCTCTGACCTGCACCATTTGGAGCTTTCTTTTTCCTTTATATTTTTTGTGGACCACCTTCTACATTTGGGGTCGGTACCCCAAATGCGACCCATTCGATCCTAACACTTTGAGAGACGCTTTGAGAGACGCTCACCATGGTCTTATAACATTGGAAGCCTCCCCAGTATCCATTCGGACTAAAATCAATCCACCATTTGGTTCCATGTTTGGACCCCAAGCGCTGTTGACTCAACCGTCGTAAGACAGATGAGTCCATCCTCTCTGGTAAGAGTATCTTACCTATTCTTTGAAATTACTTCAGACAAGTCGTTATCCTTGGTTTCACCTGATCTGTGGACTCCCTGATTTCCTTGTGAGGAATATCTACCACAACATTTGTGCACTATTTAATATATGTGGACTTTTTTTTACTGGGACTCACTATTTAGTTATTAATACTTTCTAGTATTCACAACTTTTATGTTGCATTCAGTACATTCACATTTTGTTTTTTGTAACCACATAATTCATTTATGTATGGTTTTGCTACATATATCCAGCGCTACACTATTTGCTACTTTTTATTCACTGAACTTTGTTTGAAGTGTTGGCAGCTGTTTTGAAGTTTTTAGTATTTGTTTGTTATAGCGCAGTGTTTTCCCCTCTAAATATTACACACATTTTAGACCCACTGTCGTAGGGCAGGTGGGTCCAACGTTTCTGGTAAGGGTACCCACCTTATATTTATTGAGTGCTGTGTCTCCAGATATCACTACAGACAAGCAGATTTCTGCCGTTGGCTCCTCTGCTGCTTTGATCTAAGGTTTCCAAGAGAAAATTAGCCGACTTTGCCTAAATACTATTTGAGGACTCCTTTATAGACTGATATACTGATAATTGTCTAATTTTTGGGATTCACGTCACGTTATTTTATTGCTATTATATCTTTCACATATAAGTTGTATGCGTACTCTACTGGGTGTTATTACACATAATGTTGCTTACACTTATCTCACAATAAGTGTGAGACTTTTCTGTGATTCAACACAGGTTACCTCATAAATTGCATCAAGATTTTTTGTGTTCTTTTTTAGCGCTACACTTTTTGCTATAAGAAGATTGCCAAGACCCTAAAACTGAGCTGCAGCACAGTGGCCAAAACAATGACACTTTGCTACAATGTAAAGTAGTGAGTGTACAGCGGTTTAACAGGACATGTTCCATTTAGAACAGGCCTTGCCATGGTCGAAGTTGAGTGCACATGCTCAGCATCATATCCAGAGATTGTCTTTGGTAAATAGACGTCTGAGTTCTGCCAGCATTGCTGCAGAGGTTGAAGGGGTGGGGGGTCAGACCACACTGCATCAAATTGGTCTGCATGGCTGTTGTCCCAGAAGGAAGTCTCTTCTAAAGATGATGCACAAAAAAACCCTCAAACAGTTTGCTGAAGACAACCAGACTAAGGACATGGATTACTGGAACCATGTCCTGTGGTCTGATGAGACCAAGATAAATTTATTTGGTTCAGATGGTGTTAAGCATACAAAGACATGTGTGTCTTGCCCACAGTCAAGCATAGTGGTGGGAGTGTCATGGTCTGGGGCTGCATGAGTCCTGCTGGCACTGGGGAGCTACCATTCATTGAGGAAACCATGAATGTCAACATGTACTGTGACATACTGAAGCAGAGCATGATCCCCTCCCATCAGAGCCTAGGCCGCAGGGCAGTATTCATGATATCAACCCCAAACACACCTCCAAGTTGACCACTGCATTGCTAAAAAAGCCGAGGGTAAAGGTGATGGACTGGCCAAGCATGTCTCCAGATCAAAACCCTATTGAGCATCTGTGGGGCATCCTCAAATGGGAAGGTGGAGGAGCGCAAGGTCTCCAAGATCCACCAGCTCCATGATTTTGTCTTGGAGGAGTGGAAAAGGACTTAATTGCCAACCTGTGACACTCTGGTGAACTCCATGCTCAAGAGAGTTAAGGCAGTGCGGGAAAATAATGGTGGCCACACAAAATATTGACACTTTGGGCCCAATTTGGTAATTTTCTCTTAGAGGTGTACTCACTTTTGTTGCCAGTGGTTAAGTGTATCTAGTTTTGTAAAATAAACAATAAAGGATCTAGTGAAAATATCACGCAGTCATTGTAGTCCAAGTAATTTATCTGTTGATGAAAGCAAGGCTTTAGCAACATTACAATCAAAACACTCACTAATTATAAAACCCTAAGATAACGGGGGTTGTCCTCATGGACAACATAGGTTACCAACAAACAAAACTGAGCATCCCTAAAATTCACAAGGATCCAAAATACCCCATCGGACACCCTATTGTGTCCGGCAATGGAGGAATTTCTGAGAATCTTAATAGGGTTATTGACGCATACTTGTAACCATTCGTTGCAGTACTACCATCATTTACTAAAGACACCATTCATTTTTTGCAGATAATTGAAGCGCTCAGAATAACGGAGGAGGTTATTTTGGTGACAATAGACGTCAAATTACTATACTGTTCAATTCCTCACAGTAAAGGTCTTCAATCTATTAATAAAGTATTGACACGGAATCCGGACATGTGCATTTCGTTTCTTTCCGATTCAAAATTCGGACGAATTTTCATTATTCGGACATTCGGATGCATCCAAATCACCGAATTACAATGCTAACGAATTCAACCGAATTCGGCCGAAATTCGACTCAATACCGGATTCAAAATGATTTGAACATGATTCGAAATGATTTCAACCGCATTCGAAATGATTTCAACATGATTCAGCATTATTTCAACCGCATTCGAAATGGTTTCAACATGATTCGAAATTATTTCAACCGCATTCGAAAATATTTTGTGACCCGACTTTAGGGCCATGTATCTCGGGGTCACTTGGTGCTAGAAACCCCAAATTTGGTGAAATCATTATATACTAAATTCGAATTTCGGAAGATGGTGGTTTTATAATACATATATATTTCTTTCTGACATTCGAATTTCGTCTAAAATGAATTTGAATAGAAAATATTAGAATGGAAATAGAGAATAGACTAGAAAAACAATAGAACAGAATAGAATATATTATATTTTATTCTATTCTGTTCTATTTTTTTTCTAGTCTATTCTTTTATATTCTATTGAAATCTTTTCTATTCAAATTCGAATTCATTCTATACGAAATTCGAATGTCAAAAAAAAATATATAGACAGAGCTTAATCGAATCGAATAGAATCGAATCGAATTTGAAATGAAAAAAATTAGAAAAATGTCCAATCAGAATTGTCCAATCAGCTACTTTAATTTCTTATTGTGGGTGGGGCTATGAATCTATATAAAACTAATCCTACTGGCCGGGTTTACCACAGCACAGATAGAGAGAGTGTGAGTGTCTTCTTGTGGTTTGGACTTTGAAGAGGTGTGCCTTTCTAATTGCCTTGAATAGGCTCTCTGTCTTAAAATCTAGTAGTTTTCAACAATTATTATTGCTATTAATGTTTTAGAGGGAGATAGTGGGATAGAGATATTAGGACGATTAATAATTTTTTTACACGTATTGCAGTCATAAAAGGTATCAGGGTGGGGCTAGGTAGTCAGGTAATCAGATATCTGTGTGTGAAGTTAGTGGAGTAACTGTTTCAGGGCAGGCAGTGTCATAGTTGTTTGATTGAGGAGGACAGGCTCTGACTGTATTTTTATGATGTTGCCTTCTCAGAGTCAGACTGCTCACACATTCAGCAAAAGTGCTCATGGTACCAGCACAAGCAGCAGCAGCACCCCCACCACCACCAGTGCATCAGTACTTATTTCTTCTGACCATGGTCAGATGTCCAACAGAGCTGTTAGCATGAGGAGACAGAGAGAAAGCAGTGCAAGTAGTCAGCTGAGCAGCCTACCTATTAAACTAAAAAGAACAAACAGTGTAATTGGAGGAGCTGCTAATACTGCCAGTGTGCAGACTAAGAAGATTAAGCCACCTACTAAGCGCCGGCTGTTTAGCAACCCCATACCCACTAACACAACCAGTGTTCCAACTACCTCAAACATAACTGCTGTAACAACATCTAAGTTCAACAGCAAAGGCCGTGCAATTACTGCACAGGGTTTATGGGCTTTAAATCCACACAAACAGTGAAAAAAGGAGGTGCTAGATTTGGAGAATTATGCTGACATTGCCACAGCAAGCAACAATACTACTTCTATTGCCACCAAAACAACATTTGCTGAGGGTAGATTTGATAATGAGGGAACTCTGCATGTGCCCTTAATATCACGGGAAATAGACATTCAGCAGCCTGACTACGGACGTGAGTGTAGTAGACGTCCATTTGCAGGTGACACCAGTAAATTTTATATTCATCACCTTCACCACAAATGTCACCTCTAATGAACTCTCCATCTTCTCCAATTTCAATATTAGAGTCTCCTGCCCTTGTATCTAAAAGTTCTGCCACCGGTGCCACCATTCAGGCTAGGCCTCCAAAGCCAGACATTGCCACCATTCCCGCTATCTTTATGCCCCCTGTGGTCAAGTCACAGACCACAGCCAAGCAACCAGTTGTTCCAGCACAGCAGGCTGCTGAAACCTCAGCAGAGCAATCTTCAGCACCTGCATCCAGTGGCTCTTCCAGTCGCCGTTCCCAGATATGGAACTACTTTACAGCAAATGGTGATGAACGCATAGCCAAATGTAAACTATGCTGTCGGGAGGTGAGCCGTGAATCAACACATGCGCTCTCACCACCAAGCTGTGCTACTAAGGGAGGAACATGGTGTGGCTTCTCCTCCATGCACAAACTAGGGTAAATTCAGGTTTGACTATTGCTATTAGCAGTACACAGGCTAAGACACATATTTATAATGCCACTTCTGTCACAGCATCATCAAGTCAAATGTCACATACCCGCCATTCCACATACACACAGGTGACCCTTGAACAAGTTGGTGCCTTTCATGCAAAAGTCATGTCCCGCCAGCAGTCGCGTAAAGTTACAAGATTAATAGCACAGCTCATAGCAGTTGGAGGAGCTCCTTTTAATATGGTTTAAGGGGAGCCCTTTAAACAACTTTTGGAAACTCTGGCCCCCGGCTACAAACTACCTTCTCGTACAACATTTAGCTGTACTATAGTGCCATCCCTTTACAGCTCATGTGTTGGAGTGTTGAAGGAGGAGCTAGCAAAGGCTCCTGGGCAGTCGGTGCACTTCACCACAGATTTATGGAGTGCTCCAAGTGGCCAGCATGCCTTTTTGTCCCTGACAGCACATTGGTGGCAACCTAAGGTGCCGCAAGACATGTTATATTCCGGGGCAAGAGGCTCAGCCACCTTAGCCAAGCAAGGATACCGTTCCTTCCTTCTCCATGCTGAGGTCATGGATGAGCAAGCAACACACTTCCCACAACATTCTGCAATCTCTGAAGAGGATGGTGGCACAGTGGTTGGGAGAGCAGGCAGGTACTCGGGCAGAGATGGGCTTTATTGTTACAGATGGTGGGTCAAATATGCTCAAAGCTGTACGGGATGGGAAATATGTGAGTGTGCGCTGCTCAGCCCATTTGCTAAATCTTGTTGTGAAAGATGCCCTTTCTGAGGACAACACATCTGGAAAGCTGGCCGCACTACTTGACTCGTGTCGCAAGATTGCGGCACACTTTCATCGTAGTCAGATAGCCATATCCTCAGAAAGGAGCAAAAAAAACAAGGGCTGAATGAGCACCGCCTCAAAATTGATGTTGTCATGAGATGGAATTCAACTTTGGATGTTGGATATGTTAGAACAGCAGAAGGCCCTTCATGCCATGTCAAGCAACCATTGCATTGGTATTAGCAGACCGCTTGCTAGGGAGGATTAGGCAATGATTGCTCAGCTTGTGGCAGTACTCAAGCCTTTCAAGGCTGTCACCGAACAAATGAGCCAAGAAAGTGCCAGCATATCGGAAGTAGTACCACTCGTGTCATATCTGGTTAGTAACATAGATGCTTTTCTGTCATATAAGGAGGTGTTGCCTGGGGGATATGTACCAGAAGTAATGGCCCTGCTCAGGAGGTGTAAGGTTGAACTAAGTAGGCGGCTGAAAGAGCTCACAGACTCATGCCCTGAAGTAATGTTGGCCACTCTTTGTGATCCACGGATGAAGCTTGCCCTGAGATCCAATTCCCTGACCTTCTGGTGAGATAAATTGGTAGAGAGGGTCAGAGAGAAACATCAAAAAAACTCAAGGCTTCAACATGAGGAAGAGGATGAAGAAGCAGAGCTGGAGGAAGATGACTGGTGTCTGTCCAGTAGCCATAGCAATAGTGCAACCACTACTCAGTCCACCATAGCAGCCTCTGTTTTGTTTCCGGCAATAGACAGCGTAGTGGTACCCATCAGACTTCCCTCCCTAAAAAAAAATTGGTGTGCAGGACATGGTAACTACATACCTTGCAGAGCCCATTTTGCCCCCCACTATAAATCCTTTAGAATTCTGGGATGACAAGAGAGATATTTGGCCAGCTTTCTCTCAAGTAGCCCAGGTACTCCTCTCATGCCCACCTACCACTGTTCAAAGTGAACGTGTTTTTTCTGTTACTGGTAACATATTGTGCCCCCAGCGTTCACAACTGGCCCCCCATCTAATTGAAAAACTTGCATTCCTAAAAGTCAATTTGCCAAAGCTGAAATACCCAGTTCTCAGCTATGATATTGAATGAAAGTCCAAAAAATGTTTTTTTATTTTTTGTTCATTTACGTTATAATTTTCCTATTAGGTTTCCTTACATGTTTTTGAATGATTAACATAAAGCGTTATAACACATTTACAGTCTAAACAATGGAGTGTTGTTACACAAAAAAACAATAAAAAGTAAAAAAAAAAGAAAACAAAAAAAGTTTTAGTTTTGAATAGTTACAGTAGGCTGTATTGTGTTCTTTAACCACTTTCAGACCGGACCATTTCGCTGGTAAATGACCAGAGGTCTTTTTACACTTTGGCACTGCGCTGCTTTAACTGGTAATTGCGCGGTCATGCAATGTTGTACCCAAACAAAATTTGCGTCCTTTTCTTCCCACAAATAGAGCTTTCTTTTGATGGTATTTGATTGCCTCTGCGATTTTTATTTTTTGCGATATAAACGTAAAAAGACCGCAAATTTTGAAAAAAAATGATATTTTCTACTTTTTGTTATTAGAAAAATCCAATAAACTCAATTTTAGTCATACATTTAGGCCAAAATGTATTCAGCCACATGTCTTTGGTAAAAAAAAAGTCAATAATTGTATATTTATTGGTTTGCGCAAAAGTTGTCACATCTACAAACTAAGGTACGTTTTCTGGAATTTACGCAGCTTTTAGTTTACGACTGCCTATCTCATTTCTTGAGGTGCTAAAATGGCAGGGCAGTACAAAACCCCCCCAAATGACCCCATTTTGGAAAGTAGACCCCCTAAGGAAATTGATAAGAGGCATGTTGAGCCCATTGAATATTTTATTTTTTTGCCTCAAGCGATTGAATAATGACAAAAAAAAAAATTTTTTTTTTTTTTTACACAAAGTTGTCACTAAATGATATATTGCTCACACATGCTATGGGCGTATGTGAAATGACACCCCAAAATAAATTCTGCTGCTTCTCCTGAGTATGGGGATACCACATATGTGGGACTTTTTGGGAGCCTAGCCGCGTACGGGGCCCCGAAAACCAAGCACCGCCTTCAGGCTTTCTAAGGGCGTAAATTTTTGAGTTCACTTCTCACTACCTATTACAGTTTTGAAGGCCATAAAATGCCAAGATGGCACAAAACCCCCACAAATGACCCCATTTTAGAAAGTAGACACCCCAAGCTATTTGCTGAGAGGCATGTTGAGTTCATGGAATATTTTATATTTTGCCACAAGTTGCGGGAAAATTACAAACTTTTTTTTTTTTTTTTTAACAAAGTTGTCACTAAATGATATATTGCTCATGCATGCCATGGGCATATGTGAAATGACACCCCAAAATAAATTCTGCTGCTTCTCCTGAGTACGAGGATACCACATATGTGGGACTTTTTGGGAGCCTAGCCGCGTACGGGGCCCCGAAAACCAAGCACCGCCTTCAGGCTTTCTAAGGGCGTTACAGTTTTGAAGGCCATAAAATGCCAAGATGGCACAAACCCCCCCCAAATGACCCCATTTTGGAAAGTAGACACCCCTAAATTTAGGGGTACACTAGTCAGACTAGGTAATAAATGGCGGGTGCCCTGAAACTATAAAAAAATAACTAACCAACCAGCGTCACCTGTAACAGTTATATGGTGATCACTGGTGAAAGGGTTAACTAGGGGGCAATTAGGGGGCTTTATGCGGTAGTATATGGGGGTCCCTGGCGCTATAAAAAGCTGCAGCGAACCTAAATACCTACCTGCCTAACTAGCGTCACCTGTGACACTAATACAGCGATCAGAAAAACGATCGCTTATTAGGCTGGGTTCACACTGGAGCGATGCGGGAACGCCACGAATGCGCGGCGGGTTCCCGCATCGCATGCCTCCCGGCGGCAGTTCACACTGCCCTATGCGAACTGCTGGGAGTGTCAGTGAAATGTTACTGACACCCCCAGATCAGTTCGCATATCGCAGTGCGATCTGCAAACTCGGATCGCATGGTGTGAACACCCATGCGATCCGATTCTGCTGCGGGCCAAAAAAAGGGTCCCGTGCGAATTTGCGGCGGGTGCGGCGGGTGTGGCGGGTGCGGCGAATGGCTGAACTCGAATCGCACAGAGATCGGATGTGATTTGCACTGCAGTGCGGTGCGAATCACATTCGTTCTCATAAACCGCTGCAATGTGAACCCAGCCTTAGTGACACTGGCGACGGGGGGTGATCACGGGGTTAAACCTTTATTGGGGGGGTTAGGGGGGTACATTAGAACTAAAGGGGGCTAACTCTAACTGCCCTAACAGTTATTACAGTCACAAATGACACCAATGCAAAAAAAAAAAATAAAAAAAAAAAAAATGACATTGGTGTCACTGTGACTGGGGGGCAGGGGTAATTGGGGGGGTGATCGGGGGGTAAAGGGGGGGTGTGAGCGTGCCTGGCATGTTCTACTGTGTGTGTAGAGTGTTGGTGCAACTTACTGATCCGCTCTCCTCCGTGTCGGAACGAAAAATACCGACACGGAGGAGAGAATACATCACTTCCTCTCCTGTGTTTACATTACAGGAGAGGAAGTGATGTCACCGGGGATTTCTATTCGTCGGGAGCGATCGCGAGGGGGTGGCCATGAATGAATGGCCGTCCCCTCGTCCGGGATCGCTCCCGTACGAATACCGACCGCCGCAGGCACCGGGCGGGGGCCCGATCGGGCCCCCGACCCACGGGAGGCAAGGGACGTACATGTATGTCCTTATGCCTGCCCGTGCCATTGTACCGACGTACATCGGCGTGCGGCGGTCGGCAACTGGTTAAGATATATACCCAAGAGTCTTTTAAAAGTATCCATTCTCCCCGCAGCCACCACTGGTTGTGGAAGTGTTCCACATCCATTTCTTATTGGCCTGATAGTGGAAAACCCCCTGCAAAGTTTAAGGTTAAACCACTTCTCCTCATGCCTCATTGTATGACCCCGTGTCCTATTACAGTCTATGAGACTTTATTGTTTTTTCCTATGCTGGGATCCCCATTGAGGTATTTGGAGATTATCATGGCCCCTCTCAATCGTCGCTTCTCCAACGAGAATAAATGTAGTGTTTGCACTGTAGTTGAGGTACTCCACTCCCTTATTAGTTTCGTTGCCCTTTGGACTTTCTCCAGCACAACTCTTGTGTGTATATATATATATATATATATATATATATATATATATACTGTTTACGATGCTGAGGATTTCTTAAGGACTGAAGTTTATTGGTCAGAAAAAGTGGTTCCCATAGGGTAAATGTTCATTGCTGTTTGTTTATTCAGGGGTCTCACCCATGTAGTGTGTGAAGGATCCGGGATAGTGAATGAAAAGGAGAGGACTGATGTACAGTTTTCTCTGATTTTACAATTGTCTATTTGGGACCTGGAATTTTGGAGGTTCATAGAGATTTTAGGGTGGGAAAGAACCTCCACCCCTGAATACGGTGACTCTGAACCTGAAACTTTAGCTACAGGAAGCAGCACTGAAGACTGGACGATAGTAGTGCAGAGGCAGAGGGGTGGATTAATAGGAGCTGTAGGAGACACCTGTAAATTTAAAATAACACAGACATCACAAGTCCAGGCATTGGCTATACTGTCTCCCACTACATTAGCTAAAAAGTTACTTTGTGTTTCGCCTTCAACTGGACCTATGGTGTTGTGATGACAGTCTGCTGCTATGTGCTGCCATAATGTCGAATCCAACCATATTACATTAGCTGGCCACAGATTAGGGCACTCCTGAAGACCACACTACATAGCAAGACTGGAAAAGCTTACCCCTCGGGATTCTACCAAAAAAGGTGATTAACTTTTTAATAGCCAACTTACTGTCTTGTCAATCAATCATTGAGATTATATATATATATATATATATATATATATATATATATATATATATATATATATAAACTCTTTTTGCTTATTAACACTTTCCTATTTTATCTCTTTCTGTCCACCATGTCCTCTTATGGATCCAGCTGTTTCCCTCGCTATACACTGTGTCTGTCCACTATGTATGTAACACTCTCTTTTCTTATTCTCGCTTTCTCTCAACCATATTCCTTGATGTAGCAAATAAACTTTCTCGCTCTCTTTCCCAGCATAGTGAAAGTAATGCTACTGTATGACCTTGAAGAGGAATTGGAAGAAGACTGTCATAGGATGCGCACAGGTAAAGCGCTCTGGTGCACAGCTGTGTGCAATAGGAATAAACGAAAGCACACAAGCACAAACACACAGGGTGTGACCCCCTCGCTGACCTATAAAGGAAGTGAGGTCATCTAAACACACTGCTGGTTTGTCTTCAGCTTCCTGTGTTTCCTACGTCTGTTCCTGTGATCTCGATTACTCATTTTTGACCCGGATTGCCTCATCGACCTCGCTGATCTTCTCCTGACCCGACCCCTGGCTTGACCTTGGACTCCCGCTTTCTAAACGTGTTTGATCCTGTGTTCGACCCCCGGCTTGTCTTGGATTATCCTTCTGTCTCAGCGTTCCTGGTACTTGTCTTCTGATCTGGACTGTGTTTGACCCCTGGCCTGTCTCCTGGATTCTGTCTTGCTTTACGGACTTGCTACCTTTGCTTCTGGACCTTCCCACGGGACATCACCTTCAGCTCTGCTCAAGCTACCTGCTGATCTACTAGCAAGTGACTGTCCTACTGGTAGCTTGTGCCTCTTGGTGCAACCACCCTCTGTGCCACCTTCAGGGGTGGTCTGCGCCGAGTCGCAACAGCGACCGCTCTCGGCATCTTGGCCTCGGTGAGTACATTTATATGATAAAGACGAAATCATATCGGAGGATTTCTAGACTTTGGTAAGTATTAAAGTGGTTGTAAACCCGTTATTTTTTCTTCTTTTTAAAAACCACCTGCAAGACAAAGCCATAATGAGCTAGTATGACTAGCATACTAGCTCATTATGCATCACTTACCTTAGATCGGGCCCCCCAAAGTGGTCCTCATCTCCCCCTCCAGCCGCAGCAATCTCTCCACAGATACCTGGAAGGTTAAGTTAAATCTGTTGTTGTTTTGGTTGTTTTGTTATGCAGCTTGCCAGCCAGGCTGCTTGCTTATACTTGTAGTACTGGTGGTGGAAATAATGGTGATACTGAGTCTGCTGCTAATATACATACAGACACAGGAAAATGAAGGCCTACAATGGTACTACGATTCTCCTATACTCCCACCACCAAAATGTTTTGTTTTTTTCACCCTCTGATGGCATCTACATGGTGGCAAGGAGATTTTTCTGCTAATATATCCCGTCCACCAAGATATTCATGTAATCTCCAGGCCCCAGTGTTGGCAACATGGCACTTGTAAGTTGGCACTCTGGAAAGTCATCACCCACGACAAGGAAGGAAAGACTAATTGCATTGCCGTGAGTCAGAAATAGGTGAGTACCTGCTCATCTGCCCACTTACTCCCCTATCCATCATTGATTTCCATTCATTTATGTAACTCTTGTTTTATTTGCCAATTTAGTGAAAGTACCACTGGAATGAGTGGATGAGGCTTCATCATGACAGACACATGCAAGTCGAAAACTTCACAGGTATGTATTAACCATACACATCTTTTAGGATGTATGAATAATGGCAAACTTGTATGTAGGGATGCACGATAGCAGTATTGGATACGAGTAATTTTTTATCTGTGCTTGTCGTCAATACCAAAGACCATTCAGGTGCATCCAGGTGCTGTTAGAGAGCGTGATGCCGGCTTCACAGCTTATCAGGAAGTCAGGCCTCCCGGATTCTTGATTGGTAGGGAAGCCGGCGCAAAGCTCCCTCGTGGCACCTGGACGCAGGTAATGGTATTTGGTATTGACGAGTACAGATAAAAGATTACTCGTATCCAATACCAGTATCCATACGTGGAGGTAATCTCAAGTGATGCATGTTCCTTTCAAACATAAAATAAAGACAGCTGTATAGAACACTTTTCCAGGTCATTATATGTTGTAGTACAAAGTTTCAGTAACAGAAATGGAAATAGTATTAGTCATCACGACTAATACTATTCCATTTCTGTTACTGCAACTTTGAACTACAACATATAATGATGCGGAAAAAGAAAGAGAATACTAAGGTCAGCGAGGCAGTATAATACCTAGCTAAACCTAAATGAAGTTGTTGGTGACAACTGGCAAAGATGTTCTTTTAACTGTTTACGTTGATTACCATGTGTGATAGCTGGTTGCTTAATAAAAACTCACATGCTATGTAATAAAGGGTACAATGTCACATAATAATCAATATATAAGCACTAAAGTATGCTTTTATTAGGCAAAAATAATTTGCACAAACAAACGTAGAAAAAAAAACATGTATATTAGAACGTATACATATATACAACTATTAACAAAAAGGTGAGCTGAGCTGCCTTGGGTCCTGGAACAGAGGAAGAACTAGCCCTCAGATTTCCGAAGGAGAGGGTTCTCTGCTGCTCCGAGTACTAGCAGACGAGCTCCCAGGCAATGGAGCATTGTGCCTGGAAATTGATTCCATCAAAGAGAGTCTCAAATGCTCCATTGTCTGGTTCTGCTGTTGGTTTACTCGGGCCAACATAATCTCCATATGGTCAGTCTGTTGCCTGGCTGCAAGTTGAATGCTCCGGGTTAACCTCCTGATGTCCCGTGACATCCTTCTATTGTCACATGCCAGACTCTGAAGTTCTCTGAGGAGCCTCTGGTAGGATGCGGGAAACATGGCCTGTGGCCTCCTCTGGCCATGGGCAGAAGACAGGAGTCTGGGGAATCACAGGGGTCAGCTCTGGCTCATTCTGGAGCTCAATGCCCTCGCAAATAAGGACAGGTGAGCAAGGCAGGCTGCATGCGTTCTCCCCTCTGACTGGTCTTGTTGATCTGAAATAGACGAGATAGCCAATGTTGATGATAGCATTCAAAGAAATAGATTTCTAGACATTAGAATAAAAATATTTATTTAACTTTTCTTTTTTTTTTTTACCCTGTCCTTTAAAAAATAAATACATTTGGGGAGGCGTGGCCGGAAGTCGGTGAGGACGGACGTGTTCAGCCAGAGCTCCGCTGAGGCCTACTTGCATCCGCCGCAATCCGGACCCCTAACACCGCAGATCGGACTTTCTTCGGGCCGCGAGCCCTGCTGGCATTTCCCGCTGTCATCTGGAGGACGTTCGGCACTTCTCCGGGCGGTCTACGAGCTCCGGTCCGTCCCGGGCCTGCCGCCCACACGCGAGGCGCTCCGCCGCCATCTTGAGGCCTACCGGTCTCCCGGAGCAGCTGGATGTCCCTCGGCTCCAGGGGGGTTCCTCTCCCTCAGCGTCCACCTAGCGGTGCATCCCGGCCCGGGTCCGGTGCCCGAACGAAGCACATTACAGGCGCCTGGAGGTCTGGGGCCTAGCGATCCTCTACAGCAAACGGCGGCCATCTTGGTACACCCGGAGCAGGCCGCAGCCCTACGCCCGCACTTCTGAGGCTGAAAACCGCTTACAGTTATACACCCCCTCGGAATTCTGCTCTCCCAGGCTTCGTGGGGCAACATTAGAACCAGAAAGGGCCTCCCCAGCCCCCTCAGCAAGTATTAACCCTCAGACGGAGCGGTTTTGGAACTACCTGAGCCTACTGGGTCTTCCCTGCCACCGCTTTGCTTCACTTCTTCATCTACATCATATGAGGTTCGCAGGGTTCCTTGCTACAATTATTGCACCAGTGACCCCAGGACTCGCGGTGAGTGCGGCACATCCCCCCCCCCCCCCCCCCCCCGGCTGTAGACTGTTTCCTGGCACCCTAACCCCCCCGTTGGTTGTTCATTCTGGGGGGTGCCCCCTTCTACAGGCCACTTTGGAACCGGCTGCTGCCGGGCGGTTCTATCAATCAGGGGCACAGCAGCCCTCAGCTTTCCCAAGGACTGCCTAATGACATTGTGCTAATTGCTACTGCTTCGCTTCACAGCAACCCTACATAGTAGCAGCGCACGCACCTAGTTTTCAAATGTTTTTCTAAGACCCCAGATTAGCTCCGCTCGGGACTTCAATCTATCTCAGAGGTATTCCTGCACCACGTTTCACCTCATCCACAATTTTTTTTTTCCTCCTTACCTCATCTTCTAACCCGCTGAGCCTTAGTGTATGCCGTCTAAAAAAAAGAAGGCACGGAGCACCGTCCAAAAGACTCTCACACAATACCTTCTCCGCTCTCAAGAACATTCTAGCATGGAGCGTGAGGGGTCGGTTGATGGGCGCCTCTCCCCGGACCCGGCCTCCCCGCCTCGCTTATTGGGCCCTACCTCTCCGGCTCCTTTGTCGGATAAAAGAACTTCCAGTGCCCTCTCAAAAGCGGACCTAGAGGACAGTCTGGACTCCATGTACAATAGATTGGCATCCAAGTTTCAATCAGAACTTCAGAAAACTTCTCATGCACTTTCACAGGAAATCTCGGCCCTTGGAGCAAGGACTGAAAGGCTAGAGACTAAACATGACGAGTTGGCAATAGCTCATAATGACCTCAGCCGGGAACACGAAGCCCTTTCCTCCACGGTCCAACTTCTACAGTCTCAAATAGAAGACCTCGACAACAGAAATAGACGTAACAATCTGCGTATCCGTGGCATCCCGGAGTCCGAATCTGAGCTTATTCCGGTAGTCATCCGGTTGTTTAAGTCCTTGCTCCCTGAGCATGAAGCCACTATGTTCAAATGTGATCGGATACATAGAGCTCTGCGCCCCAAACCCCCGGAGGACAAACCCCCCAGGGACATCATTCTCTGCATGAAGGACTTTCTGGTCAAGGAGGAGATTTTGAGAGCAGCTCGTAACAAACAGAGGATCACTCTCGATGACAAAGTTATCCAAATTTTCCCAGATATCGCACCTGCGACCTTGGAGCGTAGAAGGAACCTAAAGGAGATAACCACTGTCCTGCAGTCGGCCCGCATCAGGTACCGTTGGGGGTTCCCATTTCGTCTTGTGATTCCACATAACGGCTCGACATACTCTGCTACCTCGGTCCTGGAGGGTCAGGAGATCCTGGTGAAGCTGGGACTTTTGGACGCCTCGGCGGTTCGCAGACTGCCCTCCACTCCCAGAGCTACACCTATTTGGCAAACCCCTCCGACCAGAAGAGACAGACGTAGAATCAGATATGGTGCAGATGATCGGGTGGAAGATAGTCCTCGATGATGTTGTTTTGCTCTCCTTTATCTGAAGGCTCAGACTGTGGTTTGCTATAAGTTCTCAATGGCTGTTTATATGCTGCTCGTGTTTATATGGTACAGGGTAGTGTGTGTTTAAGTTTCTGGTTTTATACTGTTTCCCCCTCTTAGCTCCCGCTTGCTCCACGCCTCAGTCCTATCGGGCGACGGTGGAGCTTGTCGGAGTGAGGGGCCTTATGTGTCCTAGGTTTTTCCTACCCAACCCACCAGCCATTTACAAGTCCCTAGGAGCTGTTGTATGGCTCCCCTTTCCAGTGGTCGGTTGCTTCTTTGGTGGGCACCCCCTACCATTGCGCAACCCTACTGGGCACGAGACCTTGTTGTCTCGGTGTTTGATTGTTATTTTGGTGTGGCTATGTTTCCCCACACGCTATTATACTTAGCTTTAATGTTGGGCCCCAGACCCTTCTTGGGCTTTGGGCCTTTTCCTTTTCATGCATATTCCCTTCTTTTATGTCTTTTGATCTTCTCCCTTCTAGGTCGATCATATTCCTTGTTCTATGCTCTTACATTCACTCAGACGCCTTTTATACTCAAGATTGGTATTTTCTCTATACACTTGTTTTTATTGCACTGTGTCTTATTTCTCTATTGTCCCGCAGAGGATATGAGGGTCCCCCTGCGTCTCTGGCGCCTGTTGGACGAGTATCCCCCGAGAGTTTCCCTTTCTCCCCCTGCCACCATATCTGACCTCTCCACTATAGTTGTCCTTTTTTATTCGCCATGGCAATAACTTGTGTTTCCCATAATGTCAAGGGATTTAATTCACCATCTAAAAGGCGCAAAGCCTTCTCCTTTTATAAAAGCCTTGGAGCTAAAATCCTTCTACTCCAAGAAACGCATTTCTCCCGCTCCTCTCACCCTAAATTTTTCCATAAGGACTTCCCTCAAGCCTTTTACTCGCTCCACTCGTCCAAGACCAGGGGTGCCGCCATTCTCCTTCACTCCTCCCTCCCGATGGAGGTCAAGCATATATTTAGAGACCCCGAGAGCCGCTATGTTATTATTCAGGGTGTGGTCCACAACAGAGAACTTACTATTGCTAGTATTTACGCACCCAATGAAGGTTCGGCCACGTTCTTTGGGTAATTTTTTGAGAAAATTGCTCAATATCACTCCCCTCACTTAATCGTAGGTGGTGATTTTAATTCAGTTGCCAACGCCACTCTCGACCGTTCATCAACTCCAATCTCTTCTAGAGCTTTCCCGAAATCGCTCTCCAGGGGCCTACGTGAACTGCAACTCACTGACACCTGGAGAGCTCACAACATAGGCTGCAGGGAGTACACTTTCTTCTCCCACCCACATAACAGTTATGCGAGGTTAGACTACATTTACTCCACTCCAATTATTCTTGCTAACTCGATGGAGGCCTCCATCCACCCCTGTGTTTGGTCCGATCATCAGGCAATTTCCTTTACTACAGGGTTTATTCGGCTCGCTCCCACGCCTCACTCCTGGAGATTGAATGAATCCCTTCTCTCGGACTCAGGGGTGGAAGCCCAGGTAGCTCAATCTCTGGAGGAGTATTTCTCCTTGAATGCTCGCCCGGAAATGCAACCCTCGACCCTCTGGATGGCGCATAAAGCCGTCATCAGGGGACGACTTATTAGTCTTTCCGCAGCCCGGAATAGAGCTAATAGACTTAGGATAGTGGAACTAACCAGAGAATTGGATCACCTATACAAAGACGCATCCTCGTTGCACTTGGACTCGTCCAGGCGCACCATAGATCAGAAGCGCCTGGAACTCGACTCCTTGTTGTCCTCCAAGGTTGAGAAGACGCTACGCTGGGCCAAGGCTCGCAGTTTGCTATTCAACAACTCTGCCTCGACCTCGTTTGCTAGGAAGTTGTCTAGCACACTTCGACCACCTCACGTCTACCGTCTATCTAATAGCGAGGGTTTTGTATCGTCACATCCCAAGGAGGTTCTCAAGATCTTTGAGCAATTCTACTCTAAACTCCTAGAGGCCCCCCACACCCTTCCTTCTCTTGATGACCTATCCTGGTTGCAGGACATCCCTCTCCCAGCGCTCTCCTCCTCACAAGTGGAGGCGTTGAATGCCCCTTTTACTGTTCCGGAAATCTTAGGGGTTCTCAAGTCACTGAAGTTGGGTTCGGCCCCGGGTCCGGACGGCTTCTCAGCCCTCTATTACAAAAAATTCTCCATGATTTTAGCCCCCAGAATGATGCAACTTTTCAACTCGATTCTACTAGGTGGTAGCTTCCCAGATGAAATGCTGTTAGCTAACATGTCACTGATCCCTAAACCCAATAAGAATCATAATTTACCTCAAAACTTTAGGCCAATTTCGGTAATCAATAATGATATCAAAGTATTTAGCAGAATCTTAGCCAGACTAGCAAAATTTATCCCTTCTCTAATTTCCCCCTTCCAGTCTGGGTTTATTCCACACCGTTTTATCACTGACAATATACGCCTTGCCTCCAATGTTATCCAAGATGCCAACCTATTCTCCCGTAAGCTCCTCCTGTTGAGTTTAGACATACAGAAGGCATTTGATAGTGTTACATGGAACTATTTAGACAAACTTTTGCCCCTCATGGGCTTTCAGGGTAGCTTTCTAGCAGGATTCCAAGCCCTCTATAATAATCCTATGACTCGCATTAGGTTGCCCGGCTGTAACTCAGAATTCTTCCCCATAGGCAAGGGCACTAGACAGGGGTGTCCCCTTTCCCCTTTAATCTTTGCCCTAGCCCTGGAGCCCCTCGCAATTGCTCTCCTTAGACATCCTGATATTACTGGTTACACTAAGGGGTCCGAAACGTATAAATGTTGCATGTATGCAGATGATGTTTTGATGTTTATTACTAACCCTCATGTCTCTCTCCCCAATCTTTTCTTGACTCTGTCTCATTTTGCGAAAATCTCTGGCCTGTCCATTAATGTGTCTAAATCTGTAGCCCTCCCTATAGGCTTTACACCCAATGATTTGGCCCTTATTAAACAAAACTACTCATTTACTTGGGCCTCCACCCACATTTCTTATCTGGGTGTTGGTCTTCCCGGGAATTTCGGGGACCTCTTTGGGGTCAATTATCCCCCACTGATTAGCAAACTTAAAAACACCCTAAGAAGTTGGCTCTCTTTACGTATCCCCTTTATAGGTCGAATCACTGCCCTCAAAATGGTCATCCTACCCAGGTTGCTATATCTATTTCGCTCTCTACCGGTTAAGCTCCCCAAGAGCTTTCTCCTTGACCTTCAGTCTCATTTCAATAGGTTTATTTGGAACAGTAGACCTCCCAGATTTGCGAGAGGGGTACTCTATAGATCTATGAAAAATGGTGGTCTGGGGGTACCTCAGATTTGGTTGTACTACCTTGCCTGTAGATTTACTCAGCAGGCACAGTGGTCGATCCCTAATTCTAAAGTTCCCTGGGTGAGGTTTGAGGGTGACTCGATCACTCCATTCTATCTCCCCGGCCTTATGTGGTCAACTAATCATCCCCTCCTGACTCTAACCACGCGCAATACTATAGTGGCAGATTGCCTCCAACTGTGGCACCGCTTCAAGCAGAGATACGACATCACCCTGGGGCGCTCTTTAGGGGCCTCCTTCCTGGGTGACCCTAGGTTCCCCCCGGCTTATCTCCATCCTGAATCTTTTGACACTTGGGTCCGTTGTGGGCTTACCCAGTTGAAGGACTTTGTGACGGGCTCTGGCTTTGTTCAATTTTCTTTTTTTTTTTTTTTTTTTCTTTTTTGGTCTAAACCCTTTAAATATCTTCCCCTCCATTTGGGGTATTTGGAGTATCGGAGTGCAGTGAGCTATACCTGAGTTGGATTTCTTAACCATTCCGAAGTTCCATCGGTGAGATTCATCATTTGGATATACGGTCTTTTGAAGTCTCTCCACCAGGCTGATGAACCCACTTTGATCTACTCCTCGGTCCCAGATTGTGACCCCAAGCCTTATTGACTCAACCGTCATATGACTGTGTGAGTCCAACAGATCTGGTAAGAAGTACCCATCTATTCTTTCCCAATGTTTCCAGACAAGCTGTCGTACATGGACATGTCCGTTTAATGAGATTTGCCTCGTATTGTGATACGGTCTGACTACCATTGTGCCGGTCCTTCCACGGAAGCCTACATCCATTTCTTTGGACTTTATTTTGTTTATTTACACATCTATATGTTCTTTGTTATAGGAGCATTCCTTCAACATATTTTTCACCTTAGAAGCGCTACACAATTTTTTATTTCTGTTTGTTCAATTTTCGACTCTGCAGGCCCAGCACCAACTCCCGGACTCTGAATGCTATAGATACTTGCAGATCCGCCACTTCTTCCTCTCCCGGTGCGGACTCCACCCTCGGGCACAGCTCACTGTCTTTGAGGACGTGTGTTTCAATTTCCCACGCCAAAAGGGATTGATCTCTCTGATATATAGGGCCCTTGAGGGACATTCGGAGTGCCAGTCCCTTCGATATAGAGCTCGCTGGGAGGAGGAGTTGGCTCTGGAGACGGGAGTGGTGGATTGGGAAGAAGGTTGGAACAACATGCGCAAATGCACCAGATCCCTGACTGTTAGGGAGACGGCCATCAAGGTTCTCACTAGGTGGTACTACACCCCGGTACGTTTGCACCAGATTTATCCCCTCACATCCCCCAACTGTTTTAGAGGGTGCAATCATCCCGGCACCTTTGTACACATTTTTTGGGATTGTGACTTAATTCGCCCTGTCTGGCAAGAGGTCTTAAGGCTGGTGGATGGGTTCGCGGGCCGAACACTGTCCCTCTCTTATCACCACTGCCTTCTATTCCAGACCCCCCCCGACACCCCTAAACATTTTATAAGACTAGTGCACTCTATCTGTGTTGCTGTACTGTGGACTATTGCTCTTCACTGGAAGTCCCCGTCTATACCTTTAGCACAGGTTCTCACTCGTATTGATCAGGTAATGCTGTCTGAGAAGATCTTTCACACTCTACATGACACTGAACACATCTATGACCTTAAATGGACCCCATGGTTCCTGTTTCGTTTACAGTAGTGATCGCACCTTAGGTTTTTCCTTTTGCCTCTCTTTTCTGTTTGCTTTCTCTCCTCTTTTTCCTTTGTTTCTCTCTGCTCTCCCTCCCCCTTCTCCCTGTCATGATCTTTCTTTCATAATTGGGATATGATGGTCAGCTCGTTTAACTTGTCATTCTCGTTACTATTATGATTGATGGTTGGAATTTAAGACCCATACAGTATATCATTTATCTATGATTGGTCCTGCAAGGTTCTGTTATGTGTTTATTACCTTTTGGTAACCTGGTCTTCCAACATTTTATGCCAATGTTGAAATATGATTCTTTTTGCTGACTTTGTATTTCTGTTAATAACTTTAATAAAACCTCTTTTGAAAACAAAAAAATAAATAAATAAATTTTGTGTCACATATATTCCTATTACAAGGAATGTAAACATCCCATGTAATAGACAAAAAGAATGACAGGTCCTCTTTAATGTGAAATCTGGGGTCAAAAAGACCTCAGATCTCACATTTACACTAAAATGCAATAAAAAATGTATATAAAAAGAATTGTCAATTCCCCCCCCCCCCAAAAAGCCCCTTTAAGACTGGAGGGCAGAAGTGGACCTGATTGTCTCCACTGCTACTGGTAAGCGGCAGAGGCGACTGGAACATGGTGGGCCTCTCGTGCCCCTGATAAAAGTGAACTCGCGGCAAATCCGCCGCAGTGACCACTTTTATCTGAAAGAGGACTGCCCGCTGAAGAAGATACCAGCCATAACAATGGTGGTCCTCTTCAAACAGCCGACGTATAACTGCGGCGTGTGGTCCTTCCTTAATTTGTTAAGGGAACAGGTTTGTTTTTTTTTAGGTTAAAGCGGGAGTCCACCAGGACTCCGCGTTTTTTTTTTTTTTAAAAGCCAGCAGCTACAAATACTGCAGCTGCTGACTTTTAAAATAGTGACAATTACCTGTCCAGCGCGCCCGCGATGTCGGCACCCGAAGCCGATCTCTAGGTCGCCTGTCCTGTCAGGTCCTGCCGCCGCCATCTTGGGTATGGGAATCAGGAAATGGAGCCTTTCGGCTTCATTTCCCGGTTCCCTACTGCGCATGCGCGAATCTCGCTGCGCAATAAGGACGCTGCCTCTGGGATCTGTGTGTTTCCCAGCAGGCAGCGGGGCACTTGCGGAAAGGGGCGTACGTTACGCCCCTTTCCGCAGAGAGCTATCCCGGAAGTGGGTGCAGTTACCTGGATTATCCAGGTAACTGCACCCCCCTCCCCCCTGAAAGGTGCCGATTGTGGCACCGGGGGAGGGGGGGGGGGGAGGGTTCCGATGAGCGGAAGGTCCACTTTAGGGTGGACCTCCGCTTTAACAAATGCTTTAAAGAAACATATGTTTGTTTTTTCTTTTCATTATATAGCAAATATTTTATTTTTGCTACTCTTTTTTAAGTTCCACCCTAGTTACTGGTGGCCGATTGTAGTGGCGGTCGGATACTAAGATCAGATGCATTTCCAAATATTGTAGTAATAGAATAAACAATTATAGGTTACAATACAAACAGTGGGGTCTATTTACTAAAGGAAAATACACTTTCCACTACAAGTGCACTGTAGGTCTGAGGGGGACATGCAAGGAAAATAAAAAAACTGAATGTTTGCTTGTACACGATTGGATGATAAAATCAGCAGAGCTCATTTCAGAGTTTCTCCTCAGATTTACAGCGACTGCACTTATGGGGAGGACATCCCCTCCGGCTGTTTGTTCCGGTTGTTAAAAAACGGTACCGGGTGATGTCTGCCGCTGCAGGCATCACCCCAGTACAACACCTTGAAGCACTATATTGGCAAGTTTGTCAACGATAACAATTATTACAAAAAGTGGCCACCAATAATCGGTCGACCCCTAGTTTGAGGTGTGTGTATGAACTTAAAAATGGATGGTTGTTAAATAGCTTTTTATGTGTTGATAATGGTGCCTCGTGTCCGGTTTCTTTATATTGGCAGCTTCTGTATTCTACTTAAGTTGAGGAGTAATGTGCCACTGCTTCCTGACAGAAGCTGACGCTGGAGGGTCCGGGATATGGCTCAGGCTTTCTGTTAAAGATAGAATAAAAGAGTTAAGGTAACCACTTCTGGACCAAGCCTATTTCTGTCAGTTATTGTTTACAATACAATGTATTTGCACAGCGGCCTTTCAAAAGCAAGTTTTGGGGAAAAATTTACAGTAAATTTATTTAGCCCAATTTTTTGGGATATTGTGATAGACGATGTTACTCAAAGTAAATAGATATCGAACATGTTATGGTTTAAAATTGCAATCGCTCTTGGAATGGCAAGAAACTACGGTACTTAGAAAATCACTATAGATGAGCATGGGATTTTTGTTTTACGATTACCAGTTTAGAGTTACAGAAGAGATCTTTTGCTATAATTATTTCTCTCAATGTGAGGATCGCGGCGATACCTCACAAGTGTGATTTGAACACCATTATGGGCACTTTCAAATAATTTATTTTGTTCTTATTTGTTTTTTTGGCTGGTCGCTCCGGACTGGAGACGGGCGAAGTGGTGGAAAGCGGCAGGCGGGGGGCTTGTTGTATCCTCTCCCACTCCTTATGATGACAGCTGAGCAGCTTCGGAGCCGCATCGGTTGTTATCATAGCAAAGCCAACCACCAGATCTAAAAAGGAGGTACCTGGTGACGGCTGCAGTTGCTTATCACCCCGGTACAACCACTTCCTCAAAGCGCTGTACAGATACATTATTTTGTGGGAAGTGGTATGCTACAGGACTTATTTGGGCTTTATTTGTTTTTTTATTCCCTTGCACAGTGTGCCATTTATTGGCTGAGAACAATCAGCTAATCTCTCAGCCAGAGAATAGATGGCAGAGGATTGTCACCCGGCTTCGGCAGCACAGCAGAAGCCAGATGTCATAAATCTGACTTCATAATGAAAAAGGATCCTAGCAAGTTCCAGATAAGAGGACAAATCATTGCTAAATTGTGCTTTGACAGCCCCTCCTCTTTTATTTCTCAATCCCAGTCTTACATCAGTTTCCTCAGTCCCCTGGCATATCACAATCCCCCTTCACATCCCAGTTTACAGTAGTGTTCTGAACCTCCGTTCACAATGGTATCTTAATCTTCTCCGCCACCTTCATAGCACCTCCCGACAGCTTTGTCCATTGCCCTCCTTCACATCACAGCCCCCTGCAACTCTGGCTCCCTTCACATTACACAGTCCCCTGCATCTCTGGCTCCCTTCACATTACACAGCACCCTGCATCTCTGGGCCCCTTCACATTACACAGCACCCTGCATCTCTGGGCCCCTTCACATTACACAGCACCCTGCATCTCTGCCAGTTTCCCATCTTAACCTCCCAGCTCTGCCCCTGTCAGAATACAGCCTCCACAGCTCTGCCCTTTGCTACCTTATTTGGTCTCACAAAGTTGGAGACACAGTGGGAGACACAGCAACACTGAATAGTGGGTAGGAGCGGGAGGTGCTGAAGTTAACCAGCAGGTGATTGGTTGCTAGGCCTGCCTAGCAACCAATCACCTGCTGGTTAACTTGGAAAGTTATCTTCAAAAGCTCCGTTCTTGCCCAATATTCAGAGCTGCTGTGTCTCCCGCTGTGTTTCTGGCTCGATGTGCAGAACGGCACATAAATGGCTGGACTGTGGCGGTCTGGATCGCACAGTGTCTCGGTATGCATTTAGCTTACAGTCCGTCATTTAGTGATGTCTGCTTTAAATGTTAAATAGATGTTTGTTATTATGTTTATTTATTATTATGTTTTCTTTGTGTTTATGTTATGTTAGGTACTCACCACTGCCAGAATATTGAGGGCAGGAACTTGGAGCTGATCCTTCCACAGATGACGTTGCTCGATCTGCAAAACATGAATGTAAAGTAAAACTTAAGTCTTACATGCGTAGTCATAAAAAAAAAAAAGTGAGCTGGAAACAACATATAACTGCAATATATATTGATATATTTTATTTTACTCACCAGCTCTCTGATGCTCGGCTGGACCCTTTCTGCTGACTCCAGGGACATCCTCATCTGCAAGCAGGCCATCTCTCAGTTCTGCCTCCCACTGTCTGAAGACCACAGCCTTTCCTCCAGTAGACTGGGCCAGAAGATGCTTCTCTATCTTTTTATTAACTGACGCCTGACAATCATAAAACCTGCAAATGAAAAAAATAAGATATAGTATAGTTAATACACGTTACAACAATATTATTTTTATTTTACATGTTACTTTTCTGTGTCTGTGCCAAATAAATATTTGTGTTACGTTCAAATCAGTTTATTGACTATATTGTGTATTTTTCACATATATGTGGTGTGTCCTAAGAGTGATATAATATTTGAATAATTACCTGTGCCTGACACCAGGTGGCCCTGCGAACCTTGGAGACTGCATTCACCGAGTCCTGGACTCGTTCCCAGGCTGCTCTCTTCGCCGACGTTGAGACATTTAGGCTGAAGAGTCTCAGTTTGTCTCTGTTCACTGCAGCAACCAATGTAGAATTCTCCTCTGGGGTAAATACGGGCCCCCTTGATCTTCTCTGTCTCTTGGTTCGCTGGTGATGCTGCAGGTCGGTGTCAGAAATCTCTTCTGATGTAGGGGTGGACACTTGCCTCTTTTTTTGGACATGCACCCGCTCCACTCCACCTACATGGGCATGCTCTCTTCTATGCCTTGGCTCCACTCCACGCCTCCGTTCACCTCTACACTTCCTCTCCTCTTCACGCCTCTCCTCTCCTCCAATCCTCCTCTCCCCTCCCTGCCTCCTCTCCCCTCTACGCTTCCTTTTCTCTACTCTCCCCTCCACATCTCCTCTTCTCTCCTCAACCCCCCACTGATCCTCCTCTCACCTCCACTCCTCTCCCCTCCACGCCTCCGCTCCCCTCCTCCCCTACACTCCTCCTCTCCCCTCCATGCCTCTCCTCCGCTACACTCCTCCTCTCCCCTGAGTCCCCTCCACTTACCTCTACGCCCCCCCTCCCCTCCATGCCTCTCCTCCTTTCCCCTGAGTCCCCTCCTCCACTCTCACTCACACCAACAACTCTCATACCAACATTCTCACTCACAAGTCTCACACGTCCATTCTCACTCCCAGACATTCTAATTTCACCAAAAGCACCAAACCACACAAAAACAAACACAAATCTAACAAGAAAACTCTCTGCTCTGCTCTCTGCTCCTCCCTCACCACACCACTATACAACCTCTCAAAATGGCATACAGGGGAGGAGACTATAGCCACATGTCAAAAACGAAAGTAAAAAAATAGAGATTTCGAATAGTTACGAATAACCACAATGTATTAGAAAAGTACGAATCCATTCGAAGCACGCAGCGCCACTGTCAGACGTGTAAATTTACGAACAGAAAAGGTTACGAATGTACGAATCCATTCGAAGCTTGCTAGACAGCGCCATTGTGTGAGACACGTAAAATTACAAATCAACAAACAAAAAAAAGTTATGAATTTACGAATCCATTCGAAGCACGTTAGGCAGCGCCATTGAAATCATTTCGAATGCGGTTGAAATAATTTCAAATCATGTTGAAATCATTTCGAATTTGGTTGAAATATTTTCGAATGTAGCCGATTTTTCGAATTCGGTAGAAAACTAAACGAAATCCGAAAACGAATTTAAGGAAGTTAACGAATATAACTAAACAAAATTAATGAATTAACGAAACAAAACTAAACAAACTTTTGCATGTCTAATTTTGAGTTTGAATAGAATAAAAAAAATTGTATTCTAATCTTTTTTTATTCAAATTCATTCTATAAGAAATTTGAATTTCAGAAGATGATTATATATTCTATTCTATTGTTTTCTATTCTGTTCTAATCTATTCTTTTCTATTTTATTATTGTATTTCCTATTCAAATTTCAGAAGATGGTTATATTTTTATATTCTATTATAATCTTTTCTATTCAAATTCGAATTTATTCATTTCGAAATTTGAATTCATGCTATTCGAAAAATTCAAATTTATTCTATTTGAAACTTGAATTTCAGAAGATGGTTATATATTCCTTCTATTTTATTCTATTATTCTATTTTAATCTTTTCTATTTGAATTTGAAATTTTGGAAGATGGTTATATACATCTGTCACATTAACTTCTCAGACTCGCAGTGTACCAGTGAAGAAAAACACACACCTCTTATTTAATTTATGTTTATCGCAAAAAGGAAGTTGTCAGCATGCCCGATTAAAGAATTCATAATTTTATGAATTGTTTCATTGCATGCACATGTCCTACATTTCATAAATTCTCTTCAAATTTGATTTGAATCAAATTCTAATCGAATTTGAAACTAAACATATTCGAAACAAAACATCCAATCGGCTAATTTCATTTCTCATTGTGGGTGGGGCTATGATCTATATAAATCTAATCCCCCTGGCAGGGTTTACCACAGATAGAGTCTTGTGGTGTGGAGTGGTGTACCTTTCTATTTGCCTTGGATAGACTGTCTTAATCTAGTAGTTAATATTAGTTGTCAATTATTATTGTTATTGATGTTTTGGAGGGAGATAGTGGGAGGATTTTTTCCCATTACATCTTTAGCTACTTTCACACTGAGGCACTACAGCGCTAAAAATAATGCCTGCATAGTGACTGTAAAGAGCCTCACCTGTCTCTCCAGTGTAAAAGCCCGACGACCGCCTGCTCCAGTGTGAAAGTATCCTTAAGCCTCATACACATGATCGGATTGTTAGCCAACAAAACCGTGTAATTTTGTCCGAAGGGCGTTGGCCCAAACTTGTCTTCCATACTTACTGGCACACAATTGTTGGCCAACAATTACAAACCTAGTGATGTACTATGTGGTTTTTCAGCTCTTTAGCACCACCCTTTGGGCTCCTTCTGCTAATTTTGTGTTAGTAGAAGTTTGGTGCGTGTTGAATCACGCTTTTCATTTTGCACTTTTCATTTAGTTTCTGAACGGCCATTCTTCAACCAGACATGTTGTGGAATCAGAGGAGATAACATGTTATTTATTATTGGCCTTGGAGATTTGAAATTTTTTTGGTTGAATAATGATTTGATTTGTTATATTTTTGGAATAGAATGCACTTTTTGGTTCTATTGGCAGATAGCATGTCTAATTTTCTTTTTTTTAATGCATAATAAAACAATTGTGGAGACTAATACTTGGCTGTGTTTTACTTCAAATGACAGCTTGGGAGTAGGCAGTTACATTTTAAAAAATACAATGTAAAATAGACAAGGAACACCAACATAATTGTCTTGATCTTAAAGCGGGAGTGCACATAAAAAAAAAAAAATATTAAAAGCCCTCAGCTACAAATACTGCAGCTGCTGACTTTTAATACTTGAACACTTACCTTTCCTGGAGTCTAGCGATGTCAGCAGCCGAAGCCGATCAATCACTCGGCTCTCGGCTGCTGCCGCCATTCTCGGTGAGGGAATCAGGAAGTGAAGCGTTACGGCTTCACTTACCGGTTACCTACAGCGCACGGGCGAGTCACGCTGCGCATTCTAAATGCTCCCCACTATCTCCTGAGACCTGTGTGGTACCCAGGAGACAGCTGGGGGGGGGGGGGGGGGGAGGGGCGTGACTACCACAGGAGTCTATTCCCAGAAGTGGGTGCAGATTAGAGGTCGACCAATATATCGGCCGATATTTGGCCGTTTTTAAGAAATCGGCATCGGCCGATTATTGTGCATACCACGCCGATTTGCGGGTAACACTATACCCGGCCGCCTGCAGTACAGACCTGTGTCCCCGCTGCAGCAGCATGTACAATTAATCCTCCATCCTTCACCCGTGTGGCTGGCCACTATAGAGTGGAAGGAGAAAGTTTCACTGGCACTGCACTGCCCCGCCCCTCCCTTCCCCAGGGAGTAGCAGAGGAACATCATTAACATATCACAAGCCTCCGCAGGAGATCGTAGCCAGCACTAGCTAAGATCCTCTTCCTTCCCTGCGGAGGCGGAGCCTGCTTCTATCTCACTGTGATTGGCTGGTCAGCTCATCAGGGCTAGGTGCATGCTATTGGGTCACGTGCATACAGATAGATGCCAGCTTGTATGCACGGTGAGTCAAAAAAATGGAGTATGCTACTGTATAAATTAATATCCTTTTAAAGTGAAACCTGCCATTTAGAAAATGGATGATCCTCCTCCACAGTCACCTCTCTATACCACCCCTCCACAGTCACCTCTCATTACCCCCCCTCCACAGTCACCTTTCTGTACCCCCCCTCCACAGTCACCTTTCTGTACCCCCCCTCCACAGTCACCTCTCTGTACCCCCCCACCACAGTCACCTCTCTGTACCCCCCCACCACAGTCACCTCTCTGTACCCCCCCTCCACAGTCACCTCTCTGTACCCCCCCCTCCACAGTCACCTCTCTGTACCCCCCCTCCACAGTCACCTCTCTGTACCCCCCCTCCACAGTCACCTCTCTGTACCCCCCCCTCCACAGTCACCTTTCTGTACCCCCCCTCCACAGTCACCTCTCAGTACCCCCCCTCCACAGCCGCCTCTCAGTACCCCCCCACCTCCACAGCCGCCTCTCTGTACCCCCCCCACCTCCACAGCCGCCTCTCTGTACCCCCCCACCTCCACAGCCGCCTCTCTGTACCCCCCCCACCTCCACAGCCGCCTCTCTGTACCCCCCCACCTCCACAGCCGCCTCTCTGTACCCCCCCACCTCCACAGCCGCCTCTCTGTATCCCCACCTCCTCCACAGCCGCCTCTCTGTATCCCCACCTCCTCCACAAGCCGCCTCTCTGTATCCCCACCTCCTCCACAGCCGCCTCTCTGTACCCCCCCTCCTCCACAGCCGCCTCTCTGTACCCCCCCTCCTCCACAGCCGCCTCTCTGTACCCCCCCCTCCACAGCCACCTCTCTGTACCCCCCCTCCACAGCCACCTCTCTGTACCCCCCCTCCACAGCCGCCTCTCTGTACCCCCACCTCCACAGCCGCCTCTCTGTACCCCAGTGGAGGTGCATCCATAAGGGGCAGACGGGCGCTGGCGCCTCTCTCCTGTCACATATCTATCACCATAAGTTCATGCATGGCATTTTTTTTTGGAAGCACCCGATTAGAGCCATAGGCTCTAATAGGCATCCAAAAAGGTGCTGGGTGCTCGCTGTTCACTCAGCGCTGTATTAGGAAACCGATTCATTCACTTTCCTAACCCTGAACCGCCTCTCAGCCAATCAGATGCTCGGGTCTGTTACCTGTCACCTGATTGGCTGAAACGACAGTCAGTTTGATTGGACGCCTATACAGAGGACAGGAGAAGACATTGAGGATTGTGGAGCACACCGCCGCCGTGACCCACTGCCTTCCCGAGACAAGGTAAGTGCAGGGCGGATGGGGGATGCACACTGGCAGCATTTGATGGGGCACAGTGGCTGCGTTTGATGGGGGTTTTTTTCCAGTTTGTTTGCGCCCCCAAAAAATGTTTGAACACCAGCCGCCACTGCTGTGCCCTCCTTTAAAATGACTAAGATTGTAATTTTAAATTTTTTAATAATTACAGTTTGATGATGGCTGAAAAGAAATCAAACCCAGTATGGCAGTATTTCAGTGAGCCAACATCAGGGAAGGGCAAGTGCAATATCTGCCAGAAATTGCTGAGCATGGGAGCAGAAAAAGGAAAGGCTAAAAATACCACAAATATGTGGAATCATCTGAAAGTCCACCACCTCCAAGCTTATAAAGGAGCACAGAGGGAGAAAGAAGATGCAGCTTCTTCTTCTGCCAACTTTCAGCCCACTGTAGTACAGATGTTTGATTCTAAAAGAAAATGGCAAAATACTGATCCCCGGTCCAAGAAAATTGATACCCTAATCACAGAAATGATTGCCACAGACAACCAGCCCTTTACAGTTGTTGCAGATATTGGCTTCCAACGCTTGCTGGCAACCATAGAACCAAGATATTCAATCAAAAGTGAAAAATACTACCGCACAGACATGCTGGACAGTGTGTACAAGAAGGTTACACAGCAGATTAAGACACTAATTACAACAGAAAATGCTGGACCCTATTTGTCCTTCACAACAGACTGTTGGTCTGGTGAAGCAGAATCACTTATGAGCCTAACATGTCATTTTATAGACAGTAACTGGGAAAGGAAACAGGTAGTTCTAAATGTCAAGGCCATGTCTGGCTCCCATACTGGGGACTATATCAGGGAGATGTTCCTTAGCATGCTTAATGATTGGGACATCAACCAAGACAGAGTGGTGCTTGTGCTGCGAGACAGTGGTGCCAACATGATTAAAGGCCTCAGACTGGCAGATATACCAGACTTAAGCTGCAGTGCACATACATTACAACTTGTGGTGAAAGAGGGCATCAGCAGTCAGCGAGTAGTGGGGGACATCATTGCCAAATTAAAGACTTGTGCTACACACTTTAGCCACTCTGTGCTTGCAAAGCAGCGTCTTGGAGCCATCCAAAAAGATCTTGGCCTCCCCCAGCAAAGCATCATTCAGGATGTTCCCACCCGCTGGAACTCCACATTACATATGTTGCAGAGGATGCTGGAGCAGAAGCGTGCCCTCAATCTCTATGTAGCAGAACATGGCAAGTTTACCACACCTCCAGCAGAACAATGGGATATCATCTCAAATTTGATAGATACACTGGGCCCTATTGAGGAAGTGACTTTGGATATCAGCAAGGCAGAGGCCTCCATCTCCTGCATCATCCCATGCATTGCTGTACTGAAGATGGTGCTTCAGGCAGAGGGTCACACCACAAGGGGGATCCAAACACTTCGGGAAACTATGTGGCAAAGCATGGAGAGACGATTCACAAAGATTGAAGATACCAAATGCTTGGTGCTGGCAACACTGCTTGATCCTCGGTACAAGGCTCATGTATTTGCAAGTGACACACTGAGCAAAGCAAAAACTTGGCTGCGAGAAGAGAATGCTATTGTGTCCGAACAAAAAAGAGCCACCAGTGGAGATGAAGGACCAGAACCAAAACGGACCAGGACAAGGGCAGAAGAGAAGGAGGAACCCAGTCCCTCTGGTCTTCTGGAGAAAATGTATGCAAACATTTTGGGGGCTCATGGAACTCCTGCTGAAGAGAGTGATGAGCAGTTAATTTCTGAGCAGTTGGAAAAGTACCTCCAAGAGCCACTGATAGACAGACGGACTGGTCTGCCACTGGAATGGTGGAAACAGAATGCATCCCGCCTGTGTCACCTTGCACCACTGGCAAGAAAATTTCTCTGTCCACCTGCCTCTTCTGTTCCCAGTGAAAGAGTGTTCAGCGAGATTGGGATCATTTATGACAAGAAGAGAAGCAGGCTCACAGGAGAAAATGCAGAGAGGCTGTGTTTCCTGAACTACAACCTAAAGCTCTTAAACTGGGAGTACCAAGAGAACTTTTAGGTGATGGATGTGAGTGAAGAAAAGAATCGGGAACTGGAACTGAAGCAAAAAGCCTAAAACTAAAGAAAATTTCCACTTTTCTATTGTTTACTATCTATTCTGTTGATTACGTTGATTTTTTTCAAACGTTTTGATTACCTCACCTGTTTTTGTGTATTTTTAAGATACATAGTTATGTTTTTATCTAACTGACATACATTTGCACTGACTGGAGGCTTGTGTACTTCTGTTTAATAAATGGTTAATTTAAGCAATTTTCTGTATCCCTTCTTTATTATTTAACTAAACTGTTAGATTTAATGAAGGAAAAATAAAAAAAATCGGCCACAAAAATCGGCATCATATATCGGCCATCGGCCGCCCCGATTTCTAAATATCGGCATCGGCATCGGCCAGAGAAAAACCCATATCGGTCGACCTCTAGTGCAGATACCTGTATTATACAAGTATCTGCACCCCACTCCCCCCAGAAAGGGACTGGAGGGAGGGAGGAATCAGATGAGTGGAAGTTCCACTTTTGGGTGGAACTCCACTTTGTTGTGGTAACTTGCCCAATTAAAAAAAAAAAAAAAAAAAAGCATAATAATATTATTATTATTCTTGATATCCCATTGAAGAGGAGAATCGTGCGCTGCATTTGGAGATTTCATTATTTTCCACATCACAAATGTTGATTCTCCATTACGAATGCTAGTTTAAAAGACTGACTGCTTCTGGCTCGTCCTTGTTTACAAGCATGTGCGTTTGTACTTAGGAAAATTTGAAAACCTGCTCGTCAAGATTTTTTGGCGGAAAGTCCAACAACTGTGCAATGGAGCATACACGCGGTCGAATTTACTGCCAACAGCCTGTCATCGAACATTTCCCATCGGAAAGTCTGATTGTGTGTATGCGGTTTTAGTCTTGTATACACTTAGGCTACTTTCACACTGAGGCGCTGGGCGAGCTGGCGGTAAAGCGGCACTATATTTAGCGGCGCTTTACCGTCGTTTTAGCGGCGCTTTTCGGTCAATAGTGGGGCAGTTTTAAACCCCACTAGCAGCCGAAACAGGGTTAAAACCGCAGCGGCGCTTTGCAGGCGGGTTTGGAGCACTGCCCCATTGTTTTCAATGGGAAGGGGCGTTTTAGGAGCGGTAAATCCACCGCTCCTACAGCGCTCTAAAGATGCGGCTTGCAGGACATATTTCAGCGTCCTGCAAGCGCACAGCTCCAGTGTGAAAGCCCTCGGGCTTTTACACTGGAGATACAGCAGCGGCTGTTTGAAGGCGCTATTTTTAGCACTCTAGCGCCTGCAAAGCGCCTCAGTGTGAAAGGGGCCTTATTGCAGTCAATAAAGTAGCAGGGTGGGGCTAGGTAGTCAGTCACGCACTTCACCTATCATCAGACAGCTGTGTGTGAAGTGGAGTATAAGTTCTACAGCAAATGCTGTGCAATGACTGCACAGAGTTTTTTGGGTTTTAATTCACACAGCCAAAAATTGAGGTGTTATATTTGAAGAATTATGCTGACATTGCCACAACAAGCAACACTAGTACTTCCACTTCTATTGCCAGCACCACAACATATTCTATGAGCTCTGCTATTTCTGAGGGTAGATTTCATAATGAGGGAACTCTGCATGTGCCCCCAACAACAGGGGAAGTTGACATTCAGGAGCCCGCTACAGACGTCAGTGTAATAGAAGTCTACTTTCAGATTACACCAGTAAATCACCCCAACTGTATTCATCACCACAAATGTCACCTCTAATGAACTCGACACTTTCAATATTGGAGTCTCCTACCCTTGTATGTAAAAGTTCTGCCACCAGTGCCACCATTCAGGGTAGGCCTGCAAAGTCTGACATTGCCACCATTCCCTCTATCTTTAGGCCCTCTTCTGTCAAGTCACAGACCACAGCAGGGTACATAGGGGTGGATATTAATATTATCAAGCAACCAGTTGTCCCAGCACATCAGGCTGCTGAAACTTCAGCACCTGCGCCCAGTGGCTCTTCCAGTTGCCGTTCCCAGATATGATGGTTGCATAGCAAAATGTAAATTATGCTGTTAGAAGGTGAGCCATGGGCAAGTCATAGGACATCCTACAAATGCAGGCATGAATCAACATATGCGCACTCACCACAAACCTGTGCTACTAAGGGAGAGACATGGTGTGGCTCCTCCTCCATGCACCACTAGGGGAAGTTCAGCTGTGACTATTGCTATTAGTAGTACCCAGGCTAAGGAACAGATTTATTATGCCACTACTGTCACAGCATCATCAAGTCATATGTCAAATCCCCACCATTCCGCTTCCACACAGGTGACCCTTGAACAAGTTGGTGCCTTTCATGCAAAAGTCATGTTATGCCTGCAGTCCTATAAAGTAACATGGTGGAGGGGCTCCTTTTCATTTGGTAGAAGGGGAACCCTTAAAACAACTCATGGAACTCACCTTCTCATACAACTTTTTGCCGTACTATAGTGCCATCCCTTTACAGCTCATGTGTTGAAGGAGGATCTGGCAAAGGCTACTGGGCAGTCAGTGCACTTCACTACTTCACTTTATGGAGTGCTCCAAGTGGCCAGCATTCATTTTTGTCCCTGGCGGCATATTGGTGGCAACCTAAGGTGCCGCAAGACATAGAATTTTCCGGGGCAAGAGTCTCAGCCACCTTAGCCAAGCAAGGGCACCATTCCTTCCTTCTCCATGCTGAGGTCATGGATGATCAACACACTTCCCACAACATTCTGCAATCACTGAAAAGGATGGTGGCACAGTGGTTGGGAGAGCAGGCAGGTACACGGGCAGAGATGGGCTTTGTAATTACAGATAGTGGTGCAAAATATGCTTAAAGCTGTACAGGATGGGAAATATGTGGGTGTGCGCTGCTCAGCCCATTTACTCAATCTCTTTGTAAGAGATGCCCTTTCTGAGGACAACACATCTGGAAAGCTGGCCACACTACTGGACTTGTGTCGCAAGATTGCAGCAAGCTTCCATCGTAGCGTGAATGATAACCATGTCACAAGATGGATATGTTGGAACGCATAATGGAACAGCAGACAGCCCTTCATGTCATGTCAAATGAACATTACATTGGTATCAGCAGAACGCTTAGTAGGGAGGATTGGACAACGATTGCTCAGCTGTAGCAGTACTCAAGGCTATCAAAGAACAACTGAGCCAAGAAAGTGCCAGCATATCTGAGGTAGTACCACTCATGTCATATCTGATTAATAACATAGCTGCTTTCCTGTCATATAAGGAGGTGTTGCCTGGGGGACAAGTACCAGAAGTAATGGCCCTGCTCAGGAGATGTAAGGTTGAACTAAGTAGATGACTGAAAGAGCTCACAGACTCATGCCCTGAAGTAATGGCCACTCTTTGTGATCCACGGATACAGGGCAAGATGGCCCTAAGATCCAATTCCCTGACCTTCTGGTGAGATAAACTGGTAGACAGGGTTAAAGAGAAACATCACAGAATCTCAGGGCTTCGACGCGGGGAAGAGGACGAAGAAGCAAAGCTGAAGGAACATGAATCTGTGTCTTTGTCCAGCAGCAGTAGCAATAGTGCAACCACTCCTCAGTCCACCATAGCAGCCTCTGTTTTGGTTCAGGCAATAGACAGCTTGGTGGGACCCAGCAGACTTCCCTCCCGAGAAAAAAGTGGTGTGCAGGACATGCTAACTACATACCTCGCAGAGCCCATTCTGCCCCCCACCGCAAATCCTTTAGAATTCTGGGATGACAAAAGGGATATTTGGCCAGCTCTCTCTCAACTAGCCCAGAGACTTCTCTCATGCCCACCTACCACTGTTCAAAGTGAACAGGTTTTTTTTGTGACTAGGAAAATATTGTGCCACCAATGTTCACAACTGGCCCCCTAGCTTATGGAAAAACTTGCATTCCTAAAAGTCAATTTGCCCAAGCTGGAATACCCCGTTTTCAGCTATGATACTGAATGAAAGTCCAAAAAATGTTGTTTTATTTTTGTTCACTGTGTTATGTTCCATTTTTCCTATTACGTTTCCTTATATGTTTTTGAACGATTAACATAAACCAGTATAATACATTTACTCCCATGAGTAAGTCAGACTGATGACAAAACATGTCGGGGCGTGGCTATCTGGCGAACGTATTGCATTACTAATCTAGAGCATTGGGCTTTGTATGGTTACAGTTTGGACGGAGGGAGTGAAGGGAAGGACACAGGACGCTCCAACCGCTACTGGACTGTTGAAACAGAGTGAGTGCGGCAACAAGGAGGGGTGAGAAGCAATTCGACCACTTGTGTAACCCAGGGTCCGCCGTGACCATCAATGCCCCAGCATATAAGTTTTAAAAAGAAGTTCAAGCGTGATGTGGAGTTTTATGTGATTTGGCTACTTTTTTTTGGAGTTCATGTGAGTGCACTGGAATTGGTTTTATTTGATTAAAGAGTTCGCTGAAACTGTATTACACCATTGGATGCTTCTTTTCTTTTGAAAGGTTATATACACATGCTATACCATCAAGGAGGGTCTAATGTGTGGGGGCTTCGCAAGTCTGATGATCCTGCAGTTATAACTCTGATTAGAGGGTTAAAAGCCTTATTAGCCAAGCACGAACGTGTGTGGCTTAATAGCTGGTGAGTGCATTCACATTGGGGAACTCACGGTCACTGAAGGTGTGGTGAAGGAATAACCACTTTATTTGGACACTAATTATCATTTTATATGTGGACTATAACTGTTGGACTTTTATATTTATTTTTTAATTATTTTTTTTCCACTTTATTTTTTCACTTAAATTAATGTTGTTTTACCTAATTAAGTTTGGGTATCTGTGCATGTGGTTTACTATATATTGTTTTGCACATTTTGGCACTTTATAGATGTATATGAGTGTATTCATATATGTTTAGTTCATGTGAGATAAGATAAAATTAGGTATATGTTGTGAGTGAATTACACATACAAGCGCTACATGCTTTTTTGAATTTTCGATTTAAGAAAAGGATTATTGCACTAACATTAATGCATTTACTGTCTAAACAATGCAGTGTTGTGCTGCCCCAAGAAAAATAAAATAAAAAATGTAATGTTTTAGTTTTGAATAGTTTCATAGTCAGCTGAATAAAGACAATAGTCCATCTAGTTCAACCTTTGTAGGTGTACGTGTGTTTATAATTATTTCCCATATCCCTGTATGTTGTGTTCTTTAACCACTTCAATACTGGGCCATAGTCAAATGACATCCACAGATGGGATCTCCCATCCTGGCTGGGCGTCATATGACGTCCTCGGTATCTCGAGTGAACATTCAAAATGTGACAGAAGTAACATAGAAGATCCACCACCAAAAGCACCAGTCGCTTACCAGAAAGGATAGACTCATACAGGTGTACACCTGATGGGTCAAACAGGCTTTACAGGATGACCAGGGACATCAGGCTCACTCATGTGGATACGGTCTTCAGGCAAACACTCCAAATCGATGGATAAAGCAGGTAAAGGCAATGAGCAAATAAGCCCAACCATAAAGAGAAAAGAGAGGAAGAACAGGGCACATAGCATAATTCTGTAAGCAATATTTATTGTTGTAAAGATAAGAGTTGCACTCACATTTTCTAGAGTAAAAACAAGCGCTTCAAAAAAGACAGTAACCTGGGGATAAGCGTAACAAACCAACGCGTTTCGCCTAAATAGGCATCAGATGATGCCCATTTAGGCGAAACGCCACAGTTTCCCATTTGCTTTACCTGCTTTATCCATTGTTTTGGAGTGTTTGCCTGAAGACCGTATCCACATGAGTGAGCCTAAATTCCCTGGCCATCCTGTAAAGCCTGTTTGACCCCTCAGGTGTACACCTGTATGAGTATATCCTTTCTGGTAAGCAGCTGGTGCTGTTGGTGGCAGATTTTCTATGTATTACTTCTGTCACATTTTAGATGTTCACTCAGAATTTTTGGGACTGTTACCCATTTATGTTTTGAACTTTACGCTTTTGGAATATGTCTCCAGCCCATCAGACTACCCGAGTACCTATTTGCAGCCCATGCCTCATAGAATACATGTTGGGGTGTTTTCTTTCCAAAATGAGGTCATTTTGTGGGTAATTCCATTGTCCTGGTGCTTCAGGGGACCTTCAAAAGTGTGATAGGTAGGAATGAAATGAGATGTGTCATTTATGCTCCCAGAACGCCTGAATGTACTACTTCACACTTGGGCCTCTGTATATGGCCATGCTGTGTAAGTCTCACACATGTGATATTGCCATACTCAGGAGGAGAAGCAGAATGTGTTTTCGGGTGTAATTTTTGTTATATACATGCTATGTGTTAGACAACATTGTGTAAGAAAAAAAAGATTTTTATTTTCTTTCTACGTTTTCTGAAGACTTGTGGAAAGAAATGAACTGTTCAAAGGACTAATTATGCCTCATAGAAGAGACTTTGGGGTGTTTGCTTTCCAAAATGTTGTAATTTTGTGGGTAATTCCACTGTCCTGGTGCTCCATGGCCTTCACAAATGTAATACCGTATATACTCGAGTATAGGCCGACCCGAATATAAGCCGAGGCACCTAATTTTACCACAAAAAGCTGGAAAAAGTTATTGACTCGAGTATAAGCCTAGGGTGGGAAATGCAGCAGCTACTGGTAAATTTCAAAAATAAAAATAGATACCAATAATGTTTTTGAATATTTATTTCAAAGAAAAACAGTAAACTAGCTCTGTAAGTGGAAAAGAGGGTCAATAAAAACAATATGGTATCAACAATAACTTTAAAAGTACAAAAACCTTAGCTCATTCAGCAACCAAGCTAAAACACAAGAGTTAAAATCCCTGTGACCATTAAATACACAGCCTGCCCTGTGCCCATTGAATACCATATACAGCCTGCCCTGTGCCCATTAAATATACAGTAGTCATTGTAATAATGCTCTGGATAACACATTAGCCAGCCTGCCATTGCCCATTGAATAACATATACAAGTTATGTAAAAATTTGCTCTGGATAACAAATTATTATCACACAATACAGGTGTATTCAATGAAATACTTCACTCACCTCATGATGCTGATGTCCCGCTGTAATGATGATGTCCCGTGCAGCCTCGGGAGCGATGTCCCGCCTCTTATGACACACGGTACAGTGATTCCTATCATTGGATCACTGTTCCAGTGGGACATCGCTATGTGGCTGCTTGCCATAATAAGGAGGAGGTGGGACATCGTTGCAGAGCGGCAGGAGGGGGAGGAAGGGGAATCGTAAGACAGCCCTGCATTACATTAGAACGTGAGGAGGGGGGATGGTGCGGTGCGCGCTGCGCGGCAAACTGACACAGAGGGAGGGGAAACTCACAGGGGCGCTGGGCCATTCACGAGCGTCACCCAGCGGCATGGCCCCACCCCTTTTTCTCCTCCATTTCGGGCACATTTTTCACTGACTCGAGTATAAGCCGAGGCGGCTTTTTTCAGCCCAAAAAGTGGGCTGAAAAACTCGGCTTATACTTGAGTATATACGGTAGGTTGTTAGGAAATTAGAGGTGTGATTTATGCTCCTAGAACCTCTGACGGTGCTCCCTGCATGTTGGACCTCTCTGTGTAGCCAGGCTGCGTAAAAGTCCCACACATGTGGTATCCCCATACTCGGGAGGAGTAGCAGAATGTATTTTGGGGTGTAATTGGAAGCATGCATATGATGTGTGTGTGAGAAATAAATTAAAATGTCTTCATTTCCCCAAGAATTGTGGGAAAAAATTACAACTTCAAAAAACTCACCATGCCTCTTACTAAATACCTTGCACTGTCTACTTTTCAAAAATGGGTCATTTGGGGGGTATTTGTACTGTCCTGACATTTCAGAGCCTCAAGAAATGAGATAGGCCGTCAGTGCATCAGGTGTAATCAGATGTGATCAATTTTCAATGATTTGCACCATAGCTTGTAGACTCTATAACTTTCAAAGAGACTAAATAATATCCACTAATTTGGGTTATTTTTAGCAAAGAGATGTAGCAGTATAAATTTTGGCCCAAATTTAGGAACAAAAATGACTTTGTTGCAAAATGTTATCATAGAAACTAAAAAAAGTCTTTCAAAATTTTCGCTTTTTTTTTTTCACTTATGTCGCAAAAAATCAAAAATCCAGTGGTGATTAAATACCACCAAAGGAAAGCTCTATTTGTATGGGAGAAATTATAAAAATTCTGTTTGGGTACATTGTTGCATGACTGAGTAATTGGCATTCAAAATGTGAGAGCGCTGAAAGCTAAAAATTGGTCTGGGAAGGAAGGGTGTATAAATGCTCTGTATTGATGTGGTTAAGATGTAAAAGATGCTTGGTCTTAAGTAGCCATACTGCCCGCAGCCACCACCGTTTGTGGAAGAGTTCCACATCACTATTGCCCTGATAGTGAAAAACCCCCTGTGCAGTTTAAGGTAAAACCGCTTCTCCTCGAGTCTCATTATATGACCCCTTGTCCTCTTACACTCTCTGAGACTTAATTGTTTTTTTTCCCTATGCTGGGATCCCCATTGAGATATTTGTAGATCGCTATCATGTCCCCTCTCAAGCATCGCTTCTCCAACAAGAATACATCTAGTGTTTGCAGTCATTCCTTGTAGTCGAGGTCCTCCAGTCCCCTTATTAGTTTTGTTGCCCTTCTTTGGACTTTCTCCAGCACAACACTTCTATATATACTGTTCACGATGCTGAGGATTTGTTAAGGACTGAAGTTTATTGGTCAGCAAAAGTGGTTCCCATAGGGCAGGGGTGTCCAAACTACGGCCCTCCAGCTGTTGCAGAACTACACATCCCATGAGGCATTGTAAAACTCTGACATTCAAAGACATGACTAGGCATGATGGGGATTGTAGTTCCTGAACAACTGGAGGGCCGTAGTTTGGACACCCCTGCCATAGGGTATATGTTCATTGCAGTTTGTTTATTTAGGGGTCTCCCCCATGTAGTGTGACAAGGTTCCTGGATAGTGAATGAAAAATAGAAGAGGACTGATGTACAGTTTTCTCAGATTTTACTGTTGTCTATGTGGGACCCGGAATTGTGGAGGTTCAGAGAGATTTTAGAATGGGAAAGAACCTCCACTCCTGAATAAGGGGACTCTGGACCTGAAACACTAACTCCAAGGAGCAGCACTGTAGACTGGACGATAGTAGTGCAGAAGGGTGGATTAATAGGAGCTGTAAAAGACACTGGGGGTTATTTACTAAAGGAAAATCCACTTTGCACTGCAAGTGCATTTGGAAGTAAAGTCGCTGTAGATCCGAGGGGAACATGCAAGGAAAAGAAAAAACTGTATTTTAGCTTGCACATGATTGGATGATAAAATCAGCAGAGCTTCCTCTCATTTCAGATCTACCCCTTAGCTTTAGAGTGACTGCACTTTCAATTGCACTTGAAGTGCAAAGTGGATTTGCCTTTCGTAAATAACCCCCACTGTCTGTGTGCTGCATGCCTCCAGGACAAAGTGGAATAATTACCCAATGTGGCCACACTTGAACTTTACAGTAGACACAAATGGTTTATATTTTAGTTCAAGTTTAAACAGAAGGGGTTGTTGAAGAAGGTGAGGGTTCTCACATATACTATTTAACTTGCAGCACGAGTATTACTCTGGTGCATCTGCACAGATATTGTTTTATGAGGTGAGGGTTCTCACTTATAATTGTAGATCTGCATGACAAGTTTGCAGTGGTGGTGCTGCTGCTCAACAGTTATTTTTTAAACATAAATTGAAAATAACACAGATATCAGAAGTCTATGTGCTGTTAAATCCCAACTCACACTGCTCCCATTACACCAGCAAAAAAATTACTTTGGGGGTTATTTACTAAAAGAAAAGCCACTTTACATTGCAAGTGCACTTGGAAGTAAAGTGGCTGTAGATCTGAGGGGGACATGCAAGGAAAATAAAAAACAGCATTTTAGCTTGCACGTGATTGGATGATAAAATCAGCAGAGCTTCCACTCGTTTCAGATCTACCCCTTAGATTTAGAGCGACTGCACTTTCAAGTGCATTTGCAGTGCAAAGTGGATTTGCCTTTTGTAAATAACCCCCTTTGTGTCGGCTTCAACTGGACCTATGGCATTGTGGTGACAGCCTGCTGCTATGTGCTACCATATGTCAAAACCAACCACATTAAATTAGCTGGCCACAGATTCAGACACTCCAGAAGACCAAACTACATGGCAAGACTGGAAACGATTACCCCTTGGCATGCACCCAAAAATTGTGAGTGACTTTTTAAATTTCCCACTTACTGTCTTGTCAATCATTGATATATATGCATATATCACACTTTTTGTTTCTTACCACTTTCTTATTTTATCTCTCTCTGTCCACCATTTCCTCGTATGTATACAGCTCTTTCCCTCCCTATATACTGCGTCCACTATATATGTAACGCTCTCTTCTTATTCTCACTTTCTCTCAACCATATCCCTTGATGTAGCTCACTATCTCTCTCTCACTTTCCCAGTATAGTGAAAGTAATGCTACAGTTTGACCTTGAAGAGGAATTAGGAGAACAACTCGTATAGGATTTCTGGATATGGTAAGTATTAAATGAATACACATTTTATCATATACTGTATCTAATGAGAAACTGTGAATTTTTTTTTCTTCTGGGGAATTTGTGTTAAATTAATTTTTTAATGCATTTTTGAGCATGGAATAGACAAAGATTGATAGAAAGAAATACAAGCAATAGCAAAAAATAGTGGGTATGGTCAAACTTTAATAACAGTGGAAGGGTCTTAAAAGGTCATAAAGAGGTGGTGTTCCACCAAGTTCCTTCCATTCCAATAAAAAGTTTATTTTCTTTAACTACTTGCTACCCATGCTATATCCGAAAGATGGCTACAGTGCGGGCTTACTGTACCGAGAGGGCAAACATGGACGTCTTCCCATGCTGGCGCTGCCCAAACGCCCCCTGCGTTGCACGGGCAGCGCTCTTTGTGTACACGGAGTCCTTCGGACTCAGCTGATCCCAGATCGGTGGAAAAGGTCCAATCACAGTGGCTGTTAGGACCCAGGATCTGTCAAGGCACCAACAGCAAGAGAAGGGCTCTAGGACCCAGCATCCCTGGCAGCACATCACATGGGTCTTTATAAGGAAATGTATCAGTGCTTGAAGTTGCTGACTGATCTCAGCTTGTTACCCATTTTCCTGTGATTCCTTGCTCCTATGTACCCAGACCCGGCTTTTTCCCAACCTGTTTGCCTGTCTCCAGTTCCTGACCCTGGCTCGTCACACGGATACCCTCTGCCTGCTTCTCATGTTTGGCCTGGCTTTCACCTGACTATGTCTGCTCTGCTTTAAACCTGGTTCTGATCTCGGCTTATGTTGACTACTCTATTATCTCAGTGACTTTACAGACGACACAGGTGCTACCTGCCTGCAGACTCTGTTCATCTCATCAGCAGCATTCCTGCGCTTTCTGCAAGCAACTTCACAGGCGACCTGTGCTACTTTGTGCCAGACTCCTCCTGTCTCACTTTCAGGGGAGTCCGGAACTTAGCTGCAAGGGAAGCCCTCTCTCCATCGGCCTCCAGCACCTGGTATGTGATAGTATCAGTCAGCCATTATGTCTGAGGTCGAGAGAGGTGCTTCTGCTCTAGAAGCGCTGTGTTAACAGATGACAGCCCCAACACAAGCCGTCAAAAACCTGCAAGATACTTCCAGCTCGAGGGACGTCTCCATGCCCTCACTATTTCAATGGCTCCAGCCGAACCCGACCCAGCCACAAGCTCCACCTCTGCAACAGCACCGTCTAAGTTCAGCTGCTGTGTTCCTGCCTCTCCCAGAACCCAGAGTCCCCATTCCAGAATGTTTCTCCGGGGACAAACGAAGGTTCAGGGCCTTTAAGAATGCCTACAATCTTTACTTTGCCCTGCAACCTAGGATTTTTGCACTTGAGACCATCCGAGTGGGGTTCATCATCTCTCGCCTATCTGATGAGCCACAATTCTGGGCTCATAACCTGCTTGAAACGAGGGATGAGGTTGTAAACTCAGTCACCACATTCTTTGAAGCCATGGCGGTGTTATATGATAACCCGCAGAAAACCCCAACTACCGAATCAGCTCTTCATTCCCATGTGCAAGGCAGATGAGAGTTCCGTAGGTGGGCAGCTGATACAGGTTGGAATGATGCGGCCCAAAGATTCCAATTCTTCCTAGGCCTGTCCGTAACCCTCAAGGATGAGTTAGCCAGATCTGAGGCTCCCGCTACATATGAAGCTCTCATTCAAGTTTCTATTCTGTTGGACAGGCGTCTGCGGGAGCGGTGCTCAGAACGATCCCAGAATTTTAGGCCAACTTGGGTATTACCCAAAGTCCCAGCCCCAGCTGTCCATGGCTCCATTCCTCCAACCTTCAATACATGCAACGAAGAGCCTATGCAGATAGGTCTACTCCGACCCTCTTTGAGCCCAGAAGAAAGGGAACATAGGCGCCTAAACAACTTATGCATATATTGTGGAGCTGCAGGCCACTTGCTAAGGAACTGTCCCATTCGGCCATGTAGGTCCAGGCACCTATATCCCTCATACCTACAGCTATCTGTGACTGTCTTCTCACATCATTTTTCCTATCTCTTTGCAGGTGGCTGGAAAGAAGGTCAAATTACGGGCAATCATTGACCCAGGAGCATGCAGCTGCTTCTTAGATATTAACCTTGCAAAATATTTACATATTCCTCTCCTTTTCATGAATGATATCTTCAGAGAGTACCTTGACCTGAACGATCAGTCGTTTACCTGGATGACATTTTAAAGGTCTCAGCCTCACTTGAACTCCACCGGGACCATGTCAATAAAGTACTAAACACCCAGCAAAGTCATAACTTGTATGCTAAAGCAGAAAAGTGTGAATTCGAGAAGCAGTCCATCCAGTTATTAGGGCTCATAATCTCCACTGAGGGGATTTCAATGGACCCTCAAAAGGTCTCTGCAATCCTTGAATGGTCTGCACCCTCTGATAGAAGGGGAGTTCAAAGATTTGTCAACTTCTACTGGAAGCTTTTTGACCATTATCTCCCCAATAACCCAGCTTACTCGACTTCATACCCGGTTCTTCTGGAACCAAGAAGCCCAGGCAGCCTTTGAACGTCTAAAGATCTTGTTTATCTCCGCTCAAGTATTTCCTTTCATTCTGGAAGTTTATGCTTCTGAAATAGCTACAGGAGCTGTCCTCTCTCAGCGCCTGGGCCCAAAGGCCTTTCTGCACCCAGTAGCCTTCAAAAAATTAAGCCAAGCCGAGAAGAATTATGATGTAGGCAACATAGAACAGAGAACTCCTGGCAATTAAAGTAACATTTGAAGAGTGGAGGTATCTGTCGGAGGGCGCTACTCATCCAGTCATGATCTTTACTGACCGATAAGAACTTTGAATATTTGAGATCCGCTAAGAGCCTAAGGCCCCGGGAGGCAGGCCCCAGCAGGCCAGATAGGCCCTATTTTTCTCAAGATTTAACTTCCATTTGAGATACAGACCTAAGAAAGGGAAGGCAGATGCCCTATCCTGGATATTCCCTGAATCTACTGAACCTGCTCCCCCGAGCAGCATTCTCTCTGCCCAGAACTTTGTTTATTCTGCCCAGCTTGAGATCGACTATTGTACAGGCCTCTGCATCTTGCCTCAAAGCAGAACATGCTTCTCTAAGGGTACAGGATGGATTACACTGGCATCAAGATAAGGTCTTCATACCCCAGGAGGCTAGGCTTCCAGTTCTCAAAACATTCCATGACCACCAATTAGCTGGCCACTTTGGAGCCCATAAAACTAGTGAGCTCATCCACCAGTCTTTCTGGTGGCCCAACCTTGATCGAGACTGCATAGCCTATGTTAGAACCTGCACAGTGTGCCTTCGCAGAAAAGGTGACAAGACTAAGCCCCGGGGATTATTGAGATCCTTAAATGTCCCTAACTGTCCATGGGAGATTATCTCCATGGACTTTATCGTTGATCTCCCACCTTCTGAAGGATTCATTACCACCCTGGTGGTGGTGGATCACCTGTCAAAGATGGTCCATTTCTTGCCCATGGTAGGCACACCTTCGGCTAGAGACAGCTCACATGTTCATCAGAGATTGTGAGACTCCATGGTCTACCCAGCAACATTGTCTCTGATTGTGGGGTACAGTTTCCCTCCAGATTCTGGAGGGCTCTTTGTAAAGCCCTGAGTGTGGAACTCTGCCTTTCTTCGGCCTACCACCCCCAGAGTAACGGTCAAACCGAGCATACAAATCAAACTGGAGCAGTACCTATGTTGCTTCTCAGCCTTTTCCCCAGGACAATTGGGCTTCCCTGCTTCCACTGGCTGAGTTTGCCTAAAACAACTTGCTACACTCTGCCACCAACCAGTCCCTGTTCTGTGCCAACTATGGATTCCACCCTTCCGCTATACCTGAGACTTGTCTTCATACAATGGAAATACCTATCCCTTCAAGAATGTATACAAAAGGCTCAGTCCAACTATAAGAGGTTCTTTGACAGGAAATGAAGAGGGAGTCTCTCCCTTAAAGTCGGTGATGAAGTATATCTATCAACCTAAAGTTACTGTGCCCTTCAAAGAAGTTGGGGCCAAGATATATTGGCCCTTTTCCCATTAAGCGTGTAATAAATCCAGTGGCCTTTGAGTTATCTCTGCCTGATTCATACAAGATCCACCCCAGTCCTTCACGCCTCTCTCCTCAAGCCGGTGTTGTAAAAAAGAAAACCTGGAGCTATGCAGAATCTCAACAGCGTCACTTCCGGTGCGGCTCTGTCACTTAAACAGCTGATGGTGGGGCTTTACTGCGCATGCACAGGAGCTATTCACAGTGGAGGAACATTATGCTCTTGAGCGGGCGGAGGCGGAGAGATGGTTATAACGTCAGCACCAGCCCACCCCACTAACATGTCCCGAATTGCACATGCGCAAAAGTTATGTCTAGAGTCAAGACAAATTATGGACTGAAGCAGGCGGGCAGAGGCGGAGAGTTGGTGGGAGGAGGAGATACAGCGCAGCTTGGAGAGGGGGGCAGGCCCCACGTGCATATACTGTGTCCAAGTACATTGTTATTGGTCCAGAAAAATTATAGCCTTGGACGGGCGGCGGTGGCTTTCTTAATTACATCATCGGCAGCACTGTGTCCAGCCCCACCCCCGCCGTAAGCAGAATATGCAGTGTATTTATATAATCAGTATAAGTGTATACAGTAAGTAGTATAAGTGTATAAGCAGTGTATTTGTCAGGGGAGCTTGGATTGACACAGCAGTGGGAGGGGCCAATGTCATGTAAAGTCACATCATCATACTAGCCGTGCATAGCACTGTGTCCAAGTACATTGTATGGATGGGAGGTCAAGGAAAAACATAAAGCTGTGTGTTCAGGAGCTAAAACAGCAGCCTGTCACACAGAGTCTCTGCTCACACAAATCTATCTGTGCACAACAGGCAAAATATATATAGTATATGGGAGGTCAAGGAAAATTATAGAGCAGTATCTGTGATTTCTGTCAAGTGCTGGAGTGCCTCCGCTGCTTTTCCTCCAATCGTGCCAAAGAAGCCGAGTGAGAGTTTCCCTGTAGCCCTCACAGTGGAGACTTGTCCACCATCATCATGATGTTCCAGGACGATGGGTACCGTGTCCCCTGAGGGCAAAGTGCATGTTTGACCCGCTTTGGAGTCACTGGTGGCTTAGGGAGAAGGAGAGGGCCCTGGACAGACGTGATAGGAGAGGGTCCCTGGGTAGAGATGAGAGAAGGAGAGGGCCCCTGGGCGGACACGAGAGGGCCCCTCTAAACAGAGATCGCCAGTATATAGCACGGACAGCAGCCTGAGGTTCACTCCTCTTCATTTAATTTCTTCTCTGACATTGAGTCTCATGAATGTGGAGATGTTCTGATGGACAATAAACACTTATGTTGATGCTCTCATTTTACACATTATGTAGATTGTTCGACAGAAACACCCAGGCACAGAAATCATCACTTCCAATTCACATTCTTGTCGTCTGACCCTGCCATCGTTTCCTTTCATCCAAGTTGAAGAGCCAAGGCTGATCAGAGGTTTATAGACTTAGCCAACACAATTTTTTCTAGTGATGTGTGATGTCACTCAATCAATCAATGACAGCCCACCCTCATGTCAATACTGCTCATGACAGACTTATCTTCAAGATAAAAATCATTCTGTATGTAGCAGCCTCCCATCAGTACTTACCCGAGCCACCGTCTCTCCCCAGCGATGTCCGGGACACTCCTGATTGGCTGAGACACAGCAGCAACCCTATTCGCTCCTGTGGCTTTCAGACAGCCAATCAGGGGAGACAGGGTGTAGGGCAGAGTCGTGTCTCTATGGCTGAATGGGCACATTGAGCTCTCACACTCGGCTTGGGTGCCCATAGACAGCTGATGGCAGTGAGGGTAGTCAATACGAAGAAAGGGCCTGGAGTAGCAAAGAGAGACCCAAGAAGAGGTTGTTCAGAGCTGCTTATTGGAACTACAACTGCATAGAGGAGGCAGGCATTACATGTTTGTTATTTTTTATTTCTTTTTTAAAAACTGATTTTATAATCACAAACAGACTATGGCAGGAGACCAACGGTAACTGGTGACTTGCTGATGATATTAACAGTCCCACAGTCTGATAAAGTAGAATACATTTCTCTTCATAGATTTCTTAAGGGCTATAGGTGACAAATATATTTGTCCCATTAGAAGTAATCTAAACCATGCTCTAAGTGTCCGTATTTTTCACCTTAAATTTTTTTTTGTCACCCTGTGCCCCTAATAAACACAGTTTTACTTGCACATAAAGAGGGGCCTGAGGAGCTGAACAAGGAGTTTTCTGACCTCTGTAAGGTAAGCTGTGTTCCACGAGCCCCCCGCTCAAGGTGACTCACGTCAAGGCTTCAACCCTTGTTACTGACCATTCATATCTCCATTTACACACCATACTTTACATTCATCAAGAGTACCATCCCTGCTACCAACCACACAACACATCACCATGAAGGGGGGGTTTGGGAGGAACCAACTCCAGCAGTTCTATAACATGCAGGCGCCTGTACGATCTACACTCTGTGTCTGGATGCTTGCTGAGCACTGCTGACGTCGCTTCCGTGTTCCAGGGTGGTTAGCATGGAGCTTCCCACACCATGTACAACATGGACTAGCTGCTAAAAAAAAATAGGACTAACATCCTTACAGCAAAAGGACTGCCAGCGGAGCCTGCATCCTATCACCAATACACTCCAGGACTTTTTAACCTTTGATGATCACCACCTTATGAACCTGCAAACCAGTAAGTTTTAAAAAAACCAACATATATTTACGCGATAGATCTACTGGAGTTACGCGCCTCCAGTGCCCGCACCCCCCCCCCCTTTCCTGTTGTTTTTTTGCTTGTATACTGAGATTATGGACACCTTCTGAGGATGGCTGCCTTCTCACCTGCAAATAAATAGTGACCGACTTTAATGAGTCATTTAAGCTTAAATTGCACCATCAATAAGACATTACAAAAATTGGAGCGCCGGAATCCCTTCTTTTCTTTAACAAAACATCACCATATACACATCATACTTTCCATTCATCAAGAGTACCAACCATCCCTGCTACCAACCATACAAAACAACACAGCATACTTTCCATTAATGTAGACTACCATCCTTACTAATAACCATATACACATCACCATGGACACACGGAAGTACACAGTAATACTTCCAGACATCAAGTCTTTCAACATCAGCTGATGCCCATACACAACTTTTCAGCATTCATACTACCTTATTTACACTACTCCATCCTGGATATAAGAATGTTCTTCTTCAATGAGATCCCAAACAGAAGAAGAGATTACTAAATGGACTGATGTTGCACCTACTAAAATAAATAAAAACATCATGTTACATTACAGTACAATATGTTAATGTCAGGCATTGTGTATTTCTTTTCATAAATCAGGCGACACAGCGCCATAGTAGTTACTATGTGGGACACCTTCAGGTGATGGACACTGGCATGCCCTAAGATAAGAAGTGTACTCCCTATATAACCCCTCCCACTAGTGGGGGTACCTCAGTTATTTTGCCAGTGTCTAAGGTGTTGGTTACGAGTAAACATGTGCTGTGCTGAGCTCAACTGGAGCAATCCTTGCTGGGGCTAGCCATGCTGACTGTATCCATTCAAAGTGTCTTTTTTGGCCAAATTGAATGGTACCCAGGCCTTGTATCTGAAGAAACAAGGTTTTTGCTTGCGAATGCTTCTTTTTTTTTAGAGAGCTGGACCCTAAGATCCAGTACTTTTGATAGTAAGGCCATTAAGTTTTTACTAGCAGGGTGCTGTTGCAGGTCCAGATTGTGAGTTTCCTCTAGGATACCCTGCTCCTGTAGGTTTAACGGAACCCACCGTGAAGGGTGAAGATTGGGTCTGTTGGTTTACCACAGAAAACCCTGCGGCAGGAACGGTAAGGCCGCGTACACACGCGCGGACTGTTCGCCCAACTTTGTCCGTCCAACAGTTTCGGCAAACAGTCCGCTCAAACTTAGCATGGACGGACATGGCCACACACGACGGACGAACAGTTTGCTGAAACCGTGCGCGATGACGTGAACGGCACGTACGACGGGACGAAATATACGACGTCCTATACACTGCATTATAGCTTTCGGCGTGAAAATCCTTTCTGAGCATGCGCGCAACTTTGTTTGACGAACAAGCCTACACACGAGCGGACTGTTCGCTGAAACAAGGTTTCAGCGGACAGTTTTACGGAATTTCCGAAAAACCTTGTCCGTCCAACTGTCCGCTGAAACTGTCCGCTGAAAGCCCACACACGAGCGGACTGTCCGCCCAAACACTGTTCAGCGGACAAAGTTGGACGAACAGTCCGCCCGTGTGTACGCGGCCTAAGTGAAGTTTTCTAAGAAATCTTGAATTTTTTTTGTGAATGTCTCCTTTAAAAATAATAATTTTGTCATGCCTATGTGTCACCACCGGGGGCTGTATTGAGCACTCACCGCCTCATGCTGGAAACAGCTCTGTCTCAAGAGCCAAATACTTACTCCTCCACCTCCGGCTGAAGTAGCCGAGCCTCCGGTAAGCCTAAGGGGGGGGTTTGTCTCCCCGCTTATGCCCCCCTATGCTGGTATCCCCCCGTGGGGCAAAAAGCCAGTAGTCCGCCGCTCGTGCGGGAAAAGCCATCTTTTTGAAATAAGGGATAGAGCCATAGGTGGCGCTTAACAGCTGCGGCATTCTCCGACACCAGGTGCACATGGAGGCAAGTTTTTTAAAGCACACTGTGTGCTGCTGCAGGCTGTGGAGGGACACAAGAGCAAAGAGGTGGCATTTCAGGTTTGGTGACACAGGCATTTCCTTTTGACACATTATTACTGCATCAGGCTAGGCATTAATAGCAGCAATTTTTGCTGGACTATACCCCTAGCAGTGTATGCATTCCCTCTGCTTTGTGCATCAGGTTATGAGCGGAAGGGGAACAAGGAACACCTCAAAGTGTTCTAAAGGATTGATTGTTTTACAACAACCTAAATCCATGTCCAAGAAAATGTCATCATCCTCTGAGAGTGATGTGGCCGGTCAGGGTAAGCTGTCAGGGGGGACTGGTGTTGCAGCAGCGCTGGACACTTGAGCCCCTATATTTGTTATTTAGGAGGTTTTTTCTTCTATCATTTTAAGTTTGGAACAGAAGATTGATGCTATGATCGCTTTCCATTGTGGATCCAAGTGTAGCAGATCCCCATCCAGTGCTCAGGACCCTCAAAATGAGGAGCGAGGGGCCAGGGATCAGGAAGATGCTGATATCTCCTCTTCCGAGGATCCTAATATAGAGGGAGCAGTCGCTCAACTTTTTTTCTGCCTGTAGCGCAGTCTATGAATGAGCCCACCTCTGGTTTGGGATCACTAAAGCTTCCCCAATATGGGGATAGCTTTCCTATCCATTCATGTGTTCTGAATGGGAACACCCAGATATACAGTTTTTTCCTCCAAAAAAGTTTTCTATACTTTATCCTATGGAGGAGGAATTCTATAAGAAATGGGGGGTTCCAGAAATCTATTTTTTATTTTTATTTTTACTTTATTTTTCTTCATTATAATTGTTTTATTTATATTATTTTAAATGTTATTTTTATTATTATTTTTATTTGTATTTTCATTATTTATTATGTAAATGTATTTTTATTTGTATCTATATACATATTTTTTTTATTTATTTCTTCATTTATATTTTTATTCTTCATTCCATTTCTATTTATATATATATATATATATATCACAACCTCTTTCTAAATTAAATAAATAAAATTCAACACAACTTTTTCACTTCATATCTCATCGTTAATTTCACTCTTATTTTTTATTTATATACTGTATTTTTGTTTTTTCCTTTCGTTTTCTTTCTTTTTTCTGTTTTCTTCTTCCTTTTTTTTCATTGTTTCTATGAGAGCGAATACTGCGCGGATGTGACATCGGTATAAATACCAGCCGGTTTACTCTGTGTACAGATGCGGAAGTGTGAAGGCCAAGCCTCTTTCTCATGTCGAGGTCTGGGCTTTGGAACGCCAGACCGGAAACGAGGCCTGCCGCACCTCGCTTCTAGAGTGAGACTTGAATAACGAGAGGTGATTGGTTGTAAGCACGCCGAGAACGAGGCTTGGATAACGCTAATAGTCACAGAATACACCAGACGTTTGTGCTTATACAAACAGTCTTTTATACATTTTTTTTTTGCTAAGAGATTAAAAAATAGGAATTTAGGATGCAGTTGTAGAATATTCAGTGTTTAAATAATTAGTTTATACGAGATACACACTTCCGGCTTACTACCGTGACGTCAGGCGTAAGCGATTTTGGCGTCCTAAACGATTTGGGGTCACCATTCCTTTATAAGCGATGCTGGGAGAGGGGGTCCACACCCCAGATGATGACTCCGTAGTCAAAACGCATTGGGTGGACTCCTCTGCAGACATCTCTGTTTCTCCATTCATGTACATGCTGTTTTTGATATCTTCAAAATGTGAGTTTTTTTATGCCTATTCATTAAAAATTTCTTTGTGACAATATTACGCTATGTTGGGCTTTTGCTTTTTTTGGTTCTTTGCACGAAACCATTACCTCATCTCTCATTGGATATTAACGAATTTCTTGCCTATTTGACGTGGTGGTGCAAGCTGAGTTTGTGGAGTATCTACACCTATTGGGTGAATTCCATATATAAGCTTACATGACTTGGGGGGCATACGCCTCAGTCCAAGTCTTCCGGTAAGCCTCCCCCCAGTTTCACGGTGGTGGTGGTGATGCACGTATGAAGAGTACACACTTTTTTGAAAGTTGTTTTTAGGAAAGTTGATTCTTCTACAAATTTATTTCTGGACTTTACAGTTTGGGACTTATTAAGCACTTGCACACTCTTTTGAGAATTATTTGTGAAGGATTATTACTTATAAATTTTTTCCATTTATATTCCAAAGGTTTATTTAACTGCTTAAATGTGGTTTTCGTGGTTTATGTCCTTTTACCACTAGGGAACATGTTTTTCTTGTTTTAAGATTTATATGGTGGCACGTATAATTTCAATTTCAATTCAATTGCCTGGTAGACAATGGTCAAATGTTGAGGGATCCAGCAGACAAAAATTTGGAATTTCTTTTTAAGAACAACATTGCTCTTGCAGGTTCAGTCGTTCAACCGACTATTGCGGCAATTGGATTATCTCAGCCCATAAAGGACCCGTTTGTAGAGGTACTCAAAATTATTCCTGATCAGCAGGCCCAGCAGTTGGCTAGCATATCAGAGGCAATGTGTTTCAAAGTGGATACTATGAAAGATTCTATAATTCAAGCCTCACAGCTTAAGCTAGGCTGGTCCTATGGTTAAAAAAATGGTCAGCTGAAGAGCCGCGTAAAAAGCTCTTGGCTGGTTTCCCATTTCATGGTGAATGATTGTTTGGAGACGATCTGGATAAGTATATTCAAAGAATTTCTAATGAGAAACGTTCTCTTTTACCAGTAAAGAAGTTTAAACATTTTTCCTTTAAACGTGCATCTTCTCCTGTGCCAGGGGCATCAGCCTCCAGGCAGTCTCGACGGCCTCCCCCGTCGAACTCAAGAGGAAGGCCTCAGGGGCAGTTCCAGGGCCAAAAGAAGACTTGGGGCAGGAAGCCCGCTAAGCAAAATACCAAAGCCTCGTTATGAAGGGGCGCCCCCGCTCGCTCGGGTGGGAGGAAGGCTTCTGCATTTTTCAAAGATCTGGCAGGAACATTGTCAGGACAGATGGGTGGCTTCTTCAATTTCTCTAGGTTACAAACTAGAATTCTGAAAATACCTGTCTCCCTGTTTTTTAAAATCAAACATTCCCAGAGATCCAGGGAAAAGGGAGTCTCTCTTTCTAGCTCTGGGTCAGCTCTTGTCCCAGAAGGTGATATCAGAGGTTCCCACAGAAGAACAGGGTTCAGGGTTTTATTCAAACCTCTTCACGGTTCCAAAACCAAATGGGTAGGTAAGACCCATTCTTGGATCTCAAGGATCTGAACCGGAATTTGAATATCCGTTCTTTTCACATGGAGTCAATACGATCAGTTGTCTCCATTCTAAAAGGAGGGGAATTTTTGGCATCAATCGATATCAAAGATGCCTATCTCCACATGCCAATATTTCCCGCTCATCAGAGGTTTCTACGCTTTGAGGTAGAAGATCGTCATTCTCAGTTTGTGGCTCTGCCATTCGGTCTGGCCACCGCACCGCGTGTGTTCACAAAAATCCTGGCCCCTCCTTTAGCCAGGTTAAAGGCTCAGGGTATAACAATTCTAGCCTATCTAGACAATCTACTTTTGGTAGATCAATCAGTCACCGTTCTAAACCAAAGTTTAATCTCAGCCGTAAGCTACCTAGAATTCCTAGGCTGGATTCTCAACCTATAAAAATCCTCCTTAAAACCGTCAAGGAGATTACAGTCCTTGGGGCTGATCATAGATACCATTCAAAAGAAGGCATTCTTACCCCAGGCATGAATCGGTTCTATAAAAGGAACTGATTCGACTTGTCAAAACAAAGAAAAATGCTTCCATTCGGCTGTGCATGAAATTGTTAAGAAAGATGATGTCCTCCTTCAAGGCTGTTCCTTATGCACGGTTTCATTCAAGACTGCTGCAAAATACCATTCTGTCAGCCTGGAACAAGAAAGTCCAGGCTTTGGACTTCCCAATGCGCGTATCCCCCGAAGTGTGTCAGAGCCTCAATTGGTGGTTGATATCCAGCAACCTTCAACAGGGGAAATCCTTTCTACCAGTATCCTGGAAAGTGGTAACAACGGATGCTAGCCTTCTAGGCTGGGGAGCAGTCCTAGAAGAAGCATCTGTCCAGGGGAAGTGATCCAAGTCAGAAAGGATCTTGCCCATCATATATTCTAGAAATTTGGGCAGTACGTCTGGCTCTAGAGGCCTGGATGCTCAGACTACGGAATTGTCCTGTCAGGATTCAATCTGACAATGCCACGGCTGTGGTCTACTTCAATCACCAAGGGGGCACGAGAAGTCGTCCAGCCCAAAAAGAGGTGAATCACGTTCTAGCTTGGGCTAAAAACTACATTCCTTGACTATCGGAGATTTTTATTCCAGGGATAAAAAAAATCGGCAGACGGACTACTTGAGTCGCCAACAATTGTTTCCGGGAGAATGGTCCCTTCCATCCCGACATCTTACCGTCTATATGTCGAAGATGGGGTGTTCCAGACATGGATCCGTTTGTGTCCAGATTCAACAACAGGACAACAACTTTGTGTCAAGGACAAGGGATCTGCTGGCATGTGGAACAGACGCCTTGGTCTTTCCATGGGATCAGTTTGCACTGGTCTATGCGTTTCCTCCAGTTCTGCTTCTTCTTCGCAGGATTAAGCAGGAATGGAAAGAAGTGATTCTGGTGGCCCCAGCATGGCCCAAAAGATCTTGATTTTCCGAGATCATAAAGATGGCAGTAGATGATCCTTGGACCCTGCCATTGTGGCCAGACCTTCTCGCAAAAGGTCCGGTAATCCATCCTACCTTACAAATGCAAAATTTAACAATTTGGCTATTGAAACCCACATTCTAAAGGATTGTGATTTATCTCCTTCAGTGGTGTCTACTTTGGTTAATGCTAGGAAGCCAGCTTCCAGAGTCATATATTATAGAGTCTGGAAGGCATATGTCTCCTGGTGTGGATCCAGGAGTTGGTACCCCAGGAAGTAGGTCATAAGTAGGATCATTGAATTCCTGCAAATGGGAGTAGAAATGAAGCTGGCTTTGAGTACTATCAAGGGCCAGGTTTCAGCCTTATCAGTATTCTTTCAATGGCCTCTTGCTTCTCACTCTCTGGTGCGTAGCTTTATTCAGGGGGTAACGTGGATTAATCCCCGTCAGGGCTCCCATGAATCCTTGGGATTTGAATTTAGTCTTGTTGGCTTTACAGAAACAGCCTTTTGAGCCTATATGGGAAATTCCCTTGATTCTTTTGACGTGAAAAATAATCTTTTTGGTTGACATATCCTCTGCCAGAAGGGTATCGGAATTGGTGGTGCTGTCTTGTAAAGAGCCGTATTTGATTATACATAAGGATAAGGTGGTATTGCAGCCTCATCCTGAATTCCTACCAAAGGTAGTGACAGGTTTTCATTTAAACCAGGATATTGTTCTGCCTTCCTTTTTCCCAGAGCCTCGATCTAGGGAAGAGAAGTCACTAGATTCCCTTGATGTAGTGAGATCGGTCAAGGTCTATTTAAAAGGAGACTGCTCAGTTTCGCAAAACAGATGTTTTGTTTGTACTGCCAGAAGGTCCTAAAAGGTCAGGCAGCATCAAAATCTAAAACAAAAAAGTGGCAATACAGCGCTGTCTAAATAATATTTGATAAAAATGTGGGGAAAAAATGGGCATAGACCACTGATGTGAGAAACAAAAAAACGTGAATTATAAGCTGCAACTCAAATGTCTGTTACCCACAATAACAACATATTTATACAAAAAAGCTGCGCTGCAATAAGTGAACGACTATATAGTATCGAATACATACAGCATACTGTTAAAAAATGAAATAAAAAAGATTGTAATAAATCTTATACACAAATATTGCATACAGCAGTGAAGCTACCAGATATAAAATCTGTACACTATAACCACTAAATTAAAAAAGATTGCCTTTGCCAAATGTGAAAGATTATTAGTCCATTTCCAAATAGAGCAATTCTTCATAAGATCTCCACTGTGACATGATACACAACACCAGCGAAAAAGTGTCAAAGAGAGAGTGAGGGTCCCCCACCACCAGCAATACTGCCTCTTACCAGCTGCTTTGATCCCCAAATGAGACCAAATATCACCAATGGCTTATCACCCAGGTATAGGTAGCAGGGAAGATGAGTCCTTTAGAGCGTCCCACTCAGGTAATGTTAGGCTTCTATGGTCACACCACTCGTTTCCCACATACAAGAGAAAGGTACCACCAATGCATAATATTGTCACATATTTTATTAAAACAAAAGATAATATTGCACTTGCATGTCCTCAGATACAAAGCGCCTATATAAAAACTCCAGCCGGCCGGCTGGCTACACTCGCTGCCCGTCGCTTCCGGGATCAGCACAGAATTGCGGTGATGTCAGCACGCCGCTCCTCCCTACGCCGTTTTGTTAAAAGTAACGTCTTCCAGGGGCACGGGCGGCAAAGATAGGAAGACCCTGGACGTGACAGGATCTGCCATGCAGTTTATAGAGGGGCACATTAGACAGCACAAGCATTGTGTTGTTTAATCTGATTAAAATTGAACAGGATTTATATATTATTGTTATTTAATAAAAAATGTAAGGTGTCATTATATGTGGTGGTGATAAACAGAAGCAGATTGATGTAGCATGCAGCGGACTTATAGATATAAAATATATGTATATATATTTTATTACAAATTCCAAAAATGTTTTTTATTGAAGTCTAATTATTACAGTGCCACTAATATTTCATATATATATATATATATATATATATATATATATATTTTTTTTTTTTTTTTTTTTTTTTTTTTAGGCGTTTACATAAAACAGCTTATCAATGTTTTATTTCCTGGATTTATGGATACTTGGGAAAAGGGAATCGAACAGTTATCCCAGCTGGTGCAATGAATGTGGTCCGCAACTTATTTCCAGATCCAGATGGGTCATATGTTGTATTTAATTATGCCAATGACTACGATGCCTTTGACATGGACTTTCGTAAAAATTACTTTTTTAGCATTTTTATTTTCGAATTTTTTGGAATTGTTAAAATACATTGATTCTTTATTGTAGATGTTCTCTTTGATTTAAATTTGATAAATAAACAAAGATCATATGTTTCTAACAGCTTACCTGTAAAGTCCTTTTCTTGGAGTACATCATGGGACACAGTGCACCATTGTCATAACTATGTTGGTTATATTAAAGAAGAGAAGGATTTTGGGACTTTATGTGAGGCCATGACCATCCGGTACACAGGTCTCCATCCCTGATTATGTGGAACAAAAAAGGGGACATAAGGAGCGTTGTGACTTTATATGAAACACGCCACTCGGGTAGGACGAGACATTCGGTAGATTGAACATGATATTAAGTAGTGACAAAAATTGGCATATTGCAATAATTTATAAATATTTAATTAGATCAATAATTTGATACAAGGTAGGTAACACATGATTATTACATCATAACGTAGTACAAAATTTAGAACATAGTAAACAATGTATCATATGATAAAATTAGTATCAGCGGTATAAACAAAATAGGCACAAACATAATAAAATAAAAAATCAATGGCTCAAAGCTTGACGTGTTTCGTGGAATTGTATCCACTCATCAGGAGCAGCTAACTGGGAATGCCTGTAAAAAATGATAAATTAATAATTAATGGTCGTAAGTTAACACAGGAAGAAAGGGAACATCATCCATGGTCCTAGTGCTGTTACCCGTGGGTATATGATATAAATGTAGAAAAACGTAAAGAATAGAAATAATATGATGGAGTACATCAGGGGATGAGAAACATCCCTATGTTGGTTATATGCCACCTATAGGTGGATGGTTTAGTAGCATCGGCCAGTCCCCTAACATTAAAGCGGAGTTCCACCCAAAATTGGAACTTCCACTTTTCCGGTTACTCTCCCCCTCCGGTGTCACATATGGCACCTAGCAGGGAGGAGGGGGAGCAGATACCTGTCTAATACAGGTATTTAGCTACCACTTCCAGGCATAGATAGCCACCCGTGGGTATCTATGCCACTCCCCCCCCCCCCCCCGCTGTATTCTGGGAGACGCACGGGTCCCATAAAACATCTGGGACCAATGGGATAGTGCAGCATGAGTTGCGCATGCACAGCAGGGAACCAGTAAGTGAAGCCGCAAAGCTGCACTTCATGATTCCCTTACCTAGGATGGCGGTGGCAGTACCTGACAGCCGAGGGACAGATCGACTTCGGGCGCTGACATCGTGGGCGCCCTGGACATGTAAAGCCCCATACACACTATCAGTTTTTCTGCTGAGTTTTTCCTTCAGATTTACCAAAACCATATAATATGAGGTCAAACCTGAGGAGTTTCCAATTGTATGCAATCAGGCAGGCCCTTGTACTACATGGTTTTGGTAAACCTGATGGAAAAACTCAGCAGAAAAACTGATAGTGTGTATGGGGCATTAGTGTCCTTACTTTAAAAGTCAGCAGCTGCAGTATTTGTAGCTGCTGATTAAAAAAAATAAAAAAAACTGTAGAACTCCACTTTAGTAAACATTCTGATAATAATAGCCATTTAACCACTTGCTTACTGGGCACTTAAACACCCTTCCTGCCCAGACCAATTTTCAGCATTTGAATGACAATTACTCAGTCATGCAACACTGTACCCAAATTAATTTTTTGTCCTTTTTTTTCCCACAAATAGAGCTTTCTTTCTGTGGTATTTGATCACCTCTGGGGTTTTTATTTTTTGCGCTATAAATGAAAAAAGACCGAAAATTTTGAAAAAAAAAACAAGAAAAAAGCGCATATTTCTTTGTTTCTGTGACAAAATTATGCAAATTATTATTATTTTTTTCATAAATTTTGGCCATAATTTATACTGCTACATATCTTTGGTAAAAATAACCCAAATTAGTGGATATTATTTAGTCTTTGTGAAAGTTAGAGAGTCTACAAGCTGTGATGCGAATCATACAAAATTGATCACATCTGATGTACTGGTGGCCTCTCTCACTTCTTGTGACCCGAACAAGCCAGAAAAGTACAAATACCCCCCAAATGACCCCTTTTTGGAAAGTAGACATTCCAAGGTATTTAGTAAGAGGCATCGTGAGCTTTTTGATGTTGTCATTTTTTTCCCACAATTCTTTGCAAAATTAAGATTTTTTTTTTTTTTTTTTCATCCACAAAATTGTCATTGTAATAGGTTATTTCTCTCACATGGCATGTGTATACCACAAATGAAACCCCAAAATAAATTCTGCTACTCCTCCTGAGTATTACAATACCACATGTGTGGGACTTTTTCACAGCCTGGCCACATAGAGAGGCCCAACATGCAGGGAGCACCATCAGGTGTTCTAGGAGCATAAATTACACATCTAACTTGTTGACTACCTATTACACTTTTGAAGGCCCTGGAGCACCAGGACAATGACACGTGACACTGATGACAGATGGCACTGATACGTGGCAATGATGAAACTTATACGTGGCACTGATGACACATGGCACTGATGACAGATGGCACTAATATGTGGCACTGATGACAGATGTACTTATATGTGGCACTGATGACACATGGCACTAATACGTGCCACTGATGACACATGGCACTAATACGTGGCACTGATGACAGATGGCACTAATACGTGGCACCGATGACAGATGGCACTAATACGTGGCACCGATGACAGATGGCACTAATACGTGGCACCGATGACGTGTGACACTGATGACAGATGCCACTGATAAGTGGCAATGATGACACGTGACACTGACAACAGATGGCACGTGACACTGACAGGTGGCACTGTTGACAAATGGCACTGATACGTGGCACTGATGACAGATGGCACTATGTGGCACTGATGACACGTGGCACTGATGACAGATGGCACTGGGGACAAATGGCAATGACAACAGGTGGCACTGGGGACAAATGGCAATGACAACAGGTGGCACTGGGGGCAGGTAGCTCTGGGGTGGATGGCACTGGGGGAGCATGGCATTTTTTTTATTTTTTCCCCACTTACGGCCGCTGCAGCCGTTCATCTCTCCCCTCTCACACACTGTCTGTGTGAGGAGGGAGAGTGGCGCTGAGAGATGATCTCATATGTTTACATAGGAGATCATCTCACATTGGACACGCCGATCACGCTGTAAACGGCCGCTGTGATTGGCCGTTTACAGCGATCTGTGTTTGCCTGTCTCCGGGGGACACCGCAAACACAAAACGTCCCTGATGCACGCCCGTGGTGGCACGCATTGCGGAAGTAAACACGAGGGCGTCCAGGGACGGCCTCCTGGACGAAAGCGCCCGCTCTAAAGCCGTCATTCGGCTATAGGGCGGATGGGAAGAGGTTAACCTAGAAGGGCAATATGGAACCTTTGATAAGTTGATAATACTGGCTCATGAAATAGAGGAAGATGAATAACGTCCACCTGACAATCTCAATATCTGAAGGTCCACCAAGCCGTGCATGTTATAGTTTTTATTAAAACAATTTTGAAATGCCATAGAAAATTACATGTTATATCAATGAGGGTAGAAACCAGTCAGGCACACTTGCAGACCATAGAACCACAGAACGAGACTAGTATTGAGCCAACAGGGCTCTCGAATGGTAAGGTAAATAAACATGTAGTCCAACCGTGGAAGCTCAATCTGATGTACATTAGAGCTTCTCTGCAGCAGTCAATTTCAACAATAACCATGGAGAATGATCCAACCATAGCATAAAGTAATCTAGGCCGATACAACTTTAACCACATGACCACTGGGCACTTAAACACCCTTAATAACCAGACCAATTTTCAGCTTTCGGTGCTCTCACATTTTGAATGACAATTACTCAATCATGCAACACTGGACCTATATGAAATTTTGTCCTTTTCTTCACACAAATAGAGCTTTATTTTGGTGGTATTTAATCACTGCTCGGTTTTTTATTTTTTGTGCTATAAAAGAAAAAATACAGAAAATTCTGTAAAAAAATGAATTTTTCTTTGTTTCTGTTATAAAATGTAGCAGATTAGTAATTTTTTCTTCATAAATTTTGGCCAAAATTTATACTACTACATATCTTTGGTAAAAATAAGTACAGATTGGGAGTCCACAAGCTATGGTGCCAATATCTGAAAATTTATCACACCTGAAGTACTGACGGCCTATTTCAATTCTTGAGACCCTAACATGCAAGAAAAGTACAAATATCCCCCAAATGACCTCTTTTTGGAAAGAAGACATTCCAAGGTATTTAGTAAGAGGCATGATGAGTTTTTTGAAGTTGTCATTTTTTTTTCACAAAATTGTCATATTATCAGTTTATTTCTCACACACAGCATATGCATACCACAAATTACACCCTAAAACACATTCTGCTATTACTCCCGAGTACGGCGATACCACATGTGTGAGACTTTTACACAGTGTGGCCACATACAGAGGCCCAACATGCAGGGAGCGCCATTAGGCGTTCTGGAGCACCCAGGACAATTCTGACATTTCTCTCCTACATGTAAAAATCATCATTTATTTGCTAGAAAATTACATAGAATCCCAAAACATTATATATGTTTTTTTAGCAAACACCCTGGAGAATACAATGGTGGTCGTTGCAACTTTTTATCTCGCACGGTATTTGCGCAGCAATTTTTCGAATGCTTTTTTTTGGAAAAAAAACAGTTTTGTGCTTAAAAAAAAAACACAGTAAAGTTAGCCCAATTTTTGCATAATGTGAAAGATGAAGTTACGCTGAGAAAATAGATACCTAACATGTCACTCTTCAAAATTGCACACGCTCGTGGAATGGCGCAAAAACGTCGCTACTTAAAAATCCCCATAGGTGACGATTTAATTTTTTTTACTGGTTATATGTTTTGAGTTACAGAGGAGGTCTAGGGCTAGAATTATTGCTCTCGCTCTAACGTTCGCAGCGATACCTCACATGTGTGGTTTGAACACCGTTTTCATATGTGGGCGGGACTTACGTATGCGATCGCTTCTGCATGCGAGCACATGGGGACAGGGGCGATTTAAAAAAAAAAATTTTTTTATTGTTCATTTTACTTTATTTATTTTAGTTTGATATTTTTTTCCCCAAAAATTAATTTTTTGATCACTTTTATTCCTATTACAAGGAATGTAAACATCCCTTGTAATAGGAATATGGCATGACAGGTCCTCTTTACAGTGAGATATGGGGTCAATAAGACCCCGCATCTCACCTCTAAGCTGGGAAGCCTGGAAAGAAAAAAGAAAGATTCTGGATTTGATTGTATTGGCGAGTCGGTAGAAGCACCGGAGGGCGGCGGGAGGGGGGTGTCTATGGCTGGGTATTGCAGGGTATCACCGACTATGGCTGGGTATGGCTGGGTATGTCAGAGTATGGCTGAGTATCTCAGAGTATGGCGTTGCAGAGTATTGCGTTGCAGAGCATTGCAGGATATTGGCGGGTGTTGCAGAGCATTGCAGATTGTTGCAGGGTATTGGTGGGTGTTGCAGAACATTGCAGATTGTTTCAGGGTATTGCTGGGTGTTGCAGAGCATTGCAGATTGTTTCAGGGTATTGGTGGGTGTTGCAGAGCATTGCAGAGTGTTGCAGGGTATTGGCGGGTGTTGCAGAGCATTGCAGAGTGTTGCAGGGTATTGGCGGGTGTTGCAGAGCATTGCAGAGTAATGCAGAGTATTGCAGAGTAATGCAGAGTAATGCAGAGTAATGCAGGGTATTGCAGAGTATTGCAGAGTATTGCAGAGTATTGCAGGGTATTGCAGAGTATTGCAGAGTATTGCAGGGTATTGCAGAGTATTGGCAGGAAATTGAGGGGTTCATTTTCGGTGAGCAGCGATGTGGGCACTGCAGATGCAGCCCACATCGCTGCTGACACCGATCTCTTCCCCCTCCGCTGTTCCGATCGGCACAGAGAGGGGGAGGGAGGAACCGGCGTCATAACATGATGCCGGTTTGTTTACAAGTGATCACTCCGTCATTTGACAGAGCAATCACGTGGTAAACGGCCGCTATGAGCGGCCGTTTACCGTGATCCATGATGCGCCGAGTCCTGTGGACCCGGCGGTCACGGATGCTCTCGAGTGCGGGCCCCAGGGGGCGCGCGAGAGCGGAATTCTGGGAGGACGTCATATGACGGCCTCCCAGAGTTAAGAAACCACCCTGTAGCCGTCATTCGGCTATAGGGCGGTTGTTAAGTGGTTAAAGGCAATTTGGTCATCTTTCTTCTGTGTCAAGCCACTGTATAGCCAGAATGGACTGTTCAAAAAAGTGTACCTCCACTTTTGGCTTCAACTTGTAGCTTAGCAGGATATAGCATTGCATAGTTAGATTCCAGGGATCCCAGTCGACATTTCTTAACCATAAACATTGCTCCATGCTTTTGCATCTCAAATTAGAAATATATGGTTACATATTAAATATATAGTAATTTCTCACAAATAAGTAGTTTTTACTTATGTGGAAATCGGGTACATACATATGATGTCTACTGATGTCTGTGTCACAGTATGTCGGGCCAGTAACCTTCCCTGTACTGATCAGGAGTTGGCTATAATGGAATGTCTCCCAGCTCTTCAGGACTGGTAAGTAAAGCTCTCCCTGTCTCAGCAGGGTTGAGCAGCTGGGCATTCCCTGGGAGGTCGATTTGGGGGCCCCCTCACCCCCCTCTCTTCTCTCCCCTGTCCCTATCTCCCGATCCCTCGAGCTACAATCCCTCACACTCTGCACCAGCAGCCTCAGTACGTCAACAAGCAGTATAACGTAAAGAGAAAAAGGAGGGGCGGGTGCTGTGTCGGTTGGTGAATTACAGAGAAAAGGATTTTACTCTTATATTCACCGACCGACACAGCTCCTCTCTGTTAACAAAATGGGACGTCCCGAAGCAGTGCCAAACGAGGGGTGGGAAAAAAACAGCATAAAACTTCATCCACCATGGCAAGTGGGAACTAGTGAAACTATACCCACACAAAAAAACAGCAGTGCGTGAAAAAACCACCACGCACAACTGGGTACCCTCAACAGGAGTGATCCCCAACACCGCAACGAATGCGGAAGTAAAGCAAACAGTGCATTAATGTAACAGTACTGCGTTTTTATCGAAAAAACAGGAAAAAAACATGGATTGCATAGTCAATTGCAACTACACGGCCACCTGCAAAACTTTGCGGCCAAAACAGGCATCAGCCGATGCACTGACGTCTACCTTGTAGAACTTGGTAAACGTATGGACATATGACCAGGTCGCCGCTTTACACACCTGAGCGACAGATGATTGGTGTCGGAAAGCCCAAGACATTCCTATTGCCTTTGTGGAGTGGGCCGTGATGGAAAGGGGGGCACCTGCCCCTGTCTGATCCACCTGAAAATGGTGGCCGACAAGACCGCCATGCTTTTCTTTGGACCAGCCAACAAAACAAACGGTGAGTCTGACTTCCGAAAGGGAGCCGTGGCAGACAAATACACCTTCAGAGCCCTAACCACATCTAGAGTGTGAAGGGCCACCTCCTTAGGGTGCTTCGGCTTAGGACACAGAGAAGGTAATACAATGTCCTCATTGATATGAAAAGCCGATACCACTTTCGGTAGAAAGGTCAGTTGCGGACAAGGCCACCAGTTCCGAAACCCTCCTGGCCGATGTGATGGCCACTAGGAAGACCACTTTCTGGGAAAGAGTCAACAAGGGAATCTCCCTAATATTTTCAAACGGCGGTCTTTGAAGCGTCGACAACACCAGGTTCAAATCCCAAGGGGGTAACGGTGGACGCACCGGAGGGACTACGTGTCGTACCCCCTGGACAAAGGTACTCACTAAGGAGTGCAAAGCCAGGGGTCATTTAAAAAAAAAGACAGCTAAGGCTGAAATTTGTCCTTTGATGGTGCTTAATGCCAATCTCTGGTCAACTTCTTGCTGGAGAAACAGAAGGATCCTGGATATGGCAAAGGAGCACAGATGCCATCCTTTCTCCTCACACATGGAGATGTAGGCCTTCCAGGTACGATGGTATTTCTTCCGAGAAGAAGATTTCCGTGCCCTCAACATAGTTGGAATAACCGAGTCCGACAGACCGTGGTTCCTCAACATGTGAAGGAATGTAATGTACATACTGATAATCAGAAAATGTCTATTTGCTTATGTGTATACATGTTTCTATGCAACTCCTTACTTATTATGTAGTATACAGATTTACTCCCTGTTTGGAATTAAAGATGGCGTCTACTCCCTACATCCCATGCGTTAGAAGAATGCATATGAGATAACAGAACCAGCTTCAACCAAACTTCAAGCATTAAGTTTCTCCATTTCTCTTGTATTTTAACCAATAAGATGTACCAATTAGACTGACATAGCAATGACGTATCTTTGTATATAAAATATTAAAACCGCCCAGGAATAAATCAGAAGTTAGAAGTAACCGAGCTGAACGTGTCTTAGAGAGTGTTTACTTCTAATGTGCACGCACATTTATACTTTTTAATTAGAAAAAGCAGCAGATAACCTTGAACTAGATTGTAGTTCTTATCCATTTCAAACACCTGGCTCTCAATAGCAATGCCGTTAAAGCCAGCGATGGTAAAGCAGGATGGAGAATTAGACCTTGAGATAGGAGGTCCTCTTGCAACGGCAGTCGCCAGGGAGCGTCTGCCACCAGACGCACCAGGTCTGGGTACCAAAGAAGCTGAGGCCAATCTGGGGCAACCAGTATTACCGGGATCTCCTCGGCTTCCACTCTGCGAAGCAGATGTGGCAACAGTTTCAGTGGAGGAAAGGCGTAGATCAGCTGGTACTGATCCCACAGAGCCACCAGCGTGTCTGACGCGTCTGCCCACGGATCTCTTGTCCTGGACACGAATCTTGGCACCTTCCGATTGAGACGGGAGGCGAGTAGATCCACATCTAGTGTGCCCCACTTCAGGCACAGCAGCCTGAATATCTCCGGATGCAATGCCCATTCTCCTGGGTCCAGCATCTGTCGACTCAGATAGTCTGCCTGCCAGTTCTCCACTCACGGGATGTAAATGGCCGACAAGGCTGGTATGTGTCGCTCTGCCCACTCCCGGGCAGCGGCCGAGCTTCTTGCTCCCCCTTGGTGATTTACGTATGCCACAGCCGTGGCGTTGTCAGACTGTATCCTGATCGGACGCCCTTGAAGTCTCATCGACCATGTGTGGAGACACAGCCTGATCACTCTCAATTCGAGCAGATTGATTGGCAACTCAGATTCTTCCGTCGACCAGAGGCCCTGAGCTGACTGAACCCCCATCACTCCACCCCAGCCAGATAGACTGGTGTCCGTTGTGATCACCGTCCATTTCAGAGGAAGGAAAGATTTTCTGGACTGAATCACCGGGCACCTCAACCACCAGTTCAGTGAGACCCTGACTGCCTGGCTCACCTGGATCTGTCGATCTAGAGACAACTGAGATTTGTCCCATTTTGACAAGATCTCCTTCTGCAGAACTCTGGTGTGGAACTGGGCGTAAGGTACTGCCTCGAAGGAGGCTACCATGAGTCCCAGTACCCACATGCAAAACCGGAGCGACGACCACTTGTGGTTCATCAGTAGATTCACCGCGTATCTGAGTGTCTGCAATCTGTCTGGAGGGAGAAACACTCTCGCTTCCCTGTAGTCCAACAGCAAACCTAGGTACTCCAGACACTGGGTCGGCACAAGCACCGACTTCTTTAGGTTCAACAGCCACCCAAATTCTTGCAGGGTCTGCATGGTGATCGCCACATCCTCCTCTAATTCTGAGGCGGAAGATGTCCTCAGGAGGAGATCGTCTAGGTATCCCGTGATCGCGATCCCACATTGTCGCAGCAACGCCAAAATGAGTTAAGGACAGCCGTCAGGGTGTCTGTGGGCACAGTGCTATCCGCAGGTGACCCGGTTGCAATAGCCTGGATTTTGGGGGAAGAAACACCAGTTTCTGAAGTCATGCTGACCCCACCCTGTCTGCCACCTGCAAGGGGACTTAGGACAGTGAAGGTCCCACCCTCCTGCTGCCGCCGCCGGGGCGGTGGAAGGGGTGTTCCTAGTGTCAGACTCACCACCCTGTGGCGTTCTGTGATGGTCACTAGCTATGCCTGTAGTCCCCAGGAGGTTACCCAAGTGCAGAGTGAGGAAACTGTGTCGGCAGCAGCTGTAGGAAATAGCAGTGAAACGATCTTCAGAGCATGCATCAGTGTTCAGGAAAAGGCCATCCAGCGGCAGTGGACACAGGAAACAGCATGTGAGAGCACATGTAATGCTGTCACAAAAGAACTGCGGTGAAAAGAGCGCTCGGGCTTCACAAAAATGTCCGCCAACGCAACTAATAGCAAAATCTCCCAGAAAATGGCCGCTGAGGCTCATAAGGGGAACCTGCTCTGCCCTCAGTCAAAATGGCCGGCGGACAGCACCATGCGGTGACAGGAAAAAGCATCAAACATCGCTGCCTTGAACCAGCCAGAATACCCCCATGGACACCTTTTGGGACCCGGACCATCGCTAGCCGCACAGACACCCCACAGGTGAGAGACCCAGCGAACCCCATACACACACAACCCGCAGCATATGCAGAGTATCACGCACAGCTGTGATAAGTGTTCCAACAAGCGCTTTGTCGCGCACGGACCCGGGTGGGGACTCATCCTCACTGTCCGAACGGATCTGGTCAGCGTCATCTGACAAGACAGAGCAAGGGTCACCGGCATCAGCAAGACCCAAGTCTGTGTCAGAGCTTTCCCCAGAGGACGGAGGGGGGGCAGGGGCCGCTTTTTAGCACCTTTCTTCCCACGCACCGTCTCCATCTTGGCAACGAATGAATTGAGGACCGCCGTCAGGGTGTCCATGGGGACTGCACCATCCGCAGGTGACCCGGTTGCAATTGCCTGGATTTCAGGGGAAGAAACACCAGTTTCTGAAGCCATGCTGACCCTACCATGTCTGCCACCCGAAGAAGACTTAGGACAGTGACAGTCCCACCCTCCTTGCTGCGGATGACTGAGGGGTCCTGACCCGCTGGACTCACCGCCCTAAGAAGTTCCGCGCTGTTTACAGCAGTGCCTGTAGACCCCTAGCGCTCCCAGATGCAGAGGAACCAAAACTGTGTCGGTGGCAGTCCATCAGAACGATCGGTGAGCGATCACTGAGCAATCTAAAAAACGTGCTCAGATTACATAGAAGGCTGTCCAGCGCTCAGTAATGACACACAGGAAACTGAGGGCACATGAAGCTGCTGCTAGAGCACAAAAACATGGTCCGGCTTCAAGAAAATGTCCACCAGTGTCCTGAATAGGGAATCGCCTGGAAAATGGTCGCTTGAAGCCCAGAAGCATGCTGTCCTTTTCCCACACTGAAAATGGCCGCCAGCCAGCGCCATGAGAGACAGAAACAAAAATGTGGCAGAGACACAGCGCAGCACCGACACACAGGCAAACCTCACAGGCACCTCACGGGAGTATAAGCCTCAGGATCCAGGCACCCCCAATCAGCCAGAACCCAGGTGAGAGGCCAGGAGCACACACACAGTGCTCAGTACCCATGCACAGCCCCCCCCCCCGTGAGGGGGAAGGAGGGGAGATAGGGACAGGGAAGAGAAGAGAGGGGGTGAGGGGGGCCTCGAATCGACCTCCCAGGGAATGCCCAGCTGCTCAACCTTGCAGAGACATTCCATTGTAGCCAACTCCTGATCAGTACAGGGAAGGTTACTGGCCCGGCATACTGTGACTCAGACATCAGTACCCGGGTCATATGTATGCCCCGGAGCATAAAAACTCACGACCACCTCTGGAGCTGAGGTATGTCTTGGCCTGCCGAGCCATAGCTGCGACCTGCACACGCTTGATGGCTGGACTGGGGAGACTACAAGAATAAGTGAACCAGCCTGTCACCCAGCCGGCTGTTGATAGAAGATCATTTATCTTGTGCAAAAAGCCAAGCTTCTGCATCAAAAAACATGGACCTATTAGTGTAAGGAGATTCCATAATACATTGCGTTATTGATTGTTGATTCTGATTATTGCTTTTACCCTGGAGATATATTGCTTATATCAATACAGGATTGCTAATCTGCTTAAGTAATTTAGAGAAACTTTAACTTGATACAATTTAGAAAATCTATCTCATGATAGTATTGCTTAATACTGAATTATCTCATGATCATGTCTATCTATTTCTGTAAAAATGTCTTTGTTTCAGGACGCATCTGTTTGTGGTTTTCCTCTCTGTACACTGTTACTGGGTATGGAAAGGCTAGACTTGGTTTTTAGGAAGTTGTGGCTGGCACGTCATGGTCAGCAGACGATAACAGAAAGTAAGAAACTATTGAACTTAAGCTTTGAAATACAGAGGTTAAGGTCACAAGACATTACAGAATAATGAGCTAATGAATAATGTGAGCTAATGTGTATAATTTTGATTGGTCCCCAAAAATTGGGGCAGAGTCTTGTAAAAATAGTATAAAACGACAAAACCAGAATTAAAGATTATAACCATTTCAGCATCACAATTGTGTATGAGTCATTGGTTATCTCGCCGGCGAGGACTTCCACTGAGCCATCTCCAAGAGCCTAGGCCACAAGGAAAAGTCGGGCTACCTAACAGTTTTGGTACCAGGAGAGTGGGGTCTTGCGTTTGTTTGAACAGGTAAGGCACATTCTGCTCCTTTTTACCTATTTTTTGGTAACTGGTGTTGGTGCTTACCTTGTTCAAATAACCTTGTATATCCACCCACTTACATAACTGTGCCTTCGCAACGGGCTAGGCTGGCCCCTTGGAAGGTTAGAGGGGCTCGCAGGTATTTTGGTTTTTTTTAGAGTAGTCTGACTAGGCTTGGTCTGACTGTATTGAGTATGTTAGGTAGAGGTAGAGGTATATATAATAAGTGTGTTTAAAACTCGGGAAGTATAGGATACGCCCGCAGTATAAGGAGTGGCTGAGTGGACGCCCAATTTTTTTTTGGGGGAAATATTGTGCACTTATAATGACATGTTGATGTAATGAACTTTATTTGGCCATTGTATATATATATATAAGATTTTGCTTGTTTTTCTTTTAGGTGCCACCGTAAGTATTTAGGGTGTATAGAGAATTAGAGATAAGTGTATGGTATATATATGTATGATAACTGAATGTAGAATACTGTATTGATTTGAAGGGTTTTTATTAAGGCATTACACATATATGCACTAAATGAACAACATAAATCAGGAACCCGATTGTAGTGAGATAGCGCCCGCCTGCCCACGTTGCACCTTTGGTTTACTGTTCCTTAGTGTTGACAGGACGTGGATCCTGCTAACTACTAGACCAACTGGGTTCTCATACCGACTTGGTGCAAGGGGAGTATATCCTACCACGAGGAGGGGTTTCCTATACCGAGTACTGAGGGTTAACCTTCATAGCTATATCAGCCCCACAGCAATAACAGACGAGGGGACATATTCACAAGTCAGGGAACAGATTATAGCCCAAACAGGTTGCTTTCATCTCTGTCCCTGTACTAGACACACCCTACCAAGGTTATTGGATGGGGAATTCTGCAGCAACCCAGACCACGGCCAACCCATCCCCCTATGAGTATGTTAAAAACACACTACCGGGGCCACAGGTAGAACCTTTTTGGACACAGGTCAGAGAACGGTGCCAACAGCTGGGAATACATGACCCAGGACCACTAGGTCCCTGTTCAGAAGATGAATGGAAAGAAGTGAGCAAGGTGTGTCAGGTGCACAAGCACTCTTATCCACCTGGGAAATGGGAAGACACCCAGTACATGAAAGATTGTTACAAAACATGGAATAAATGCTTAGCCAAGTATAAAACAAAGTATGTAACTAAAGTCCCCACAGTAAAGCCTGTAAACTCACCCGCCCTATCTCAGCAACCTGAGGCACCACCACCCCCCCCTTATGTGATGGTTAAACAGGAAGATGGAACATTGGGTCCATGTCTTCAGCTGTATCCATCTTTAGACTCAGCAGTGTTGGCCACCATAGTGTATGGGGCAGCTGATCAGGCACAAGTTACACGATGGGAAAACGAAAGTAGAAGCAGGAAAGAGGAAGTCCGGGCAGAAGGTATACAAAGTAGGGAAGAAGAGAGGATTAGAAAAATGGAAAGGGAATTAGAAGAGAAGTTAAAAGAGCTTAGAGAAAGAAAGGAGGAAATAGAGCGGAAAATGTCTAAAAGGGAGGAAGAATTGGAAGAGTACAAAAGAGAGCTGGATAAGAGGGAAGGTGAGATGAGAGAATATTCTGCGATAACTAAGGAAGAAAGGGATGGAAAGACCCTGAAAGAGGGGGAAGAGGAAGGAGTCGGGAAGTTGAGCCCCAGGGAAAAGGAATGGGAGGAGAAACAGAAAGAATTTAATAAGAGACAGCAGGTAGAGGAAGAAAGAATACAGAGGAAAAGGGAAGATTTAGAGGCATACGAAAGGAAACTAGAGAAAGAGGCAAGAAGGATTGAGGAGGCCAAGGGAAAGATAATTTCACAGCCATCCACCACACTCAGAAGCCAAACAAAACCGGCCATAAGCCAGAAACCCCCACAGGAGGAAGGGGAGCAGGGTGAAAAAGAAATAGACATGGAGCAGGAAAGTCTAGGTGCCGCCTTTAAAGCACCGCTTATGCATATAGGGGAGACGGAAGTCCATATCCCCCTGCCTTTAGGCACACTGTCGAAAATAAAGGAATTATGCCCCAGCCCAAAGAAAAGCCCTAGAGAAGCTGCCGCTTTCCTTGCAAAATACAGTGCAGGGACAAGCTTGGATAAGGAAGATATAAAAGGGATCCTTAGTATAATTGACCCTGACAGTCCAGAAGGGCATCCCGTAGAGGCCTTATGGACAGCCCACATTAAGGAAGATAAAGATTGGGTATCTTTTTGGAAAGGCATGGGGAATCACTGGTCTACTATATACAAGGGTTCATCCGCACTCCAGGAACTTATCCTAGCAAAACAGGGACCAAAGGAAAAATTCTATGAATTTTGTACCCGGGTATATGGCTTGTGGAAAGCAGCAGATAACGCCGACCCCCAATTGTTCACCTCCACCATTATGGCTGGTGGCGATACGAAGGTGACACAGCTGCTTAAATTCACTAATCCAAAGTGGGCAGAACAAGCCCCAGATGAATTTATGAAGGATACTAGGTCACGAGAAACATCAGGGGTATTTGAGCAGAAGGGTGGCATTTTTCCCTCCCTGACACCAACCCAGACTCCGCCCACCCACATAATGACAATGCAACCTTATCCACCAATGCAATCTTATCCCCCAGATCAGGCTTACCCACCAGACCAGGGATGCTTTAACTGTGGGGAACTGGGACACTGGAAGTCCCAATGTCCCTACAGAATTAGAACAAACGCTCAGAGAGGAAGAGGTAGGAATCTAAACACCACCCCACATCGCCTTCAGGATATCAGGTATCCTCACCCACCACAACCCCAATACCAGCCTCAGCCTCATAGACCACCCCCACGCATCCCGATGCAGTGGCCATCCGCTCGGCGGACCCCACAATAGGGATGCCAAGAGAATGTCCCGTCCCTCAGCCTTGTGTGTTATAATCCATCGTGGAAAAGTCTTCCGCAGGTACTATTGCGGGTAGACAAACACCTGATATGTCTATTATTAGATTCAGGGGCTACATTCAGTAGTTTGAATGATGCCATATATGACACACCGCACTGTACTGAGGGAAACTCTATTGGTATAAATGGGACATCAATTACCCACCCCATCACTCCACCATTGCCCGTGGCTACTCCAGAAGGGCAGGAACTATGTACCCAGAGTTTTGCTGTCCTTGTGGATTGTCCAGTATCTTTAATGGGGAGGGACCTACTCTCAAAACTGAATATCACCATTAAATTTGACAGAGGGGGCTCCCTCACTGCCAGCTCACCATTTTGCGATTTACATGCTCCAAAGAGACACACTTACAGGGGACTCTTTGCATCATTACCACCCACTCTAGAAACACATGCCATATGGGCAGAAAACAAAGGGAGTGTGGGTTTTATTAACTGTACACCTTACACACCACAAATGCGTCCAGACGCCAAAGTACAATATCACAAGCAATACCCCCTGCCACTCGAAAAAATTGAAGGCATCACACCATTAATCGATGATTACATAGCAAAGGGGATTCTGAGACACATTATAAGCCCCTGGAATACACCAATCTACCCTGTGAAAAAGGCGAATGGGGAGTGGAGGCTTGTACAGGACCTAAGGGCCGTCAACAAGCAGGTTATACCTCTGCCACCTCTGGTGGCAGATATTTCTTTCATTTTTTTGAAAATACCTGCTGATTCCCTTTGCTACACAGTAGTGGACCTGGCAAATGCATTTTTTAGCATCCCGATCGATGAAGGGGTATTGCCCATGTTCTCGTTCTCATGGCAATGGGGAAAAAAGGCTCAGCAGTTGACCTGGTCAAGATTACCGCAGGGGTATGTGGACAGTCCGGCAGCCTTCTCCATGGTCCTTAATGAGACAGTTAAGTCATGGACTGCTGAGCGCGGGTCGGTACTAATACAGTATGTGGACGACTTGCTCCTGTGCAGTCGATCTGCTGAAGATTGTGCGGTCGATTCCACATCTCTGTTACATCACCTGGCCAGGTCAGGCCACCTAGCATCGCGGAAGAAGATACAATGGTGTCAAAGTCAGGTAGAATACCTGGGATGCATTTTGAAGGAGGGAACCAGGCTAGTATCCCCCAAACGTGCCGCAGCCCTGCAGGCTCTCAGTCCTCCGAGAGACAAAGCAACCTTGCTTGTTATGGTCAGACAGAGGACCTGCCTTCAGCTCCTCTGTTACGCAGACTTTAGCTAAGCTACTAGGCTTACAGTGGAAACTACACATCCCTTATCACCCACAAAGTGCAGGGGTAGTGGAAAGAATGAACAGGAACATTAAAGACAAGTTAAAAAAGGCTACGGGGGGCACCATGAAAGGATGGTTGGATTACCTTCCTTCTGTCCTATTTCAGATCAGAACAACACCACATGCCAGAACAAAACTCTCGCCCTTTGAGATTTTGATGGGAGTTCCTGCAAACATAGAGCTGCCCCTCTTAGATCAAAACACTGACATTAACATCTATTCCCAACAGGAAATGTACGTGAAAAATCTGGTAAGTATGCTACAGGAAATGAACGAACATGTCTCTGTCACTTTTTCTCCTCTTTCCACAGAGCCGACACACCCCTTCATCCCAGGAGATCAAGTGCTAGTCAAGCAACTGGCCCACAAAAAGAGGATCGGACCAATCTACTCTGGACCTTGGAAGATAGAGAAGGTTTCCAGAACTGCTGTACTGACCGATCTAGGAAACACCTGGATCCACGCCAGCCGGCTAAAGAAGTGTCCACAGCAACCCCAGACCCCAGACCCGCCTCCAGCACCCCAGGACTCCTCTGACCAGGAACAGCAACCAGACTTGAAGGACGTTCAAGAAGGCATAAAGCAAATCTCTCTGAACGAGACAAATCCCACACCTACAGGAAGAAACGAGTAACAGAACTTTGTACACAGAACCTGACAAAAATGATTTCCACTTTTGTGTCAGGAAAAACATTATGCCTCTGGACATGTCTGATTCTGATAGTATTCATACCTGTTTGGTTGATAGCAAATTGTGTGTACCATCCAGAAGATTCAGGGCTACTAGAAGGCATATGTGGGAAAGCGCAGACAGCCAATGCACCACCTAGTTTAAAATATAAAAGAAGTATACACCCCACTGAACCCCCTTCAGGTTTCACCGACAGAATGTTGTTGTTAAAGTTTAAGTACAGTTATGCACAAAAGTCTGGTTTTGAGAAATGTTGGATATGCAGCAAACTCCACCCTAATACAGCCAGAATCCCATTAATGGCCATTCCCTTAAACATCACTCCTTTCCTGAATGGAACACCCCCTATTGTTCTTGCCAATGTCATAAGGAAAAGTCCCAAAAAGCCCCTCAGTTTTCAAATCGTGGGTAGAAGCCATGCTCCAGATTGGTGTTTCATAATGGGAAACATTTCCAGGGGAGCTGAGGTGTGCAAATGGTCGAAACTTAATGTCTCCATGGCTTCCCTTACCGATAACTCATTTTTTCACACCACAGACCCTGTGATTAATGCTACCATCTATGACCTTTTTAATTCCAGCTCCCACTCCCCGGTCACACAGTTATTAGCTCTGCTGACGGCATCTGGATATTCAAAAGACGCAAGGACCATTGTTAGTCAACGACCCTTAGCATTAGGCAACACAACCTACATCTGTTGTGGCAAGCTCTGTTACCCATGGATTCCTGAGGAACCCCAAGGGTGGTGTTATCTTGCTAAAATAGTCCCTGTAATGGGAGTAGTGGGGGATAAAGGACAAGGACACCTACTTAAAGCTAGTACCCACCCAAGGTATCCTCTAAAACACCATGTGAAAAGAGAAATGTTCCTAGAAAAAGATATGACCTGGGCCTGGTTTCCTTCCTGGACAGGATGGGGAATAGATTTGATGAAGAAACTAAACAACTACACTTCAATCATAGATGAGATCTTGGAAAAGGACTCTGATGACATCACAAAACTAAACCTAGAAACCAGAGCAATTAGAAAACAACTAGAGCTACATGACCTGGCTATAGAAAGCATGAGTGCAGCCCTCACTGGCCTCTGTGAAATTACTGAGGACTATGAATGCTGCACCTGGATACATAACACAAGTATCGAGATCCCTGATTACTATGACATAATTGCACAACACAGAAAAGAGGTAAACAAGCTACAACAGGATGCAAGGGACATTGGGAAAACCTGGGACCCTTTCTCTACCGGGTTCAGTTTAGGAGGTCTCACTTCATGGTTGAAGAACACTGCAATGACTATTTTCACCATACTGCTTTTCGTATTGTTCTTGTATGCATGCTTCATGTTACTCAAATGCCTCTGCAGGAAGGGTAGCGAAGCACGTTCCGAAACCATGAAGCTGACTTCCATTTCCAGAGATCCCACTGTATGGTACGAAAGTCAGGAACATGAGGCCGGAGGATATGAATCCATGAGGCCTAACGAAATGGGTAGAGAATGACCATTTCGATAATATCGAATGGTCAAAGGGAGGATTGTAAGGAGATTCCATAATACATTGCGTTATTGATTGTTGATTCTGATTATTGCTTTTACCCTGGAGATATATTGCTTATATCAATACAGGATTGCTAATCTGCTTAAGTAATTTAGAGAAACTTTAACTTGATACAATTTAGAAAATCTATCTCATGATAGTATTGCTTAATACTGAATTATCTCATGATCATGTCTATCTATTTCTGTAAAAATGTCTTTGTTTCAGGACGCATCTGTTTGTGGTTTTCCTCTCTGTACACTGTTACTGGGTATGGAAAGGCTAGACTTGGTTTTTAGGAAGTTGTGGCTGGCACGTCATGGTCAGCAGACGATAACAGAAAGTAAGAAACTATTGAACTTAAGCTTTGAAATACAGAGGTTAAGGTCACAAGACATTACAGAATAATGAGCTAATGAATAATGTGAGCTAATGTGTATAATTTTGATTGGTCCCCAAAAATTGGGGCAGAGTCTTGTAAAAATAGTATAAAACGACAAAACCAGAATTAAAGATTATAACCATTTCAGCATCACAATTGTGTATGAGTCATTGGTTATCTCGCCGGCGAGGACTTCCACTGAGCCATCTCCAAGAGCCTAGGCCACAAGGAAAAGTCGGGCTACCTAACAATTAGCCCGCAGGGTTCCTAGGTCTATCTCCTTCACTAGGCAAAATAAAACTGAGACTGCTGGTGCAGAGTGTGGAGGATTGTAGCCTGAGGGACTGCTCCCCCTAGGCGGAACTAGTTCTGAAGTGTTGTATTACAACTTTGCCTAGTATCTCCTAGTGATAGGGCTAACAACCCATTTTGTTACAGAGAGGAGCTGTGTCGGTCGGTGAATATAAGAGAAAAGAAGATGGTAGCGCAGGAAGCAGCATAACGGACTCTGGCTGTACTGGTGGTACCTCTTCAACCATACCACTTACTCAGAGCACAGCCCATAGAGAGGCTTCAATTAAGACAAACCGTCCACGTGCAGTAGTTCCACTGCAGACCCAATCAGGCTCCTCAGCCTCCCAAGGACATCATCAGCCTACCCTATAGTTTTGTTGGCTTTAGTTTCAAGGGCGTGTCAAAACAGCAGGTCAAAAAGATCACCCACCTCACTGGCCAATTCATTTCTGTTGGAGAAGCCTCTTTTTTCGCATGATTGAAGGGGAGCCATTTAAACAGCTCATGCATGCCTTTGCTCCACGATACATGCATGAAAAGCTTTCAACAGAAAGATCATTCCAGCAGTATACCATTCGTGTGTTGCAGTATTGAAGGAAAAAAATGGCCAAAGCCAAGCGTCAGACAATTCATTTGACCACTGATTTGTGGACAGCTCCCAGCGGTCAACACGCTTTCCTGTCTTTGACTGCACACTGGTGGCAGGCCACTGTGCCTGTTGGTGGTGGCACTAGTGTAAGAGTTCAAACTTCACCAGGAAGCAGGTCTGCAGCACAAGACCAGCAGGGTTATCAGGCTTTCCTGCTCCACAAAGAAGTCTGTGATGATAAACACAGCTCTGCCAACATATTGCGGGAAATTAGATCGATGTTGGCCAATTGGTTTGGAGAGCGGGCAGTCACCAATGTTTCTATTGGGTTCATAGTGACAGACGGAGGTTCAAACATGGTTAAAGCACTCCAAGATGGATCTTTTGTCGGTGTGCGCTGTTCTGCACACATACTGCATTTAGTGGTCAAGGGTGCAATCCCAGTGTTGAAAAACAACAAGATTGCTCAAATCTTGGACCTTTGCAGGAAGATTGCAGGGCATTTCCACCGCAGTGTATGGGCTAGTCAACTGTTGAGGGAGGAGCAAGAATAATCAGGGCTCCCCATACATCGCCTGAAACAAGATGTCAGCACCCGGTGGGACTATACCCTGGAAATGCTGGAATGCATTTTGGAGCAAAAGACAGCCATCCACAATCTATCATCCCGCCACAGCATTGGGATTTATTCCACACTGGGACGTGATGACTGGTGTATAATTGGGCAGCTTGTTTCCGTCTTAAAACCCTTTCGGAATGTGACGGAAAACTTGAGTCAGAGCAATGCCAGCCTAGGACAGGTCATACCCTTGTTTACCTATCTCATAGATAAGATGGGATCGTTCCTAGAAAACAGCAAGCCTGTTTGTGGCAGCCCACTTCATGCTGACGTCTTTCATCAGAAAGCTACAAGACAACTTAAAAGATTGGCCAAATGACCGTGCCCGCAAAAGTCCTGAACTCAGGCTGTCTTCCCTATATGATCCCAGGATCAAAGGTAAACTGGCACTCAGAGACAACAGCCTCTCCTACTGGAAAAAAAAACTGATTGAAAGGGTCCATAATTTGCAGCAACAGAGATGTATGCCAGATGAGGCCAGTTTGGAAGATTCACCTGCCATTTCTGCTATTCCAAGTCCTGGCACCATCACTCAAAAACAACCGAGTGGAGCATGTGCATGTTGGGTAGAGGCACTTGACAATCTGGTGGAAGCCGGTCAAGCAGCAGGTAATCGAGAGGAGAGCAGTGCCTCTGAAATGGTCAGGGCCTACCTATATGAAGCACCTTTGCTTCCTACAGAGGACCCTTTGACCTATTGGGACGGTGAGAAAAGCGTGTGGCCTGGTCTTCGTCTGGTTGCCCAGCAACTACTATCCTGTCCTCCAACCACTGTGCAAAGTGAGAGAGTTTTCTCTATTACCGGGAACATCCTTAATCCACACCGTGCACAACTAACACCCCATGTTATGGAACAAATAAATTTCCTCAAATTTAACCTCCTCAAGCTGGGTTACCCTACTTGTGAGACCTGAATAATTGTCACTAGGGATGAGCTTGGTGTTTGAGTCAAATGCACGTTTGACTCAAACACCGGCTGTTCGTCCGTTCGGCGAAGAAAGAACTCTGTGGGGCGTTCGCGCCAAATTCGTGTGGCGCTCACGGCCCACAATGCACTGCACCATCGCAGTGCATTGCTGGCTCATGATTGGCCAAGCATGCACTGTGACCCTGCATGCTTGGCCAATCACAGCGCCGGCAGTGAGGAGAGCCATGATTGGCCACAGGCAAGATGCCTGTGGCCAATTATAGCTCAGGCTGTTTAGTACACGGCCCAAACGATATAAGGCCACCATCGCGGTGGCTTTGTGTAGTGTTCCGGTGTCTGCAGGAGTTAGTTGGTGTTGTGTGCCTCCAGCGCAGTATACACCTGTATCTACCTATATTGCTGTTCTCTAATTGAGCCATCTGCAGGGGTTAGTGGGTGTTGTGTGCTTCCAGCGCAGTATACATCTGTATCTACCCTTTATTGCTGTTGTTCTCTAATACAGCCATCTGCAGGAGTTAGTGGGTATTGTGTGCCTCCAGCACAGCACAATATACACCTGTATCTACCCTTTAATTGCTGGTGTTCTATAATAAAGGCATCTGCAGGAGTTAGTGGGTGTTGTGTGCCTCCAGCACAGCACAATACATACCTGTATCGACCCTTTTTTGCTGGTTTTCCCATCTCCCTGCAGGCCATTACCATGTCTGGAAGGCCAACAAGGAGAGGCAGACAGGTGCGAGCCGATAAAAGAGGGCAAGCAGGCTCTGTGTCTAGAGACAACAGTGCTAGTCGTGGACGCGGTGCATCGTCATTAGCACGTGGCCATGGGACATGCATGTCCTTATTTTCGGCAGCTGGACATGTTGAGCTCCATCATGCTGAAGACTTGGTAGAGTGGATGACCAAGCCCTCTTCACCCTCCTCATCCTCTCTCACCCAGGCTCAGGATACTAGCAAAGCAGCTGCCAACGCATCCTCTTCCCTCGTCTCAATGTTATCATCAGTCACTCCTTCCCTAGACCCACCATGTCCTCCTGAGGAGTCCCCCGAACTGTTTGAGCACAGTGTTGGGTACTTGCTCCAGGAGGATGCCCAGTGTTTTGTAGGCTCTGATGATGATACCCAGCTAGAGGAAGGCAGTAGCGTGAGCGCAGAGAGAGGGGATGCTCAAGAAGGACAGCAATCTGGCAGTCATGTTTCACAAGCTGCAACATAATGCCAAGTTTGCTCCAGTGATGAAGAGGGAGGGGATGATGAGGTCACTGACTCCACGTGGGTGCCTGGTAGCAGAGAGGAGGAGAAGGCACATCTCCAATGAGGCAGGATGCCCTCCGGGGGCCAGCTTAAGGGCAGCACACTGACTGAATCACACCGCAGAGCTCAGCCTGTGCAGGGCACTGCCTCTGCGCGTTATTCTAAAAGTTCTTTAGTGTGGGCCTTTTTTGAGACAAGTGCATCAGATGGCACCGCTGTTATTTGCAACATATGTCTCAAGTGTATCTCGTGTGGCCAAAACATCAGCCACTTGGGCACCACATGCTTGACCAGACATATGTTGACCTGCCATGCAGCTCGTTGGCAAGCGTACCTCAAAGACCCACACCAAAGAACAAAGCGCACCTCTCCTTGCTTCTTATCAGCTGGGATCTTCAACCCCACTAGACCTTCAGTCCTCTCTGAAACTTGCACTGAGAGGAATGAAGATGTAGAATTAGGTGTGTCACAGCCAAGTGCTTGCAGGCACTCTGCTAGCAGTACACCCATGTCCGATTGTAACAGGCAAATTTCCCTGCCCCAGCTGCTGGACCTTAGAAAGAAGTTCAGTTCCAGCCATCCACATGCCCAGCGGTTGAATGCTAGCTTGGCTAAATTTCTAGCACTTTTTCTATCACTGCTGCCTTTTCAGTTGGTAGACTTGGCCCCCTTCCGTGAGTTTGTGCAATGTGCGGTTCCTCAGCGGCAGGTCCCCAAACGCCACTTTTTCTCACGGAAGGCGATTCTGCCTCTCTACCAGCATGTGGAAGGCAATGTCCTTGCCTCACTGGACAGGGCGGTCAGCGGTAAGGTTCATATTACCGCTGACTCATGGTCCAGCAGACATGGACAGGGACGTTACCTGTCTTTCACGGACCATTGGGTCACTCTTCTGGCAGCTGGGAAGGATGCAGGACAAGGTGCAGTAGTGTTGGAGGTTGTTCCTCCACCACGCCTCCAAAATGCTACTACTGGTTGTGACACACCTCTCTCCTCCATGTCCTCTTCCAGTGCTCTGTCCTCGGAAACGTGTGGTGCTCTGTAGGCGTTCAAGGGGCTATGAAAGTATGCAGGCAAAACAATGCCATGCCGTGCTTGCGCTGGTTTGTTTGAGAGACAGGAGCCACACTGGGGCAGATAATTTGTCAGCTCTGCAGGGGCAGGCCGAGAGGTGGTTGACGCCACGCCAGCTTAAGCCAGGAATGGTGGTTTGCGACAATGGCACCAACCTCCTCTCCGCCCTCCGAAAGGGACAACTGACCCATGTGCCCTGTGTGGCTCACGTCCTTAACCTGGTGGGGCAGAGGTTCTTGGGCAGGTACCCGGGCTTACAGGATGTCCTGAAGCAGGCCAGGAAAGTCTGTGTGCATTTCCGCCGATCATTTAATGCCTGTGCTTGGCTGGCTGAGCTCCAAAAGGAGGTGAACCTGCCCAAGAACAAGCCTTATATGTGACATGACCAGGTGGAACTCAATGTTGGCCATGCTACAGCGGCTGCACATGCAGCAGAGGGCCATCAATGAGTACCTGTGCGACTACGGGACCAGGACAGGGTCAGAGGAGCTCGGTTTTTTCTCACCACGCCAGTGGGGCATGATCAGGGATGCATGCACTGTCCTGTCACCGTTTGAGGAGGCCACAAGGATGGTGAGCAGTGACAGTGCATGCATCAGTGACACTGTACCTCTTGTCCACCTGTTGGAGCATACGCTGCATGGAATAATGGACAGGGCACTTGAGGCAGAACAGAGGCAGGAAGAGGAGGACTTCCTTGCCTCTCAAGGTCCCTTTTATCCAGACAGTGTTCCTGCTGTCCTACCCATCACACAGGAGGAGGAGGATGAAGATTGTGTCAGGATGAAGATTGTGTCAGCATGGAGGTGGAGCCTGGCACTCAGCATCAGCAGTCTTTTAGGGATGATTTACAGTCCCAAGAAACCTGTGGACTTGTACGTGGCTGCGGATCATGTTGTCCTTAGTGACCCAGAGGACTCTGGACCGAATGCCTCAGCTAACCTACGCTGCATGCCCTCCCTGATCCTGCAAAGCCTGCGGAAGGATCCTCATATTCTTCAGATCAAGGAGAGGGACCATTACTGGCTGGCCACTCTCCTTGATCCACGGTACAGGGGTAAGGTTGTGGACCTTATCTTGCCATCGCAGAGGATCAGACATCTCCGGGAGGCCTTGTGGAAAGGTCTGTGCAACGCGTTCCCAGAGAATGGGAGGTTACAAACTCCTGGTCCTGGACGTGTTGCAGAGGCCTTGGTCAGAAGGAGCGGTGACTGATGCGTTCAATTTTTTAGTCCGCAGCCCCAAGGTATGATCGGTTCCAGCAACCATCGCCAGCGTCTGATTTACATGGTGCAGGAATACCTAGGGGCAAGGTCAGACTTTTACACCTTTCCCACCGAAAATCCTCTGACTTACTGGGTCTTGAGGATGGATCACTGGCCAGAGCTTGCACAGTATGCATTTGAGCTACTGGCCTGTCCTGCATCCAGCGTTCTTTCGGAACGCACCTTCAGTGCTGCTGGTGGCTTTGTAACCGACCACCAGCTACCAAGCACCTGAAGCTGATGTAATGGAATCATTTTTTTTTTTTTAAATATCACATCCCTTCAAGACTGTCTATGCTGATGCTGAGTGACTGTCCTGTTATGTTGACTGTCTATCCTCTTCCTCCTCCGCTGATATCTTGGAAGAACATTTTTGGTTCTGGGTGATGTCACCAGCCCAATTTTTCAGCCCCTGTTTAACAGGGGCATGTAATTACAATTTTTGATGCAATGCTTTGCAGCAGGGCTCATTCCTGCACTCCAACTAGAGTATATGGGAGAGGTTGCAGTGTTGTGGCACCAGCAAGCAGTGCCTAAGGCCCAATTGTTCAGCCCCTGTTTAACAGGGGCATGTAATTACAATTCTTGATATAATATTTCACAGCAGGGCCCATTCCTGTGCCCACCGAGAGTAACTGTGAGGACTTATAGTGTTGTGGCACCAGCACCACAACCACCAAAAGCCCAATTTTTCTACCACTGTTCAACAATGGCATGTAATTACAATTCTTGATATAATCGTTCACAGCAGGGCGCTCCAGCGCCCACCAAGAGTCACTTTGAGGGCTTAGTGTTGTGGCAACACCAACACCTTGTCCACCATTTCTGCAGAGCATATAAGGCAGGCTTGCAAATGGAAGGAGACAACAGGAAGTGAGATGAAAAAAGACAGAAGGCAAAACAAATTATACAGGGGTGATAACCCTTCCCTATGTTTTCCAAAAAGCTTAAAAATAGATTTTTTGACTGGAGCTACACTTTAACCACTTGCTTACTGGGCACTTAAACCCCCCTCAGTCCCAGACCAATTTTCAGCTTTCAGTGCTCTCACATTTTGAATGACAATTACTCAGTCATGCAACACTGTAACCAAATTATTTTTTTGTCCTTTTCTTCATACCAATAGAGCTTTCTTTTGGTGGTATTTGATCACCTCTCGGTTTTTTATTTTCTGCGCTATAAATGAAAAAAGACCAAAAATTTTGAAAAAAAATGAATTTTTCTTCGTTTCTGTGACAAAATTTAGCAAATTAGCAATTTTTCTTCATAAATTTTGGCCACAATTTATACTACTACACATCTTTGGTAAAAATAACCCAAATTTTTGCATATTATATGATCTGTGTGAAATTTATAGAGTCTACAAGCTATGGTGCAAATCATAAAGATTTGCAAAAAAAGATCACATCTGATGTACTAAGGCCTATCTTCATTCTTGAGACCCTAACAAGCCAGGAAAGTACAAATGCCCCCCAAATGACCCCTTTTTGGAAAGTAGACATTCCAATGTATTTAGTAAGAGGCATGGTTAGTTATTTTAAGTTGTCATTTTTTCCCATAATTCTTTGCAAAATTACGATTTTTTTTTTCACAAAATTTTCATTGTAATAGCTTATTTCTCCCACACGGAATGTGCATACCACAAATAACACCCCAAAATACATTCTTCTACTCCTCCTGAGTATAACGATACCACATGTGTGAGACTTTTACACAGCCTGACCACATACAGAGGCCTAATTTTGAAGTAGCACCTTCAGGCATTCTAGGAGCATAAATTACACATTTCATTTCTCAACCACCTATTACAGTTTTGAAGGCCCTGGAACACCAGGGCAATGGAAACGTCCAGAAAATGACCCCATTTTGGAAAGCTAACACCCCAACGTATAATCTATGAGGCATAATGAGTCTTTTCAATGGTTAATTTTTTTCCAGAAGTTTTCGGAAAATGTGGAAAAAAATGAAAACGCATTTTTTTTTACACAAAGTTGTCCGTTTATAAGATATTTCCAACGCATAGCATTTACATAGCAAAAATAACACCCCAAAATACGTTCTACTACTCCTCCTGAGTATAACGATACCAAATGTGTGAGACTTTTACACAGCCTGACCACATACAGAGGCCTAATTTTGAAGTAGCACCTTCAGGCATTCTAGGAGCATAAATTACACATTTCATTTCTCAATCACCTATTACAGTTTTGAAGGCCCTGGAACACCAGGGCAATGGAAACGTCCAGAAAATGACCCCATTTTGGAAAGCTAACACCCCAACGTATAATCTATGAGGCATAATGAGTCTTTTCAATGGTTCATTTTTTCCAGAAGTTTTCGGAAAATGTGGAAAAAAATGAAAACGCATTTTTTTTTACACAAAGTTGTCCGTTTATAAGATATTTCCAACGCATAGCATTTACATAGCAAAAATAACACCCCAAAATACGTTCTACTACTCCTCCTGAGTATAACGATACCAAATGTGTGAGACTTTTACACAGCCTGACCACATACAGAGGCCTAATTTTGAAGTAGCACCTTCAGGCATTCTAGGAGCATAAATTACACATTTCATTTCTCAACCACCTATTACAGTTTTGAAGGCCCTGGAACACCAGGGCAATGGAAACGTCCAGAAAATGACCCCATTTTGGAAAGCTAACACCCCAACGTATAATCTATGAGGCATAATGAGTCTTTTCAATGGTTCATTTTTTTCCAGAAGTTTTCGGAAAATGTGGAAAAAAATGAAAACGCATTTTTTTTTACAAAGTTGTCCGTTTATAAGATATTTCCAACGCATAGCATTTACATAGCAAAAATAACACCCCAAAATACGTTCTACTACTCCTCCTGAGTATAACGATACCACATGTGTGAGACTTTTACACAGCCTGACCAAATACAGAGGCGCAACATGCAAGAAACACCGTCGGCGTTCCAGGGACACATAGCCTGCACATACCAAGAATTACACCCCCAAATACATTATGCTGAGCAAAGGGTAAAGAAAAGATTACCTGTGGTTTTAGAAGCGCAGTTGTCCACAGGAGGATATCACTGGTCCAGGCAGCAGGCAGGGACTTGGTCAGCAACAGCGAACACAGTTTTTCAGGCAGCAGGCAGGGATACTGTCCATATTACAGTCCAGGGTTAGTGCAGAGATGTCAGCAGTGCCAAAAATATTGGTCCTGGTAGTAGGCAGGTCCTTGTGGTGTGGTCAGTGCGGCATGATGGCAGTAAGTCCTACAGGCAGCAGACAAAAGTAGAGCCTCGTTCAGGACAGAATGGGGATAGGGGTAGAGGCTTCTCCCTCCCAAATCTCTTTGAAGCCTCCGAGTCTCCAGACCCTAATCTAGGAATAAGAAAACAAAGAAAATTGTTTTCTTCTTCCAGAAAAACTATACTGGAGCCCCTCACATATGTGAGACCCCGTGTTGAATCCCACTAGTCCAGTTGCAGAATACAAGATCAGTCCAAGAGGCAGGCAAATATCGTGGTCAAACAGTCCAAGGTCAGTTCCAGATCAGGCAGAGATATATACAGAATCGTTAGACAGAAGCATGGTCGAATAACAGTCCAGGGTCAGTTCCAGATGAGGCAGAGGTATGTACAGAATCGTTAGGCAGAAGCGTGGTCGAATAACAGTCCAGGGTCAGTTCCAGATCAGGCAGCGGTATGTACAGAATCGGCAGGCATAAGAGTGGTCAAATAACAAGCCAGGGTCCGTTACAGAGCAGGCAGTGGCATAAGGGGTGTGAAGGTGTATGAAGGCAGGAACTGAGGATTATGTTTACCATACTTCACTAAAAATGTATTGAAGTATGGTAACGCCGAAAACAGTCGCCTATACAGAGGCCTGGTTGGGAAGGACATTGTGCACAATAATAAGATGTGTCTCTTCTGACTCCTGCTTTGGTACACACCTTACATCTTTTTTGGCGTCTTTTGCCTGCTGGTGTGGGGGGAATTTTATCCGGAAAGTGGCGCTCGGAGAGTCGACTTACAACGTCTGATCTGATATTTTCTGGTGGGCCGTTTGGGAAAATAAGGGCTGTGAAAACTTCCTCCTGGTAGCCAAAGAAACGTTTGGGGTTTTGGGTGGCGTTGCTGTAAATTACATATGAATTGTAAATGGCCAATTGAAAAAAATAAATTACTACTTTTTTGTACCAATGATATGTCCGTCTTGAGACCAGATATGGTTCCATCATTTGGTCGTTGAAGTCGACTCCTCCCATGAACAAATTATACTCTGAAATACATTTGGGTTTCTTTACGGGGTCATTCCTTCTGGGGATTTCTACGAAGGTATCGTTGTGGATAGAAGACAACATATACACATCCCTTCTGTCCCTCCACTTCACTGCCAGAACCTCCTTGTTTCTTAGACTTGCGGTTTCTCCTTTCCGCAGCTTCTTGTTCACCAGACTTTGAGGAAAGCCCTTCCGGTTCTTTTTTACAGTGCCACATGCTGGCGTCTTCTTCCGGTGAAGGTTGTGGAACAGGGGCAGAGATGTGTAGAAGTTGTCTACATAGAGGTGGTAGCCTTTATCCAGTAGGGGGTATATGAGGTCCCAAACAATTTTTCCGCTGGATCCCAAATAATCCGGACAATTAGGGGGCTGTAGCTGGGTGTCCTTCCCTTCGTACACCTTGAAGGAATATGTGTACCCTGTGGCTCGGTCACATAATTTGTAGATCTTCACCCCATAGCGGGCCCTTTTGCTGGGCATAAATTGCTTCATCCTAAGCCTGCCACTAAATTTAATAAGGGACTCATCCACACATATGTGTTGGTCCGGGGTAAACAATTTGGGGAATATTTCAGAAAAATAATTTAGTATTGGTCGAATTTTGTAAAGGCGGTCAAAATTTGGATCATTTCGTGGAAGGCATTGGGAATTGTCACTGAAATGTAAGAACCTCAGGATCATCTGATACCTGGTTCTGGGCATTACCGCGGAGAAGAGCGGTGAGTGGTGGAGGGGGTGGGTTGACCAGTAGGTACGTAATTGGTTTTTTTTGTTGAGTCCCATATTAAATGTGAGGCCTAAAAAAAGCTTGAACTCCTCCACCGTTAGGTCTCTCCATTCGTAGGGACGGGCATAATAGGAGGTCGGATTTTGAAAAATAAATTGTTGTGCATACAGGTTGCACTGGGCCACAATTGACGCCAACATGTCCTCCGTAAAAATTAAATTAAAAAAATCGATGGGGCTAAAATTCTCCGTGTCCACCTGGACTCCTGGCTGGGCGGTGAAAGGGGGAACATTGGCCTCTCCTGAATTAGGAGGAAGCCACAAGGGGTTCTGAAGGGCATAGGGAAGGCCAGCATGGCTCCTAACCCTTTGGGGCTGAGATGACACCCCACTGGTACTTGGCCTTTCTTGCTGGGGCACTGCGGTGCTGGTGGACGGCACTGCCTCACTAGAACGCCTTCGCTTGATGGGCCGGATATCTTCCTCCTCGGATTCATCAGTCAGTGTTTCACTGCTGAGGACTGGCTCATAAGTTACGTCTTCAGAATCCGAATCCGAAAAGGAATCGGAAGAGGAGAGCTCCCCGTTGCTCTCGTCGGCCGCGGAAATAATTTGGTACGCCTCCTCAGCGGAAAAGACGCGTTTAGCCATTGTAGCACTGATGAGGTGGCACAGATGGGCGTTTTTGAGGTGGCACAGATGGGCGCTTTTGAGGTGGCACAAATGGACACTGATGGGTCGGCACAGATGTGCACTGATTTATTGCACAGATGTGCAGATTTGTTGCACGGATGTGCACTGATGAGGCGGCAGATGGGCACTGCTGAGGCGGCAGATGGGCACTGCTGAGGCGGCACAGATGGGCACTGCTGAGGCGGCAGATGGGCACTGCTGAGGCGGCAGAGATGGGCACTGCTGAGTCGGCACAGATGGGCACTGCTGAGTCTGCAGATGGGCATTGATAGGTCGGCACAGATGTGCACTGATTTATTGCACGGATGTGCACTGATAAGGCAGCAGATGGGCACAGATGGGCACTGCTTAGGCGGCACAGATGGGCACTGCTTAGGCGGCACAGATGGGCACTGCTGAGGCGGCACAGATGGGCACTGCTTAGGCGGCACAGATGGGCACTGCTGAGGCACAGATGGGCACCGATTGGTACAGATGGGCACCGATTGGCACTGGCTGGCACTGGCTGGCACTGGCGGGCACTGGTGGTGCACAGATGGAGCACTGGCGGTGCACAGGTGGGCACTGGCGGTGCACAGGTGGGCACAGGTGGGCACTGGCAGGGTAGATCTGGGCACTGGCAGGGCACTGGCAGGGTAGATCTGGGCACTGGCAGGGTAGATCTGGGCACAGGTGGGGTTATCAGTTTACTGTCACTTTTACACTCACAAACACCTTCGGTCTCCTCACACGCTATCGCTGTGTGAGGAGACACGTTCGGCAATGGGTGATGATCTCATTTGTTTACATTTGAGATCATCACCCATTGGAGGAGGCGATCGCGCTGTAAACGGCCGCTGTGATTGGCCGTTTACAGCGATCTGTGATTGGCTGTGTCCAGCGGACACGGCCAACACAGATTTTCCCCGATGCGCGCTCCCGGGAGCGCGCGGGGAACTCTTAAAGGGGACGACGTCAATAGACGTAGTCCCGGAAATTGAGATCCGCGCTATACACGTCTTTTTACTATAGCGCGGATCTCAAGTGGTTAAAAATGTACCAGTTCAAAATTACAAACAGATTCTACTTAACACAACAAACCTACACAGTCCGTGTCTTGTTTGCACCGCCTGTATACTCCTGTTCTGAGTATATAGGGCCTGGGGCCCCACGTCTTTCCTTTTTTTAATATGGGTACAGGGTTCCCCTTAATATCCGTACAAGACCCAAAGGGGCTGGTAATGGGTGAGGGGGCTACCTATGCCATTTTTCTCAATGATTTTCATCCATACATTCCATGCCGGAACCAGATATCACATTAAAACCGCAAGCAGTTTTAAATGACTTTTTTTCCATTAAATGTCATTTTGTGCAGGGGCTGTTCTAAACAAGGGAAACACGTGCCACTTCACAGGCATACTATAGACATCCCCCCAGGCACAATATTTAAAGGACTATTTCACTTTTTTTTTCTTTCACTTTAATCGTCATTAAAATCAGTGCTCCCGAAAAAAACTGCAGTTTTTAAAAACATTTTAGGCATTGACCCATGTCTCCTGGGGCAGGAGCCAGGTCCCCAAACCCTTTTTAGGACAATATAAATTAGCACTTTTTATTTTGAACGTTCGCCTTCAATGGGGTTCTAAAGTTCGCACAAATTTTTGGTCCGTTCGAAAGTTCTGGTGCGAACCGAACTGGGGGGTGTTTGGCTCATCCCCAATTGTCACAATGTGAAGATAGATGGGACTAAGAGGTGCCATCCAAATGGAAAAAAATTTTTTTTATTTTCTTACCACCTGGCAGTTAACAATAGCAGTTGTCTTTGATGTAACCCCAAGATTTAAATAGAATTATATTGTTTTAAGCAATCCAAATGATTCCCTTTATTCCTTCCACCACCCTTTTTTGTAATGAGTGTTGTGTAGAGTGACTAGAGTGTGCGTGATTGCATAAATGAATGTTGTGTGAATGGACAGTAGCAAGGGTTGAAGCCTTGACGTGGCGCTGTCCTTGTAAATACAATTAGCAACGTGTGCTAATTTAACCATTTTTGTATGATGGTCTGGAAATAAGAGACAATGATTAAAGATCACCTCAACAGCATGACACTTCCTCTTGATGGAGAGACTGTCAAATCAAGCATCAGAATATGTTACCAACACAACATAGCACAAAGAAGCATACAGCTGGAAACGTGATTCTATGCAAGATAGATTAGTTGGTCACTGCTGAGCTGCATCCAGATGCCCAGGACCCCTCCCATTTGCCATCTCTGACCCTGGGGATACCAAGGACCTCTCTGATCCTCCGTCTGTTTCATGACCATCTGCAATTGTTCGAAGTCACCAGTGTGAGTAATCTACCCTGCTGCCATGTTACTCAAGCCCTGGAAATGATGACTGCCCCTTGAACTGTTGCCCCTTGTGATTGCGCTAGCCTGTGAACCTCTGTCCGGTTTATCTGCTGTGTATTTTGGTGGGGGGAAAGCTGAACAGTGTGACTGGACTCAATATACATGGGATTACCCTTTGCACATTGAAATAGTGTAGAGAGAAATCTCTTACATTTTCTAAGTTCAGCCTGATGGTTAAATGTAGAAAAACTACAATTATAAGGCCTCTAGTAAGTTAATAAATAAATGGACTAGTTCATTTAGATAAACATCACAGAATGAATCTAACAAGGAAAGCAAAACTCAAGAAAACAATTAGTTCTGAACATTTATTTTTTATTTTTAACAGAAATAAAAATAAAATAAAAAAAATTAAAATATATTGTCCCCCAACCTGGTGACCAGTCGCTGTAGGGACATATTGATCCCTGCCATCTGCTCACCAAGGTACCTAGTAGGCTCCAGTTGCCTCCTAAGGCTGCATTGGTACCTCTCCAGAGCCACATAGTGATGGAGCTGCTGGCGATTGTGGAGGGCCAAAGAGGGACATAGCCTCCTAGTTACGGCGTATTGTCTCTCTTGGACCTCCACAATGTGCCGCAGATGCGCATTTACATGTGGCTCTGGAGGGGGGATGTGTACTGGAGCGGGTGGAGAATCCTCACAAGGACGAACTGGGGAGGAGCCACCAATGGGTGTGTCCAGGTGGGGGGATAGTGAAGGGTAGAGGAGAACATGCGCCGGAGAAACCGCTGGGGAGGAAGGACAGTGAGCCCAATAAGACGTGGGCAGGTCCAGGCCTTCGTCCACCGGGTGGAGATGAAGGATGAAGACTTAACCTGTGAAGAAAAGAAAATACATTAGATAGATAATACAATACACATGGCTTCTTCACCCTAACATTATATAAAGGCAATTATCTCCCAGCCCTTGTAGACAATCATGTAACATCTTGAGATGTTTTCACTTCTACATACCAGTTTTCCATTTTTGATATTCATTGAGATGCACCCAATCAATTTGTGTGTAGGAGATAGTGGTGACAGTGTCAATTCGCTGCGTCATCCCAAGTTTGCAGAGCTGTGCGGAAAGGTGTAGTACTTTACTGTACTCTGACCAGGGCGGAGCTGAGTGTCCTCCCAGCCAGAGTACAAAGGGATTCCCCTCTACACATCGAGCAGTGAAAAGGGGAATCTCCCAAAAATTGTATCCACTTAGTCGCACGGCCGGCTGGAGAAAATCTTAAGGTGTAATGGACGCCTAAGTGCTGAACACTAATCTACCTCATCCAGACTGACTGACTGTCGCAAATATGGAAGATCAGTTGCACTTGCAGAAAAACATATCAGCTATACCAGCTATAAGCCGGTGCTTCATCTGCTCCTTTCTGCTACTGCAATGGTCTGGTCTCTCCCTGAGCCTTCAAGACCTATGCAGGTCTTAATAATAACTCAGGGTGCATGGAAATGTGTCTGACCACTGGGGATTCAAGGATCAGTATTGTCTAAAACTTCTAAAATAAAAACCACTAGAACAAGGAGCAGTTAAAGAAAAACTCCAGGATTCATGTAAAATATATCAGTAAACAACCTTGCCAATGTGCAACACAATACGCTCTGGAGTCTGAACTATAGCCTAAAGCAGGGGTGACCAAACTTTTTTCAAAGAGGGGCAGATTTCATGAAGTGAACATGCATGAGGGCCGGCCATTTTGCCTGACTTTTTTTGAACCGTTAAAATGAAATGCAAATTACATTTTTAACCAAAGTTTATTGCAAACGGCATACTTTTCATTTCGTCACATGGATGACAAATCTAAACAGGTGTTAAATCACTCTGGCTTTCACATATGAAGGCTGGGTGAAAAAAAAAAAAAAACAGGAAGCTGAAATATATGTCAGGAACATTCTAAAATACATTAATAAAGGCTGTCTGTCAACTTTTAAGTTAAAAAAATGTGAACAGGAACATAAAACCAAGTGTACATCTTGTGAAATATAGTCATAACTGATTTAGACCAACTGACATTAATTGAGATTTTACATTAATCTGAATTGAAAAAGAAATCTTTTCTGCACTAATGTGAAGGGTGAAACTGAGATCTGGACTGCAGCACATAGGCCAGGTCTGGGTCAAAGGCAGTGGTTTTGATGCGCAAAATGTCCCGCAGGTGAGAGTCACTTAGTCTTGTCCTCACGCGGTTCTTGTTAAAGTTCATAACAGAGAATGTCTTCTCACATATATATATGTTGAGCCAAACAAGCTCAGCATTTTCTTAGCCAATGTTCGAATCTCTTGAAACCGGCTTTTATCCAGTTGGCGGTAAAAGTTCACAAGAGAGAGTTGTTGGTCACGACTGCATAACTCGCTGTCACAATGCAGCTCAATGAGCTCGAGCTGCAGCTGATCTGGAGCATCATCGGGGTCAACAGAGAATTGAAAGGAGAAAAGGCTGATCTCCTTTTCAATAGTTGCAAAATCCTGAAAGCGCCGTTTAAACTCCCCAGCCAAAGATGTGATGTCTGCTGCATATCTGCTCATTTGTGCACTGATATTGTCCTGTGGAAAACTGGTCATTATTTCCTGCAACGCTGAAAAATTTATAAGATTGGGTTGTGCTTGTGACAACTGCCTTGTGAAAAGTTGCAGCTTTGTTGCAAAGGCTTTGAGGTGTGAATAAAGCTGGTTCACCGCTGCATCTTTCCCCTGAAAACTCGTGTTCAGTACATTCAGATGCTTGGTTATGTCAACTAGAAACCCCAAATCAGCCAGCCACATCGGATCAAATAGTTCTCGCATTGGTTGTCCCTTTGTTTCCAAGAATTCTCCAATTTCCTTTTTGAGAGAGTAGAAACGCTGCAGAGCAGACCCCCGACTGAGCCATCTTACATCGTTGTGATATAAAACATCTTCGTATTTAGCCTGGATGTCCAGTAGAAACTGTTTAAACTGGTGGTGGCACAGGGCTTTAGAGCAAATAAAATTAAGTCTTCACCACCGATTTCATAAAATGGTCATATTTGAGATGTTTAGCACAGAGAACTTGTTGATGAATGATACAATGGAATTTAATAGCTTTGCCTCCTTCTTCAATCACCTTGTTACAGATTAGGGTTGCTAATCCACTTCGTTCACCAGCCATGGCAGGTGCCCTATCAGTAATAATCCCAGTAACTTTGTTCCAAGGCAGTTTCATGTAATTTATGGCGGAACTAACAGAAACAAACAAATCTTTTCCTCTTGTTTGGTCCGTAAGGCTCTGGAGGTCAAGTAGCTCTTCAGTCACATTCATTTCATCGTCCACCCCTCTCATAAAAATCAGCAACTGAGCCGTGTCAGATAGGTCCGTGCTTTCATCACAGGCTATTAAAAAGAAGTCGAAATCCGCTCCTTGGCATGTCAATTGTCTCTTAATATCTGATGAAATCTCTTCAATTCTCCATGCTATAGTGTTACGAGCTAGGCAAATGTTGGCAAACCCTTGCTTCTTCTCGGGACAGATATTTTCCACCATTTTCATAACGCATTCTTTGATGAAGTCACCCTCAGCAAAAGATTTGCAATTTTTAGCAATTAACATTGCCACCTCATAGCTTGCCTTTGTTTTCATTTGACTCACGGGCTCTTGTGAAAAATCGCTGTTTAAACAGCTTCAAGTTGCTTCAACTTTTCACTGCGGTCGCGCCCTGTTAGCTTGTCGTATTTGCTATGTCGAGACTGGTAGTGCCTCTTGACATTAAATTTCTTATAAACAGCCACAGTCTCTTGGCATATCAGGCAAACACAGTGATTCCGTATTTCAGTGAAGAAATATTCCACTTTCCACTTGTCCTGGAAGCGGCGGCCCTCACTGTCAACTTTCCTTCTCTTGTTTACAATCATTTTAGAAATTGACCAGAAGGGAAAATGATTATGTGAGCGCAGTGTCACAGGTTTTGGTCTAAGCGTGTTCGTCCAATACACTAATACACTGCCCAGCAAGAATTTTCCTACCTTTGTGGCTGTGTGTGGTGAAGATGAGCTGTTATTTGGATATATCTCTTTGGCCCCCAACAAATCCCAGAGCAAGGATGAGCTATTTTTTATATTCTTTCTGAGCCCCCACTTGTAATCTTCCCCCAGGCTCAGATCAGGGCAAGGATGAGCTTGTTTTCTGATGTGTGTGTATATATATAAAATGATATATATTTGTGTACTGCTGACTTATCTTTATCTTTCTCTTTCTCTCTCTTTCTCTTTACTTCTCTTTCTCTCCCGGAGCGCCTCTCACTCTCAGGAAGCAGACAGCGCGCTGCGCCGCAGCCAATCCAGGCCGCCAATCACAGGCACTGAGAGATCTGCAGCTGCTGCAGGGACGGCTCAGTGTCTGCTATTGGCGGCGTGTGCTGTCAGCTTCCCGTAGGCCTTGGACCACCCCCAGCCCCTGCTTGTCAGTGAGAAACGGGGTGACTCACCGCCGCCAATCCCAGCCAGAATCTCAGGCTCTGGAAGCTGCCGCACATGCCCCAGCTTGTCAGTGAGGCGCTCGGGTGTGCGGAGCCAGGCAGGCCACAACACTAGGAGAAGCTGGGGGAAAGGTCGGGGCCATAAAAAACCGGACCGTGGGACGCAAATGGCCCACGGGCCGGACTTTGGACATGACTGGCCGAAAGACTCAATTTTTATAGATATTTTCCTGCACAAAGATTTACGAGGTCACAAGGTCATTTACAATTTTTTGCTTTAGATGTTGCCAAAGAGGAGGCACCAGACATCATGAGGAAAGTGTTAATGTATGCATTAGGGGCATGCCAGAGGTTGAACATGTCCAGGAACTGCCAGCCAATAGCTGGCGATTCTTGTCTGACTTCTCACAATCATTAACAGTGATTGGCTCAGACTGGGAATCTGAAATGCAGCAAGAAGGTGGTGTGATCAGGGAAGTGACATTGAGGAAGTAACAAGCACAGGTCACACTAACAAGAAGACTGGAATCAGTTGCAGAGGGGGATTAATAATTATTTATAATTCCAGCTAAACCGAAGCCTTGCAGAATAAATCTCAACCATTTCTAGACAAGGTATGCCATCAGCATTATATATTTAAAATACTATATTTGCCTGGAATATATGAAAAAAGTTATACTTACTCCCTGGATCTTCACCATTTTCTGCAGCCTCTACAAGGCAGGTCTCCACCACCTCCTGCTCAGCCTCAGCAGGCTGTTGATTATGATTAATATAGAAAAGAACATTACAATCTGCAGTATATAACAATCTCACACATTAGTACAAGAACATTGAAACACGTATGATCACTAAGTAGATACCAGCAAGATTATACTAACTTACATGTGGGTGTTGCCGCCTCAGCCTCCTCCTCCTGAGTCTCCCCCTCTGACTGGAAGACACCTATTTAACCAGTTGCCGACCGCCGCACGCCGATGTACGTCGGTAGAATGGCACGGGCAGGCATAAGGACATACATGTACGTCCCTTGCCTCCCGCGGGTCGGGGGCACGATCGGGCCCCCGCCCGGTGCCTGCGGCGGTCGGTTTTCGTCCGGGAGCGATCCGGGACGAGGGGGCGGCCATTCATTCATGGCCACCCCCTCGCGATCGCTCCAGACGAATAGAAATCCCCGGTGACATCACTTCCTCTCCTGTAATGTAAACACAGGAGAGGAAGTGATGTATTCTCTCCTCCGTGTCGGTATTTTTCGTTCCGACACGGAGGAGAGCAGATCGGTGAGTTGCACCAACACTCTACACACACAGTAGAACATGCCAGGCACACTCACACCCCCCCTTTACCCCCCGATCACCCCCCCAATTACCCCTGCCCCCCAGTCACAGTGACACCAATGTCATTTTTTTTTTTTTTTTTTTTTTTTTTGCATTGGTGTCATTTGTGACTGTAATAACTGTTAAGGCAGTTAGAGTTAGCCCCCTTTAGTTCTAATGTACCCCCCTAACCCCCCCAATAAAGGTTTAACCCCGTGATCACCCCCCGTCGCCAGTGTCACTAAGGCTGGGTTCACATTGCAGCGGTTTATGAGAACGAATGTGATTCGCACCGCACTGCAGTGCAAATCACATCCGATCTCTGTGCGATTCGAGTTCAGCCATTCGCCGCACCCGCCACACCTGCCGCACCCGCCGCAAATTCGCACGGGACCCTTTTTTTGGCCCGCAGCAGAATCGGATCGCATGGGTGTTCACACCATGCGATCCGAGTTTGCAGATCGCACTGCGATATGCGAACTGATCTGGGGGTGTCAGTAACATTTCACTGACACTCCCAGCAGTTCGCATAGGGCAGTGTGAACTGCCGCCGGGAGGCATGCGATGCGGGAACCCGCCGCGGATTCGCGGCGTTTCCGCATCGCTCCAGTGTGAACCCAGCCTAATAAGCGATCATTTTTCTGATCGCCGTATTAGTGTCACAGGTGACGCTAGTTAGGCAGGTAGGTATTTAGGTTCGCCGCAGCTTTTTATAGCGCCAGGGACCCCCATATACTACCGCATAAAGCCCCCTGATTGCCCCCTAGTTAACCCTTTCACCAGTGATCACCATATAACTGTTACAGGTGACGCTGGTTGGTTAGTTATTTTTTTATAGTTTCAGGGCACCCGCCATTTATTACCTAATAAAGGTTTAACCCCCTGATCACCCGGCGGGTGTCATTTGTGACTAATAACTGTTAGGGCAGTTAGGGTTAGCCCCCTTTAGTTCTAAGGTACCCCCCTAACCCCCCCAATAAAGGTTTAACCCCGTGATCACCCCCCGTCGCCAGTGTCACTAAGGCTGGGTTCACATTGCAGCGGTTTATGAGAACGGATGTGATTCGCACCGCACTGCAGTGCAAATCACATCCGATCTCTGTGCGATTCGAGTTCAGCCATTCGCCGCACCCGCCGCAAATTCGCACGGGACCCTTTTTTTGGCCCGCAGCAGAATCGGATCGCATGGGTGTTCACACCATGCGATCCGAGTTTGCAGATCGCACTGCGATATGCGAACTGATCTGGGGGTGTCATTAACATTTCACTGACACTCCCAGCAGTTCGCATAGGGCAGTGTGAACTGCCGCCGGGAGGCATGCGATGCGGGAACCCGCCGCGCATTCGTGGCGTTCCCGCATCGCTCCAGTGTGAACCCAGCCTAATAAGCGATCGTTTTTCTGATCGCTGTATTAGTGTCACAGGTGACGCTAGTTAGGCAGGTAGGTATTTAGGTTCGCTGCAGCTTTTTATAGCGCCAGGGACCCCCATATACTACCGCATAAAGCCCCCTGTTTGCCCCCTAGTTAACCCTTTCACCAGTGATCACCATATAACTGTTACAGGTGACGCTGGTTGGTTAGTTATTTTTTTATAGTTTCAGGGCACCCGCCATTTATTACCTAGTCTCACTAGTGTACCCCTAAATTTAGGGGTGTCTACTTTCCAAAATGGGGTCATTTGGGGGGGGGGGGTTTGTGCCATCTTGGCATTTTATGGCCTTCAAAACTGTAACGCCCTTAGAAAGCCTGAAGGCGGTGCTTGGTTTTCGGGGCCCTGTACGCGGCTAGGCTCCCAAAAAGTCCCACATATGTGGTATCCCCGTACTCAGGAGAAGCAGCAGAATTTATTTTGGGGTGTCATTTCACATATGCCCATGGCATGCGTGAGCAATATATCATTTAGTGACAACTTTGTGAAAAAAAAAAAAAAAAAAAAAAAGTTTGTAATTTTCCCGCAACTTGTGGCAAAATATAAAATATTCCATGGACTCAACATGCCTCTCAGCAAATAGCTTGGGGTGTCTACTTTCTAAAATGGGGTCATTTGTGGGGGTTTTGTGCCATCTTGGCATTTTATGGCCTTCAAAACTGTAATAGGTAGTGAGAAGTGAACTCAAAAATTTACGCCCTTAGAAAGCCTGAAGGCGGTGCTTGGTTTTCGGGGCCCCGTACGCGGCTAGGCTCCCAAAAAGTCCCACATATGTGGTATCCCCGTACTCAGGAGAAGCAGCAGAATTTATTTTGGGGTGTCATTTCACATATGCCCATGGCATGCATGAGCAATATATCATTTAGTGACAACTTTGTTAAAAAAAAAAAAAAAAGTTTGTAATTTTCCCGCAACTTGTGGCAAAATATAAAATATTCCATGAACTTAACATGCCTCTCAGCAAATAGCTTGGGGTGTCTACTTTCTAAAATGGGGTCATTTGTGGGGGTTTTGTGCCATCTTGGCATTTTATGGCCTTCAAAACTGTAATAGGTAGTGAGAAGTGAACTCAAAAATTTACGCCCTTAGAAAGCCTGAAGGCGGTGCTTGGTTTTCGGGGCCCCGTACGCGGCTAGGCTCCCAAAAAGTCCCACATATGTGGTATCCCCATACTCAGGAGAAGCAGCAGAATTTATTTTGGGGTGTCATTTCACATACGCCCATAGCATGTGTGAGCAATATATCATTTAGTGACAACTTTGTGTAAAAAAAAAAAAAATTTTTTTTTTTGTCATTATTCAATCGCTTGAGGCAAAAAAATAAAATATTCAATGGGCTCAACATGCCTCTTATCAATTTCCTTAGGGGGTCTACTTTCCAAAATGGGGTCATTTGGGGGGGTTTTGTACTGCCCTGCCATTTTAGCACCTCAAGAAATGAGATAGGCAGTCGTAAACTAAAAGCTGCGTAAATTCCAGAAAACGTACCTTAGTTTGTAGATGTGACAACTTTTGCGCAAACCAATAAATATACAATTATTGACTTTTTTTTTACCAAAGACATGTGGCTGAATACATTTTGGCCTAAATGTATGACTAAAATTGAGTTTATTGGATTTTTCTAATAACAAAAAGTAGAAAATATCATTTTTTTTCAAAATTTGCGGTCTTTTTACGTTTATATCGCAAAAAATAAAAATCGCAGAGGCAATCAAATACCATCAAAAGAAAGCTCTATTTGTGGGAAGAAAAGGACGCAAATTTTGTTTGGGTACAACATTGCATGACCGCGCAATTACCAGTTAAAGCAGCGCAGTGCCAAAGTGTAAAAAGACCTCTGGTCATTTACCAGCAAAATGGTCCGGTCTGAAAGTGGTTAATATAAAGGAGAAATGATGAAAGTTACAATGTTCAAGCTTCAAATTAATATCAATAAATACTGTATATAGATAAAATGTATTATCCATTAGCATGGCAATACCGGGTAGGTCACTAACGTTTATCTACAAGGCAGGGACATGCATTCACCATTTAGAAAAACTCAGTAACAAAAAAAAAAAAAAAGGCACTCACCTGTCCTGGTTCCAGCGGCGAGTGCTAGGTGCAGCACTACTAATCAGGCGCCTCAGTTCGGAGCGGCAACGTTCTGTCAGATTATGTAAGTTACGCAAGCACTTGCGTTACCTGACAGAGTGTTGCAGTGGCTCTACCTGTCACTGCTTGAGAAAGAAGCAATGACACTGGAATCGACAATGGAAGCAATGACACTGGAATCGACAATGGAAGGCTGGACAAATGGAAAAGGACCCACTGTATTAGTGTCACTACTACAGTACTTACTAAACGTTGATGACGTGGAGGACGTGGAGGACTCCTGCTCCTCCGCTGGCGCTGGGCCTGGATACGGTCTTTAAATAAAATCAAACACAACATGGTAAATGACAATGTCGGATGTTTGACAGAAAAAATATGTCCTGCACAATGCAATGCTGACACCAACCTTGATGAGACAGGAGCTAGGTGATCTCATCGTCCCCTACACCCGCTAACAGCTCCGCCTCATGGGGGAGGAGAGGCGCCTGCTTCCCTCTGCACCCCAACTGCCTGCGTTACGTGCTATGGAACTGCAAAACAAAAAGAGAAGAGAAACGGGTTGCATAATTAACTAGTAGCTGACCGCCGGCCGTCAAATGACGGCCAGGCGGCGCACCTATTGTGGCGGGAGGCCGTCATATGACGGCCTCCCGTTTAAACAGGGATGCGCGCGATCGTGCGCGCGCATCCCTGTTTCTTCGGTGGCGGCGTGTCACGGAGACACCGCTCGCCACCGAAGGGGGTGAACAGCCATTCGTTATGGCTGTTTACCACGTGATCGGCCGTGATGAAGTCACGGCCGATCACAGATGGTCACACCCCGAACGTGCACGGCGCATGTGCGCGATCGCGCTGCGCGTGCACGTCGGTGGCGGCGTGTTCACAGCCGATCACTAAAATGTAAACAAACCGCGGTAACGAGATGTTACCGGGTTCTCCTCCTCACACACCGATCGTGTGTGAGGAGGAGATTGCGGTAACATCTCGTTACCGCATACAGTGTACACCAAACATACTGATTGCCCCCCCCCCCCCAATAAAGAGGACCTGTCACCACCCCTCATAGTACCTGTCAATCACAGTCCATCAGAGTACCTGTCACAGTCCATCAGAGTACCCGAGTACCTGTCCTAGCCCATCAGAGTACCCGAGTACCTGTCCCGGCCCATCAGAGTACCCGAGTACCTGTCCCGGCCCATCAGAGTACCCGAGTACCTGTCCCAGCCCATCAGAGTACCCGAGCACCTGTCCCAGCCCATCAGAGTACCCGAGTACCTGTCCCGGCCCATCAGAGTACCCGAGTACCTGTCCCGGCCCATCAGAGTACCCGAGTACCTGTCCCGGCCCATCAGAGTACCCGAGTACCTGTCCCGGCCCATCAGAGTACCCGAGTACCTGTCCCGGCCCATCAGAGTACCCGAGTACCTGTCCCGGCCCATAAGAGTACCCGAGTACCTGTCCCGGCCCATCAGAGTACCCGAGTACCTGTCACGGCACATCAGAGTACCCGAGTACCTGTCTCGGCACATCAGGGTACCCGAGTACCTGTCACGGCACATCAGGGTACCCGAGTACCTGTCACGGCACATCAGGGTACCCGAGTACCTGTCACGGCCCATCAGGGTACCCGAGTACCTGTCACGGCCCATCAGGGTACCCGAGTACCTGTCACGGCCCATCAGGGTACCCGAGTACCTGTCACAATCCATTAGAGTACCGAGTACCTGTCACAGCCCATCTGAGTACCCGAGTACCTGTTCCAGTCCATCTGTGTACCAGAGTACCTGTCACAGTCCATCTGAGTACCCGAGTACCTGCCACAGTTCATCTGAGTACCCGAGTACCTGTCACAGTCCATATGAGTACCTGTCACCGCCCTTCAGAGTTCCCAAATACCAGTCACCAAACCATCAGAGTACCTGTCACCAGGCCATCAGAGTACCTGAGTACTTGTCCCCAGGCCATCAGAGTACCCGAGTACTTGTCCCCAGGCCATCAGAGTACCCGAGTACTTGTCCCCAGGCCATCAGAGTACCCGAGTACCTGTCACCAGGCCATCAGAGTACCCGAGTACCTGTCACCAGGCCATCAGAGTACCCGAGTACCTGTCACCAGGCCATCAGAGTACCCGAGTACCTGTCACCAGGCCATCAGAGTACCCGAGTACCTGTCACCAGGCCATCAGAGTACCCGAGTACCTGTCACCAGGCCATCAGAGTACTCGAGTACCTGTCACCAGGCCATCAGAGTACCCGAGTACCTGTCACCAGGCCATCAGAGTACCCAAGTACCTGTTCCAGTCCATCTGAGTACCCGAGTACCTGTCACAGTCCATCTGAGTACCCGAGTACCTGTCACAGTTCATCTGAGTACCCGAGTACCTGTCACCAGGCCATCAGAGTACCCGAGTACCTGTCACCAGGCCATCAGAGTACTCGAGTACCTGTCACCAGGCCATCAGAGTACCCGAGTACCTGTCACCAGGCCATCAGAGTACCCGAGTACCTGTTCCAGTCCATCTGAGTACCCGAGTACCTGTCACAGTCCATCTGAGTACCTGAGTACCTGTCACAGTTCATCTGAGTACCCGAGTACCTGTCACCAGGCCATCAGAGTACCCGAGTACCTGTCACCAGGCCATCAGAGTACCCGAGTACCTATCTCCAGCCCATCAGAGTACCCGAGTACCTATTTGCAGCCCATGTCTCATAGAATATACGTTGGGGTGTTTACTTTCTAAAATGGGGTCATTTTGTGGGTAATTTCACTGTCCTGGTGGTCCAGGACCTTCAAAAGTGTGATGGGTAGGAATGAAATGAGATGTGTCATTTATGCTCCTAGAACGCCTGAACGTACTACTTCAATGTTCGGCCTCTCTATGTGGCCAGGCTGTGTAAAAGTCCTACACATGTGGTATCGCCATACTCGGGAGGAGTAGCAGAATGTATTTTGGGGTGTACTTTTTGCTATATACATGTTATGTGTTAGAAATATCTTATAAATTGACAATTTTGTGTAAAAAAAAAAATGCGTTTTAATTTTTTTCCACATATTCCAAAAACTTCTGGAAAAAAAATGAACCGTTCAAAAGACTCATTATGCCTCACAGATTATACGTTGGGGTGTTTGCTTTCCAAAATGGGGTAATTTTATGGGAAATTCCATTGTGCTGGTACTCCAGGGCCTTCAAAAGTGTAATAGGTGGTTGAGAAATGAGATGCGTAATTTTTGCTCATAGAACGTCTGAAGGTACTACATCAATGTTAGTGCTCTGTATGTGGCCAGGCTGTGTAAAAGTCTCACGCATGTGGCATCGCCGTACTCGGGAAGAGTAGCAGAATGTATTTTGGGGTGTAATTTGTTGTATGCATATGCTGTGTGTGAGAAATAACCTGATAATATGACAATTTAGTAAAAAATAAAAAATCTTCATTTTGCAAAGAATTGTGGGAAAAAATTACAACTTAAAAAAACTCACCATGCTACTTACTTAATACCTTGGGATGTCTACTTTGTAAAAAGGGGTCATTTGGGGGGTGTCAGTACTAGAATCCCTTTAGGACCCAGCACAACTCACCTGACACATCCTGTGTCTGGGAAACAACAGTGATTGGCCAGCTCACGTTTAAATCACCTGTATCAGCATTCAGTCAGTGCTCGTGTTAGAGTTCACTCGTGTTTGATCCAGCTGATATTTGCTCTGTGACTTTCGTGTTTGACCCGGCTTGTTTGACCCTCCTTACTTCTGATTCTGTACCGTTTGGATTCTGATCTACCTGTGTATGACCCAGCTTGCCTAGACTACGCTTTTCCTGATTCTACTAGTACCCTCATCTGCAGAAGTGAACTACAAGGTCCAGCAATCATCTACCTTCGCCTGCAGCGGTGTACTACAAGTCCCAGCTGACCTGCTCTGCTTAGACCTGCTCATGGTATGTGCTTTGAACTCTTTGTATAATCAGCACACCTGAACTGTTACTTGTTATCTGCACCTAGCCTGACATTAACACGAGCCAATACATAAAGGGAAACCTATCATGAATCCTGAACAGGCTCAGTTGTTTACACAAGAACTTTGCCGTTTATCACATCAAGTTCAGGAAATGGCCACATAGCTCACCAAGGTGCAATCTCCTTCTACTACCACCATTACTAAAACTCCATCTGAACCAAAAATTCCTTTGCCCGACCGGTTTTCTGGTGACCGTAAAGCGTTTTGCAACTTTAAAAACAGCTGCAAATTATATTTCAAGTTGAGGCCATCCTCGTCTGGCCCTGAAACTCAGAGGGTTCAAATCATTATCTCTCTACTACAGGGTGACCCCCAGGCTTGGGCCTTTAACCTGGAACCTAACCATCCAGCCTTACTAACAGTAGATGCCTTCTTTGAAGCCCTTGGGTTGCTATATGATGATCCAGATCGTGCTGCTACTGCAGAATCTACTCTGCGTAACCTAAAACAAGGAACTACCACAGCTGAAATGTATTGCTCAGAATTTCGCAGGTGGGCCCCGGAATCTGGCTGGAATGATGCAGCTCTCCGCAGCCAGTTTAGAATTGGCCTTTCAGATGCTATTAAAGACGCTCTGGTCAACTTCTCCTACCCAGCCTCACTGGAGGAGGCTATGTGTCTAGCTATTAGAATTGACCGCCGCCAGCGAGAGAGAAGGCGAGAACAAACAATGGCTGTGGCAAACTATATACCTTCTTTACCACCTGATTATTCCATCTCCAGTGCCAAATCTGAGGAAGAACCTATGTTCGGCTCCACCCGGTTATCTGCCCAGGAACACAAACGCAGGCGTAATATGGGACTCTGCTTATACTGTGGCCTAAAGGGTCATATGCTCCGTTCGTGCCCTACACGTCCGGGAAACGCCAGGACCTAGGTGATTGCGGGGAGGTCACCTTAGGTCTACTCTCATCTCCCCAGGGGGACAATCGTATACTTTTACCCGCTGTCATTCACTTTGGGACAGGGGCTCATGAACTGCTGGCCTTGGTGGATTCTGGAGCAGCTGAGAATTTTATTGATAAAACTCTGATCACCTCTTTGTCCCTGGAAACTCATGCTCTAGATTATCCACGGAGATCAGGCAGACTGGACAATCGGCCTCTCTCACAAGACCTAGTGCTCGAATCCACCAACCCTTTCCAGTTACAATTAGGGGCTTTGCATTGGGAGAAGATTTCTTGTCTTGTCTTTGACTCTCCATCCACTCCTTTGATCCTAGGCCTTCCTTGGCTTCAGAAGCACAATCCTGTAATTGACTGGCCAACAGGAGATATTCTGGCTTGGTCCAATCAGTGTAAAAAGAGCTGCATCCAACACCTTGTTCGACTTGATACCTGTCAAGTGGGAATAGAACAGATTCCACTTTGTTATAAGGACTTTCGGGATGTGTTTTCTAAAGGAATTGCTGACACTTTACCTCCTCATCGCAGTTATGATTGTCCCATTGACCTCTTGCCTGACACTACACCTCCTCGAGGGAGAGTCTTTCCACTGTCTGAACCACAGAATCTTGCTTTGCAAGAATACATCCAGGAAAACCTAGCTAAGGGTTTCATCCGCCCCTCCACTTCTCCCGCAGGAGCAGGATGCTTCTTTGTCCCGAAGAAGGATGGAGGACTGCGACTTTGTGTTGATTACAGAGGTCTAAATAAAATAACCGTTCCCAATCGGTATCCTCTCCCTCTCATCACAGAGTTGTTCTCTCAAATCCAGGGAGCCAAAATCTTCTTCAAACTTGATTTAAGGGGAGCCTATAATCTGGTGCGAATCCGTGCGGGCGATGAATGGAAGACGGCCTTTAACACCAAGGATGGTCATTACGAATGTCTTGTCATGCCTTTCGGCCTCCGGAATGCACCAGCCGTCTTTCAGAACTTCATGAATGACATTTTCCGTGACATGATGGGTCGCTTCATGCTTGTTTATTTAGACGATATTTTGATTTACTCTCCCAATCTTGAAACACATCAGAAGCATGTCTGCTCGGTATTAGCCCGACTAAAGACTCACTCCCTTTTTGTAAAGCCTGAAAAATGTATTTTCCATGTTAAACTAGTACCTTTCCTGGGTTACCTAATTTCTGACACAGGCCTCACCATGGACCCAGCCAAGGTTCAAGCCATTTTAGACTGGGCACCACCTTCAGACCTGAAGGCAGTTCAACGCTTCCTGGGCTTTGCAAATTTCTATCGAAAATTCATTAAGAACTTTGCCACCATTGCACATCCCATCACCTCTCTCACCAGGAAGACTCCTAGTACATTTAAATGGACTACTGAAGCCCAGGCAGCCTTCACCCAGTTAAAGAAAGCCTTTACCTCTGCACCAATTCTACGGCATCCTGTTCCTGAGCTACCTTTTATTGTAGAGGTAGATGCATCTGAAGTAGGAGTGGGGGCGCTTTTGTCACAAAAAGATCCTGTAAGCGCTGCCATCCACCCTTGTGCCTTCTTGTCCCGTAAATATTCCCCAGCAGAGCGCAATTACGATATAGGCAACAGAGAACTTTTAGCCATAAAGCTAGCTTTAGAGGAGTGGAGACATTGGCTGGAGGGAGCTCGCTATCCATTCATAGTTCTGACTGACCACAAAAACCTTGAATATATCCGTTCTGCTAAAAGACTGAACTCGCGTCAAGCCAGGTGGTCATTGTTATTCTCCAGATTTGACTTTACAATTTCTTATTTACCAGGTCCAAAAAACATTAAGGCCGATGCCTTGTCTCGCAGCTTTTTATCAGAGTCTCCTCCTCCGCTTTCTCCTCAACCCATTATTTCTGAGGATAGGATTTTGGCTTTTACCCAGACTGACATCTCTGAGGCCTTGTTACCAGCACAGGCTGAAGCCCCTCCCTCCACTCCCTCTGGTATGCTCTTTGTGCCCCTGGCTCTTTGTTTGCAGGTATTGCAACAAGTACATGCATCAAAACCTGCAGCACATCCAGGGTTTAGACAAACTTTTGAGATTGTCTCTCGCAACCTCTGGTGGCCATCGCTTAGGCAGGATGTGTTAGCCTTCGTCCAGGCCTGTGAAGTTTGCGCCAGAAGCAAAAGCAGTACCTCTAAGCCCCCCGGTCTCCTTCGTCCTCTACCAATACCTACCTGTCCCTGGACCCATTTATCTATGGACTTTTTCACAGACTTGCCTCTGTCCCAGGGATGTTCCACGATCTGGGTGGTGGTAGACAGGTTCAGTAAGATGGCCCACTTTGTTCCGCTTCCGAAGCTTCCATCTGCTAAAGAACTGGCATCTTTATTCATTAAGTACATTTTCAGGCTCCATGGGGCACCAGTTAACATTGTCTCTGACCGTGGCTCTCAGTTTATAGCCCAGTTTTGGAAGCCCCTTTGCTCTCAGCTGGGGATTAAATTATCATATTCTTCAGCATATCATCCTGAGACTAATGGCCAAACAGAAAGGACTAATCAGACTCTAGAGAAGATGGTACGTTGTCTGATGGCCAAAGATGAGGTGGAGTGGGTCAACATCCTTCCATGGGCAGAGTTTGCCTTTAATAATTGTGCCAGCACATCTACAGGGACCTCTCCTTTCTTTTGTGTTTACGGGTTGCATCCTCGTGTGTGCTCCTTTGATCTTCCACCTTCTGATGTTCCAGATGCCAACACCACGATTGAACATTTCTCCAAAATCTGGTCCGATGTAAATCATGCTATTTCCCGCTCTGTGCAGGCTTTTAAGAAAACTGCTGACAAGAAGCGCTCAAAGGCACCAGAATATAAAGTTGGTGACAAAGTGTGGTTATCATCTCGGAATCTGTCCCTGCATGTTCCATCTAAAAAGCTTGGCCCAAAATTCATCGGGCCTTATGAAATCTCGGAGATTGTTAATCCTGTGTCCTACAGATTAAAACTGCCCCCATCCATGCGCATTCCAAATGTCTTTCATGTTTCATTGTTGAAACCTGTTCATTCCAGCCTCCTAGTAAATGAACCAGAACCTGTGGATGTGTTAGACAGTCAGGAATATGAAGTGGCATTTATTCTTGATTCCAGACGAGTGCGCAATTCCTTACAATATCTTGTTCATTGGAAAGGGTTCGGCCCAGAGGATCGATCTTGGGTACCAGCTCGTGATCTTCATGCTGATCGACTTAAGAAGAAGTTCCATCTCCGTTTTCCAAGTAAGCCTGGGGGTGCAGGAGCAACCCCTCGAGAAAGGGGGGGTACTGTCAGTACTAGAATCCCTTTAGGACCCAGCACAACTCACCTGACACAGCCTGTGTCTGAGAAACAACAGTGATTGGCCAGCTCACGTTTAAATCACCTGTATCAGCATTCAGTCAGTGCTTGTGTTAGAGTTCACTCGTGTTTGATCCAGCTGATATTTGCTCTGTGACTTTCGTGTTTGACCCGGCTTGTTTGACCCTCCTTACTTCTGATTCTGTACCGTTTGGATTCTGATCTACCTGTGTATGACCCAGCTTGCCTAGACTACGCTTTGCCTGATTCTACTAGTACCCTCATCTGCAGCAGTGAACTATAAGGTCCAGCAATCATCTACCTTCGCCTGCAGCGGTGTACTACAAGTCCCAGCTGACCTGCTCTGCTTAGACCTGTTCATGGTATGTGCTTTGAACTCTTTGTATAATCAGCACACCTGGACTGTTACTTGTTATCTGCACCTAGCCTGACAGGGGGTATTTGTACTTTCCTGACTAGTTAGAGTCTCAAGAAATGAGGTACACCTGATGTACTGAAGGCCTGATCAGAAGTGATCAATTTTCAGTGATTGGCACCATAGATTGTAGACTCTATAACTTTCACAAAGACCAAATAATATATACTAATGTGGGTTATTTTTACCAAAGATATGTAGCAGTATAAATTTTGGCCAAAATTTATGAAGAAAAATTACTAATTAGCAAAAATTTATGACAGAAACGAAGAAAAAGGCATTTTTTTCACAAAATTTACGTTTTATTTTATTTATAGCACAAAAAATAAAAAACCCACTAGTGATTAAATACCACTAAAAGAAAGCTCTATTTGTGTGGAAAAAGGACGCAAGTTTCATATGGATAGTGTTGGATGACTGAGTAATTGTCATTCAAAGTGTGAGAGCGCTGAAAGCTGAAAATTGGTCTGGTCAGGAAGGGGGTGTAACTGCACTGTATTGAGGTGGTTAAACTACAAATGTAATCTGAAAATGACATCAACACATAAAACAATTGTAGAATGAAACAATGCAAATGGAATTTGAGGATTAGGCGCATTTTTTTCATGTAGCACAAGATTTGCACATTTTTTTTTATTAACCAAATTTATTTTAGGAAAAACGTATATTTTATTGTGCGCCAAAAAAAGCATACAAGACAGGATTGGGATTGTGCAGAGTAAATATAGATGTCCAGTCCACCTAATTCTAAGTTCTAATGGTACGCTAGGTAGAATTGTATATACACATCTTTAATATATCAAATTACCATTAAAACAACAACTACACACATAGCTATGTGGAGTTTAATGGCCGCGGCCTTCGTTATAGGTTTAAATAATATTATATATAAGCCATTTAATCCTTGAAATATAAATGTAAAACATATTTAAAATAACAATAACATTACTAAGGCTTAGCCACCAAAGCTCAAGCCAAATAAACAACCAATAAAGTCCCATAAGCCGGGCTTATCATAAATGAGCACTGCACCCCAACCAGCCCGCGGCCAGCTCCACACTAGACTGGATATTCATATTAAAGCAGGGCTCGACAAAACCCGGGCGCCAGGTCGCATTGGCGACTAGAATTAGCGACTGGCGCCTGGGGCAGCACAGCTGGGGGTATCCTGTCTCCGTGGACCCCCCCAGCGTGATTGTGTCGGGCCGCGCCGCCGGCGGCCGGTAATTGAGCCCCCGGCTTTGAGGCCTTCTGAGATGCTTTTCCTTTCTGGTATCTGGCGCCCTCTTGTGGTGGTCGTTGGAATTACAACCATTAATGCTAATGGATTTCCTTCCATTTACTTAGAACACCTAAACATTACATACATACATACATACATATATATACACACTTTTTTTTTTCTTTTTTATTCTAACACCCTAGAGAGTAAAATGGTGGTCGTTGCAATAATGTCTGTCACACCATATTTGCACAGCGTGCTTACAAGCGCACTTTTTTTGGGAAAAAAATAATTTATTTAATAAAAAAAAATAAGACAACAGTAAAGTTAGCCCAATTTTTTTTTATATTGTGAAAGATAATGTTACGTTGAGTAAATTGATACCCAACATGTCATGCTTCAAAATTGCGCCCGCTCATGGAATGGCGACAAACTTTTACCCTTTAAAATCTCCATAGGCGACGTTTAAAAAAATTCTACAGGTTGCACGTTTTGAGTTACAGAGAAGGTCTAGGGCTAGAATTATTGCTCTTACTCTACCGATCGCAGCGATACCTCACATGTGTGGTTTGAACATCGCTTTCATATATGCGTTCGCTTCTGCACGCAAGCTTGGCGGGACAGGGCGTATTTAAAATTTATTTATTTTTTTCTTATTTTAACTTTGATTTTTATTTTTTTTCACTGTTCTTTTAAAAAAAAAATGTGTGTCACTTTTATTCCTATTACAAGGAATGTAAAAATCCCTTGTAATAGAAAAAAGCATGACAGGTCCTCTTATATATGAGATCTGGGGTCAGAGAGACCTCACATCTCATATTTACACTAAAATGCAATTTAAAAAAAAATCGTCATTTGAAAAAAATAAAACAAATAAAATGTCCCTCTAATAGCTATGGGCAATGACTTGGAGACAGGTGAGGGGCTTGGGGCTATCTTCCCCCTCACTCGTCTCCATGTCAGACCAGGGACAGGTCCAGATCGCCGTCACGGACCTGGCTCCTAACTTTTTTAGCTGGCTCCTAGATTCCAAGCAAATTTGTCAACCCCTGTATTAAAGATATCCAAAGCAATATCAGACAGGTGAACATAATCAGGGCGGTAAAAGCCAAGCACAACGCCCTCCAATTCCACGTATCGCTATGAGATACCGCTAATAAGAGGCATAAATTTAGCAATCGCTCTATTAATCTTCTTTCTAATCTTTTCAAAATACTTCAAAGAAGGTGAAAACCACTGAAAACATGGTACGATTTCCGAAAAAAACAAAACACACTCAGGCAGCAAAGCACGAAAGCAGAACAAATCAGCTTTAATACTAGTTACCAAGTCCAAGGTTTGTCGGAGACCCATGTCATTCCCAGCTTAATGGAAAACTACAACATTGGGACTTGGCCATTCAGAATGTAATAAAGAAAACACACCCCACAAGTCCATTTCATAAAACTATGCCCATACCAATGAAGAACATATTTAGAAGAAGGCAAATCCAAGTTTGCACCATAACATCTGGATTTAGCTCTTTCGTGGGCCCAACACACATACGAATGGCTGATGATCCAGACAATGATAGGCTGATCTGAAATCAAACAAAATTGTTAGGACGAATATACTTGCGAAAACAATTTGAACTCCACCTACCAATGTTTTTAATATCAGGAGCCGAAAAACCTACTCCGGCTGCGGCAGTAGCCACACCAATACGAAAAGAATGGGAAGATATAGCCAAATGTTCTAAATTTAAATAGCGTAGACATTTTTGTTAAAACTGAATTAAATTGAAAGATGGTCAACGGGTGACCATTATCATGAATTAAGAATTGCTTGTCAATAGAAGGTCTCAAAGACAAGTAATTCTTAAGCCTCATACACACGATAGGACTTTGTACAAACTTTCCCTTGGATTTTTGTACAAAGGGCGTCGGCCCTGAACTTGTATTGCATACACACAGCAGGACTTTTTCAGCCAACTTTCACCAAATCATGTGGTTTTTCTGCTCTTTACCGCCACCTTTGGTCAACTTCTGTATTGTTGGCTGATCTTTTGCATTGGTTCTGAGCATGCCTGTTTGTACTTTGTACAAAAGTCCTATGGTTTTCTGTACACACGATCAGACTTTGCTCCATCAGACTTTTGTTGCCAGAAAGTTTGTCCGTTCGCACAGCCAACAAAAGTCTGATGAAAACCAAAAAAGTTTGTCCGATGGAGCGTACACACAGTCGGATGTGTCTCCAAAATAGCTAATTTGCATGTTTGTTGTCAAAAAGTCTGATCGTGTGTATGGGCCTTTAGAAAGAGAAACAGCACATATTGAAATATTCACATTAGATCTAAAGCCTCATACACACGATCGGACTTTGTACAAACTTTCCCGTGGACTTTTGTACAAAGGGCGTGGTCCACAAGTTTGTATTGCATACACACGATCGGACTTTTTGACAACAAACACGAACGTAGTGACGTCACGACGTACTGACGACGCTTCAAAAGAGTCTGCCAATTTCGAGTTAGTAGACATTTGGTCGGTGCCGATTCGCGGTTTTCCGTTCCGTGCGTTTCTTGTTAGTTTCCGACCGTTTTGACCAACTAGCTATGTTGCGCGATCCTAGGAGAGAGCGTGCTATTTATGGGCTTGGAGTTGTTGCTGTGACTTTAGCCCGGTCTAGGAATAATCGGAGTAGTAGGGTGAGGAGTATTTGGGCCAAAACTTGGCTACTTAATCGAGACCAATTTAGCCATATGCCCTTATTGCGTGAGCTGCAGGAGAATAATCCAAATGATTTTCGTAATTATCTCCGGATGACGGACTCCTGCTTTCAGCAACTATTGTCCTTGCTGTCCCTCTATATCATGAAGCACGACACCTGCATGAGAGCTTCTATTCCAGCAGAACAAAGACTCATAGCCACCTTGCGTTATTTGGCGACAGGGAGGAGTCTCCAGGATATTAAGTTTACCACTGGTATCTCTCCCCAGGCTCTGGGAGTCGTTATTCCTGAGACATGTTGTGCCATCATCCAAGTCCTGCAGAAGGACTATATTCGTTTAAGTTTTTTGCTTTAATATCACCTTCCTGTTTTCCAATTCAATTTATATTTTTTGTATTCCATCCTTCCCATTTTTGTGATATGCTGTGAATGAATGTCCTCTTTGTCCTCATGCATACTGTAACCTCTTTTGTGGCCTACGTGCATATTTCCCCTCACTAACCTCCCCAGCATGTCACCCTGGGCCCATACACGCCTAGTACTAGGGATGCACCGAATGAGTTTTTTGGTTGCTGAAGCCGATACTGAAACAGCACCGATACCGAAATTGACTATTTTTTTAAAATATTTTTATACAGGAGATGGTCAGACTGGGTACATGCTACAGGAGATGGTCAGAGACTGCGGACATGCTACAGGAGATCAATGCAGCCTCATCAGTGCACATCATATGCATCCTCACTGTCCCCAGCAGCCTACCAGTGGCCATCATGTAGCCTGCCTGTGCCTCACCAGTGCATATAAACATACATATATAAAAACACAAACACATAAATAAACATACACACACACATACACACAGAGAGGCATACAAACATATACTATGAGGGGTTAGCTCGGCAGCGGGTGTGTGTGACCCCCTGAATGGGTTCACAACACAAAGTCAGGCACAGCAGACAGCGGTGTAGGTTCAAAAAACAAAAGATCCGGTTTATTTATGCTCCATGCAGTGATACATATAACAGCCAGCCAAACAAAATAAAACAAGAAAATAAATCCTGGTCAGCTTGACCTCTAACTACACACATAGACTCCCTGTCTAACAACTGGGTACAGCCTTGTGCTGTACCAGTCCCTGCTTTTGTTGTAAAGGTTTTGCCACACAGGCGTTAACTCACCGCACAGTACAGGTGACACACTCCCCAGTCTATACAACACAAAACTGGTTCCAGGATGGAGCATCTCCCTATGCATGCTGGGGTTTTTTGTAGAGGCCTTAATGAGCCCACTTGCTTCAGCTGGGCTCATTAACTCTTCCCCTCTAATTGTAAAAGTCTGCATAAAGCCTGAATCTAGGACACACATATTTACCATCCTGGATACAACCAGGTGACTTCACCTGCCTGCTGCCACAATATATATACAGTTAGGGCCATAAATATTTGGACAGTGACACAATTTTCGCAAGTTGGGCTCTGCATGCCACCGCATTGGATTTGAAATGAAACCTCTACAACAGAATTCAAGTGCAGATTGTAACGTTTAATTTGAAGGGTTGAACAAAAATACCTGATAGAAAATGTAGGAATTGTACACATTTCTTTACAAACACTCCACATTTTAGGAGCTCAAAAGTAATTGGACAAATAAACATAACCCAAACAAAATATTTATTTATTCAATATTTTGTTGCAAATCCTTTGGAGGCAATCACTGCCTTAAGTCTGGAACCCATGGACATCACCAAACGCTGGGTTTCCTCCTTCTTAATGCTTTGCCAGGCCTTTCCAGCCGCAGCCTTCAGGTCTTGCTTGTTTGTGGGTCTTTCCGTCTTAAGTCTGGATTTGAGCAAATGAAATGCATGCTCAATTGGGTTAAGATCTGGTGATTGACTTGGCCATTGCAGAATGTTCCACTTTTTTGCACTCATGAACTCCTGGGTAGCTTTGGCTGTATGCTTGGGGTCATTGTCCATCTGTACTATGAAGCGCCGTCCGATCAACTTTGCACCATTTGGCTGAATCTGGGCTGAAAGTATATCCCGGTACACTTCAGAATTCATCCGGCTACTCTTGTCTGCTGTTATGTCATCAATAAACACAAGTGACCCAGTGCCATTGAAAGCCATGCATGCCCATGCCATCACGTTGCCTCCACCATGTTTTACAGAGGATGTGGTGTGCCTTGGATCATGTGCCGTTCCCTTTCTTCTCCAAACTTTTTTCTTCCCATCATTCTGATACAGGTTGATCTTTGTCTCATCTGTCCATAGAATACTTTTCCAGAACTGAGCTGGCTTCTTGAGGTGTTTTTGGGCAAATTTAACTCTGGCCTGTCTATTTTTGGAATTGATGAATGGTTTGCATCTACATGTGAACCCTTTGTATTTACTTTCATGGAGTCTTCTCTTTACTGTTGACTTAGAGACAGATACACCTACTTCCCTGAGAGTGTTCTGGACTTCAGTTGATGTTGTGAACGGGTTCTTCTTCACCAAAGAAAGTATGCGGCGATCATCCACCACTGTTGTCTTCCGTGGACGCCCAGCCCTTTTTGAGTTCCCAAGCTCACCAGTCAATTCCTTTTTTCTCAGAATGTACCCGACTGTTGATTTTGCTACTCCAAGCATGTCTGCTATCTCTCTGATGGATTTTTTATTTTTTTTCAGCCTCAGGATGTTCTGCTTCACCTCAATTGAGAGTTCCTTTGACCGCATGTTGTCTGGTCACAGCAACAGCTTCCAAATGCAAAACCACACACCTGGAATCAACCCCAGACCTTTTAACTACTTCATTGATTACAGGTTAACGAGGGAGACGCCTTCAGAGTTAATTGCAGCCCTTAGAGTCCATTGTCCAATTACTTTTGGTCCCTTGAAAAAGAGGAGGCTATGCATTACAGAGCTATGATTCCTAAACCCTTTCTCCGATTTGGATGTGGAAACTCTCATATTGCAACTGGGAGTGTGCACTTTCAGCCCATATTATATATATATATATATATATATATATATATAATTGTATTTCTGAACATGTTTTTGTAAACAGCTAAAATAACAAAACTTGTGTCACTGTCCAAATATTTATGGCCCTAACTGTATATATATATATATATATATATATATATATATATATATATATATATATATATATATATATATATATATATATATATATATATATATATATAGACAGTCCTTTTAAAATTGGGAGCTGCAGCTCTGTACTTTAATCTCCATGCTGGGTACTGCACTGTAGGGGGAGGCAGAGAGCACAGCACACACTGCTAGATGCCTCTCCTTGCTTTCACTTTCATAGTAAACGGCGTGTTCGAGCTCCTGCACAGCCGATTTCCACATCGGCTGAAGAGCCACCGCTGTGGAGAAGGAGACTTTACACTGAGACCCCACAGGCTGCCTGCAGCATGGGTGAGGAGGGAGGGGGGGAGGAGAGAGTAAAAATTGAATTACACCCCCGTGATGGGCGGCACCAGGGGCGGGACCAAGGCCAGAAGCCCCCGCCCCATTTTCGCACCAGTATCGGCGAAAATTCTCTTTCGGCTTTTTGCCGAAAGGGCCATTTTCAGCCAATATGTTTCGTTGGCCGAAATTTCGGTGCATCCCAACCTAGTACTTAACACTGTATTTATTATGCTTCATTCCTTACCCTAAACACCACCTAAAATGTGTGCCAATCTTATTCCTGCCCTTAAATTTATGCAGAGTGCAAGAGTCCCTATTTTGCGTTTCACACACTTATTTCAACACCCCAAAAAAAAATCAAGAAAAAAACAAAAACTAAAGAAAACAATAATAAAAAATGCAGAGTAAACCAATACAACTACTCTATCTGCAGATTTAGCTAAACACATACACTGTGTACCTTATTTTTTGAGTTAAAATTGCTGCCTAAATACTTAAAATAATGTAGTGCAAGGGCCTGCCTGATTACCTTCAAAATGTACAAATTATACTTTGGTTATGATTAACTTATCATTATGAATGGCTCCCACCATCCCTATGCTGTCCCAGCTTCCTGGCTTTTTAACTTCGTCATATCGATTACTCATAATTAACATTTTTTTTTGTTTACGATGTATGTCAAAATGTGCATTCTTCTTTTTGTTTTATGCCACTTCTTACCTATCCACTGGCCTGACAATCTTGGAAAGATGGATGGGTTGGCTAAATTAAACTTACATTTTAATGCATTTAGTTCTCATGGAAGTGTTAACTTGTCCAAACCATCATACCCAACTCCCCCTCCTGAGTTTTTTAGAATGTGCCACCAGAGGGGGTGAGGGAACATATAATTGTAACTTATCATTTTATTGGAAATAAACATTTAAATGTTCTAATATTATGTTGCCCCACAATGTTTGTGTCAAATATGTTTGCAATTGTATGTACTCGGGTATTAATTTTTTTTATTTGTTTGATTCCACAGTTTCCTTCAAACACTCAGCAATGGCAGGATGTGGCGGCCCAGTTTGCCAATTTATGGAATTTCCCCAACTGTGGAGGTGCCATTGATGGCAAGCATGTGAGGATAGTTCCACCGCCAAACTCGGGATCGTATTATTTTAATTATAAAGGATTTTGCAGCATAGTTCTGCTGGCTGTGGTGTCAGCTAAATATGATTTTTTGTATGTTGATGTTGGCATGAATGGCCGTCACTCTGATGGAGGTGTGCTGATGCATACTGAATTTTATGACCGGCTGCAGAAAGGGACCTTACATTTGCCACCTGCTCAGGACAATAGAGGGACTAAATTTTGTGTTTGTGACAGATGATGCCTTTTCTTTGGGGGAACATATTCTCAAACCCTTTCCAATTAGGAACCTAACCCCAGAACAAAGGGTTTTCAATTATCGTCTCTTTCGTGCCCGAAGGGTAGTTGAAAATGCCTTTGGCATTCTTTCAAGCAGATTTCGTCTCTTTTTAACTGCCATAAACTTGGCAGAATATAAATTAAATCATGTGGTGTTATGCTGCTGCCTCCTCCATAATTTTTTAAGGAGGAATGCTTCCAGCTATATTGCCTCAGGGCAAACTGATGAGGCTTTTTCCGGACCAGCTGAAGAGGCTGTGATGCCAGCTCTGGAAGGTGCACGTGCTGGTTTGGGCTCCCAGAATGGCCGTCTTGTCCGTGAACAATATATGGACTACTTTGTTGGTAGAGGGGCAGTGCTTTGGCAGCAAAATGTGTTTGCTAACTTGTAAATATATTACTTATTCATAAAATAATATTTCTGTTCAACTACTGTTGTCTGTGTTTCTTATGTTTGCAAATAGCCATGATCTTTGTCCTTTTTGCCACTAGTTTAAACCAACCTGATGTGCAACATGAGGTGACAATCTCTCTTTGAGCTAACTTTTATATTGTGCTGTATCTCAGCTACACACATTTTAGAGTACATAGTCAATGTAACTACAATTGAGCATTGAAATAAGAAGCCACACATCGTTTTTTAGTTTAACTTTTTTAATCTGTGCCACATTTTTTTTTAAATCAAAATATTTTTTTTTTGTTTGTTTTTTTGATCATTTTTTTTAAATAAAAATATTTTTTTTTGTGTTTTTTTTTTTTTTTTTTTATCATTTTTAAAAAAAATCAATTTTTTTTGGATCATTTTTTTTAGTAAAATCAAAATATAGATATATATTTTTTTTTTTATTAAAACATTTTTTAAATAACAATGACATTGGAATGGGGGCATCGCCTCAACACCATGCAGCAGGAAATTAAGAAAATGATTATTTTTTGAAAAAGGGATTAGATTCTTCCCAAAATATCTATCATGTTCTTCATTTCCTGCTGCATGATATTGAGGCGATTGCGCATGGCATCAATCTCCCCATTCCATGCCATGATCTGGCCGATGAGCCTCTGTGCACTGTCTGTAGTGAACGCTTCAGGTTGTTGTTCCACAAACAGCACCTCATCTAAAAATGGGATAAAAAACATGTATTTAGAAATATGCATATATATACATAGACATAGATTACGTGAAGCTGGGGTGTCAGACACTCACCTGGTGTGTTCACTTCCTCCACCTCTCTTTCCTCCACCTCCTCTTGATTTCTCTGGTGAATTTGCCATTCAGGCTGGTGAGGTTGTGGGTCCTGGCGGGGTTGGGGTTTCCGGTGAGGTTGGGGGTTCCGGTGAGGTTGGGGGTCCTGGCGGGGTTGGTGTCTGAGTCTTTTCTCCCCTATGAGAATCAAACAAAAGGTATACTTTAGCACACAGATATGAAACATTGCTTTGAGGTGGTGTACAATTGTCTGTTTATGAAGAGATCCAAGTTGAAGACATAATTAAATTTCCCTTTTAACCATACTGAAATACATTTCAAAGACAGCTAAACAATAATGTTATGAACTTTACTCATTACGTCAAATGATCCAGACCAAAACAGTCATAACCCTGGATCAGCTAATAACATCGTATGCGCTAATGAACACCATACGAACGGTTTAACAGTTTGGTGCAAATATACGAACGGTATACGAATTCATACACGTTGCTATGTATAATGGGAACGTATGACAGGTACTTACTTTTTCGGAGCGCCTTCTTTATTTTGAGGTACTGATCTGGCTCCCTCAATTTTATGTCGGACCAGCTTTTCCTCAATTGGTCTTTAGACCTTCGCACCCCAAACTTCTCCTCCAGAGTCTTCACCACTCGAGTAAGGATTTGGTCCTTGACTAAATTAGGATGCAGATATGGGCCATGCTTCCCATCATAGTCCTCCCTTCTCATAATGGCCACCATCTCCACCACTTCTTCAAAGGCCATGTTGGTGGCCTTGAATCTCCTCCTACATCGGGATACCTCCTCACTGGATGTCTGTCTCTCCGCCATGTTTACTTACTCCCACTGCGCAACGAAGGGAGAAGGGGCGGGGAATATTACAGAAAAAGAACGTCAGGGGCGGGCGACGCGATCATGGTTTCGCGCATGCACACTGTATGTTGAGCGTACCGCGCGGACTATATCCAATCGGAATATACGATGACACCCTTATATGCAATCGAAAAATTAAAGGAATTATTTTTTGGGCTAAATATGTGTATGGAAAGTTTATCACATACATGTATGTGTATATAATTAAAATAGTCCGGACATGAATAAAGACGATTAAAGTCAATAGTACACGAGCGTTAAATATTAACAAAGCGTGGCAGAATCTGTAATGTCACGGCCCAACGTCATGACGTTCGGAGAGCGGAGGTTTGCCGTATACGCCGTGTATAAAGCACGAACGTATGATGCAATGTAACGTTCCGCATAGGCGGGAGACAAACGCAAGCTGAAGGTAGACCAGAGAGGAAGGTACGTTTCTAAAACTTTTCGCTATCGCTGGTACTGTTAAATGACTTTTAAACATTAAATTACATGGGCACGATAAAAAAGGCAGTTTTGTTAAAACGTTCTTTTGCATTGATACATGTCCCCTGGGTCACAAAGTTTTTTTTAGGACAATAGCTTGCATATTGTTGATTAAAATTCTGACTTTGGAATTCTCACATAGGCTTTTAATAGGGTGTTCTGTGGGTTTATTACTTGTCACAAACAACCTAAATGGTTTGCTATTGGGTGATGTCAATGTTCAAGTCAAATTCATGTTCGGGTTGAACATACAGCCCATCCCTACAGCTTAAATAAAGGCTCATATTTTGAGCAGCTTATGAGCTATACGCCACCCATTATGGTTTGTTTTTTATTATGTTTTGCAGAGATCAAAATGGCAAAGTCAAGTTTAAATTCTCACAAATTCCTTAGCCAATTTATCGAAAAATACAGGGAGCTCACTTGTCTGTGGCAAGTCAAAAATGCAATTGCAATAAAAGCAAGAGGATAGCAGCAATTGAGCAACTGGTGGAATTAGCAAAAACTGTGTACCCCAGAGCAACCTACAGTTTAATAAAGCCAAAAATTGGGGGCCTCAGAAGCATGTATAACAGGGAACGAAAGAAGATCGAGGAATCCAAAAAGACTGGAGCAGCAGCTGAAGAGGTCTATGTTCCCAAGCTGTGGTACTTTAATAGCCTCCATTTTTTAAGGGATCAAACAGTACCACGTAGATCGCTCTCTTGGCTAAAAAAACAATATTTTTTCATATATATATATATATAGTGCGTGTGTGTGTGTTGTTAATCAGATAGTATGCCTAAAATAATTAGTTGTCTTAAAAAAGTGAGTTCCATATCAATAGACAAGTAGTGGCCGACAAGAATGATAAATGCTGGAGTCATATTGATAGTCTTTACTAATTGGACACATTCCAAATTAAAAAAGTCATGATCTGAAAAGTGTTTGTGATGGATGACCAAACATTAAAATTATGTTTTTTCACACATAGGAACTTTTGAGCCAAGAAGAGGCTGGGCCCAGTAGCCAGACAACAGAGTGCAGAATCCCTCCCCTGCGTCCTCCCAAAAAAAGGGCCAGGAAGAGCTACCACCTGGATGAGACCACAGCTGACTTCCTAAGTAGGGCTACTTCCGTCATCACCACAGCACCCGATAGTGCTGAAGGTTTTGGCTGTTTTACAGCTAATAAACTCCGAGAAATTGATCCAGATCAAAAGGGAGCTATGTGAGGGTATCATAATCCAGCTCTTCAGCAAGTCCAGGAAACGTGAGCTAAACAACAAATCTCATGTGTGTAATTTGGACCACACACCTTTACCTCCTCCACAACAAGCCTACCCACCTCAGCAAGCCTACCCACCTCAACAAACCTACCCACCTCAACAAAAGCTACCCACGCTAGCAAGCCCACCCACCTCAGCAGCATGGTGGTCAGTGGCAAAATCAGCCCCAGGATGCACAACAAGGCCAGTGGTCTGAGGAGTTTAGAGGCTTCTGATTTAATAGGCTATAGTTTTGGTTTTCGGTGTATCATTTGCTCTTTTGGTTTCTAATTTTTCATTTAGAATTGTGATGACAGAAAATATGTCTAAAATTATTTTCGAATTTGATTTATGTTGTGAATGCACAATTAAAAAAAATGGCCAAATAATTGTTTTTGGATATCATTAGCACACAAGTCCTATGTAAAAATATGTTTGTTAGTACTTGGTCAGTATCACCAGCAAATCATATTTATTATTATTAAGCCATTAAAAATTAAGACAATGTACGCTGCATTTCGAAAATTCTAAATTTGACACGTCACGAATGTGCTAACTAAATTACGAATGCTAGTTTTACAAGACCGACCTCTTCGTGCTGGTCCTTACTTCCGAGCATGCGTGTATGTACTTCGGACTAAAGTCCGATGATTTTGTATACACACAATCGGACTTTGCTCCATCGGACTTCTGTTGTCAAAAAGTTTGTCCGTTCGCACAGCCAACAAAAGTCCGATGAAAACAGAAAAAGTTTGTCTGATGGAGCGTACACACGGTCGGATGTTGCTCCAAAACAGCTAATTTGCATGTTTGTTGTCAAAAAGTCCGATCGTGTGTACGGGCCTTAACAGTAATCCAATGACCCCGGCCACACTGATCACACTTGCTCTTAGGTAAAAATAAACGAAGAACATTTGGAGCCAAATGCACAGATGATCTTGCCAAGCCCAAATTAGAACATCGATTAGGGTGGAGTAGTTCAGATATCCTTAGTGCCCCATAAAAACAGACACAAAAAGAAACTTTAAACAACAACGCTTCAAAAGGCGAAAAACAGACTCGCTCAGTGGCAGAGCAAAGCCTACCTAACAGGTCAACAGATATAGGTAGTCTCTTGTCTGGCACTGAAAATTTCCTAAGATAACCCTGTAATGCCAATTTTACAGAAAAGTGCATGAAGATTTTCCCTGCAAGAGTCTAAAAAATGATATACCAGCCAGTGTCTTTACAATATACGAATATGAATAATGTTTAAACATCAATGAATTCAAAAAAGCCAAAACCATACCCTCAGAAATAAAAGCATTGTCTAAATTGAAGTGATGTAAAAAAAGAGCACCACCTATGCCACGCAGCTTCATAAAATGCCCACATGGTGGGTGCTATAGAATTATGCAGAGCAGACCGCACCACCATCAAATCAACGTCCATAAATGAGGACATGACTCCCCAACTACTTCTGCATCTGGAAACAATGTTCAAAATTTTGTCATCTGTTGACGAGGATGCATTAAGTTGAAAAAACACAAACCTTTACAACTCGATTGGCAAATTAACTTATTTCACAAATAAATTACCACTAAAATCCAGTGTTGATCAATGTTAATAGGGCATGGCGAGAGTTCTTCTGTAGGAAAAGTCTTCTGAAAGGAGGTAAAAAGCCAGTTAATATATAAATTTTTATATATATATATATATATATATATATCTCTATCTATATCTATATACACATACACTCATGTATAGCTTTAATTGTGACCAACCTTGCCCTACTAGTTTGTCCAGTAAACATCACCGTCTCAATCACTGCAGACATTAGGTGAACAGGTTCCTGTGAAAAAAAAAGATAAAAAATTAGCAAAAAATGCTAAAAAACAAAGCAAAATACATATAAGACAAGCATAGCACATAATTCACACTTGCCTGATGCTTTTCTTTCAAATGGTAAAGATAAGCATAAATCGCCTGTATTAAAAAAATATATATATATGTATATTAAAAAAAAATTAGGAACCACAAAAATGTGTTGGTTTTGATACATTTTCAAATTGAGTGTAGTATCTTACCTAATCAACCAACCACTTTCTCTGACGCAGTGCTTGAAATCAGCTTGTATGGTCCCACTTCTGCTTCCACTGAGCCAAGATTTTCTGCAGCCCAAATGATTTTAACTGACGAAAAAAATAAATAAGGAAAAATAGTAAAATTGCATGTCTCTTATTGTACGCTTGGAAGACAAAGCCAATACAAGTTGAGTATTACCTAAGCTGAAAAAGCATAATGATACTTTTTTTATATGAATTATTTTTTTAAATATTAAATCAGTGTGTGTATATATGTAGAGGGATGTGGTCAGGAAGTGGCGCTGTGAAGCCTAAAGCTGGCCCTGTGTACAAGTTTTAATTGAAATGTTGTTTACAATTGGATTTAATCTGGGATCCCAGCTCCATTTTATATACATATTTTTTAGACATTATACATTATATATATATATATATATATATATATATATACATACATACATACACACACACACACACACACACACACACACACACACACACACACACACACACACCTACACATACACGAAACAGATAAATGCTAGTATGCCTGCATCTAAATCACTTATGCGCACAGGCATTTCCTGTGCCGCCTATCAGTGCCCACCCATGCCCATCTGTGCCGCCTATCCATGCCTATCTGTGCCGCCTATCCATGCCCATCTGTGCCGCCTATCCATGCCCATCTGTGCCGCCTATCCATGCCCATCTGTGCCGCCCACCCATGCCAATCCGTGCCAGCTATCAGTGCGAATTTGTGCCACCTATCAGTGTCCATCCGTGTCGCCCATCCGTGCCGCCTATCAGTGTCCATCAATGCCACCTCATCAGTGCCACTTCATTGGTGCCCATCAGTGTAGCCCCATCAGTGCCCATCAGTGAAGGAGAAAACGTACTTATTTACAAAGTTTTGAAACTGAAACAAAAAAAACATTTTATTTTTTCAAAATTTTCGGTATTTGTTTATTTGTAGCGCAAAACATAAAAACCGTAGAGGTGATCAAATACCACCAAAAGAAAGCTCTATTTGTGGGAAAAAAATGATAAAAATTTCATTTGGGTACAGTGTAGCATGACCGCGCAATTGTCAAAGTGCGACAGCGCTGAAAGCTCAAAATTGGTCTGGGCAGGAAGGTGTTTAACCACTTTCAGACCGGACCATTTTGCTGGTAAATGACCAGAGGTCTTTTTACACTTTGGCACTGCGCTGCTTTAACTGGTAATTGCGCGGTCATGCAATGTTGTACCCAAACAAAATTTGCGTCCTTTTCTTCCCACAAATAGAGCTTTCTTTTGATGGTATTTGATTGCCTCTGCGATTTTTATTTTTTGCGATATAAACGTAAAAAGACCGCAAATTTTGAAAAAAAATGATATTTTCTACTTTTTGTTATTAGAAAAATCCAATAAACTCAATTTTAGTCATACATTTAGGCCAAAATGTATTCAGCCACATGTCTTTGGTAAAAAAAAAGTCAATAATTGTATATTTATTGGTTTGCGCAAAAGTTGTCACATCTACAAACTAAGGTACGTTTTCTGGAATTTACGCAGCTTTTAGTTTACGACTGCCTATCTCATTTCTTGAGGTGCTAAAATGGCAGGGCAGTACAAAACCCCCCCAAATGACCCCATTTTGGAAAGTAGACCCCCTAAGGAAATTGATAAGAGGCATGTTGAGCCCATTGAATATTTTATTTTTTTGCCTCAAGCGATTGAATAATGACAAAAAAAAAATTTTTTTTTTTTTTTTACACAAAGTTGTCACTAAATGATATATTGCTCACACATGCTATGGGCGTATGTGAAATGACACCCCAAAATAAATTCTGCTGCTTCTCCTGAGTACGGGGATACCACATATGTGGGACTTTTTGGGAGCCTAGCCGCGTACGGGGCCCCGAAAACCAAGCACCGCCTTCAGGCTTTCTAAGGGCGTAAATTTTTGAGTTCACTTCTCACTACCTATTACAGTTTTGAAGGCCATAAAATGCCAAGATGGCACAAAACCCCCACAAATGACCCCATTTTAGAAAGTAGACACCCCAAGCTATTTGCTGAGAGGCATGTTGAGTTCATGGAATATTTTATATTTTGCCACAAGTTGCGGGAAAATTACAAACTTTTTTTTTTTTTTTTTTTTTTTCACAAAGTTGTCACTAAATGATATATTGCTCACACATGCCATGGGCATATGTGAAATGACACCCCAAAATAAATTCTGCTGCTTCTCCTGAGTACGGGGATACCACATATGTGGGACTTTTTGGGAGCCTAGCCGCGTACGGGGCCCCGAAAACCAAGCACCGCCTTCAGGCTTTCTAAGGGCGTAAATATTTGACTTCACTCCTCACTACCTATTACAGTTTTGAAGGCCATAAAATGCCAAGATGGCACAAAACCCCCACAAATGACCCCATTTTAGAAAGTAGACACCCCAAGCTATTTGCTGAGAGGCATGTTGAGTCCATGGAATATTTTATATTTTGCCACAAGTTGCGGGAAAATTACAAACTTTTTTTTTTTTTTTTTTTTTTTCACAAAGTTGTCACTAAATGATATATTGCTCACGCATGCCATGGGCATATGTGAAATGACACCCCAAAATAAATTCTGCTGCTTCTCCTGAGTACGGGGATACCACATATGTGGGACTTTTTGGGAGCCTAGCCGCGTACGGGGCCCCGAAAACCAAGCACCGCCTTCAGGCTTTCTAAGGGCGTTACAGTTTTGAAGGCCATAAAATGCCAAGATGGCACAAACCCCCCCCAAATGACCCCATTTTGGAAAGTAGACACCCCTAAATTTAGGGGTACACTAGTGAGACTAGGTAATAAATGGCGGGTGCCCTGAAACTATAAAAAAATAACTAACCAACCAGCGTCACCTGTAACAGTTATATGGTGATCACTGGTGAAAGGGTTAACTAGGGGGCAATCAGGGGGCTTTATGCGGTAGTATATGGGGGTCCCTGGCGCTATAAAAAGCTGCGGCGAACCTAAATACCTACTTGCCTAACTAGCGTCACCTGTGACACTAATACAGCGATCAGAAAAACGATCGCTTATTAGGCTGGGTTCACACTGGAGCGATGCGGGAACGCCACGAATGCGCGGCGGGTTCCCGCATCGCATGCCTCCCGGCGGCAGTTCACACTGCCCTATGCGAACTGCTGGGAGTGTCAGTGAAATGTTACTGACACCCCCAGATCAGTTCGCATATCGCAGTGCGATCTGCAAACTCGGATCGCATGGTGTGAACACCCATGCGATCCGATTCTGCTGCGGGCCAAAAAAAGGGTCCCGTGCGAATTTGCGGCGGGTGCGGCGGGTGTGGCGGGTGCGGCGAATGGCTGAACTCGAATCGCACAGAGATCGGATGTGATTTGCACTGCAGTGCGAATCACATCCGTTCTCAAACCGCTGCAATCTGAACCCAGCCTTAGTGACACTGGCGACGGGGGGTGATCACGGGGTTAAACCTTTATTGGGGGGGTTAGGGGGGTACCTTAGAACTAAAGGGGGCTAACCCTAACTGCCCTAACAGTTATTAGTCACAAATGACACCCGCCGGGTGATCAGGGGGTTAAACCTTTATTAGGTAATAAATGGCGGGTGCCCTGAAACTATAAAAAAATAACTAACCAACCAGCGTCACCTGTAACAGTTATATGGTGATCACTGGTGAAAGGGTTAACTAGGGGGCAATCAGGGGGCTTTATGCGGTAGTATATGGGGGTCCCTGGCGCTATAAAAAGCTGCGGCGAACCTAAATACCTACCTGCCTAACTAGCGTCACCTGGGACACTAATACGGCGATCAGAAAAATGATCGCTTATTAGGCTGGGTTCACACTGGAGCGATGCGGAAACGCCGCGAATCCGCGGCGGGTTCCCGCATCGCATGCCTCCCGGCGGCAGTTCACACTGCCCTATGCGAACTGCTGGGAGTGTCAGTGAAATGTTACTGACACCCCCAGATCAGTTCGCATATCGCAGTGCGATCTGCAAACTCGGATCGCATGGTGTGAACACCCATGCGATCCGATTCTGCTGCGGGCCAAAAAAAGGGTCCCGTGCGAATTTGCGGCGGGTGCGGCGGGTGTGGCGGGTGCGGCGGGTGCGGCGAATGGCTGAACTCGAATCGCACAGAGATCGGATGTGATTTGCACTGCAGTGCGGTGCGAATCACATTCGTTCTCATAAACCGCTGCAATGTGAACCCAGCCTTAGTGACACTGGCGACGGGGGGTGATCACGGGGTTAAACCTTTATTGGGGGGGTTAGGGGGGTACATTAGAACTAAAGGGGGCTAACTCTAACTGCCCTAACAGTTATTACAGTCACAAATGACACCAATGCAAAAAAAAAAAAAAAAAAAAAAAAAATGACATTGGTGTCACTGTGACTGGGGGGCAGGGGTAATTGGGGGGGTGATCGGGGGGTAAAGGGGGGGTGTGAGTGTGCCTGGCATGTTCTACTGTGTGTGGGATGTGTTGGTGCAACTCACTGATCCGCTCTCCTCCGTGTCGGAACGAAAAATACCGACACGGAGGAGAGAATACATCACTTCCTCTCCTGTGTTTACATTACAGGAGAGGAAGTGATGTCACCGGGGATTTCTATTCGTCGGGAGCGATCGCGAGGGGGTGGCCATGAATGAATGGCCGTCCCCTCGTCCGGGATCGCTCCCGAACGAAAACCGACCGCCGCAGGCACCGGGCGGGGGCCCGATCGGGCCCCCGACCCGCGGGAGGCAAATCACGTACATGTACGTGCTTATGCCTGCCCGTGCCATTCTGCCGACGTACATCGGCGTTAGGCGGTCGGCAAGTGGTTAAGTGCCCAGCATTGAAGTGGTTAAAAACCAAAATGAATGTTAATCAATTAACTTTATGATGTATATACTACAAACTAGCCTGAAAAAACAGAACAATGCACTCTATATGTAATGCAGCTTTAAGCAAGCTATTCATGTATCAAGTTTGTAGGTACCTCAATAGTATTGACCTTTTGTGGTGTAGCAAATTGTATTATGGAGGTCCTTTGTGCTGATCTTCTGAGGCGAGTTCAATGCCTGGACATCATTTTCTGGCCGGGGTGCTGAACTCTTCTTGCTTCTTATGAATTGCCTGATGTGGTCCATATTTATTTTTTGCTGCTATGTCCGTACGTATTCGCCACCTGAACAACCTTGCCACACATTGCCTTGATGATATATGGCCCATTGAAGTCACTTTCCAGTCTTCCACGCTTCCTAGAATTATAAACAAGAACCTCATCACCAATATTATAAGTTAATATCTTATACTTTATTTTCACTTTTCTATCAAACGCCGACTTCTGCTTCTCCTGTGACATGATATTTTGCAAGTTTGTTTTTTGCTCTTTTTCCATCTCAGTCTTCTTTTCCTCCATGAATGCGTTGTTATAGTTCTCCTGCGGTAGAATAAATGTGGAAAGCTGCAGTAAAAAATAAAATAAAAGTTTTAATGAATAGTAACACGATGTGACACTTAAGAGTTTTGACAAGATAAATACATTTTGTAATATTGTCATACAGTTAACAGAAAAATTGAACTGATACTTTGACATTGAAATGCTTATGAATACATAAAAATGTTTACATGGGAACTATCCTTACATACATTTATATCAACTTACATTACCATTTAACAAATAATTAAGAAATAACAGTCAAATATTCATATGTGCCACTTATGTTGCATAAAGCAATTATTTACAATCAGGTGAGCTCTATATCTGCACTTACTAAACAATTATATTACTAGAAAATATTTTACAGTAGAAAAAAAGCAAAAATTTAAAACTCACTGGAAGGTCAATTGGAACCTCTGCTGGGAAGACTGTATCCCTCCTGTACATCAAAAGGAACGGTGAACACTTGATCGTTGTTTGGACCTTCAACCTTAGAGAAAATAAGGTCGCTTCCAAGTAAACATCCCAATTAGTTTGTTGTTCAGTCACCAATTTAGCAAGAGTTCTATAATAAATAAATTATAAAACAAGATAAAACACATTAACACCACACTCTCACTAATAATGTATAATTGATTGCTCAAAGCATGTAATAATAGAGACAAAAGTGGAATGAAAGAAGAACATTACATAACCACTTCCCAACTGGCGTATAATAAAAGGAACCTTTCAGACCGTGATTGGGGGTGAGGCATCTTCTTCGGGACACAGCCCATTTCTTATCAGGATAAGTAGCCAATGAAAATGCCTCTTTAACACGTGCCTGGCTGTGCCCAATCACAGCTGGTCACATATATCTACAAAACGTCAGTAACTCACCATTAATGGGTTCTCCTCCTTATACACTGATGCATTGTTTAGGAGAAGATTGCAGTAACAGAGAGTAATGCCTTGTACACACGGTCTGAAATTCCGACGGAAAAGGTCAGATCGGATTATATTGTAGGAAAATTTGATTGTGTGTGGGCTCTATCTGACTTTTTCCGTCGGAAATTCACCCGGAAAAAAATTGAGAGCAGGATCTCAAATTTTCAGACAAAAAATCCGATCAGACTTTTGCCGATCGTTTGTAGAGAATTCCGATTGGACAAAGTGCCACGCATGTTCAGATCAAATTATAAGACCAAAGCTATTGGCTACTAGCCTCAACGTAGTCCCGTCGTAACGAACGAACGTCATCACGTTCCGACAACTTTGTCTGACCGTGTGTATGCAACACCATTTTAGGACAAAATCCGTCGGGAAAAATCCAAAGGATTTTGTGGTCGGAATGTTCGACCTTGTGTACAAGGCATAACTGCTTGCTGTAGTCAAATACAATCCCCACATTGCCAAAGTAAAGTATAACTGTCTATATGACCATCAAAGTACCTGTCTCCAGCTCATCAGAGTATCCGAGTACCAGTGTTGATTAAAGAACACCAAAAGGAAGCTCAATTAATGTGAAAAATTATAATTTACAAGTAATTTAGGTAAAGTTTTGAATGACTGAGTAATTGTCATTGTAAGTGTCAGAGCACTGAAAAATTGGCATTTTTCCATCTAAACAGTGGATACACAGTGAAGAGCGGCCAGGCGGACTGCAGACTAGATGGATGGGATGACCGATCAAATTGTTTTGGATGGATCATAATGCTTTAATCCCCCTAGCGGTAATCCCGAGTCTGGCTCGGGTTGGGATTTACAGGAGCGGTAACCCCGAGCCAGACTCGGGATCGCATCGCTGGATGCAGGGAGGACACAGTGAGAATTACTTACCTCGTCCCCTGGATCCAGCAATCTCCGCACGGTGTGATCGAGCTGTCGTCCGCTCGATTCACAGTGCCAAATGCCGCCGAGCTCCGTTCCCTGAGGCGTTACAGCGCACGGGAGCGGAGAACGGCGGCAAATTAAAAAAAGTAAAAACACACAAAACACACACACACAGCACTGTAATCTTACAGATTACAGTACTGTATTAAAAAATGCACACCCCTTTGTCCCTAGTGGTCTGTGCAGTGCCCTGCATGCACTTTTATATTATAAATACTGTTTTTTCTGCCTGAAATTTGGAGATTGTCCATAGCAACCAAAAAGTGTCCCTTTTTCAGTGTTTTAGGATTTGATTACATTATTGAATCATTTTTATTATTATTTATCATATTATAAACTTTACCATACCCGGGATGTCTGCTAGACTCTGGTTTGAACAGATTTAAGAGAGTTATTCCTAAAGCCGCGTACACACGGGCGGACTGTATGGCCAACTTAGTCCATCAGACAATCCGACGGACAGTCCGCCCTACTTTCGAATGAACGGACTTGACCACACACGATGAACAAACAGTCCATTGAAAGCTTGCGCGATGACGTGTACAGCACATACGACGGGACTAGAAATAGGACGTCCAATACACAGAAATGCAACCTTCCGTCGTGTAAATCCTTTCTGAGCATGCGCCATACTTAGTCCGTCCAACTAGCCTACTCACGAGCGGACTGTCCGCTGAAACCAAAGTTGGACGGACAATATTACGGAAATTCCGAAATTCTTAGTCCGCCAGACTGCACGCTGAAAAAGTCCGCTGAAGCCCACACACGAGCGGACTGTTCGCTGAAATGTGTTTCGGCGGACTAAGTTGGACAGTCCGCCCGTGTGTACGCGGCTTAAGAATTACAGGACTACAAAATAAAACGCCAAATTTCCAAGCAAAATAATTGTACCGCTTTCAGCATCTAAATCCAGACTGAATCATACTGCCAGGGAGGTTAATCGCTCATGGAAAATGTGAGTCTGTTTTTATCAGCTTAAAAATAAAATTGCACTTTTAACCACTTGCCTACTGGGCACTTAAACACCCTTCCTGTCCAGACCAATTTTCAGCTTTCGGTGCTCTCACACTTTGAATGACAATTACTCAGTCATGCAACACTGTACTCAAATGAATTTTTTTCCCACAAATAGAGCTTTGTTTTGGTGGTATTTGATCACCTCTGGGGTTTTTATTTTTGGCGCTATAAATGAAAAAAGACCGAAAATTTTGAAAAAAAAAAATGCATATTTCTTTGTTTCTGTGACAAAATTATGCAAATTATTAATTTTTCTTCATAAATTTTGGCCACAATTTATACTGCTACATATTTTTGGTAAAAATAACCCAAATTAGTGGATATTATTTGGTCTTTGTGAAAGTTAGAGTCTCTACAAGCTGTGGTGCGAATCATACAAAATTGATCACATCTGATGGTGGTATATCTCACTTCTTGCGACCCGAACAAGTCAGGAAAGCACAAATACCCCCCAAATGACCCCTTTTTGGAAAGTAGACATTCCAAGGTATTTAGTAAGAGGCATGGTGAGCTTTTTGATGTTGTAATTTTTTCCCACAATTCTTTGCAAAATTAAGATTTTTAATTTTTTTTTCCCCACACATACACATGTGTATACCACAAATGACACCCCAAAAAAAATTCTGCTACTCCTGAGTATTACAATACCACATGTGTGGGACTTTTTCACAGCCTGGCCACTTAGAGAGACCCAACATGCAGGGAGCTCCATCACGTGTTCTAGGAGCATAAATTACATATCTAACTTGTTGACTACCTATTACACTTTTGAAGGTCCTGGAGCACCAGGACAATGACACGTGACACTGATGACAGATTGCACTGATGACACTTATACGTGGCACTGATGACACGTGGCACGATGACAGCTGGCACTAATATGTGTCACTGATGACAGCTGGCACTAATATGTGTCACTGATGACAGCTGGCACTTATTCGTGGCACTAATGACAGATGGCACTAATTACAGATGTCACTAATATGTGGCACTGATGACAGATGGCACTAATACGTGGAACCGATGACAGATGCCACTAATGACAGATGGCACTGATAAGTGGCATTGATGACACGTGGCACTGACAACAGATGGCACGTGACACTGACAGGTGGCACTGATGACAAATGGCACTGATACGTGGCAATGATGACCGATGGCACTATGTGGCACTGGGCACTGATGACACGTGGCACTGATGACAGATGGCACTGGGGACAAATGGCACTGACAACAGGTGGCACTGGGGACAGATAGCACTGGGGAGGATAGCACTGGGGCGGATGGCACTTTTTTTTACTTACGCCCGCTCATCTCTCCCTTCTCACACTCTGTCTGTGTGAGGAGGGAGAGCGGCGCTGAGAGATGATCTCATGTTTACATATGAGATCATCTCTCATTGGACACGCCGATCGCGCTGTAAACGGCCGATGTGATTGGCCGTTTAAAGCGATCTGTGACTGGCTGTGTCCAAGGGACACAGCCAGCACAGAACTTCCCCGATGCACGCTCCCGGGAGCGCGCATTGCGGAAGTAAACAGGAGGATGTCCAGGGACGGCCTCCCGACAGTAAGCGTCCGCTCTGTAGCCGTCTTTCGGCTATAGGGCGGGCGCAAAACGGTTAAACAAATCTGCACCCAGAGGCGCCCCTCTCTTTGTGTTTGTTTAAAGATGAAATTTGGTCTGGGCAATAAGGGAGTAAAGTGCCCTATATTGAAGAGAATCCTGTGGAAGAATATTTGAATACAATTCTGAAGATAAACAAGACTTAATTAAACTTACCACTCGATGTTGTGATTGGTCTTCTCATCCAGTCCTTTTGTTTGATGATACGCCGCTGTCACGCTCCTTTTGATACCTAGCATTCTGCACATCCGATCGTTGAGCTTTAAAAAAAAAAGAAATATAGGAATATAAAACTATAATGAACCAACAAATGACAAAGTCATGTTAGAAAATGTCACAAAAATGGTAAATGGAAATTAAACATACTTGATCTACCGACATGGTTGTAATTTGTGAACCATCACACATAAATGGCGTCCCACCTCTGCTGCCGTCTTTGTCTTCATTGGAAATGCCTCCACCCACTTTGAAAAGTAATCGGTGGCCCTCAAGATGTACTGAAAGCCATCCTCTGTTTTTGGCAAAGGGCCTGTTAGGTCAATACCAACCAGCTCCCAAACAGAAGACACCTAATGTGATGGAAAAAAAAACATAATTATTTTTAATATACTAATGTAATAGTTATTTACCTTAATACATTGTAAACGGCTGAGGTGCTGCTAAAGTCTTTCCAACCTTCTGGCACTTCTCGCATTCCTCGATCTGTAGGTAATCATATGTGTACCATTTTCATAAAAAACTGTAAGTAAACAAATATCTATGCTCATTCCTCACCAGAAGAATCTTGAGCAGAGGTCGACTGTTTTGTTAACTCCTGCATAGCCTCCAATTGGTAATGAATAAAATTCAGCAAAGATATTCTTAGCTTCTTCCTCCGATTTAATGAATCTTCTATTTCCAACGAACATATCACCTTCTGTAATGAAAGGGAAAATTCAAAAGCTACATTCATGACAAAGTTATTTTCTAAAACCACTAAAAATTACCCTTTAGGGTAAATCACATCACATTAAGGGCCCAGGCCCCCCATAACATTACAGTCCTTTCCCCATTACATCAGAGGCTCTTTATCACATAAGGTCCTCAACCAAGAACTTGCATGTCAAAATCCTTGACCCAAGAAGGATCCTGCTGCTGTTGGTGTGTAAATACTTGACACTGCAAGCTGCTTATCCTGCTGCCGCTGTGAAAATCCATGAGTCTGCCAGCTGCTCTGGGTAAAGATTGTCTCTGCTCTTCATCCAGTGCCATCCCAAGTGTCTATTTCTAGAATTTTCATCAACGCCCCTCCCACTGGCACACTTTATCAGAGCTGTCTAGAATGATAGTGTGACTTTACATGTCCTTGGCCCCTACCACTGCTGTGTCAATCCAAGCTCCCCTGACAAATAATACACTGCTTATACACTTATACTGATTATATAAATACACTGCATATTCTGCTTACTGGGGGGGGGTGAGGCTGGACGCAGTGCTGCCAATTATATAATTAAGAAAGCCACCGCCCGCCCGTCCGAGTCTATAATTTTTCTGGACCAATAACAATGTACTTGGACGCAGTGCTATGCAGGTGGGACCCGCCCCCCCCTCCCACCAAACTCTCCGCCTCTGCCCGCCGAGACCATCATTTTTGGTCGACCCTAGACATAACTTTTGCACATGTGTGATTCGGGGCATGTTAGTGGGCGGGGCTGATGCTGACATTATAACCATCTCTCCAGCCAGCCCGCTCAAGAGCATATTTCTCGACTGTGGATAGCTCCCACGCATGCACGGTTAAGGGGCAGTACAGCCCCACCGTCAGCTGTATGCCTGACGGAGCCACACCGGAAGTGACACCGTCGAGATTCTGCATAGGTCCAGACTTTTTTTTACAACACCGACCATTCCAGATCCTTTTCCAGGTAGAGTGGAACCACCTCCACCATCGATAACTGTTGAAGGAGAAAATGAATATGAGGTGGAATCTATTTTAGATTGCAGAAAACGAGGTAGGCAGATTCAATACTTAATAAAGTAGAAAGGTTATCCACCCGAAGAAAGCTCCTGGGAACCCGAAGCCAATTTACATGCCCCCAGATTCTTCCACGAATTTCAGGCCAAAGAGAAAATTGCCCAAATGGGCATCCGGAGGCTGGCTGTCGGGGGGGCACTGTCAAGAGAAGGGCTCTAGGACCCAGTGTCCCCAGCAGCACATCACATGGGTCTTTATAAGGAAGTGTATCAGTGCTTGAAGTTGCTGACTGATCTCAGCTTGTTACCTGTGATTCCTTGCTCCTGTGTTCCCAGTTTATTACGCGGCTTGTTCCCGGCCTATCATTGTTGCCTTATCAGTGCCTCCTCATTAGTGCTGCCTACCAGTACCACCTATCAGTGCTGCCTCATCATTGCAGCCTATCAGCGCCCATCCCATCAGTGAAGAAGAAAAATTACCTGTTTGCAAAATTTCATAACAATCTATGAATTTTTTTTTTTGTTTCAAAAATGTTGTCTTTTTTCATTTGATTAGCATAAAATACCACCAAAAGGATTATTTTTTTTGTGTGAACAAAATGATAAAAATTGCATATGGGTTCAGTGTTACATGACCACACAATTGTCATTCAAAGTGTGAGAGCGCTGAAAATTGGCCTGGGCAAGAAGGGGGTGAAAGTGGCGAGTAAGCAAGTGGTTAATAAGCAAAAGTTTATCCAGTTTGCATTTTCATTTTTTTTTTTCAATAACATTTTAACAATACAAATGTAAAAAAAATTACAATAATACAAAATTTACGAAGAGTAAAAGCATCATGCTTAACCACTTGCTTACTGGGCACTTAAACACCCTTCCTGCCCAGACCAATTTTCAGCTTTCGGTGCTCTCACAATTTGAATGACAATTACTCAGTCATGCAACACTGTACCCAAATGAATTTTTTGTCCTTTTTTTCCCACAAATAGAGCTTTCTTTTGGTGGTATTTGATCACCTCTGGGGTTTTTATTTTTTGCGCTATAAATGAAAAAAGATAGAAAATGTTGAAAAAAAACGCATATTTCTTTGTTTCTGTGACAGAATTATGCAAATTATTAATTTTTCTTCATAAATTTTGGCCACAATTTATACTACTACATATCTATGGTAAAAATAACCTAAATTAGTGGATATTATTTGGTCTTTGTGAAAGTTAGAGAGTCTACAAGCTGTGGTGTGAATCGCACAAAATTGATCACATCTGATGTACTGGTGGCCTATCTCGCTTCTTGTGACCCGAACAAGTCAGGAAAGTACAAATACCCCCCAAATGACCCCTTTTTGGAAAGTAGACATTCCAAGGTATTTAGTAAGAGGCATAGTGAGCTTTTTGATGTTGTCATTTTTTTCCCACAATTCTTTGCAAAATTAAGATTTTTCATTTTTTTTCTCCACAAAATTGTCATTGTAATAGGTTATTTCTCTCACGTGGCATGTGTATACCACAAATGACACCCCCCAAAAAATTCTGCTACTCCTCCTGAGTATTACAATACCACATGTGTGGGACTTTTTCACAGCTTGGCCACATAGAGACCCAACATGCAGGGAGCGCCATCATGTGTTCTAGGAACATAAATTGCACATCGAACTTGTTGACTATTTATTACACTTTTGAAGCACCAGGACAATGACACGTGACACTGATGACAGATGGCACTGATACGTGGCAATGATGACACTTATACGTGGCACTGATGACAGATGGCACTAATACGTGGCACCGATTACGCGTGACACTGATGACAGATGGCACTGATAAGTGGCATTGATGACACGTGACACTGACAAATGGCACTGATACTTGGCACTGATGACAGATGGCACGTGGCACTGATGACAGATGGCACATATACGTGGCACTGATGACAGATGGCACTGGGGACAAATGGCACTGACAACAGGTGGCACTGGGGTGGATGGCACTGGGGGCAGGTAGCACTGGGGTGGATGGCACTGCTGGGGGAGGATGGCACTTTTTTTACTTTTTTTTTTTTTTTAACTCGAGGCAGCACCGTTCATCTCTCCCCTCTCACACTGTCTGTGTGAGGAGGGAGAGCGGCGCTGAGAGATGATCTCATATGTTTACATATGAGATCATCTCCAATTGGACACGCCGATCACGCTGTAAACGGCCGATGTGATTGACCGTTTACAGAGATCTGTGTTTGCCTGTCCCCGGGGGACACGGCGAACACAGAACCTCCGCGATACGCGCCCGCGGCGGGGCGCATTGCGGAAGTAAACATTAGGACGTCCAGGGACGGCCACCCGGACGAACGCGCCTGCTCTACGGCCGTCATTCGGCTATAGGGCGGGCGCGAGGTGGTTAAAAACATAAAAAGTTGTTTAACATTGTAAACAATAAACAATACATTAGGATGTGCACAAGTTTCATATTCCAGGTTCTGGGAGATCCTTAAACACTCAACGGCCACTTTATTAGGTACACTTGTTCAATTGTTTGGTAACACAAATTGCTAATCAGCCAATCACATGGCAGCAACTTAATGCATTTAGGCATCTAGGTGTGGTGAAAATTCCTTTCTAATGTTCAAATCGAGCATCAGAATAGGGAAGAAAGTATACAGTAAGTATACAGAGAATGGTGGGAAAAAGAGAAAATATCCAGTGAGCGGCAGTTGTGTGGAGGAAAATGCCTTGTTGATATCAGAGGTCAGAGGAGAATGAGAAGGCTGGTTCCAGATGATAGAAAGTCAACAGTAACTCAAGTAACCACTTATTACACAAAATGTATGCAGAATACCATCTCTGAACACACAACACATTGAAGCTTGGAAGCACAGATGGGCTGCAGCAGCATAAACCACACCGGGTGCCACTCCTATCAGCTAAGGACAGGAAACTGACGCTACAATTCGCACAGGCTCACCAAAATTGGACAATAGAAGATTGGAAAAACATTGCCTGGTCCGATGAGTCTGGATTTCAGCTGAAACATTCAGATGGTAGGGTCAGAATTTGGTGCACTTTCCTCCATACCTGGCGATTCTGCTGTGCTTTCATATGGTGCATTGTGGCAAGAGATTACCTGCAGCAAATCAAAGCGCATTTTGGCCAGTTCCAGGTGTCAGTCTTCCTCAGCTCTCACAAAAAGCATTTGAAAAAAATCTGCCTGTCGAAGCAAGATGTGCATGTTCCCATTTAATTGGCATACTTCACCCAGTATAGTCTGCAGCAAATATTCTGTTGGTCTTGGTGTTACATCCGCACCCTGACTTGCTGCAGATAGAACTGGAAAAGATGGTGGCATGCAAGCCTGGGGACAAGCACCTGGTAGAGTTGGACCATTAGCATGCCCTTCATCACCTCCCAATATGTCCTCCTCCTCAGGTGAAAAAGAAGCTTCTGGACTGTTGCTGGGTCCCAACAATGCCTGCAGCAGTAAATTGTCTCCCTCACAATCACTGTCTTCTGAGGATTAGAATGGGGGGGGGGGGGTAAAGCCAAGTGCATTTGTAGCACTAGTTTTGTGAACCTCTTCAGAACTTAAATGGGTCTGTTTTCATCATCTGAAAGAGAGGGATTATGCCGCATACATAAGACCGGTTTTTCCATCAGAATAAACTAAAACGGTCTTTCCGACGGAGTTCTGCTGAAACAGACTTGCCTACACACAATCACACCAAAGTCCGATCGTTTAGAACGTGATGACGTACAGATGAACGGTTTTCCCCATAGGAATATAAATAAAATTGATTATATATTAAAAGCATTACATTTTATTCTTATGGTAACATACATTTATCAAATACTATTTGCATTATACCTATAACTATATTAAACATTAAAAGCTTGATTAGTTATTATGTTTAACAGTATTCATACGTATCTTTTGTGTTCATGTCAGTTACTCACCGCCAGAATGCTCATCCTGTGATCCTATTCGAAGGGGGTATGTCTTCTTGTGGGGATGCAAATGATGGATCTGGAAAACATGAATTGAAATAAAAAAATAAGTATAATTAGGACAATGAAATATGTTTTTTTTTTCAGATTTATACCTATCTAGGTATGCTGCATCTCTCCCCCAGTGCCTCTAACAGTGAGAGCCGAGCGATCGAACACCGCCGATCACTCAGTTCTCACAGCTCCCTGAGAGCTGGTGACTGGCAGTCAGCGGCTCCCCCCCCCCCCCCACAACGCTGTACCAGAAAGCTCTACACTCTGTCCCTCTTCTCAGGGATGATCACAATAGCTGGTTCCCGCTGCTATCAAACTCTATGACAATGGAAGTTGAAGTGAAAAGGTGCACCGCTGTCTACTTGTATGATTGCAGGCAGCGTGGCTCTGGACCAAGACCACACGAGCACCAACATAGGAGATAGCTTCCTATGGGACACTCGCTGAAGTGTGCTACATCATTAATTTCCCCAGAATAAAAAAATGCAGGACCTTTAGTCTTTTCATATTGATAGAGCCTATTCCCCGAAGAGTGAATTTGAGATGATTCTGCAAGGAAAAAGAAAAATCTAGACCTAGGGTGGCTTTTGGCTACTGTGTTAAAAGCTGGAATTGCAGAAATTAATGAAGATGTTAAAACTTCCTTGCGAACATATAACCAAAGCACTTTTTTGTGAGTAGGCTTTGGAACATAGCAAGACACTTCCAGACTAAAGCTGGATACTACACACTATACAACTTTTGTTGTTTGATTTCCTTTAGTTTTACCTTTTAACTACCGCATTTTTCAGTGTATAACACGCACCCCAATTTTAGGAGGGAAGTTTAATTTTATTTAGGGCTGTTACTGATTAAAATTTTTGTGTTCGATTAATCAAATTTTTTTAAATAGATTAATCGACTAATTTTGATTAATTATAACGCACATACAGATCCAACTACTTTTAGCTGATATCCTTGCATTGCAACTCATTTTTTTTTATCCAGAGTAGCGTGACAATCCCTCCACCTCCGGTCTAACTAATCACTCTCACCTTATGGCATGGACCCCTGTGCAAACAGGTGGTCATGCAAGCGGGTATCAAAAGGGTTAACACAGACCATAAACTTCTCTCACGTCTCCTTAGATCTCAGTAAGGATGCCAGGTCATGGGTAGAAAGAAAAGATCGAAGTGCTCACCGCTTAAGTATAAGATTTCCTTTTTGTGTTCAAACACAAACTACTCACATAAAGATGATAAAAACACAGCATGTAAAGCCGAAAATCGTGTTAGTTCTGTAGGGCAGCAGCGGGTGACATCATGCGTAGCTCCTCCCCATACACATTACGTTCAATCAGAACTTCAACGTCACCGGACTCCTCCCCCTTTCCCTTCGTCAGCAGACGGAGGCACTTGGGGAAAGGGGAGGAGTCCGGAGATGTCGATGTCCGTGACGTCACCGGATCTCCGACGGAACCTTTGTCCCTAGTGGTCTGTGCAGTGCCCTGCATGCACTTTTATATTATAAATACAGTTTTTTCTGCCTGGAATTTGGAGATTGTCCATAGCAACCAGAAAGTGTCCCTTTTTCAGTGTTTTAGGATTTGATTACATTATTGAATAATATTTATTATTATTTATTATATTATAAACTTTATCATACCCGGTATGTCTGCTAGACTCTGGTTTGAACAGATTTAAGAGAGTTATTCCTAAGAATTACAGGACTACAATATAAAACGCCAAATTTCCATGCAAAAGAATTGTACCGCTTTCAGCACCTAAAACCAGAACGAATCATACCACCAGGGAGGTTAACAAAGAACAAAATGTAAGCGTACTGTGCATGGATAGTGACTTCAGATGATTTCAATGTTTCTGAAAAAAAAATTAAAAATCACACAGCATTCCTTAGACAAGTGATTGATAGGTATATGTGTTATGTGTGCATATGAATAATGAAAGGGGTTGTGTTTTTTTTTTTTGTACATCCAGTGTGGAATGATGGGATAATGGTGTTTCCTGATAGTTTTTATTGCCAGCTGGAGTACTTACGTTCCAAAATAGTGGCCCGCTCTGTATCTGTGGTGCATGTTCCAAAATGAGGCATCCAGCTTTCTGTTAACCCCTTCCCAACCAGCCGCAGCATGTCCCCGGAGCTGATGTGTGCCCGGCAGGCGCGATGACCACTAGGCACCTGCGTTTGCTCGTGACAAAGCAAGACCCGGGATCTGTGTGTGTATGTAAACACACAAATCACGGTTCTGCCAGGGGGGAGGAGACATAAGTGTGTCCCTACCAACTAGGAACAATGATCTATCTCCTCTAGTCAGCCACATTCCCCCCCCCCCCCCACAGTTAGAACACAGGGAACACATTTAACCCCCTTGATCGCCCCTTAGTGTTAACCCCTTCCCTGCCAGTGACATTTACACAGTAATCAGTGGCTATTTATAGCGCTAATCACTGTATAAATGTCAGTGGTCCCAAAAAATGTCAGATTTGTCCGCCACAATGTCTCAGTCCTGATAAAAATCACAGATCACCGCCTTACTATTAAAAAAAAAAAAAAAAATACCATAAATCTATCTCCTATTTTGTAGACACTATAAATTTTGCACAAACGAATCAATATACGCTTATTGCGTTTCTTTTTTTTTTTACCAAAAATATGTAGAAGAATACATATCGGCCTAAACTGATAAAGACTTTTTTTTTGGACATTTTGGCAAAAAGTACAAAATACTGTGTTTTCTTTGTTTATAGCGCAAAAAATTAACGCTGCAGAGGTGATCAAATACCACCAAAAGAAAGCTCCATTTGTGGGGGGAGACGAGACATACAGTTGGTGGGGCAAAATGGCAGCTCCATGTCTGAATGGACACAGGGAGCTGCGGCTCGGCTCAGGTGCCCACATAACAAGCTGCACATAAGATAGACCTGAGAAGAGGAGAATTCAGGCTGTCCTGTGCATATCCACTGCAATAGAGCAGGTAAGTATAACATGTTTATTATAAAAAAAAAAAAAAAAAAAAAAAAACAGACTTTACAATCACTTTAATGAAATCCCCCCTTTAACCACCACCCTGGTACTTTACTGATAGACCCTCACGTACACAATCCTGCGCTGGACCAGTGGATCTGTGGCACAGGCTCTCTGCTCAGTCCCTCTTCCGTGTGTTTGGTTTTTTTCCCCTCTGGCTGTGTTGGTGTCGACTGTGAGGAATTTCCTAATGAAGAAAGTTGTTAAGAATTGTTCCTGGGAATTCCATTTGTATGCCTGTTCCTCTCTAAAGGCCTTCTTGTCACAATATCATTTATTGTCCTTCTTGACAAGAATGTCCAACATCAACGCATAGTTCCACCCCCAGGATTATCATCATGAGCTCATGTCTATAATGGGGGTGGTAGTAACGCAGCCCCAAATCCACAATGGCTCAAAAGTGATATGGTCCAGAAATATTTGGACAGAATTAAGGTGGATAAAGCACCTGGACCTGATGGCATCCACCCACAGATCCTAAAAGAATTGAGCGCTGTAATTTCAAAGCCATTGTATCTCATTTTTAGGGACTCGTTAATGACAGGAATAGTACCACTGGATTGGCGCATAGCCAATGTGGTGCCCATATTTAAAAAGGGAACAAAGTCTTTACTAAGTAACTATAGACCTGTTAGTTTAACTTCTATAGTTGGGAAGATACTGGAGGGATTAATAAAAGACCACATAGACGAGTTCTTGCAGGAAAAAAATATTTTAAGCAACAGACAGCATGGATTCATGAAAGACAGAAGTTGTCAGACAAACCTGATTTCTTTTTATGAGGAGGTAAGTGTGGCAGCACGCAGGTAAAATCACCTGGTTGTATCCAGGATGGGAAATATGTGTGTCCTAGATTCAGGCTTTATGCAGACTTTTACAATTAGAGGGGAAGAGTTAATGAGCCCAGCTGTAGTAAGTGGGCTCATTAAGACCTCTACAAAAAACCCCAGCATGCATAGGGAGATGCTCCATCCTGGAACCAGTTTTGTGTGTATAGACTGGGGAGTGTGATATCTGTTCTGTGCGGTGAGTTAACGCCTGTGTGGCAAACCCCTACAATAGAGACAGGGACTGGGGCAGCACAAGGCTGCACCCAGTTGTTAGACAGGGAGTCTACGTGTGTAGTTAGAGGTCAAGCTGACCAGGATTTATTTTCTTGTTTTATTTTGTTTGGCTGTTATATGTATCACTGCATGTAGCATAAATAAACCGGATCTTTTGTTTTTTGAACCTACACCGCTGTCTGCTGTGCCTGACTTTGTGTTGTGAACCCATCCAGGGGGTCACACACACCCGCTGCTGAGCTAACCCCTCACATAAGTAAAACCTTGGACAGAGGGGTGGCGGTGGATGTGGTATACTTGGATTTTGCAAAAGCGTTCGATACAGTTCCGCACACACGGCTCATGTGTAAGGTAAAGTCTACAGGTTTGGAATTATCAATTTGTAAATGGATAGAAAACTGGCTAAAAGACAGAATTCAGAGAGTAGTGGTTAATGATTCTTACTCTGAATGGTCTAAGGTTATCAGTGGTGTACCCCAAGGTTCAGTGCTGGGACCCTTACTTTTTAATACCTTTATAAATGATATTGGGTCTGGGATTAAAAGTAACATTTCTGTCTTTGCAGATGACACCAAGTTATGCAGTGGAATAACCTCCTTACAGGATGTCTCCAATTTACAAGCCGACCTCAATGCTCTGTCTAATTGGGTGACTATGTGGCAGATGAGGTTTAATGTTGAGAAATGCAAAGTTATGCACTTGGGGGCTAAGAATATGCATGCATCATACATGCTCATACATGCCCAACCGTGTGTATGCAACAGTTTCGGACACAATCCGTCGGACTAAATCCGACGGGCAAAATTCAACGGATTTGGTTGGCAAAATCTCCGACCGTGTGTACGTGGGCCTAGAGTTTGAATCTCATCTTCTGGGATTCCAAAAACAATGGCAAGTTGTGGAGTCAGAACAAAAATACATAACCAAAAAAGTACAAATGCAATTTACAATAAATTTCTATTAGGAGACTGAAACTTCTAGGATTGTTGATCTTCTCTGACCCCTAGATTGGATACTTATTCCTACTGTTGACCTCCGCACATTGTATGATATAACAGTCAAATGTAAGTCAGCAGGAAGACCCAATGAGCACCAATGGGGAAGTCCTACAATGTGCATAACACCATATGATATCACCTATAGGTAGGTGTAACTGTAGGCATTTTTTTCCTCCCATTTTGATTAGAGTGTTCGAACCCTTATTTTTTTGGGGCTTGAAGTGATTGTAGCCAAGAGCACTTCTAACAGAAACAATTCATTCATCAGGACAATCTTTTGGGGTTTGTCTCCTTCATCAAGGTCCCAGAGTACAGCTGGGAACTTGATAAAGGGAACACAACACGAAAGCTTGTCCTGACAAAAGTTATGTTACTGCAAATTAAAAAAAAAAGTATAATGGACAGGACTCAATTGTTTCTATCAAAAAAGTTTTTGGACAGCCCAAAGTTTAGATTGAATTTCACTATCACTTTCTATGCTAATGGTAAACAGGACAAATGGAATTTAAATGGCAATTAAAATCTGCCAAGTTTTTAAATCCATCTTAAATCTAACCCCGCCCCCCCAAAAAATAAAAAGAAATTGGCTAAGTACCATAACCGTTTTTGGTAAGCTACATGCAATCAAAAAAAAATGTTGGAATTCACATCACCGAATCGGAGACATAAAACGTCAGTGCTAAAGGCTTGAGTTGCTGACAGGACAATTTTGTTTCATAGCGCTTTGAAATGTGTATTGTTTTCCATCACGGCGTCACATGTAGGGAAAAAATAATCGGCAGTGGTATGCAAAAAACGTAATATATTGCAGCTTACAAAATGTGATGTTTTTAATTTTTGTTTTCACCTGTTTTTCCCTGGTGTGCCATCCGTAATAAAAACGTCCTGCATGTACCAAAACTCATGCCAAAAGAGTACAAGGGGCACTATTGGACAGCAGCATTTAGCGGTGTTAACACAACTCCTGCATGGAGTGCATCCAATGGAGATTGCTTTTGCTTTGGAAGGAGAAGAAGCACCACTAAACAGCAGCATGGTATGGGCAGTAAAATACACCCTGTATAGAGTGCCTGCACTATGCTTGAAGGAACACAGGGGCACCATTGCACAGCAGCATAATATAAGGGGAGTTGCACAAGCAGAGTGATACAATATGAACCTAAACTATACACTGCAGGTACTAAAAAAATTTGGGAGAGGATTTACGTGAATATTGTAAGCACCCCCAATGAGAGATAAATGGTTTCTTACCTGTGCAATGATAAATTGTGAAGATAACCTGTTATTTGGAAAAACAGCTTCTCTAGTTAAAATAGAGAAAAGAAGGTGGAACCCCCTCCCCCACATGTAATTGTAAGTCACAGTGTTAACATTGCTTGGTTTTGTGTTTCATACACCAAGACTGTAACTCTTATAAAGATAATAAACAAACATACTAAAGGTTTAAGATACTTTACATGTCTTGCCTACTGTCAAGCATGGTGGTGGGAGTGTCATAGTCTGGGGCTGCATGAGTGCTGCCAGCACTGGGGAGCTCAGTTCACTGAGGGAACCATGAATGCCAACATGTACTGTGACATACTCAAGCAGAGCATGATCCCCTCTCTATGGAGACTGGGCCGCAAGGTAGTATTCCAACATAACGACCCCAAACATACCTCCGAGACGACTACTGTCTTGCTAAAGAAGCTGAGGGTAAAGGTGATGGACTGGCCAAGCATGTCTCTAGACCTAAACCCCATTGAGCATCTGTGGGACATCCTCAAACGGAAGGTGGAGGAGCACAAGAGAGGACTCCAGTGGCTAAGGCAGTGCTGGAAAACAATGGTGTCCATACAAAATATTGACACTTTGGACCTAATTTGGACATTTTCACTTATGGGTGTACTCACTTTTGCTGCCAACTGTTTAGACATTAATGGCTGTGCGAGTTATTTTGAGGGGACAGCAAATTTACACTGTTATACAAGCTGTACACTCACTACTTTACATTGTAGCAGAGTGTCACTTGTTCAGTGTTGTCACATGAAAATATATAATAAAATATTTACAAAAATGTGAGGGGTGTACTCACTTTTGTGAGATACTGTGTGTGTGTGTGTGTGTTATACCGTATTTATTGGCGTATAACACACACCTTAATTTTAGCAAAATAAAGGTAGCTCAGAACTTTTTGTAAATTAATATTTATACCACTTATAAGGTAAATAACGTAACATGAAAGTAAAAGCAACTGTTTTACCGAAGAAACTTGGATATTACAGTGTATGTTTTTACAAAAGTTTAAAACCAGAAATCGCATGTTGTATAAAAGGAGAGAAGGTTAGCACTCCCCTTGACAAGGATGGAAGAGGTCTTTCCAACACATATACAGTTAAATTAAGACATTGTCACTTACTTCATGGCATCTCTAACCAAGTTTTTGATTCCCAAGGCAAAAGTAAGTTCTATTTCCTTTCCCTTATCTTTTCATCAGTTACTAACTGTTTGTGAGTTACCCAATTGCCTGTCTCTGGTACACGGTCATTACCCATTCTCCAGCTATATCCCAGGATTTGAGTCAGAAACCTGGTCATTTAATACCCAATTCAAGCTAGACTAATACTTCAAGTGTTTTTTTTTTTTTCATCTTTCATTGCATACAAAGTCTACGAACTCACAAATAAACAACACTCTCTACTCTTGTCAACGTTTATTTGCCCAATATCAGACCGGTTTCAGCATTGAACAAAATTTGGAAAAAGTTCCGCCCTTTATGTCAAGGCCACATTATTATGTGTGGGGACTTTAACGCAATAGCAGATCGCAAAATGGACACATCAAGTTTCTCTCCAAATCACTCCCACAGAGCAACCCTAGCGAACATCCTAGATTCCTCCACTCTATTTGATGTATGGCGTTGTCAACATGCCGCGGAAAAAGATATTACCCTTTTTTCGCATGCTCATAAAACCTACTGTACACACGTATTGATTTGGTCTTAACTGATAAATTTCTTTTGCAGGATGTTCAGATGTCAGAAATCAGGAACATAATGTGGTCTGACCACGCGCCTGTGTCCATTTCACTGCAAAGGGGAGGTTGGGGACGATAGCGAACAGATGGCGTAACAAAGTAGTGCTGATGGCTGGTCCAGAGCACAAGCTTCAAATACAAAAAGCACTACAATATTTTGAAATAAACGCTCCGTCCACGACGGATCCCTTCACGTTGTGTAATTTGCACAAGGCCTTTATACGTGGTATCTTGATGAAGCAGAGTTCCATTGCTAGGAGGCTCAGGTCACAGCAGCTGAATGACATACTTGCCTTGATCAAGCTTCTAGAGCAGTCCCATAAACAAAATCCTCTTCCACACACATTGGCTAAACTCACCCAGGCAAGACTTTTGAACAATCCTAACAGATCAACACATTAAACAACTTAGATCTACGAAAGCTCATTTCTATCTCCATGGCAACAAAGCACACAAAGTGTTCGCAGGCCAAATCAAAGATAAAACGCCCAAACACAAACTACCCCACGTATTCCACCCAAAAACAGATCAGAAATGAATAAACCTACAGGACATAGCAGATGCCTTCAGTGTTTACTATAGCTCCCTATATAACCTCCAGCACCAGGAAGGCACCCCATAACCTACCTCTGAAACAATAGACAAATTACTAAACTCAACTGACCTGCCCTCCCTCTCCTCAGAAGACAGATTACTTCTTAATAAACCCTTTACACAAGCAGAAATTTTGAAAGTTATTCAGTTACTCCCACATGACAAAGCACCCAGGCCCGAAAGATTTTCTTCTGAATTCTATCAACTTTTCCACCATAATCTAACCAAACATATGTTCAACGCCACTGTTTCCAGGGCCTCCTTCCCAGCAGAAATGTTGACTGCAAATATTATCACCATACCAAAACCGGGGAAGGACTCTGCTTATGTACAAAACTTTAGGCCAATTTCGCTCCTCAATGTTGGTATATGCAAAACTTATGTCCACCAGGCTTCAATCATACCTTACTACTCTTGTTAAACCAGACCAGATGGGGTTCATACGAGGCCGCCAGATGCTATTGCGGCGTATTGCCGGCGGTTTTAACCCTTTCGCGGCCGCTAGCGGGGGTAAAAGTGCCCTGCTAGCGGCCGAAATGCGCCGCAAATCCGGCGGTAAAATGCAGCTAAAAATAGTGTTTTTTTTCCCGCCCACGCTATCGGCGGTGTGGTGTGAAAGGGGTCAAAAAGAAGGGAATATCCCTGTTTTATAACTGTCTGCATGATAAACTTGCTTTTAATGTATCTAAACCTCGGATCAAGTGGGCCACTGAAACTGCAATATTAAATAACATGACAACTTCCAAATGTGCTACATACTGGGAAATGGCACAGAAACTCCATCTCAGGCCCCTTTCACACGGACGGCTCTTCTGCCGCAGTTAAAAGCATATAATTTGTTCTTTGAAATTCAAGACTCCAGGCACTGTGATCAGCTGCATTTGTACAGTGCGATTACATGTGGTTGCGTTTAGCTGCGGTAGTAATTCCCATAGCATTGGGTTTTTTTTTGGTCCCTTGAATCTGCCCATGATGCACTTTGGTCCTCTGCATGTCAAACCATCTATTTACTGTCTCTTTGTTCACTGGCTGAGTGTGTGTTGGAGTTTTTCAGTGAGAGCAGTGTCCTGTGTATTGTGCGGAGATCGTTCAAGATGAATGCATGTATGAGTAGTTTGATGGCAGTGGAGATGTCCTGGTCGTTACTGGGCGCACCGTTTAACCATCACAACGTCTTTCTATCAGCTACTTTGCCCTCATCTTTGGTGAACTGAGAACTCACGGAGACAAATTCTATAACTACATGAGGATGTCGGTGGTGAGTTTTGATGAATTGTTGGGACTTGTTCGAGGACACCTCATCAGACAGAGTACCAACATGAGACGATGCATTAGTGAGGAAAAACGGCTGTTATTTACTTTAAGGTAGGATTTCCATATCTTGAACATATGCTTAAATTCATGCACATGCAGGTTTACCAATATTATTGACAATAGTGTGTGTATATATACACATCTATATATATATATATATATATTTATTTATTTATTTTCCTGATCTATACAACACTTTAATAACAAAAAAAGTCACATCTATATATATTGTATACCTTTTTTTTTTTTTTTTATATTTTCTGAATTGTTCTCAATTTTGTATTGCAGATATTTTGCCACTGGAGCGAGTTTTACCTCCCTTCATCATTAGTACCTAATGGGAATGTCGACTATAGAACATGACACCTGTATTGCCATTTGGGAGGAGCTTAGGAACACAGTCATGCCGGAACCAACAGCCAGTCTGTGGGAAGAGATAGCGGAGGAATTTTGGGAGAAGACTAACTTCCCAAATTGTATCGGGGCTTTAGACGGGAAACATATCAGGCTCATCAAGCCACCAAACTCAGGTTCCCGCTATTTTAATTACAAAAAGTACTTCTCCATTGTCCTGCTGGGACTGAGTGACGCAAACATGCGCTTCATAGTGGTGGACGTTGGAGCTTACAGGAGTTCTGGAGATGCGAGAATTTTTAGTAATTCCATGATGGGACAGAATTTGCAGTATGGAGAGTTTAATATACCACAGTCAAGGCCTCTACCTGGTACTGCTGGACCAGATCTGTCCCTAGTAGTGCTAGGAGATGAGGCATTTGCCCTATCCACTCACCTTCTCAGGCCCTATACGAGGCATGGTCTTACTGCCAAGAAGCGCATTTTTAATTACCGTCTGAGCCGTGCACACAGAATGGTGGAGTGCGCATTCGGTATTTTTACCGCCAAATGGCGTACATTGTTGACTGCAATGCACCTTGCAGTGGATCACGCGGTCAGTGTGGTTTTGGCATGCTGCGTTCTCCATACCTTTCTAAGGGGAAAGGAGATTGCGCCCAATGAATGCCCGTTACCTGTTTGTGAAGAACACAGAGGCTGTGTTACTACCACTCGCCCAAGCAATCATGCGCTACAAGTCCGTGATAATTTTTGTGATTATTTCCATAGCCGACGATGGACAGCTACTGTGGCAGTATGATTATGTTTAGTATTTTCTTTGTAGCCCATTTGCATCAACTTTCTTCTTATTACTGTTTACATTTTTATTTGAAATAAAGTAGTTGACAACTTTGTCCAATTAAAGTGAATTTATTTTTCTCTGTGCTATGTAAATTAACTAAAGGGTATAAAATATAGAAAAACATTACAAAACATTGATGCTTGCATCTGTAGAAAGATTTTTATTCCTTTGGAATATCGATAAATAGTTTTTAATTTTCAAGTAAAACACGACTCACTACAACAGATAACATCCCAAAAGATATAAACAACAAATGGCTTGTTCAAAAGAGGGGTGCAGGTAGCAACATCAGGCATTCATTTTTAAATTAAGTGCTTCAGAATGTGTGCAACATTCTCCTGAGAGATGGCCCCACCGAAAAAGTGTCAGGAACCTAAATTTGGTCTTCTTAACTTAAAGGGGTTGTAAACATTAGTTAGTTTAAAGCAGGCATATGCAATTCCTCCAGCTGTTGCAAAACTACAAGTCCCATCATGCCTCTGGGTGTCATTGTTGTGGCTGTCAGTCTTGCTATGTCTCATGGGAATTGTAGTTCTGCAACAGCTGGAGGTCCACTAATTGCATATCCCTGGTTTAAAGGTATAAATAACATTGCATTACCAAAAACTGAAAAATAAAAATAACAAAACTACAAGTTTTCATAAACTGGGTAAGGGGAACGTAGGGAAGAATGGCTTGGTTCACTGCCGATATAGGTGATCCTGATTATGAAGATGAGGGTGAACTGACTGGGTGTGGTGTGCACATGCATTCTTTGCAAACCAGGATGAGATGGGAAAGGTGTATACGTTGGTGGCAGTGCTGCGTATGGGTTCATGGCAGGTGTGGTCTCATGGTACTGATGACTTGGCATTGGTTTATTCAAAGAGCCACTAGGTGTACTAAAACCCAGACCCCATGGCTTTAATCTTGGATATGGGTGTTGCTCTTTGCAAGCAGACACTATATACGTAAGATAGGCATGTATATCGCCCCTGACTTCTGTACGCTTATCAGGAGGAATTTCCCTGACTACACACAGTAACATTCTCAAAAACATCACATCAGGGTCTGAGATATTGAGGAATTCATCATCTTTTGTGGCATGGTTTTGCGATTGGTTTCTCATTTCTTGAATTATTCGATCCAAATATTCCTCAAAAGGTGGCTTTTGCTGAGCACAGCGTGTTCAATGAGTGGTGGAAGTAGACTGGACTCTCCTATCAAGATTTAAGCAAGGAGAGGGGCGTCTCTGGGTGTAATTTTACCACACAATTTATTTAGTAAAAAAATGCACAGGCAACTCACATTTTATGTGATCATGAGCATGTAAATATAAGAATTGTTCATCAAGGGGAGATTGTCAGTTATCGTCATAATTTCATCCTCTCTGCTGCGCTCTGGAGGCAATTCGTTCTTTACACCGCATGATGGAAAAGCCGGCCGCGGTGGAGATAGGACTTAAAATGAGGCTTGGAGCATAGGAAGCGTGGAGAGCAGCAGACGCGGAGAGATGACATCACTGGAATGCGACGCGTTTCTTGAGCGTATGGGCTACGATCGTATGGTAGCCGCTCTCCTTCTCATTGATGAAGAAAGCTATGGTGGCGGGGGGAGTAAATACTTTTTTTTTTTTAAAGAATGCTTTTGGCATATAAATTCCCCAAACAGAAAAAAAACAACATTGGGGGGCACAGGAGTAGAAGCAGACCCCTCTTCTTACCGGAGGATCTGCTTGTGGCCGGAGGAGAGGAGAAATGAAGACTTCTGATACAGCACTGTTTCCAGCATCAGTGAGTGGTCAATACAGCCCCCAGTGGTGACACATAGGCATGACAACAGTATAACTTATAAAAGATAAATTCTTAAGAAAATCTCCACTTATCTTTCCTCGCTCACCCTTCACGGTGGGGTCCGAAACCTTCAGGAACAGGGGAACCTAGAGGTTACCAACAATCCTGGACCTGCAACAGCACCCTGCCAGTGAAAACTTTATAACCTAACTACCAAAAATACTGGATCCCAGGGTCCAGCTCTCTAAAAAGAGAAGCATTCGCAAGCAAAACCTTGTTTCTTCAGACACGAGGCCCAGGTACCATTCCTTTAGCCCATGAAAGGACATCTGAACGATCCGGTCAGCATGGCTAGCCCCAGCAAGGATTGCTTCCAGTGGAGCTCAGCACATCTTTACTCGTGACCAACACCTTAGACACTGGCGAAAAAACTGAGGACTCCCAGTAGTGGGAGGGGTTATATAGAGAGTACACTTCTTGCCCTAGGGCGTGCCAGTGTCTATCACCTATCAGTGGCCCTATAACCCACTTAGTAAGTACTATGGCTCTGTGCCCCCTGATGTAAGAAAAGAAATATAATGTATTTATTTAAAAGTATATATAATATAGAGAGAAAATATGAGAGAGAGAGAGAGAGGGAGAGGGGGAGGGGGAGGGGGAGGGGGAGAGGGAGAGGGAGAGGGAGAGGGAGAGGGAGAGGGAGAGGGAGAGGGAGAGGGAGAGATTATATATATAAAAAATATATATATAAAAAATATATATATATATTTTAATGAAACAAATTATATGTTGCTAAATGTATATAGCGAGAGATACATAATATATATATTTTGTGTGCATATTTTCATCCCAAGAAAGATATATAACTGTACCCTAAAAAAAAAAAAAAAATTGTTAGCTTTCTCCTTATCTCTAACCCCCCCCCCTTTTCTTTTTGGAGGTCCCAGGCACGCCCCAAGCTATCACGCCCCAAGCTGACCCATGTTTTTACCAAATTGGCTACTTTGCGAACTTCAGGAACTGATTTCGGGTACTTCCCGTGAGTCCACGGCCACCAAATGGTGTGCTGGTAGTACTCCTGGTATACTCCACGCTCAAGTAGTTGTGTGGGTTTCTACCCAGCGGTTCGCCAGAAACAGGAGCTCAAAGTAGGTCACTCGGGTCGATTCTTCACGCCAAGCTGGCCGAAAAACTGTCCAGCTTGGAACCACCCCCTCAGGGGCTCTTTGCGCCGTTAACCAACATTTTATCTCCTTTTTCCTAAATGGATCCCCCGAACAGGTCCTACCGGGCTTAATATTCACTGGACAGCTTGGGTAGGCAACGTGGACCCTCCCCAAGCTTAAGGGTCGTGGGCCAGCTTGGGTGGGGGACCGAGGGGGCAATGGAACCATGGTACCGGGCTTAAGGCGAGTGTCCCCAGGGTGGGCGGATAGGTGTCCAGGCTTAAGGTACCCCAATCCTGGGTGACTTTGGAAGTGTAACTGGTCATAACTTGGGACCTGAAGGTTAGCAGAGGTTCAAGCTCCATGTTTTCGGTAGCCTAAATCCATCGGTACCAGCGTGCCAAGTTTGAAGTCTGTAGCTCAAAGTATGGGGGAGATATGGACCCTCAAAAGTACCGACCATTGGTGGCCCACTACGCAGGGGTGGTACCGAGAGTTCGCTAAACCGCAACCGGTCCCATAGTGCCCCCTGGTCGGTATGAACTTTGTCGGTTGTCTCGGTTATATCTCCGGAACCATAAGTCCCACAAACGTAAAACTTGGTAGTTGGGGGCTTGAGAACCCCTTCTACTTCCATGCAAAAGTTGGGGTCTCCAGACCAAACTTTGGAAGTGTAACCGGTCATAACTTGGGACCTGAAGGTTAGCGGAGAGTCCAGCTCCATGTATTTGTAGCCTACATCCATCGCTACCAGCATGCTCAGTTTGAAGTCTGTAGCTCAAAGTATGGGGGAGATATGGACCCTCAAAGATACCGACCCTTGGCAGCTCACTACGCGGGGGGTGGTACCGAGAGCTTGCTAGACTGCAACCAGACCCATAGTGCCCCTTGGTCGGTATGAACTTTTTCGGTTTCTCTGTTATATCTCTGGAACCATAAGTCCTAGAAACTTCAAATTTGGTAGTTGGGGGTTTTAGGACCGCTTCTACCTTCATGCAAACTTGCAAAACTCATGCAAATTTGGGGTCTGCAGACAAAAAGGGTCAAAAATTTGTTTTTTTCTGACCACACAGCACTCTGTCTCTCCCTAACTTTGAAAGTTGACCTGTTTTCTAGATCTGAAAATTACAATTTTCCGAACCATAAATGCCAGCAACACAAACGTTGTATATGTTGTAGTGCTAGGTCCCCCGAGCTTGCACACCAAATTTGGGGTTTCTAAGTCCAAGGGGGCCCGAGATACGAGCCCCCAAAAATCGGTCTACCGGAGCTAAAACACTCCCGCGGCTTTCCGGTATCGGGTGGCCATAGGTCACAATTACTCCACTTGGAATGTAGCATAGAGTGTCCCCTACAAGTGTGAAAAGTTTGGGGTCCCTAACGTTAATGGGTCCTGAGATAACGCATCGCAAACCGACCACCCCTCCCCTTCAAGCCAAGTGTCAAATGTCCGTTTTTCCGGGTACATTTTTAGGTTTGACTGGTCCCTTTGCGGACCCGGTACCGGCCAGCCATAGGTCCCTTGGACCCCAAATTTTGTCCACATGTAGCCCAGCTCCTCATCTACCGACCAGCCAATTCTGGGGACCATACACCGTAAGACCGGGGAGTACCAATTTTTACAAGCCGGGTACTGCTTCAATAGACTCCCATGTTAAACGGTAACTATTTGGGGACCTGGTACCGGCCGGCCTTCAATCCTCTGGACCCCAAACTTGGCCCACATATAGCCCCTTACCTACAATCCAAGTCTGAGGACCAGGTACCGTAAGACCGGTGAGAACCAAATTTTCAAAGCCGACCATTAACCGTCTTAGACTCCCATGTTAAACGGTCATTTTTGGGGACTCTGTACCGTGCTGCCGTGGGTCACAGTGACTCCAAACTTGGTATGAATGTAGCCTAGAGTGTCCCCTATCGGTATGCAAAGTTTGGAGTCGTTAATGGGTCCTGAGATATAACATCCCAGGCTGGCCGCCAGTGTTAAATGTCTATTTTTCTGGGTACATTTTTGGTTTGACAGGTCCCTTTGGGGAAACGTACCAGCCGGCCATGGGTCCCTTGGACCCCAAATGTTGTCCACATGTAGCCCAACTCTTCCTCTACCTGGGAACCAAGTCTGGAGAAGTGTGTCTACCACATCCCGGTGTCGGTGTATTTTTCTGACCCGCAGACGAGGAGTGGTGAACAATCCAAGAGAAGATGACTGCAATGAAGAATTTGGTGCAAGTAGGGGTTGGTTCAATCACTTTAAAGAAAGAGCTAATTTGCATAACATTAGAGTTCAGGGTGAAGCAGCAAGTGCTGCAAATGATTTTCCAAAGATATTGAAAGCTATTATTGACAACAAAGGTTATATGTCAGAACACATTTTTAATGTAGATGAAACAGGTTTGTTTTGGAAAAAAATGCCAGCTAGGACCTACATTTGAAAAGAGGACTGTATTACTTGGGGGTAATGCATCTGGGGATTTAAACCTAAAGCCTTTGTTAGTGCATCACTTCTTAAATCCCAGCGCAAGGCATCTCTTCCTGTTATTTGGAGGGCAAATGCAAAGGCTTGGGTTACAGCTACAATCTTTGAAGATCGGTTTTCGAACCATTTTGTCCCTGCTGTTGAACGTTATTGCTTGAAGGAAAACATTCCCTTCAAAATTATTCTTCTCCTTGACAATGCCCCTGGACATCCAAACACTTTAGCTGACTTGCACTGCAATGTAAAGGTGGTATTTCTACCCCCCCCCCCAACACAACATCACTACTTCAGCCAATGGATCAAGGAGTCATAGCCTCCTTTAAGGCCTATTATTTACGGAGGACATTCACTCAAGCTATCAAGGCTACCCAAAAGGATCAGATGACCTTAAGGCCCCTTTCACACTGAGGCGTTTTTAAGGCGTTTTAGCGCTAAAAATAGCGCCAAAATAACGCCTGAAATAATCCTGCCCCAGTATTCTCAATGTGGAAGCCTGAGGTGCTTTCACACTGAGGCGTTGTGAAAAATCCTGTAAACAGCTTTTTTGTAGCTTCTTTTGGGCGCTAAAAATAGCGCTGTAAAAACGCCTATCCCCATTGAAAATAATGAGTAGCGCTGTAAAAACGCGGTAATACCGCTTTAAAAACGCCCAGAAGCTATGGGAAGGTCAGATGACCACAGTAGAGTATAGGATGCTGGGATACCAGGAAATCCTGTTTGGAACAGGAGAGGAGATCAGTCAGACAAGTGACAAATTAAATCATGGCAGAGCAATCTTTTGAAATGCAGCCAACAGCTGCAGGATCAGCTGCAGAAGCTGAAAAGTCCTCAGAGACTGGAGATCCAGAGGAGTTCATTGACACCATGAGAAGGCACCCAGAACTCTGGGACAAAAAACACTGCTTCTATGCAAACCGCCTGAAGAAAAAGGCTGGATGGAATGATGTGGCTGAGCATCATATTGAAAATTGGACATCATTATCCAACAAAAGAAAAGCTGAGAAAAGTAAGTGGTTCAAATCCCAAACTATTCATATTCTGAATTGTGGTATTCATTACCATATTACCCCCTAAAGTCCAAACCACCCACCATAACCCTAATACCACCCTCATAATCCCAAACCACCCACCATAACCCTAATCCAACCCCTCATAATCCCAAACCACCCACCATAACCCTAATCCCACCCCTCATAATCCCAAACCACCCACCATAACCCTAATCCCACCCTCATAATCCCAAACTCCTAACCCTAATCCCACCCCTCATAATCCCAAACCACCCACCATAACCCTAATCCCACCCCTCATAATCCCAAACCACCCACCATAACCCTAATCCCACCCCTCATAATCCCAAACCACCCACCATAACCCTAATCCCACCCCTCATAATCCCAAACCACCCACCATAACCCTAATCCCACCCTCATAATCCCAAACTCCTAACCCTAATCCCACCCCTCATAATCCCAAACCACCCACCATAACCCTAATCCCACCCCTCATAATCCCACACCACCCACCATAACCCTAATCCCACCCTCATAATCCCAAACTCCTAAGCCTAATCCCACCCCTCATAATCCCAAACCACCCACCATAACCCTAATCCCACCCCTCATAATCCCAAACCACCCACCATAACCCTAATCCCACCCTCATAATCCCAAACTCCTAACCCTAATCCCACCCCTCATAATCCCAAACCACCCACCATAACCCTAATCCCACCCCTCATAATCCCAAACCACCCACCATAACCCTAATCCCACCCTCATAATCCCAAACTCCTAACCCTAATCCCACCCCTCATAATCCCAAACCACCCACCATAACCCTAATCCCACCCTCATAATCCCAAACTCCTAACCCTAATCCCACCCCTCATAATCTCAAACCACCCACCATAACCCTAATCCCACCCCTCATAATCCCAAACCACCCACCATAACCCTAATCCCACCCTCATAATCCCAAACTCCTAACCCTAATCCCACCCCTCATAATCCCAAACCACCCACCATAACCCTAATCCCACCCTCATAATCCCAAACTCCTAACCCTAATCCCACCCCTCATAATCTCAAACCACCCACCATAACCCTAATCCCACCCCTCATAATCCCAAACCACCCACCATAACCCTAATCCCACCCTCATAATCCCAAACTCCTAACCCTAATCCCACCCCTCATAATCCCAAACCACCCACCATAACCCTAATCCCACCCCTCATAATCCCAAACCACCCACCATAACCCTAATCCCACCCTCATAATCCCAAACTCCTAACCCTAATCCCACCCCTCATAATCCCAAACCACCCACCATAACCCTAATCCCACCCCTCAGAATCACAAACCACCTACCATAACCATAATGCTTACATTTTTTGCCTTTCAGTAAAAATAATAAAACAGCGTTGGAAAACGTTGCGAGATAATTACAAGCGTGAACTCGTAAAACAGCAGCAAATCAGGAGTGGATCCGGCGCGAGAAAGGGAAGAATTTACTGCCATTTTTACGAATTGGATTTTTTAAGACCAGTTATGCTGGAGAGACAGTAAGTATTACAATTATCCCTAATTTTCTAAATGATTGTTTTTTGCTAATAAAGGTATCTAAATAACTGCAATTTTCAAGTAACACTGTGTAATCATTTTTTTATTTAAGAACAGACAACAACTTCAGTAGCGAGAGTGGGGAAGAGGAGCTTATTCCCGAAACAAGCACTACCACAGAACCACAACCAGAAGAATATGTTGATGACAGGGAAACACCGGAGCCTCCTCCAAGAAGGTCAACAAAAGGCAAAACAAAGAAAAACCCTGACAATCAAGAATTCATTGATCTTGTTAAAAAGCTCATTGATTCACAAAAAACTGAGAATTCGGAAATTGCTGCCTTCACTAAAAGTTTAATACCTCAAATTGCAGAGGTCAAAAGGGAATTCCAATGCGATCTTCGAATTGATATTTTGAAAATCATAAAATCATACCAACTGAAAGGTAATCCTCCCATTCTACATCCCCAACCCTCCGAAAACCTCAACCAGCCCCAAAATATCCGCTATGGGAATCAATGGGAAGAATCTGGTTATCGTCCATCTTCTTACAGCAATGCATGTGGCCCAAACATGTTCATGACTCCCCAGTTCACTCCACAATTCAATCCAGCACCATACAATATGCCCCAAACTTATTATCCCCCAATTCAAGCTGCTCCTACTCCTCCGCCTCCCCCTCCTCCTACTTCTATGCCTCAGCCAAACACCACTAGAGAGGAAATACACACTCACACCTCATTCTATCAAGATCTGTAATGTTTTATCAGAACAGTTAAACCTTCCTGGAAATTTTTGTTGCACTGCACTGTTTCTTACGATGTTTGAAGCTAAAATGTCGAAAAAAATACCATATATGTTTTGTTTTCTAAAGAAGTTTTTTTACTTATGATAGTTTATTTTGGAAATATCGTTTTTTCTATTACAAATGATAATATATTTGTTTGATATTATTAAAGGAAAATAAATGCCAGTTCATGCATATGTGCAAATTGACAAATAAATGTTAATTTTTTGGCCTAAATATAAAAATTTGTATTATGTTTATGATTGATAATATTAATACATGTGATTCTAAAATGACTTAGCATTATAAGTAGTCGTTCACATGGTGATATAATAGTATCCTGTCTCATCAAGGCAGGTGTCAGCAGGTCAAGAAGAAAGTCAAATCAATGTAAAAGAAGGGATATGTTGTTAAAAACTAGACATGTGCAGATTTTTTTTTTTTTTTTCGGAATTTCATTTTCATCAGAAAACTTAATTTATTTAGTTACTCCCGAAATTATTTTTTATTTATTGTGTTTTTCGTTCAAAAATTGCATTCGTCATAAAATCCACATGAATTACGGTCGAATCTGTCTTTGAAGGCTTATGGTGTCTGTCGAATGTATAAAGAATATTTGACGGAGCTAGTATATAGCATACTTTAGAACCCTATTAAAGTCTATGTGACTCCAACGTTCATAATCTAAATTGCTAATTTTAAAGGCTAATTTGCAAGTTACTGTCCTAAAAAGTGTTTGGGGACCCGGGTCCTGCCCCAGGGGACATGTATCAATGCAAAAAAACTTAGAAAAACAGCCGTTTTTTCGGGAGCAGTTATTTTAATAATGATTAAAGTGAAACAATAAAAGTGGAATATTCCTTTAAATTTTGTAGGGGGGGTTGTCTATAGTATGCCTGTTAAGGGGCTAATGTTTCTGGTGCTTAGAACTGTCCCTGCACAAAGTGTCATTTATGCTGGAAAAAAAGTCCTCTAATATCACTCGCAGCTATTATGAATTGTCAGCTCCCGTAATACAGAGAACACTCATTGAAAGTCATTGTTAAAAAATCGTATAAATTTTTTGAAAAAAAGCGTGGGGGTCCCCCAAATTCAATTACCAGGCCCTTCACGTCTGGTATGGATATTAAGGGGAACCCTGCCTCAAATTTATGTAAAAATTTGACGTGGGGTTCCCCCTAAATATCCATAACCAGACCCTTCAGGTATGGTATGGATATTAAGGGGAACCCCGCGTCAAATTTAACTAAAAATTTACGTGGGGTTCCCCCTAAAAATCCATACCAGACCCTTTAACCGAGCACGCAACCTGGCAGGCCGCAGCAAAAGAGGGGGGAATGAGAGAGCGGCCCCCCTCCCTCCTGAACCGTACCAGGCCACATGCCCTCAACATTGGGAGGATGCTTTGGGGGTCTGTGACCCCTCAAAGCACCTTGTCCCCATGTTGATGAGGACAAGGGCCTCATCCCCACAACCCTGGCCGGTGGTTGTGGAGGTCTGTGGGCGGGGGGCTTATCAGAATCTGGAAGCCACCTTTAACAAGCGGACCCCCAGATCCCGGCCCCCCCTGTTTGAAATGGTAAGGGGGTACAAAAGTACCCCTACCATTTCACAAAGAAAGTGTAAAAAATGGTTAAATCAAACAAACACACTTTTTAAAAATACCTTTATTAAAACTACAAAAAAATAAAAGATTCCAGTGGCGGAAATCCACTCTTGCTATCCAGCGACGGATGATCATCTCTCCAGCGATGTCTCATCTCATCCAGCGCAGCGCAGCATCCTTCTTCTGTCTCCGTGGAGGAGACACTGCAGGCATTCCGGCGGCTGACGTTTCTTATATACGGAGGGCGGGGCCACCCGTCGCCTGACCCCGCCCCCCTCTGACGCAAGGGGAAACCCGGGGTTCCCCGTGACGTATGGGTGCCCCCCCTCTGATGTAACGGAAACCTGCCTGTGTTCAGAGATTTGGACATGGAGGAGTGGGATTACTCACAACCCTAACCCGAAAACCACTCCAAAAAGACATAATCCCAACCTTTGTCCCACGCACCATAGTCCCAAAAGACAGAATACGACTCAATTTTATTAATTTTTGGATTATTAATTAATGAAATTTCAACGACTCTCAAAAATTTGATCTATTGTATTTAATCTAAACATTATTAAATGCATACATCAAATGTGATAGCAGAATAGCAGAAGACTATATAAATCCAAATAAATATGTAATTGGACAAACATCCAAAAAATTAAATGACTCTTACAAATTTTTTTATGTATAATCGAACATGTCAATGACGAAGAAATCCAAAAAAAAGCTTAAATTTCATATTTGGAAAGGTTTAGATCATATCACCCTGCCAACTTACTGCACCTGCAGGACTCAAAAAATAATCTGCAAACTCGTCCCTTATAGTAAAACCCACTCTTGGGCCACGGACATGTGGAAAATCGGCTGGTTCCATGTTATGTGACAATGTATCCTCAAAATTAATGCCATCTCTCTCCCGTACTAAGTTGTGTAACACACATGCTGCCTTTATAACTTTACGAGCATTTTCTACTTTTAAATTAATTGGTTTCTGGAATATCTGCCATTTGTTGGCCAATATTCCAAAGGCGCATTCGACTAGTCTTCTTGCTCGGCATAGACGGTAATTGAAAATTCTCTTCCGAGTATCTAGATTTCGCAAAGAGTATGGCTTCATAAGATGCTCATGGATGGCAAATGCATCATCAGCCACAAAAACATATGGCAAATCAGGACCCTCTGTCCCAGGCAATGGTTGGTTATCCGGCAAGTCCAGTTGATTGGAAGCAAGACGCTTTCCAAATTTTGTATTCAGGAAAACTGTGGAGTCTGCAGAGCTACCAAATGATCCAATATCTACAAATATAAATTTATAGTCGGAATCTACTACAGCCATCAAAACAACAGAAAAATACTTGTTGTAGTTATCGTATTGACTTCCACTATGGCAAGGTTTTATTAACCTAATATGTTTGCCATCAATTGCACCTAGACAGTTCGGGAAATTAGTCTTGATGAAGAACCGCTGTGCAATATCCTTCCATTTCTGTTTATTCGGAACGGGCATAAATAGATGTTTGAGATTCCATATTTCATCACACGTATGTTTGATAATTTCACTCAAAGTAGATATTCCTACTCGGAATTCATACTGTAGTGATGTGTACGTATTTCCAGTTGCCAAGTATCTGTAAAAAGAGAACAAATAATTTTAGCGTTCGAAATAAAAATGAGGATTAGATGGGAAACTATGCAAAATAAATAAAGTCATAACAAGAGAGATCAGGATCTACATCTGTCCGCTCTCAGTCATATGCTGCTCAAATTACCTCAGCGTTAGCAGTAATCGTTCACATGGTGTTATAGCATCTCTGCAATTGGTATCCTGTCTCATTAAGGCCGGTGTCAATAGGTCGAGCAGAAAGTCAAATCTATTGAAAGAAATACATTAGGGTTAGGGTTTTGAGTTGGAGAGTATGGGGAGTGGGATTAGGGTTAGGGTTTTGAGTTGTAGAGTATGGAGAGTGGGATTAGGGTTAGGTTTTGGAGTTGGAGAGTATGGGGAGTGGGATTAGGGTTAGGGTTTTGAGTTGGAGAGTATGGAGAGTGGGATTAGGGTTAGGGTTTTGAGTTGGAGAGTATGGGGAGTGGGATTAGGGTTAGGGTTTTGAGTTGTAGAGTATGGGGAGTGGGATTAGGGTTAGGGTTTTGAGTTGGAGAGTGGGATTAGGGTTAGTGTTTTGAGTTGGAGAGTATGGGGAGTGGGATTAGGGTTAGGGTTTTGAGTTGTAGAGTATGGGGAGTGGGATTAGGGTTAGGGTTTTGAGTTGGAGAGTATGGAGAGTGGGATTAGGGTTAGGGTTTTGAGTTGGAGAGTATGGGGAGTGGGATTAGGGTTAGTGTTTTGAGTTGGAGAGTATGGGGAGTGGGATTAGGGTTAGGGTTTTGAGTTGTAGAGTATGGGGAGTGGGATTAGGGTTAGGGTTTTGAGTTGGAGAGTATGGAGAGTGGGATTAGGGTTAGGGTTTTGAGTTGGAGAGTATGGAGAGTGGGATTAGGGTTAGGTTTTGGAGTTGGAGAGTATGGAGAGTGGGATTAGGGTTAGGTTTTTGAGTTGGAGAGTATGGGGAGTGGGATTAGGGTTAGGGTTTTGAGTTGTAGAGTATGGGAAGTGGGATTAGGGTTAGGGTTTTGAGTTGGAGAGTATGGGGAGTGGGATTAGGGTTAGGGTTTTGAGTTGTAGAGTATGGGGAGTGGGATTAGGGTTAGGGTTTTGAGTTGGAGAGTATGGAGAGTGGGATTAGGGTTAGTGTTTTGAGTTGGAGAGTATGGGGAGTGGGATTAGGGTTAGGGTTTTGAGTTGTAGAGTATGGGGAGTGGGATTAGGGTTAGGGTTTTGAGTTGTAGAGTATGGAGAGTGGGATTAGGGTTAGGGTTTTGAGTTGGAGAGTATGGAGAGTGGGATTAGGGTTAGGTTTTGGAGTTGGAGAGTATGGAGAGTGGGATTAGGGTTAGGTTTTTGAGTTGGAGAGTATGGGGAGTGGGATTAGGGTTAGGGTTTTGAGTTGTAGAGTATGGGGAGTGGGATTAGGGTTAGGGTTTTGAGTTGGAGAGTATGGGGAGTGGGATTAGGGTTAGGGTTTTGAGTTGGAGAGTATGGAGAGTGGGATTAGGGTTAGTGTTTTGAGTTGGAGAGTATGGGGAGTGGGATTAGGGTTAGGGTTTTGAGTTGTAGAGTATGGGGAGTGGGATTAGGGTTAGGGTTTTGAGTTGGAGAGTATGGAGAGTGGGATTAGGGTTAGGGTTTTGAGTTGGAGAGTATGGAGAGTGGGATTAGGGTTAGGTTTTGGAGTTGGAGAGTATGGAGAGTGGGATTAGGGTTAGGTTTTTGAGTTGGAGAGTATGGGGAGTGGGATTAGGGTTAGGGTTTTGAGTTGGAGAGTATGGAGAGTGGGATTAGGGTTAGTGTTTTGAGTTGGAGAGTATGGGGAGTGGGATTAGGGTTAGGGTTTTGAGTTGTAGAGTATGGGGAGTGGGATTAGGGTTAGGGTTTTGAGTTGGAGAGTATGGAGAGTGGGATTAGGGTTAGGGTTTTGAGTTGGAGAGTATGGGGAGTGGGATTAGGGTTATGAGTTTGAGAGTAGGGGGAGTGGGATTAAGGTTATGAGTTTGAGAGTAGGGGGAGTGGGATTAAGGTTATGAGTTTGAGAGTAGGGGGAGTGGGATTAAGGTTATGAGTTTGAGAGTAGGGGGAGTGGGATTAAGGTTATGAGTTTGAGAGTAGGGGGAGTGGGATTAAGGTTATGAGTTTGAGAGTAGGGGGAGTGGAATTAAGGTTATGAGTTTGAGAGTAGGGGGAGTGGGATTAAGGTTATGAGTTTGAGAGTAGGGGGAGTGGGATTAAGGTTATGAGTTTGAGAGTAGGGGGAGTGGGATTAAGGTTATGAGTTTGAGAGTAGGGGGAGTGGGATTAAGGTTATGAGTTTGAGAGTAGGGGGAGTGGAATTAAGGTTATGAGTTTGAGAGTAGGGGGAGTGGGATTAAGGTTATGAGTTTGAGAGTAGGGGGAGTGGGATTAAGGTTATGAGTTTGAGAGTAGGGGGAGTGGGATTAAGGTTATGAGTTTGAGAGTAGGGGGAGTGGGATTAAGGTTATGAGTTTGAGAGTAGGGGGAGTGGAATTAAGGTTATGAGTTTGAGAGTAGGGGGAGTGGGATTAAGGTTATGAGTTTGAGAGTAGGGGGAGTGGGATTAAGGTTATGAGTTTGAGAGTAGGGGGAGTGGAATTAAGGTTAGGAGTTTGAGAGTAGGGGGAGTGGGAGGCTGAGTTTGGGAGTAGTAGTGGGTGTTGATGAAGGACATATTGCCACTTACGTTGTGATGCTCATCCGAGTATAATTTCGAAATTTCTCAGGGTGCACTCTCAGGTCCTGATAGAGCAACATGTATTGTCCTCTGTCTGCACGCATTTGATTGATGGGATGAACCCAATAACGACGCTGCGCTCTCTGTTGTTGATGTTTCCAAACATATAGCACTAATATCAACAGCAGCTCAAAATACTCCATCTTCTTGTAGGTCTGTTCCTTCCTTCATGGAATAACAGGAAGTGATCTAAGCGGGTGGGGTTGTTTGTTGATTCCAACGCTTCAAAAACGCTCCAAAAATGCTAGAAAAACGCATGGGCGTTAGCGCTATTTTTAGCGCTAACGCGGTAAAAACGCGGTAAAAACGCGGTAAAAACGATATGCGTTTTAAGAGCGTTTTCTAAACGCCTCAGTGTGAAAGGGGCCTAAGAGAATTCTGGAAGAATTATCACATTTATGATGCCATCAAAAATATTGCTGATGCTTTGGCTGAAGTGAAAAAAACAAACATGAGAGGAGTTTGGAAAAATTTGTGCCCCCAATTCACAGAAGAATTTCTGGGGTTTACAGATGAAGAAATCGCCACAACCAGGCAAGCTGTGGTTACCATTGATAATCAACTACAGTTGGACATCAGTGAAAATGATATCATTGAGTTACTCGACTCCCATGACAAAGAACTAAGCAATGAAGACCTTATGGAACTAGAGTAGCAGATGACAGCATTTAGGGAAGAAAAGCAGGACCTAGAAACTCCAACATATATATAATATAGAAAAAACTCAAGATACACTATTAATGGCCTCCCCTCTAGTATATCATCACAGCGCTCAAACACCCCCCTCTCCCCAGCTGCCACTTAAATAATTGAATATATCTCTCAAAAGGTGAAAAAAAGAACCACTAACAATAACAATACAAAAATCACCTTGTGGCGCTACACAAAAAACACTGCTAAATAACAGTGTACTACAATGTCCAAAACTGAACTACGTGAAAATTATAAACGCATGTGCATAAATACAGTACAGTAAACATTAGAGTAAATTGTGATTAACCACTACAATACAGGGCACTTTCGCCCCCTTCCTTCCCAGCCCAATTTTCAGCTTTCATCGCTCTAGCGCTTTCAGTGACAATTGCACGGTCATGCTACACTTTACCCAAATTACATTTTTATCATTTTGTTCGCACAATAATTTATTTTGGTGGTATTTATTCACGACTCCGTTTTTTATTTTTTGCGATATAAGCGTAAAAAAGCGGAAATTTGGAAAAAAACAATATTTTCTTTTTTCTATTTTAAAAGAAATCCAATAAAATCAAATTTTGTCATAAATTTAAGCCAAAATATATTCTGCTACATGTTTTTGGTAAAAAAAATTCCGTTAAGTGTATAATAATTGGTTTGTGTGATCACGGACATATGTACGCAAATGATCATGTACATATGTGTGCAGGTGATCACATACATATGTGTGCACATAATCATTGGGACAAGTGATTTTAGTGGGACATATGTGGGGGACATGTTTTTATTATTAGGGACATGTGTTTTTATTTTTTGGGGACAAGTGTGTTATGGGGACATATGTGGGGACTGTGTTTGTACTGTGTGGTGTGTTGTGTGTTTACACTAGACTGAAGATCAGTGAGTAAAAACCTGTAAAAAACAGCTCATACTCACTGATCATCAGCCGGCTGCAGCAATCTGCTCTCCTCTCCTCAGCGATGACTTCTGTGTGAGGAGAGGAGGAGCCGATTGCCTAGCAACCGGCTGTTTGTTTACATCACATGACGGCCGTGATTGGACACGGCCGTCATGTGATCAGGAGGGCCAATCACAGAGCCCTCCTGCCGATCTGAGATGCGCCGTGTCCCGGTGACACGGGCGCATCGGGATCGCGCCGCTGAGCGGGCACGCGCGCGCGATCCCGCTCATCCTGATGGACGTTCCTGAACGTCCTATCAGGAGTAGACGGCTCCCACCCGGCCGTATATGTGCATTGGCCGGGTGGGAAGTGGTTAAATAACAATCAAAAATCGCATATAAGTGATAAAGTGAATATGTGACAGAACATAAATAGAGCAAATAAATAAAATAAACAAAATATTTTCTGCTGCAAATAGTGCTCTAATACCGATGTGCAGTCCCAAAAATTTTTTTTCAAAAAATTCAATATTCAGTCAGACACAATTATTGTCTAATTAAAAATAATAAAAGTGATGGTAGCCTTAGTTCAAAAACTCCTTTTCCAGTGAAAGTTCTATAGCAAAGTGTCCATAAAACGAAAAGCCTCCACCGCACCCTTGGTGTTCGTGGCCCCCCTTGTTTAGAACACTCACCAACAGTATTGCCCAGCACTCTCGTGTCGGGCAAAAATCGCTTATACAGATGATAACTGTTTCTCCAGCCAACTCTTGTGACAGACTTCGCAGCAGAGGGTAATGAATTAATATCTTAGAGTTACCTCAAGGAGACAAAAGAGACTTCCCATAGTGCAAAATTGCAAAGCTATTTTTAATCTCAATAAAACAATCGATAAAATCACACTCACATGGATCAAATTAAAAGCAGGCACTTCAGATAGACATTCCACTTATCAATCAGGAGATCCTTCACTCATAGGCATTGGTGAGCACACTGGAAGCAAGCTAAGTTGATATCAAAAAGCACCGTCTCTATATAAGGTAGCTGTGCGGTACCTGACAACAGACAACCCAATTTGAAAGCAGCGCCAAATAGTAATATCCAGTCCTTCAACTTGTGTGTTCTCCTTCCTATCTATCTGAAGTGCCTGCTTTTAATTTGATCCATGTAAGTGTGATTTTATCGATTGTTTTATTGAGATTAAAAATAGCTTTGCAATTTTACACTATGGGAAGTCTCTTTTGTCTCCCTGAGGTAACTCTAAGATATTAATTCATTACCCTCTGCTGCGAAGTCTGTCACAAGAGTTGGCTGGAGAAACAGTTATCATCTGTATAAGCGATTTTTGCCCGACACGAGAGTGCTGGGCAATACTGTTGGTGAGTGTTCTAAACAAGGGGGGCCACGAACACCAAGGGTGCGGTGGAGGCTTTTCATTTTATGGACACTTTGCTATAGAACTTTCACTGGAAAAGGAGTTTTTGAACTAATGCTACCATCACTTTTATTATTTTTAATTAGACAATAATTGTGTCTGATTGAATAATGAATTTTTGAAAAAAAATTTTTGGGACTGCACATCGTTATTAGAGCACTATTTGCAGCAGAAAATATTTTGTTTATTTTATTTATTTGCTCTATTTATGTTCTGTCACATATTCACTTTATCACTTATATGCGATTTTTGATTGCTATTTAATCACAATTTACTCTAATGTTTACTGTACTGTATTTATGCACATGCGTTTATAATTTTCACGTAGTTCAGTTTTGGACATTGTAGTACACTGTTATTTAGCAGTGTTTTTTGTGTAGCGCCACAAGGTGATTTTTGTATTGTTATTGTTAGTGGTTCTTTTTTTTCACCTTCTGAGAGATATATTCAATTATTTAAGTGGCAGCTGGGGAGAGGGGGGTGTTTGAGCGCTGTGATGATATACTAGAGGGGAGGCCATTAATAGTGTATCTTGAGTTTTTTCTAATTATTGTTTAATCACTAGCAGCTGGGGAGTACTCTTTTTAGTCTTTGCTGTGAGTTATATTGAAGGCTTCATAATGGAGGCCATCAATTACCTTGCATCATGACAAATTAATCCCAATAACATCTTTTCTAATAATCATGAAATGATGGAGGAGGAGGAAGACATTTCAGGACTCCTTAAGAACCTGGATCATTTGTTAGAGAAACAGGTGAAAACGTGGTGGGACGTACTCACCTTTGAGCAATATTTAAAGGAGGGTCTGATTTTTAGGAGCCTGAGGTGGGATGTTCCTCCACAGGATGGTCTAAATGATCAATCATTTATGGATGAATGGCTGGTCTTTTTCAATAAAATGGGAATTGAACTACAGGCTTTGGTACTAAAAAGAAAGGGGATTAAATTAATGAAGTTAAAGGAACAGATTGAACTAATAAGGGTGAAATTAGAACCCCTAAGTGAAACTAGTAAGGTAAAAGATTTCAATACTATGATGAAGAAGAAACTAGAAAAGTGGGATAAGGACACACAAAAGAAAAAAGTTAAAAAATATAATAGGGATTTAGCGGATTTTAAGAATAATAAAATCTATACATGGCAGTCTAATGGTTCAGTTGAGAGAAATGATCAAGGGAATCCCGATGGTAGTAACAGAGGAGATGAGGACTCTAAACAGGGTATCAAAACCAAAGAGGGAAGGGGTAAGACCGCTACTAAAACCAACAACAAAACACCTACGTCTCAAAGTGTCAAACCTAGAGATGGAGACACCCATCAAAGGGGATCAATATCTCAAGGGAGATACCCTTCACCTAGGAGAGCACCGATTGAAAGAGAAGGATTTTTTCCCCCAGTACAGTATGGTTTTCAACAACCTCAACCACAGATGATGGGGTATCCACATCCAACATCTTACCCACCCTTCAGAGATCAAAGATGGCCACAAGATGTGCTAGATAACAACAGGGGCTTTTCGCTACCAGTGTACAATAGGTTTGCACCATTGGGACATGAGAATGTGGAAAGGAGGTACAATGAGAATATGTACCCACCCTACCACCCCCCTCCTCCACCTTTTCTAAATCAGAGGGGGAGAGGAGGACGTGGAGGAGGGACCCCAAGAGGTCGAGGTACAGGGACACATATGGGACAGAGGAATATACCTCTTCAATACAGTGGGCCAATGGGCAAAAACGGAGAGGATGTCTTGCGGGAAAGCGAAAACAACACAAACAATCCAAGAAAAAGTATGAGGGACATGTAGATGGAGGTGAGTTCAATTTGAGTAAGGTGCAATTAGAAACCAAAGAATTAAACATTCTAAAGACGGGCCTTAAGTGTGCACCGAGAAGAATGTTGAACAAATTTGATGTTTATATGGACGTACACAAGTATGTGCGCACTCTAAATATCAAAAAACATTTTCTCATGCACCCTTCTAAGAGAAGCTCTACTGTAAGTTCAATTGACACCCGAAGTGATAGTGGTTTAAAGAATCGGTCCTTGTTCAACCCTCAGATCCCTAGTAATCACTTTGTGGAAGTTTTTAAAAATCTGGTACTCAATGATCTAGATGCATTACCTCTGAAGAAAGGGGTTAATGCTTGTCACTTTAAGGACGGGATTAAGTCCTTGGAGGACAAAAAATATATTATTGTACGCCCTGCTGATAAAGGAGGAGGGGTGGTTATTTTGGATAGATCTTTCTACGATAACCAGTTAAAGGCATTATTGAGTGATACTACCACATACAGGAAATTGGATGTAGATCCTACTGATAACTATAAAAATCAATTGGAGTCTCTCATCCAATGGGGATATGGTAAAGGGGTTTTAAACGTTAAAGAAACTAAATATCTGGTCCCAAGTGCGTGTAGGATACCGGTCATTTACACCTTACCTAAAATACATAAGGACCAAATCACCCCTCCTCCACGTCCGATTGTTAATGGTATAGGTTCAGTTACGGCAAGGCTGGGGGAGTATCTGGATAGAATCCTTCAACCTAGCGTTAGAAACACAAGGGCTTACCTAAGGGACACCACTGACCTTTTAAAAGCTCTAAACAAGATACAAATCCCTCCTGACGCTGAAGCTTTTTTTGTAACAGCGGATGTGGCAAGCTTGTACACCATCATCCAGCATCAGGATGCATTGCTCGCCCTTAATTGGGCTTTAAGCAGGAGGGATGATATCCCTCACGCTCAAAAGGTGTTTGTGGGCCATGCTTTAGACTTTTGCATGTCCCATAATTACTTTTGGTATGGGGGAGTCTTCTACTCGCAGAAGGTTGGCATGGCAATGGGGGCCAAATATGCCTCGAGCCTTGCCAACCTTTTTATGGCAGAGTGGGAGGACAGGGCTGTCTTCTCGAGTAGACCACATCAGTTGATCTTCTATCGGAGGTTTATTGATGATGTCTTGCTTATTTGGTTGGGCACTGAGCTAACTGTTAAAATGTTCGCGGAAAAATTGAACTCCAACCTTAACAATATAAGATTGGACTTCAATATCAGTCCCATTTCTGTTAATTTTTTGGACCTCACTATAGAAAGAGACAGGGATCATTTGAAGACGACAGTATTCTTTAAAACCACGTACCGGAATATTTTTTTTTTTTTTTTTTTTTTTTTTTTTGGATGTGAATACAGATATCTGGGGATATTCCCTCTATATGCACACAAATCGTATATAAGATATCTCCATACCCCATATGTGGGTCTATATATATATAATATAGAATATATAAAACAAATATAAAAATATATATGTCTAATTGCGATTATGTTGGGATTTTCATCACAGGCGTGACTTACCATACAGGCAGGCTGCCTACGTTTGCACCTATTCCCTACAACCTTTGTGGGGCATAGGGTTTTGTCGTGTGACCGCTCGTGAGCCGCGCCTCTGGGCTTCCCACCCTCACCCCACTGCTGGACTCTGTGGCGAGATACATGGACCATATATCTTTTGTAACTTGTGAAGGACGTCTAAGCATGAACCTGGGTAAACTCCACCATTAAGCATTATAATTTGTATGAACCTCTCGGCAATACCATACTGGGTAATTACACTAACAAATCTAGAATATGTTTAATACTAATCCTATTCGATAGATTTATTAAGTTGTATTTTGTCTCTCTATCAACAGACTATCTCTGAAGAAGACCCTAGTGGTTGAAACGCGTTAGAACTATAAATTTATTTTTGCTGTTACTAATCTTATACAGTATATTTATAGTTAGGTCTGCTTAGTGTATGCCCAACTGTCATTGTAATTTTTGTATGTACAAGCTTGGTTCTATTTATATCTTTTTTATTTTAAATACCTGGGTGAAGCTCATGTTTTTACCACACAATAAAGTAATCTTTTTTATATAGTATGCTACGCTTATTGTTTATTGCTGCCTAAAAATCCCGTTGGTGGGGGAATTCGTTTTATTTTTCTGATTTATAGGGGTGAGCAGCACCCTTCTTGCTCTTGTCAGCAGTGTGTTCTTTCCAATACGTACCGGAATAGTTACCTGTCCACGAGGAGTGGACATCACCCCTCGTGGATAAGGAATATCCCGAAAGGCCAGTTTCTGAGAGTTCGCCGCAACTGCACCACAGATATGGACTTTGTGACCCAGTCTGGTGTATTGAAGGAGAGATTTCTACAGAAGGGATATAATTGCACCCGCCTTGATAAAGTAATAGAGGAAGTGGGAAATATCCCTAGGGAGATATGTCTGCAAGACCAGATAAGAAGTAGTGATCAGACACAGCATCAGTTTAAATTCTTATCAGGTTTTCATCACCAATACAGGGACATAGAATCTATTTTTGCTAAGCATTGGCATATTTTGGGCAGGGATAAATACCTGGGCGCGGTTTTACCAACTGCTCCCAGGTTTATCTATAGAAGAGCTCCCAATATTGGTGATAAGATCGTTAAGAAGATATTGGATCCGCCGATAAGAGTTACTATCTCTGGGGATTTAAAAGGATTTTTTTCATGTAGAAAATGTATTTGCTGCAGAACGGTTTTAAAGATTAATAGGGGCATAAGCTCAGTGACCAACGGGGTTGGTGAATCCTTCAAAATAGAGGAGTTTATGACCTGCAACACGACCTTTGTGGTATATCTGCTGTGGTGTCCATGTAGGCTCTATTATGTGGGACGCACGAAAAGGCAATTGAAGGTCCGTATTTCGGAGCACCTTGCTAATATACGGAAGGGGTACAAGTACCATAGTGTGTCTATGCACTTCAAAGAGTGCCATCAGCAGGATCCATCCCTTTTACAGTTCTGCGGCATTGATCAGGTTCACCATTCTTGGAGGGGCTCAAACCGGATCAGAGACTTGTCACAAAGGGAAACGAGGTGGATATTTTTGATGAGGAGCTTGACACCAACGGGCATGAATATCGAGCTGGATGTCAATAGCTTCATCAATAACTCCTGACACTATTTGTCATTGATGAGGTTGTCCGCTTCGTTTTCCTTTTGCTTGCTTTGAGGGCAGTATTGTGAATATGACCTGACTATAAGCAATTAGAATCTTAGCTAGGAAGATAGCTCTCGGACGCATCTTGGGGAATATTTGGATTTTTTTTTATTTTTTTCATTTGTATTCTTATATGTTTGATCTAAAAAGATTTTTTTTTTATTTTTTTTTTTTAGGATTGCATGTGCGTATTTGGAGGTACACCGTGACACCAACCATCATATTTTGGTGTCTTTTATAATGAATGTTGTTTGTCCATGTATCTCGTGTTGAAATGAGTAGATGGGTTTGAGAAAAGCAGTTTATACGAGAGTTATTACTTTGACTTTTATTTTTTTAATTAGTGTGTCTGTAGATTAGGAGAAGTTTTATAATGTTATGTGAACTCCTGGGCATTGGTCGCATAAGGATATGCTAGCAGGTTGTTCAATAATAAGGGAGACATTGAACATCCCCTCTAAAGTAGTGGGGGTAAATACACATTGTTTGTAATGCTTTGTGTGATCTCCTCCGCTGCCCGATTATTCTACTTTATGGTATTTCATAGTTGTCACTTGTCCATACAAACACTTAAAGACTCTGTGCACACACATTTTGTTTTATGTACACATTTTTGTATGAGGGATCAGCCTCACCATAGGTGCTTATTTCTGTTTGTGGAGTTGAGGTTGAGAGCATCGTTAGGGTGCTAAGGCATTGGCGTTGGCATTGACGTGAATGGCGTGTGCAAAGACATTGCTTTATTTGGGATGAATAGAGCAACTGTGCTACTAAGTAGGATTGGATGTGACCGCTGATCTCCCCGATTCGTCCACTGGGGATTCTGATTGGAGGAGGTTGCCGATGGGGAGGAGACTGTGTTCTTCTCGCCATGAGGCTTTGCAGTGATCGGCGCCTGCGCAATCTATTAGTGAATCCCGGGTGTAGTAAGATGTCGTGGGAGGAGTGGGCGGTCCGGGGGGAGCACGCTAGCGCAAGCGTGATGACGGCGGCGCCCAGTCACAGCCAATCAGCCGGCGAAGTGAACGGGCTTCCCCGGAAGTCCGCGCATGCGCGTGGACGAAATAAACCATCCATTACTGTGGTGATGAGGGAGATGAAGAGGAGGGCAATCGGAAGGTTGGGTGGGTGAGCCTCTCTGGATGTGTGCGGTGATCAGCCGATGATTCACTTTCCTGATCTGATTGAGAGCAGTGTGTGGGGGAATGATGAGTGTTTCTGTACACAGAGATAGGGAGGAGCTGGGGAGAAATTAACCATTAACCACCCACCGGAAGAGCCTAATAACCAATTGGATAGTATAGGGGGGAGGGATTACCTTTACTGGGAGGGACTGGTCGCTTGTGATTTTAAATAAAAGGGGGGTTGTGACAGCTGGATAGCCAAACCCATGAGGAAGTCTATTGGACGAAACATGTCGGGGGCGTGGCTATACGGCGACCAGCACACACAGTAAAAGGTTAGAGAGAAGGCGGAGGAAGGAGAACACACAAGTTGAAGGACTGGATATTACTATTTGGCGCTGCTTTCAAATTGGGTTGTCTGTTGTCAGGTACCGCACAGCTACCTTATATAGAGACGGTGCTTTTTGATATCAACTTAGCTTGCTTCCAGTGTGCTCACCAATGCCTATGAGTAAGGGATCTCCTGATTGATAAGTGGAATGTCTATCTGAAGTGCCTGCTTTTAATTTGATCCATGTGAGTGTGATTTTATCGATTGTTTTATTGAGATTAAAAATAGCTTTGCAATTTTGCACTATGGGAAGTCTCTTTTGTCTCCTTGAGGTAACTCTAAGATATTAATTCATTACCCTCTGCTGCGAAGTCTGTCACAAGAGTTGGCTGGAGAAACAGTTATCATCTGTATAAGCGATTTTTGCCCGACACGAGAGTGCTGGGCAATACTGTTGGTGAGTGTTCCAAACAAGGGGGGCCACGAACACCAAGGGTGCGGTGGAGGCTTTTCGTTTTATGGACACTTTGCTATAGAACTTTCACTGGAAAAGGAGTTTTTGAACTAATGCTACCATCACTTTTATTATTTTTAATTAGACAATAATTGTGTCTGATTGAATATAGAATTTTTGAAAAAAAATTTTTGGGACTGCACATCGGTATTAGAGCACTATTTGCAGCAGAAAATATTTTGTTTAATTTTATTTATTTGCTCTATTTATGTTCTGTCACATATTCACTTTATCACTTATATGCGATTTTTGATTGCTATTTAATCACAATTTACTCTAATGTTTACTGTACTGTATTTATGCACATGCGTTTATAATTTTCACGTAGTTTAGTTTTGGACATTGTAGTACACTGTTATTTAGCAGTGTTTTTTGTGTAGCGCCACAAGGTGATTTTTGTATTGTTAGTGGTTCTTTTTTTCACCTTCTGAGAGATATAATACATATATTTATTATATTATATCTATATCAACTTGCTTGCTGTATTTAGGTGCTGTTACTAAGCTAGAGGCCTCTATCCTCTCCCTGGCTGTTCAGTAATTCTGGACTGGCTGGGAATACTGTTCCCAGACAGTCCTGTTTGCAAATCCTGCTCCGTTTGGCACCATTGATTTAAACTTTTCACCTAGTCTGTCTTCTGGCATCGCACCCAGCTCCCATGGCATGTCTCATCCAGAAATTCACTGTGTTACAATCACTGTACAATAATATATTTGGATTGTAAAACAGTATTTTTGCCATGAGGTGCCATGTTTAAGTTCAAGTAACCAGTATGAGAGAGTGAGAGCGATAACACCAAATTTAACACACCTGCAAACCTGAGACCTTACGAGTCGCATGACACTGTGTAGTATAAATGGGCAATTTATCATTTTCACTTAGGGGTGTAATCATTATTATTATGTTATTTTGAGGGGACAGCAAATTTACACTGTTATACAAGCTGTACACTCAATACTTTACATTGCAGCAAAGTGTCATTTCTTCAGTGTTGTCACATGAAAAGAGATATATATATATATATATATATATATATATATATATAATATATACACATACATACATCTTCCTGCCCAAGCCAATTTTCAGCTTTCAGCACTGTCATTTGAATGACAATTGTGCAGTTATACTACAATGTACCCAAACAAATTTTTTATCATTTAGGTCCCACAAATAGAGCTTTCATTTGGTGGTATTTGCTCACCTCTTCGGTGTGTATTTTTTTTTGTCTCAACGAGTAAAGAAATACACAAAATTGTGAAAAAAACACTGATAGGTGCTAGTCAGTGCCCATTTGTGGCGGCTGTTATACTGCAGGGCATCATATGACGCCCAGTCAGGATAACTGAACCACCGCCCGGCTGTCATTATATTATAGGCTTTGCAGGGAAGTGGTTAATAATATCTAAATATAAATGATCTTTCAAATGAGAGTTAAATTTTTAATTTTAATTTTTTTTATTAGAGAAATATGCTGTTACAACAATTATTTGCTAGATATCCTGACCCGGAGGATGATCCATTTCCTGTGAATCCGACCTTACAAAACAGTGTTGATTCCTCCGCTGTAGAATCGGAAAATCAAGAAACGAAAAAATAGGGAACATTCCATGGTGCATATGTGAACGGTGTATACCCATACCAACCCAAGTGGAGTCACACTGCTGCTGAGAGATTGATGAGGTTGCTCTTTGTATCCTGGAGGGACTCACTTGTATTACTCAAGCCCATACCTTCAAGTCACAAATAGTATATCCGGAACATGTCAGGATCACACATCTCAGTCATCACTTGGAAGGTTTCCCGCAAGTGGATGCTAATAATAATTGGTATGTGAGATACTACAATTACCTTATAAAAAAATTTTACAATTTAAAAAAAAAAACATGTTGATAATTTTATTTTATTTTTTTACTTTTTTTTATAGAAGATTGCGGAAAATGGCATATAGAACATTCATTGCCTGGATATATGGCATCTTAGGGAAGGGAAACAGAAAGGTGATGCCTTCTTGTGCCGTAAACGCTGTGCGAGAAGTGTTTCCCAATCCGAATACTATGTTGGCTTTCTGTACTGTAACGACTTCGATGCTGGTGAATGGCTTTTTTTGTTATCTTTACATTATTATTATTTTCTCCAGTCATCTTCCAGGACGGCACACCTGAGAGATGACTGGTCCACCTGACAGGAAACACAATCAACAACAAATTTAAAAGTCCCCACCCTTTCCTCAGACCTTCAGTTCTTGATTGTGTTTCCCACAGGATGGCAGCGAAACCAAGTTTCTTTCTAAAACTTTTTCTTATGGGGTCTGGGACCCCGTGTTTTCCGTAAGGTTTTTTTTTTTTTTCCTGGGACTTAAACAGACAGGGTCTGTGGTGCTCCCTTGTATACCCCCAGGAGAAATCTTGGGGGGGGTATTCCTCACTCAAGGTCTCCTTAGGGAGCCTTGTAAGAGCCTCGTGGGACAGGGGAGTTGTCCCAGTAGCGCTATTCCCCTGTTGTCTCGTTTTTCTCTTACCTGCACATTTGTAGGAGTGGAGAGTTGCTTTCCCTATGCGGAACGCGAGTGGCGTGCGTTCCAACGCCACAGCGCATGTCCGGAAGTTCAAGGGCGTCACTTCCGGGTATCGAGTTCCGGAAGTGGGACGGCTGGACGCACCGGCGTGCGTTCCAGCCTCAGTGCGCAGGACCGGAAGAGGCCGTTCGTCATTTCCCGGACGACGGACCTCCTTAAAGATGGCGCCGATCGGCGCGTCTTTCAAACAGAACGGGTGTGCTGTGATACACCCAGTCTCCTCGCCCGACAAGACGCTTTCCCGGAGGCAGCACTTGAAAAAAGACAACAAGGGGACGCTCGAGACCTGATCCAGCGATCCTGCAGGGCAGCAAATCGCCATGGAAGAGGAGGGTCCGTCTGAGCAGACAGTCGTTGAGGTCGCCACTGGGGGTGAGTGATCCAACTTTATTTAGGGGCAGGTTTCTCTGGGGAAGAGCTCCTGTGCCCCTTTTAGGACTTATGTAGCTAAATTGTCTATTTTTTGACTATTCCCAGGGACCGAAAGCTCTGCCCAGGGGTCAGCTGCTAGGTCTAAGGGAAAGGCTACTTCAAAGTCCAGGCGTTGTGGTTACTGTAACTCTAAGTTAGCACAAGACCACTCCAAACCTTTCTGCGATCGATGTATCATCAAGCTCGCAGGCAAGGAGACCGCTCAGGTCGTGAAAGAATGTAGGGCCTTACAAGCAGAAATGTTGGCTACCCTTCAGTCTTTTCAGTCCACCCTAGTGAAGGGTTTGGAGGAAGTACCGTCAGAGAGAGAGTCTCCTCAGTTACAGGAAAACTTTTCCACATCTTATGCGGAAAGTTCCCAGGGCCAAGTCTCCCTATTGTCTGAGGTGGAGGAAGGCCAGGTCCCAGATTGTAGTTCTGGAGAGGAAGATTCAGACCAAGATAGCCAGGGGGAGGCTAAGCTTGGGGGATTTTTGTTCTCGAGTGAGGACATGGAAGGTTTATTAAAAGCCATTTACACCTCAGAAGATATTCAGGTTCCCTCTGCTCAAGTCTCAGCACAGGATAGAGTATATAGAGGTTTAGGAAGGTTACAGTCCAGAACCTTTCCCATCCACCAGTCTCTGAAGGAGATAATCCTCAGAGAATGGAAGGAACCTGAACGCAAGCTTCTCAAACTGAAAGCTTGGAAAAGGAGGTGTCCCTTTAAAGATGAGGAGGAGGAAAAAATTTTTAAAGCTCCTCGCTTGGATGCAGCCTTAGCGCAGGTATCTAAGAGGTCCGATTTATCCTTTGAAGATTCTGGAAATATCCAGGATCAGATGGATAGAAAGTCGGAAACTTTACTCAAAAGAGCCTGGGAGGCGAATGCGGCGGCAATGGCGCCTGCCCTAGCTTCCGCCTGTGTAGCCAGAAATGCTGACACCTGGCTTGGCAAATTAATGGATCATGTTTCCCGCAGTAGGGAGGCGAAAGAGATCGTAGACTCGCTGGAGGTAATCAGTCGAGCGGTAGCATATGTGGCAGATGCAGCAGTGGAGACTGTTAGGACCACAGCTAAAGCAGCAGCACTTTTGAACTCTGCCAGGAGGGCTCTGTGGGTCAAGACCTGGGATGGGGATTTTACTTCCAAGTCTCGCCTATGCGGCATCCCCTTTGAAGGTTCCTAGCTGTTTGGTTCAGGCCTAGATCAGGTTTTGTCCCGATCTACGGAGAAGGGCAAGAAATTTCCTGTAAGGCCCAAGAAGGAAAGGGGTAAGAAATTTTTTTCGAGGCCCCTATTCAAAGACCCATCATAAGGGGAAAGCTGAACAAAGGAGGAAGTGGAACTTGGGAAAAGGAAAAGAAAAAAGTGGAATTCTTTTCTCCAGCTCTGGAGCCTCTCAGAAAGAAGGCAAATGACGCCACCGTAAAGGTAGGCGCAAGACTCAGCGATTTCCTTCCCCAGTGGGAAAGGATTACACAGAGTCCATACATTTTAAACCTTTTAGAAGTGGGGTACAGACTGGAATTTCAGACTCATCCCCCACAGGAATTTCTGGTTACTTTTCCTCCCAGGGACCCAACCAAGGCAGAAGGGTTACTGAAAAATCTAAAGGAGCTAGCAGAGCAAGGGGTTATTACTCCAGTACCAACCAATCAGCTTACCCAGGGTTTTTACTCACACGTATTTGTGGTTCCAAAACCCTCAGGAAAATTTCGGTTGATAATAAATTTGAAGAGACTCAACCGTTACCTGCTTCACAAAAAGTTCAGGATGGAGAGTATTTACTCAGTAAGAAAACATCTGCAGAGAGGAGTCTTTATGGTCACCCTGGACCTAAAAGACGCTTATCTACACGTACCCATTGCTCCCGAACACCAGAAGTACCTACGCTTCGCAGTTTGCATACAGCAGAGGATACAACACTGGCAGTTCAGGGCTCTTCCCTTTGGGCTGGCGGCAAGTCCAAGGATATTCACGAAGGTGTTAGCCGAAGTAGTAGCATACCTACACCTGCAGGGGATAGGGTTAATACCCTATCTGGACGACTTGCTGATCTACAGTGTGGATCAGAGGCAAGCAGTAATAGACAGAGACATCGTGTTAGAAACTCTGGAGACCTTGGGCTGGATGGTCAGTCGGGAGAAGTCCTCGCTGACTCCATCTCAGTCCAAACTATACCTAGGCTACCTGTTAGACTCGCAGGCACAGAAGGTATTCTTACCAACAGAAAAGGTAACGAAGGTCCAGAATGCGGTTGTCACCCTTCTCGAAAGAGGAGAAGCGTCTCTGAGATGTATAATGAGACTGCTGGGTCTCATGACGGCCTGCATTCCGGCAGTAACCTGGGCACAACTCCATTCTCGGGAGCTTCAGGCTTTTCTGCTTGCCTCATGGGGAGGAAAAAGAGGAACATTAGAGAACAGAGTACCCATCACAGAGGAGGTATCTCGTTCTCTGCGGTGGTGGCTCGACCCACAGAATTTGTTGAATGGTCGCCCCTGGTCTCAGGTAAACCCTTTGGTCTTAACCACGGACGCCAGCGCTTGGGGTTGGGGGGCTCATCTGGGAGACCGATATACCCAAGGGTCCTGGAACCACAGCCAAGCCAGGGAGTCTTCCAATTTCAGGGAGCTTCTGGCAGTAGGCAAAGCCCTAGACTATTTCCGAGAGGAACTGCAGGACAAGGAGGTTCAGGTCCTCTCGGACAACCTGGTTACGGTGGCATACTTAAACCACCAAGGGGGGACAAGGTCGGACAAACTAAGACGGTTAGCACAACAGATCCTTGTGAAAGCAGAAAAGAGGGTCCTTTCACTGTCAGCGATTCATATAAGGGGCTCACTCAATCTGCAAGCAGATTTTCTAAGCAGACAGCCCATCCTTCAAGGGGAATGGGGATTGAGCAAAGAAATCTTCTCCCTGGTGTGCAGACATTTTGGCAAGCCAGAAATAGATTTGTTCGCTTCCCGGGGGAATGCGAAGGTTCTCAGGTTTTTCTCCCTTTACAAGGATCAAGAAGCAGAAGGGATAGACGCTCTTATACAAGTGTGGGATTTCAGGCTGGCTTATGCCTTTCCCCCATTGGTGCTCCTTCCCAGAGTCCTACAGAAATTAGCCTACTCAAGGTCAGACCTGATACTGATAGCACCCTGGTGGCCCAAGAGAGTTTGGTTTCCCACCATTCAGTCTCGCGATAGCTCCCCCACTGCGTCTGCCGGTGCAACGAGACCTACTCAGTCAGGGTCCAATCTTTCACCCCGACCCGGGTCGTCTCTCTCTGACAGCATGGCTATTGAAAGGGAAATACTCCGAGACAGGGGCTGTTCGGAAAAAGTGATAGATACTCTTCTCCTCAGTAGGAAAGGCGTCACCAGAAAAATTTATGCAAAGGTCTGGAAAGTCTTCTCCCACTGGTTACAGTCTAAGGAGGGGGCTCTCCAGATGATACCTACCATCCTAGACTTTCTTCAGGAGGGGGTGGACCAGGGTTTGGCAGTTAGCACCCTAAAAGTCCAGGTGGCAGCCCTGTCCGTGTTTTTTGATAGGAAGCTAGGACAGGAGCCGCTAATAAAAAGATTTTTGTCAGCCAGGGAAAGGGTAGTTCCAGTTAGGTCGGTCAGTTGCCCTCCATGGGATCTGTCCCTGGTATTAGATGCCCTAACAAGGGGGCCTTTTGAGCCGGTGGCTCAAATTTCGGTTAGACTTTTGTCGTTTAAGTTGGCCTTCCTCCTGGCTATCACTACGGCCAGGAGGGTGAGTGATATACAGGCTCTGTCAATTAAAGAGCCGTTTTTGCGCATCCTAGAGGATAGGGTAATCCTCACTCAGGATCCTCTTTATTTGCCAAAGGTAGCTTCATTATTTCACAGAACACAGGAGATTATTCTCCCGTCCTTTTGCCAGAATCCTAAGAATAAGGAAGAGGAAAGATTTCATTTCTTAGATGTCAGGCGTTGTCTCCTAGTCTATTTAGAAAGGGTGAAAGACTTTAGGAGATCCAGTCATTTATTGGTCACTTTTTCAGGGAAGAAAAAGGGTCTTCAAGCATCTAAGTCTACGATAGCTAGATGGGTTAGACAAGCCATATCCATCGCTTATAGACAGGCAGGTAAACCAGTACCAACCCGCCTTAAGGCGCATTCAGCCAGATCCCTAGCGACCTCCTGGGCAGAGAGGGCAGGCGCCTCAATCGACCAGATCTGCAAAGCAGCAACATGGACGAGCCATAGAACATTTCTGAGGCACTACAGAGTGGAGCTGTTGTCCCCTCAGGATTTGGCATTTGGCAGGAAGGTCCTACAAGCGGTTGTCCCGCCCTAAAGGTAGGCCTGAACTTCTTGCTTATCCTCTCAGGTGTGCCGTCCTGGAAGATGACTGGAGAAAATGACCAGTTACACTTACCGGTAACGTCTTTTCTAGGAAATCTTCCAGGACGGCAGGCCTACTCCCTACCCTTGTTTTATTGATGTGGTATATTAATTCTTCACAGAATGTTCCCTCTGACACTGGTGTGGGATTTTCTTTACCATAACTGAAGGTCTGAGGAAAGGGTGGGGACTTTTAAATTTGTTGTTGATTGTGTTTCCTGTCAGGTGGACCAGTCATCTCTCAGGTGTGCCGTCCTGGAAGATTTCCTAGAAAAGACGTTACCGGTAAGTGTAACTGGTCATTTTTTGCTAATTTTTTTTTTTTTTTTTATGTTTGTCTGTCTATTACAGCTAAAACAAAAATTTGAATAAAGTATTTTTTTTTTTTTATGTATGCAATCATGTTTTTTTTTTTTTTTTTTATATATTTATATTCACAGAATAAAACACACTTGTTACATATTTAAAATGAATTAAAATATCTCAAATTAAATTAATATATGTTTATGTTAAGTAGAATACAACCAAATCACACAGCAAACAAACATTATAGATAATATATTTTTAAACCAATAAAAATTGTATAATATATAACAAAACCAGGAATAGAAAATGACACTAAAGCATAATAAAAAAATTAAATTAAATAATTATTGTATCTTTTTTTTTTTTATTATTCTTACAAATATTAAATTATTTAGACAGTTCAGGAAAACGTGTTCTATGTTTTTCTTAATGATTCACTAGTTTCAGGCCTTTCCTCTGTAGCAATTTTTGCAGGCATGTCCACATTTTTTGGTTTGGGGAATGGCCTATATTTGGCCCCCCTTGCCTTATGGGACCTTGGTGTCGGCTAATAAAAAAATATATATATATGTAGGTCAAAAAGGGGCTTATTCTAATAGGTTAACAAGGTCACCTGACAAGGTAGCTGCTAGAAGGTGGGAAGGTTAAAGGTGATTGGGCTAAGGGGTCAGATGACCTTTGGAATTTTCCAGAAGGTGATTGGGGGGCTATTTATAGGACCCCCCTGACTGGAATTTTGCCAGTCATCTGAGAGGAGTCAACAGAAGAGCTTCAGTGAAGGAAGACTTAAAATTGCAGGCTCTGAGGTGATACCTTTTCAACATGAAAACGCTAGTAAGGCAGCTATTGGACAGAGCAGAAGCAGAGGGAGGAGAGGAATGGCTGTGGAGCTGTTTAGCTTTACCTATGGGTCAAGCGGAGTCTGAGGCGGGTGGAGAATACAATGGAGGAGCGAAGGACATGGAGTGTGTCAGCGGCGGCTCTCTGCACAGCCATGCTCGGGGCTTTGAATAATGTCATTCCGGCGGAAGTAGTAGCGGAGGTGAGAGCAATGGAGGCAGAGCTCGGGAGGAAGAAAATGTCGGAGGATTGGAAAAAGGCAGCGCCAGCAGCGGAGGAGCTTCAGTCCTGTTACGCCCACTCCCATGGCAAGCAGAAGAGGGAGGTTGGTGTCGGAGGCGAGGGGAAGATGGGCTGATTCAGAGTCAGCAAAGAGAGGATGAGGTGGGCGGAGACTATGTCTTGCTTCACAAAGCAGAGGAGCATCGCCGAGGGGACAACACAGAGATATATTTCCCTTGAGGCTGCAAACTAATGAGGAGATAGCAGCTCAGGGGTCTAGAGGAGTTAAGTGGCAGACAGAGCTGGCAGGGCAATTCATGTGCGGTGCGAGTCTCCCATGCATAATCAACAATTACAGCTAAATGATTTGCCTGATACTTTCTGCATTATCATCTTCTTTAGAGCAGTTAATACATACTTTGCATAAGGATAATGAAATGCAGGTAGATAATGCAGGGGGAAGTGGTGACATTACAGCAGAGGTTTGATCAGAAGTTATGAATGAAAATAATGCTATTAACCGGTTCCCGACCAGCGCACGACGATGTACGTCGACAGAATGGCACGGGCAGGCATATTGGCGTACAGGTACGTCCAATATACAATGCCGCCCTGCCATCGGGAGCGCGCCGCCGGCCGGACCCGCGGACTCGATCGCCGCGGGCATCCCCGCGATCGTCTCACGGGACGGCTGAATGGAGGAAATGCAGTGTAAACAGCATTTCTCCATTCTGCCTAGCAACTAGTGATGCTGATCTCTGCTCCATGTGATTGGAGCAGAGATCAGTGTTCACTAAATGAAAGCCCAACCCCCCCACAGTTAGTAACACACCCCTAGGAACACTTAACCCCTACACTGCCACCCACTGGTTAACCCCTTCACTGCTAGTGTCATTTACACAGGAATCACTGCATTTATATAGCAGTGATTACTGTATAAATGACAATGGTCCCAAAAATGTGTCAAAAACGTCCGATGGGTCCCCCACAATGTCGCAATCACAATAAAAATTGCTGATCGCCGCCATTACTAGTAAAAAAAAATAATAAAAAATTATTAATAAAAATGCTATAAAACTATCCCTATTTTGTAAACGCTATAACTTTTGCGCAAACCAATCAATAATCGCTTATTGCGATTTTTTTTTACCAAAAATATGTAGAAGAATACGTATTGGCCTAAACTGAGGGAAAAAAATGTTTTTTTATATATTTTTGGGGGATATTTATTATAACAAAAAGTAAAAAATAATGCGTTTTTTTCAAAATTGTCGCTCTATTTTTGTTTATAGCGCAAAAAATAAAAACCGCAGGGGTGATCAAATACCACCAAAAGAAAGCTCTATTTGTGGGAAAAAAAGGACGTCAATTTTGTTTGGGAGCCACGTCGCACGACCGCGCAATTGTCAGTTAAAGTGACACAGGGCCGAATCGCAAAAAGTGGTCTGGTCTTTGACCAGCAAAATATTCCGGTCTGTAAGTGGTTAAACAAGTTTTTATTCCACAGGTAGAATCTCCTCACGGTAAGCAGGTAAAAGAAAATTGGGGTAAGGAATGTATGCCATGTGTTCTTTCCCCTTTGGGGAGAGAGATTACATTGATTTAGTGACAATTCTACCTTTAAGGGAAATTTCTCACAGATATGACAAGAAGGATGAGGAGGATAAACGCAAGCCAGTGTTGAAATCTTTTATAGCTGGCTGCAAGCGTTTTGCATTTATTCGAGCATATTATGTGAGAAATATCCAGAGAAGAGTCCAGCTCTATCTCAACATGTAGATATATTAGAAGCATATAGGAGTTTCAGCGAGTTTTCCTGGTTATATTATGATGAAAGTTTCAGACAGAAATGATCAGTTCAGCCATCACTTCAATGGGGTTCAAAAGATGTTGGTCTTTGGCTGAATTTATTTGTACATCAAAAGCAAGCTTTTCAACCTTGCCAGAATCCTAGTAATGCTAATATGAATTCAGAAACAGCTTACAGAAAAGGCCTGTGCTTTGTATTTAATGACAGCCATTGCAAATGGCTGAATTCATGCAAATACAAACATGAGAGTGCATTTTGTTCCGGTGCAGAAATGTTTTCGGAAACTTCAGGCCAATCAAAGAGAAAAATTTTCAAAGAGCAGTAACCCTCCAGCTCCCCTGGCTCAGAATTTACCCAAACCAACAGAAGGCTTCATTGCTAAGTAAAGGTTTCTCAGAAGGTTTTAATTTGCCCCCTTTTGAAGGTTTAGGCTGTAGGCTTTAGGCTGTCAGCGTTTTTCATAATATGGTTAAAGAAAAATAATCCAAAGAAGTGAGGACCAGTAGGATGGAAGGTCCTTTTGAATCGCCTCCATTTTTAAATTTCAGGTTATCACCTGTAGGGGTGGTTCAGAAAAAGGAACCAAACAAATTCTGCCTAATACACCACCTATAATTTCCTTTTGGTAATTCATTAAATGATCAGATAGACCCTAATTTAGCAGCAGTGTCTTTTGCATTATTTGATTCAGCTTTGCAAAAATTACACATGTTGGGAAGAAGCGCTTTGATGGCTAAGGCAGACATAAAATCTGCTTTTAGGCTTTTCCCTTTTAACCCAAATTGTTTTAGCTCTCTTGGAATGTTTTGAAAATAATTATTATTTTGATAAGTGCCTGCCAATGGGCTGTTCATTGTCATGTACTTATTTTGAAACATTTTCTTCTTTTATAGAATGGGCCGTAAATGTCGTCGCTTACTCCAATCTTCCTGGGATGTTCCTGGGATGTCGGCTTCCTCTTCCTCCCGCTGGGTTCCTCCCCTTGACCCCGTTATGCCAGGTCCGTCTTTCGGGGATTTCCGCGCTGATCCGGTGTATTCTCCGATTTCGGAAGACGGCGCATGCGCAGTGGATCCTTCAGCAAAACAGAAGAGAATGAGAAAATTACCGCGAAGATTTGAATCTACAGAGGTGCAACTTTCAAAACACAGAGGTACTGCTTCTACTCATTTAACCTCTTGAGATCCGCGCTATAGTAAAAAGACGTCTACAGCGCGGATCTCAATTTCCGGGACTACGTCTATTGACGTTGTCCCCTTTAAGAGTTCCCCGCGCGCTCCCGGGAGCGCGCATCGGGGAAAATCTGTGTTGGCCGTGTCCGCTGGACACAGCCAATCACAGATCGCTGTAAACGGCCAATCACAGCGGCCGTTTACAGCGCGATCGCCTCCTCCAATGGGTGATGATCTCAAATGTAAACAAATGAGATCATCACCCATTGCCGAACGTGTCTCCTCACACAGCGATAGCGTGTGAGGAGACCGAAGGTGTTAGTGAGTTTTGAACATATAAAAAGTGACAGTAAACCTATAAAAACCCCACCTGTGCCCAGATCTACCCTGCCAGTGCCCAGATCTACCCTGCCAGTGCCCAGATCTACCCTGCCAGTGCCTGCCAGTGCCCACCTGTGGCCACCTGTGCACCGCCAGTGCTCCATCTGTGCACCGCCAGTGCCCGCCAGTGCCAGCCAGTGCCAATCGGTGCCCATCTGTACCAATCGGTGCCCATCTGTGCCTCAGCAGTGCCCATCTGTGCCGCCTAAGCAGTGCCCATCTGTGCCGCCTCAGCAGTGCCCATCTGTGCCGCCTAAGCAGTGCCCATCTGTGCCCATCTGCTGCCTTATCAGTGCACATCCGTGCAATAAATCAGTGCCCATCTGCCGACTCAGCAGTGCCCATCTGTGCCGACTCAGCAGTGCCCATCTCTGCCGCCTCAGCAGTGCCCATCTGCCGCCTCAGCAGTGCCCATCTGCCGCCTCAGCAGTGCACATCCGTGCAATAAATCAGTGCACATCCGTGCAATAAATCAGTGCACATCTGTGCCGACCCATCAGTGCCCATCTGCCGCCTCAGCAGTGCCCATCTGTGCCGCCTCAGCAGTGCCCATCTGTGCCGCCTCAGCAGTGCCCATCTGTGCCGCCTCAGCAGTGCACATCCGTGCAACAAATCTGCACATCTGTGCAATAAATCAGTGCACATCTGTGCCGACCCATCAGTGTCCATTTGTGCCACCTCAAAAGCGCCCATCTGTGCCACCTCAAAAACGCCCATCTGTGCCACCTCATCAGTGCCCATCAGTGCTACAATGGCTAAACGCGTCTTTTCCGCTGAGGAGGCGTACCAAATTATTTCCGCGGCCGACGAGAGCAACGGGGAGCTCTTCTCTTCCGATTCCTTTTCGGATTCGTATTCTGAAGACGTAACTTATGAGCCAGTCCTCAGCAGTGAAACACTGACTGATGAATCCGAGGAGGAAGATATCCGGCCCATCAAGCGAAGGCGTTCTAGTGAGGCAATGCCGTCCACCAGCACCGCAGTGCCGTCCACCAGCACCGCAATGCCGTCCACCAGCACCGCAGTGCCCCAGCAAGAAAGGCCAAGTACCAGTGGGGTGTCATCTCAGCCCCAAAGGGTTAGGAGCCATGCTGGCCTTCCCTATGCCCTTCAGAACCCCTTGTGGCTTCCTCCTAATTCAGGAGAGGCCAATGTTCCCCCTTTCACCGCCCAGCCAGGAGTCCAGGTGGACACGGAGAATTTTAGCCCCATCGATTTTTTTCATTTAATTTTTACGGAGGACATGTTGGCATCAATTGTGGCCCAGTGCAACCTGTATGCACAACAATTTATTTTTCAAAATCCGACCTCCTATTATGCCCGTCCCTACGAATGGAGAGACCTAACGGTGGAGGAGTTCAAGCTTTTTTTAGGCCTCACATTTAATATGGGACTCAACAAAAAAAACCAATTACGTACCTACTGGTCAACCCACCCCCTCCACCACTCACCGCTCTTCTCCGCAGTAATGCCCAGAACCAGGTATCAGATGATCCTGAGGTTCTTACATTTCAGTGACAATTCCCAATGCCTTCCACGAAATGATCCAAATTATGACCGCCTTTACAAAATTCGACCAATACTAAATTATTTTTCTGAAATATTCCCCAAATTGTTTACCCCGGACCAACACATATGTGTGGATGAGTCCCTTATTACATTTAGTGGCAGGCCTAGGATGAAGCAATTTATGCCCAGCAAAAGGGCCCGCTATGGGGTGAAGATCTACAAATTATGTGACCGAGCCACAGGGTACACATATTCCTTCAAGGTGTACGAAGGGAAGGACACCCAGCTACAGCCCCCTAATTGTCCGGATTATTTGGGATCCAGCGGAAAAATTGTTTGGGACCTCATATACCCCCTACTGGATAAAGGCTACCACCTCTATGTAGACAACTTCTACACATCTCTGCCCCTGTTCCACAACCTTCACCGGAAGAAGACGCCAGCATGTGGCACTGTAAAAAGGAATCGGAAGGGCTTTCCTCAAAGTCTGGTGAACAAGAAGCTGCGGAAAGGAGAAACCGCAAGTCTAAGAAACAAGGAGGTTCTGGCAGTGAAGTGGAGGGACAGAAGAGATGTGTACATGTTATCTTCTATCCACAACGATACCTTCGTAGAAATCCCCAGACGGAATGGCCCTGTAAAGAAACCCAAATGTATTTCAGAGTATAATTTGTTCATGGGAGGAGTCGACTTCAACGACCAAATGATGGAACCATATCTGGTCTCAAGACGGACATATCATTGGTACAATTCATATGTCATTTACTGCAACGCCACCCAAAACCCCAAACGTTTCTTTGGCTACCAGGAGGAAGTTTTCACAGCCCTTATTTTCCCAAACGGCCCACCAGAAAATATCAGATCAGACGTTGTTAGTCGACTCTCCGAGCGCCACTTTCCGGATAAAATTCCCCCCACACCAGCAGGCAAAAGACGCCAAAAAAGATGTAAGGTGTGTACCAAAGCAGGAGTCAGAAGAGACACATGTTATTATTGTGCACAATGTCCTTCCCAACCAGGCCTCTGTATAGGCGACTGTTTTCGGCGTTACCATACTTCAATAAATTTTTAGTGAAGTATGGTAAACCTAATCCTCAGTTCCTGCCTTCATACACCTTCACACCCATTATGCCACTGCCTGCTCTGTAACGGACCCTGGCTTGTTATTTGACCACTCTTATGCCTGCCGATTCTGTACATACCGCTGCCTGATCTGGAACTGACCCTGGACTGTTATTCGACCACGCTTCTGCCTAACGATTCTGTACATACCTCTGCCTCATCTGGAACTGACCCTGGACTGTTATTCGACCATGCTTCTGTCTAACGATTCTGTATATATCTCTGCCTGATCTGGAACTGACCTTGGACTGTTTGACCACGATATTTGCCTGCCTCTTGGACTGATCTTGTATTCTGCAACTGGACTAGTGGGATTCAGCACGGGGTCTCACATATGTGAGGGGCTCCAGTATAGTTTTTCTGGAAGAAGAAAACAATTTTCTTTGTTTTCTTATTCCTAGATTAGGGTCTGGAGACTCGGAGGCTTCAAAGAGATTTGGGAGGGAGAAGCCTCTACCCCTATCCCCATTCTGTCCTGAACGAGGCTCTACTTTTGTCTGCTGCCTGTAGGACTTACTGCCATCATGCCGCACTGACCACACCACAAGGACCTGCCTACTACCAGGACCAATATTTTTGGCACTGCTGACATCTCTGCACTAACCCTGGACTGTAATATGGACAGTATCCCTGCCTGCTGCCTGAAAAACTGTGTTCGCTGTTGCTGACCAAGTCCCTGCCTGCTGCCTGGACCAGTGATATCCTCCTGTGGACAACTGCGCTTCTAAAACCACAGGTAATCTTTTCTTTACCCTTTGCTCAGCATAATGTATTTGGGGGTGTAATTCTTGGTATGTGCAGGCTATGTGTCCCTGGAACGCCGACGGTGTTTCTTGCATGTTGCGCCTCTGTATTTGGTCAGGCTGTGTAAAAGTCTCACACATGTGGTATCGTTATACTCAGGAGGAGTAGTAGAACGTATTTTGGGGTGTTATTTTTGCTATGTAAATGCTATGCGTTGGAAATATCTTATAAACGGACAACTTTGTGTAAAAAAAAATGCGTTTTCATTTTTTTCCACATTTTCCGAAAACTTCTGGAAAAAAATGAACCATTGAAAAGACTCATTATGCCTCATAGATTATACGTTGGGGTGTTAGCTTTCCAAAATGGGGTCATTTTCTGGACGTTTCCATTGCCCTGGTGTTCCAGGGCCTTCAAAACTGTAATAGGTGGTTGAGAAATGAAATGTGTAATTTATGCTCCTAGAATGCCTGAAGGTGCTACTTCAAAATTAGGCCTCTGTATGTGGTCAGGCTGTGTAAAAGTCTCACACACTTGGTATCGTTATACTCAGGAGGAGTAGTAGAACGTATTTTGGGGTGTTATTTTTGCTATGTAAATGCTATGCGTTGGAAATATCTTATAAACCGACAACTTTGTGTAAAAAAAAATGCGTTTTCATTTTTTTCCACATTTTCCGAAAACTTCTGGAAAAAAATGAACCATTGAAAAGACTCATTATGCCTCATAGATTATACGTTGGGGTGTTAGCTTTCCAAAATGGGGTCATTTTCTGGACGTTTCCATTGCCCTGGTGTTCCAGGGCCTTCAAAACTGTAATAGGTGATTGAGAAATGAAATGTGTAATTTATGCTCTTAGAATGCCTGAAGGTGCTACTTCAAAATTAGGCCTCTGTATGTGGTCAGGCTGTGTAAAAGTCTCACACATTTGGTATCGTTATATTCAGGAGGAGTAGTAGAACGTATTTTGGGGTGTTATTTTTGCTATGTAAATGCTATGCGTTGGAAATATCTTATAAACGGACAACTTTGTGTAAAAAAAAAAATGCGTTTTCATTTTTTTTCCACATTTTCCGAAAACTTCTGGAAAAAAATGAACCATTGAAAAGACTCATTATGCCTCATAGATTATACGTTGGGGTGTTAGCTTTCCAAAATGGGGTCATTTTCTGGACGTTTCCATTGCCCTGGTGTTCCAGGGCCTTCAAAACTGTAATAGGTGATTGAGAAATGAAATGTGTAATTTATGCTCTTAGAATGCCTGAAGGTGCTACTTCAAAATTAGGCCTCTGTATGTGGTCAGGCTGTGTAAAAGTCTCACACATGTGGTATCGTTATACTCAGGAGGAGTAGCAGAATGTATTTTGGGGTGTTATTTGTGGTATGCACATTCCGTGTGGGAGAAATAAGCTATTACAATGAAAATTTTGTGAAAATAAATAAATAAATAAATAAATCGTAATTTTGCAAAGAATTATGGGAAAAAAATGACAACTTAAAATAACTAACCATGCCTCTTACTAAATACATTGGAATGTCTACTTTCCAAAAAGGGGTCATTTGGGGGGCATTTGTACTTTCCTGGCTTGTTAGGGTCTCAAGAATGGAGATAGGCCTTAGTACATCAGATGTGATCTTTTTTTGCAAATCTTTATGATTTGCACCATAGCTTGTAGACTCTATAAATTTCACACAGATCATATAATATGCAAAAATGTGGGTTATTTTTACCAAAGATGTGTAGTAGTATAAATTGTGGCCAAAATTTATGAAGAAAAATTGCTAATTTGCTAAATTTTGTCACAGAAACGAAGAAAAATTCATTTTTTTTCAAAATTTTCGGTCTTTTTTCATTTATAGCGCAGAAAATAAAAAACCGAGAGGTGATCAAATACCACCAAAAGAAAGCTCTATTGGTATGAAGAAAAGGACAAAAAAATAATTTGGTTACAGTGTTGCATGACTGAGTAATTGTCATTCAAAATGTGAGAGCACTGAAAGCTGAAAATTGGTCTGGGACTGAGGGGGGTTTAAGTGCCCAGTAAGCAAGTGGTTAAAGAAGAAATAAAAAAAAAAAGCATTTAAATTCTGTATACAAAAGGAATGTGCATTAGAAACAGGAATGTATGGGCTTGATATTAATACTACTGCAGCCACTGCTATTTGTTCTGCTAGCCCAGACTGTGTTGCTATGGTTACTGTTAATACTCAAGCTCCTGCAGCTGCTGACCAGGCTCTACCTTTGAATGTTATTCAACAGAGCAATGTTCCTACTGTTCAGGATACTTCAAATGTACCTGGAGATGAGTCTTTAGATGCCTCTGTCCTGCGTAACTTTGTTTTGAATATGTCTGCCTTATTGACTAGAATTTTGCTGCACCTTCTTCTGATGCTCAGTCAGGTTTAGCGTCAGTATGGAAAGATAATTTGAATACAATTAATGATTCTACTGTTCTACGTAATGTTGCTTTGTCTTCTGAATTATCTGTTCCTCCTTCTTCTGTTCCTGTATCTACTATTCCTGAACCATATAATATATGAAAGAAGTGCTTTCTTGTGAATTATCACCATTGGGTTTTCACTTGCCTATTGCTATTAAACATAAAATATGGAAAGGTATTACATTGACTTGTTGGCCCTATTGCCTTCCTTTAAAGAAAATAGATATGATAAAAAAGAAAATGACAAATTGGACAATGAGAGGCGACGGTCTTGTCCTCGCAATTTTAATAATTGGTTGCAGGCATTTTGTATCTACGCTAGTGTTATGGGTGAAAGACATTCTGAATTATGCAGCGGTATGTTCCAACATGTGGAAATTATTTTGGAGGCATATAAAAATTTTACAGGTTTGTCGTGGTTCTTTTATGATGAGGTTTTTAGACAAAAACGTTCTGTTCACAAATCTTTAAAGTGGGGAATGAAAGACGTCGGCCTTTGGTTGCTCATTGTGCTGGTTCGCACCCGGCTATGCGTTGTTTCAAGAGACAAGTACATAATGCTCCATCTACAATAAAGGATACATTTCTTAAAAGCGGTAACACCAGTGATGTTGGAAAAAAATTTGACGTGGCTGCTTCAGTTCGTAGGAAGGCGGACATTTTAATTGATGGTTTTGGTCTAGGTTTCATTTTATCTACTTTTCATGGTGTGGGTTGTACCGTTTTTGAGAATTTGGCTTCTGTTTCATCACATGCTGAGATTGTTAGAAAAAAGATTCGTAAGGAAATTGATGCTGGGAGGGTTGCTGGCCCATTTGCTGCTCCGCCATTTGCTAACTTTCGCATATCCCCATTGGGTGTTATTCCTAAAAAAGGAGGTTGGTACCTTTAGGATTATTCATCATTCATCATTTATCTTACCCTGAAGGTTTTTCCTTAAATGATGAAACTGACCCGGACTTATGTTCGGTTTCTAAAGCCCCGTACACACTAGAGGACTTATGTCCGACAGACATCCGAAGGAGTTCTGCCGGAGTTCTGCCGGAGTTCCGACAGAGTTCTGACGGACTTTTCGACTGAGCGGACTTGGCCACACACAATCACACCAAACTCCGACGGATTCGAACGTGATGACATACGACTGGACTCGAATAAGGAAGTTCATAGCCAGTAGCCAATAGCTGCCCTAGCGTCGGTTTTAGTCCGTCGGAATAGCATACACACGAGCAAATTTTTCGGAGGAACTGGGTCCGGCGGAGTTCCGTCGGAAAAATTTGAAGCATGTTCCATTTTCTAAAGTCCGTCAGACTTTTGCGAATCAAAAGTCCGTTGCAGCCCACACACGATCGAATAGTCTGACGGAATCATTCCGTCAGACTTTGGATGTTGAAAAGTCCGCTCGTGTGTACGGGGCTTTACTTTTCATTTGAAGATGCATTGGTAAAAATCAGGGGAGTTAGTCCTTCGGCTTTATTGGCTAAAGCTGATGTACAATCAACCTTTCGGCTTTTGCTTATTCGTCCTTCTGCTTTTAATTCTCTGGGTTTTGTTTTTGATAATCAGTTCTTTTTTGATAAGTATTTGCCGATGGGCTGTTCCATATCTTGTTTTTATTTCAAACTTTTTTCTTCCTTTTTAGAATGGGTGGTTTGTCGCAGGTCTAGTTCTACTGATTGTATACATTACTTGGATGATTTTTTGTTCATATGAAAGGCGGATAGTTTTGATTGTTTACGTCTTTTTAATGAATTTCAATTTATTTGTGATTTATTTGGTGTACCTTTAGCTAAAGAAAAATCTGTTCTTCCGTGTACATGTTTAGAATTTTGTTCCTAGCACCGCCCCTGTGTGATGATTCGTGCTGCAGTGTACATGTGTTTGTGATGCGCCAACAGCCAATGAAACAGACCATGAGGCACTATGGCGGACATGGCTTCTGAGAAAAATCCCAAAAAACAGTATGCAAAGGAGGAAAAGTGCAGCGACAGGGGTTACATTTAGACAAGAAGAAAAACTATGAGAGGCCTAATACCAGGAAGGATATAATTCTTGAAAAGGTGATTGAACTCCCCCAAAAAAAACATGGCATTGATCGTTCTAAGAACCAATTTAAGGAAGCGCTGGTCAGACTTAACATTTCGAGAACATGACCAATTTCATCAAATTCATATTACCATCCAGAAAAGTAAGGAAGCATTTTTATACATTAAATATCATTATGAGACCGTCTTTTTGGCATTTGCCAAATGTTAATATTTTATGTATGTACAAATTATGTATTTTTCTGTAGTACATTTATAAAACTTTTTTACATTATTTTTGACAGAAAGGAAAATGAAGTTATCAAGGAAAAAAAAAAAAACCTTAGAGCACATAGCCAGCATCATGTGTACAATCCACAGAGCATGCCAACCAACAACTCCTCCGGGTACTACACTAGTTAATAATGGTTGCAAATAAAAGTACTGTGTAATGTTTGTTTTTTTTAATTTACAGTTGATTTGCCTAATGTATTCTTTTTATAATCTGGACAGGTCCTAGCAAAAAGAGCAAACTGGATATGGACACAGACGTGGTAATTTGCCTATGAAGCCTGGGGCCCTCTATTGCCATTGACACAGAACACATTGCAGAGGAAGGCAGTGGTCACATGACCTTTGAGGAATCGTCTAATCTTGATCTCCCCGAACAAGGTATGTCTATTATAATCCATAATAGATATAGAATTATGTTCTAATAACTTGCAACATTAAAAAAAAAAAAAATCAATCATTATGGGTATTGCTGATTACATGACTTGTAAAGCTATTTCATTCTCTTCATGGATTTTTTAGAATTATGATATTTCAGAATTATAATATCAGTTAATAAATCTTTTACAATATAGATTGCATGTAAAGTATAGGAATAATAATTGATGACATGTTGAATATTAAAGCTTATGTTGTTGTCTTTTCAGACGAGATATCATTCCTTCAAGATAATCAGCAATTTAAAGATGTACATACTTGATAGTGATGGCACAGTGTACACCAAAAATCCTGAAGATCTCTTGGAAAGCTCGTCAAGTTCACGTAACATTCAGTGCCCGTTCACACTACCGCGACTTGGGACGCCACTTGTCAGACCGCAAGTCGCCCCAAGTCGCTTGACATTAGAAATTACATTAAAGTGAATGAGAGCCGTCTTAATGAGCGCTACTCAAGTCGGAACGACTTCCCAAAACGTTCCTGTACTACTTCAAGGCGACTTATAGGCAACTTGTACCCATAGATTTCAATACAAGTCGCCTACAAGTCGGATCATCGTCTATAAGCAAGCGACTTAACGGGAAGAAGAACACAATTATGGCAGCCCTCCCCCTTCCCACACACAGATCACTTCCTGGCTAACCTTATCTCTAGGGAAGTGTGAAGTGAAGTGTGGGTAGGTGTGAAGTAGGTGAAGTGAAGAATTGAGATAAAAAGCCTGTTGTGTGTGTGCATCATGTCATCCCGAGGCCGCAGAGAAGTGCATCACAGGGAGCCAGTGGATAATGAGTCTCTAATAAGACTTGTGAGGCAGCGACCCTGCATATACAATAAGCAAGATCCCAACTACAAGGATCAATCCAAGAGGGATAGCGCTTGGCTGGAAATATGCCGACTAACCATTGAAGATTGGGAAACAATGCTGCCGACCGATCGTAGTGCAAATGTAAGTTTAACATTTTTATAAAATTTATGCTGTTATTTATTATGCATGTGTTCTGCACTGACATAGCTGAATAGGCATAATGATAATTGTAGTTGTAGATAGAGTTGAGCGGACACCGGGATGTTCGGGGTTGACGAGTTGCCACGTCACTTGCCACGTCACCTGCCACGTCACTTGCCACTAGTTGTGGATTGTCCACTTGCAATTGCAATTGTTTAAAATATTTATCTAATGGCTTTTCATCATTTGCCATCATTACCAAACACCAAAACCGAACCCGAACATACAGTCAATTGTTCAGGTTCGGTTTCGGGACCCAAAACCAAAAAAATTAGTTAGGAACCCTAACTTTACAGTTCAGGTTCACTTAACACTAGTTCTAGAACAACTGGAGGACCAGAATATGGTGAACCTTTGTGTATTCTTTCACTGATGTTAACTGCTAGTGTTAATAAATGTAAATAATGAATGATCAATATCCTTAATAATAGTGATTGCTTTTATTATCACAGTTTAGAATTTTTTTTACCAAAATATCATTTTTATTACATGAAGGAAAGATTACATAGCATGAAAACATTATAACCTTAACAACATCAGGCTTTATAGAACTTTAAAGAAAAAGAAACATTAGCAACTTCTAGATGTAAAGCAGTGAGCAATGCAGTTAGGAAATGGCACCCAATTGCCATTCTAATTCACCGGCCGGTGAAATAAAGTATGATGCAAACTTTTCACGAACAGTGGCACCATCGCAGGATCCCCTTGCAGCAGTGATGTGTGCACTTTCCAAGTCATGCATAAGGGAATCCTCAAAACGGTACCCGTCACGTACCCGGACAAAATTGTGCAGCACGCAAGCTGCTTTGACAGCAGTAATTGCAATTTCAATGTTTAATGCAATAGGCGTATGTAAAAAACGCCATTTATTGGCAAGAATTCCAAATGTGCACTCAACCACCCTTCTTGCCCTTGTCAGCCGGTAATTGAAGACTTTCTTAGGAGTTGTCAGATTTCTATTGGAGTAAGGCCTCATTAGGTGTTGCGACAATGCAAAAGCCTCATCTCCGACAAACACATAGGGTATTGGGGATTCAGTCGTGCCAGGAAGAGGACAGTTCTCGGGAATATCTAGCCGATTAGATCGTAGCCTTTCACCAAAGGAGGAATTTGCAAAAATACACGAATCGCAGCTACTTCCGTAGGATCCTATATCGATATAGGTGAAGCAGTAGTTTGCATCGGCAACAGCAAGAAGTACAAATGAACAACATTTTTTGTAATTGTAGAACATACTTCCACTACCAAAAGGCTTAACGACACGCACATGCTTCCCATCTATAGCTCCAATGCCATTTGGGAAATTGCACCGACGCCAAAATATTTGTGCTATATCACGCCAATTATCTTGTGTAGGCCGCTTCATAACCATGCTGTTAAGCACATCCCATAAGACTTGGCAGGTGTCTTCGATAATGTAGCTGATTGTTGATCTGCCCAACATGAACTCATAATGTGGACTAACTAGGGAATGACCGGTTGCCAGGTATCTGAAAGACAAAATACATAAACCATTATGTTCCTATTTATGTTTTGCAGTATCCATATTACAAATCCGGTGGAAGGGTTTGCGCGACTGTTATACTCGCTACATTTGCAAAACGAATTAGGCCAGGAGTGGGTCTGGAGGCAAACGAATTGTACCCTATGTGCATGCAGCTGAACTTGAGTTTCTGCAGCCTTTCCTGGATCTGAGAGAGTAAGATAACATCTTTCATATTTGTAAAGTGATACTATACAATTCTACTAAGAAGGGGGTGCCTAACTGTACTTTTATATGTTCATTGCAGAACACAATCCAGTTGGGAAGTTGCTGATGAAGGGCAGGATGCACCACAGGAGGCAGCATCACAAGAAGTGGGAGGCTCGCTGTCCTTGGATCATCCTTTGCTGCTGGAAGAACAGCAAGATGAAGAACAAGACCGCAACCAGGGAGAGGCTTCCAATATTCAGCAGCCGGCTGAGCCTATCCGACTCCAAAGTCAAAGACGGAGTAGACCACCAAGGGGAAGTAACACCCAAAACATTGAGAGATTTGCCAAACTGGTCGATTGGATGAATCAAAAATTGGACAAACTACATTCCGAAGACCATGGGTTTGGACTCATGGTCGCCAAAATGCTTCAAAGAGTTCAGCAGGAGCGAAAAAATTAAGTTAAGAAGGCAGTGATGGATCTCATGGAAGCTAGCATTAGGAATGATCCAATTCCATCCTCTTCCATGTTGGGACCACCACCACCATCCGGACCCTACTATAACTACTCAACCCCTCCACCACCCAGAACCCACCCCTACTATCCCCCTCGCTTCCGTCCCTACTCCGATGAGTATGGAAATGCCCTGAATCCTGCCCATCCACCTATACCCTATCCGTCTCCATCTCTAATGCCATCAGCAACTACCACAACACTGAACCAACCATACAGTGCTCATTTATCTAATGTTCCACCAACACCATCCCCAAGGCCTTTCACCAGCTCTATAACATCACCATATGAGCCAGTTTACCACAATTTGTAAGATTTAAAAATAAAAAAATAAAATAATTCTGTTATATATTGTTATATCCTGTTAAAAATAATTAAATTTTTTTTTTCAAAAAATAATGGATGTTGGTGTGCTAAATTTTGCAATATTTCTTCTATGATATGTATATTTGGAAGAATCTTACGTACCTAGGTGGATGCAACATCGCAGCAATGATAGATCTGTCCACTGCTGTTTCTTCACACAGAACTGAGTCAACATACATCGTCTATGTCTCTGTTCTCTCCTCTCCCCAAGATGAGAGGTGCTGTCTCTCAGCTGCTCTGCTCCCCCACGCTCAATGTGGAGGGGTGGATAGCAGCTTGCTAAGAGGCTGCCACTGTCATCAGTCCAGCCAGCTGCTGGCAAATGAAGGATGATGCGTTGTCTCAACTAATCTTCGTGACATCTGCACAAAGTGGACTTCTGCTCACTCTGCACTGAAAAGGGGGCATAGGAGTGCAAAATAATTGCACTCATGTGACCCGTAGGAGAAGCCAAGACAAATGAGCTCAGGCTAGATTGTTGCAAATATAATAATAGTAATGTGCATCAAAAATATAGATAGTGTACCTTAGCGTAATAATCAATCTTTCAGTAGGTGAGATGCTCCTCCTATATGAGGTGTTCTGTCGCTCCAGATGGTTGTAAACTAGACGAAGCAATTCATCAAAACTGTAAAATGAATAAAAAATGTAATTTGCTATATTCTACATAAGAAATATCTGACATTTGTAGCTACACTATTACCTGTAATACCATATGCAAATATGATGCCTCTAATTGAAGGGTTTCTGTCGGGGTGATGCATGCAAGCTTGCCGATCACCCCACACTAAACAGTTGATGTTTAGCATAGGTAGATGACAAACAATTCTGCTAAATAGCAATCTTCGCCATTTTATTCTCTAGGTTAAATGCTACAAAATATATCTAAAAATAAATAAATAAAATGGGACAAAATAGTCTAGTTGATATGTGTAGCTCCACATATAGCATATGTACTTGCCTTGCAATTGACATCCTGGTATAGTTGTGAAACTTGTCCTCAAAAACACGCAAATTTTCATAGATGGCCCAAAATTGGCCTCTGTTGTCTCTATTTGCAATAATTGGATGGATCCAGTAGCGGCGTCTTCTTCTCATCCTCATCCTTCGCTTCCTCTCTTCCTCCTCTTCCATTAATACTGCCACACCAGCAGTTACTACAGCTGTCATCAAATAAGGCAATGACAACATTGTGGTGACAGGACACAGACACACAACAGGGAAGCAGGAAGAGAACAGGAACAACAATGATGTCACAAGAGCCGAGTAGCGCTGATTGGCCACAGGCAAAGTCGCCTATGCTTGAGGCGACTTGTTATCGCGTTATTAACATGACTTCGGCGCGACTTACAAGTCGCGCAAGACGTGTCGCGGTAGTGTGAACGGGCCCTCAATCAATTCATTTAGTAATTTATACTATGTAAAAACCTATAGGTAAAAATTTAGCTATGTAGCTTCAAGTGTAGTTCCACCGAAAGGCGTAATTTTCGCTTATCTGCTCCCCCCTACTTTCCCTCCCCGGGAGACCTGGCCACGCCATAGTACATGAGCTGCTCAGTCCTCCTCCTCCTCCTCCTCCTCCCCTTCTGCTGAACCAGTGAGAGCTCAGCATGCTCCACGCATGTGCAGTAGGGACCTGGCCATGAAGCCAAAAGGCTGCACTGCCAGGTCTCCTTTATAGGCAATAGCAGTGGAAGAACCAGACAGCTCAATTACACTGGTGGGTGTGTCCTTTACTGGGTGTGTCTGTTAGCAATTCTATATAGGTTATATAAAGGCCTGTAGTTGTGCTGGTTGTTTGCCTGGATCTTTTGCAGTGTGTAAATTGTGGGCCAAATAGAGCGTTATGTTATTTTTGGGGGAGGGGCATAAGGCCTGACCTTCACTAAAGCTGTGGTTTTATGTTTGCATTAAGGCCCTCAAATGTGTGTTTAATTTGTGCATTATGACCATGTGTTTGTGTGCCTAGGCAGACTTTTATCTTTTTCTAGTTACTTTGAACTCTCATGTTAGATTTACAACTGTTAATGTTAATCTAGTTTTATGCTTAGATGAAAACGAAGCTTCATGCTAATTTAAAACATAAGTATGTGTTGATTTTGTTTGTGTGCTGCATTTCAGTTTGTAGTAATTGTATCTGTTTTTGCTTATAATTTTGCACTTTTTTAGGGGTTTGGGGGGGGGGATCAGTTCTGATCCTCAAATGTTATTGTTAGCTTGATTGGTATCCCTGCCTTTGTGTGTGTGTGTCTTTTTTTTTAAGGTCCTACTCTTGTAGATTGTAAGCTCTTTTGAGCAGGGACCTTCTAACTATATTGTCAAATGCTATAGCATTTCCATGTGTGTGTTTTTTTTGTAAGTATATTAATGTAACAGATGTTTAGTGCTGTGTAAACTGTTAAGTTACTGTGCGCTATATAAAACCTGTTAATTATAATGTTTAAATAAAAAGTTGATTCCTTTTTATATTTTTTTTATTTTTTTCCCCCTTGTTTTTGCTTTGTTTTACTTTTGCAGACTAAATTTTTTATAAGTGCAAACTATTTCTTTTGGGGGGAGGAGTTGGCTGCCCCTTACATTTCACGGCTCTATTTAGTATTTAGTAGACTAGGCAAGCCATGAAATCTGCCAAATTTGATTTTTTGCTAAGAGTCTCCCCCCCCCCCCCCCCCCAAAATGCAGTGAGCGCTAATTCGCATTCTTGTGGCGCTTTTATTTTTGTGGAAATGTATTTTTGTTTTAGAGAGAATTCCCTTTTGGCAGATTGTGGCTTGCCTAGTCTACAAAAGACTTGTTAGAGCTGGGAAATTCAGCTTTGGGGCAGGGCAGTTTTTGGGGTGTGGGGGGTGTGGGCTGCCCCTCCATGAAAAAATTGCCCTGCTACAAATATGAATTTTATCAATCATGTTGTAAACTAGGCAAGCCACAACATATGGCAAATGTGAATTTTATTGCAAACAGAGTCCAAAAAAAAAGCCCCCAGGAAATGTACTGCTGCTCAGTCTCTAATATGGCCAGGTCACTCCCTTCAAGAGAAGAGCAACTGCTGATCTGTAAGTGTGGGTGGTGTCTTGTGCTCCGGGTTGGGGGATGTGCTAGTTAGCTTTGTTTATTGCCGGGGGGGGAGGAGAGAGAGAGACACTTGTGTGTAGTAATTCTTTGCTCACATTCACTTCCTGGACATGCACACACATCACTGCCTCTTTCTCTGTACATTAGGCTTCCTGCCTTTGTACATGTTCCTGTAAATACACTATCTGCTATGTATATATGGTCTAAGCTTGCTTTTAAATGAGCAGTGATTGAAAACAGTTGTCGCAGAGCGCATACAAATATGCACCCTTCTGGTAGCTGGGCAATAGACAGAGTGAATGCATATAATACTGGCAGCAGCAGCCTCGCCTCTCAGAATAACAAACCTCCTAAACTGCCAGTACCAAGGGGTGAAGGACGTTTAAAGTGAAAAGTTTAATTTTATATTCAAAAGGGGGGGGGGGGCCTTTGGTTGTAAAGTGTTGCATTTGTCCCAAGTCTCAAACCTGCTGCAGCAATAATTAAATGTAAACACCAATTAATGACATTTGAATCATTTTCCATGGCTGCAAGCCATTTCTGGCAATATAATCACAAAACAAGTAGACCACATGGCTCTTACCCCCTCCCCCACCACCTCAATGCATACCAGGCCCATTGGAGCTTGTATGGGTTTTAAAGGGGTACCCCAGGATCAAATGTAGCATAAATAAATGGCATGGGGGCCCCATATAAAATCCCTACCAGATCCTGATCTCAGTGCTCAGCCTAGCAGGCCATGGAATAGAGTGTGCCCCCCTGATCAGGCCACATGTCATCAGCATGTGGGGGTGTTTTTTGTGGTGTGGATGCTGCTCTGCACCCCCAAGGCACATTGTCCCCATGTTGATGGGGACAATGGCCACTTCCCCAGAACCACAAACAGTGGTTGTGAGGTTTACCGACATCTGGAGACCTCTAATAACAAGGGGGCCCTCAGATCACCCCCCCCCCCCCCCCCCAAGTCAGTGATTAATAGGGTACATTGTGGCCTCAATAACTGGCCACATCTAAAAAAACACCAAACATACATGTAGCGGGACCACCTTCGGGGCTGCTGAATGTTGTGGCCCACCTGTCACCCTGGCATTCACCTCTAATGCCGCGTACACACGATCGAATTGTCCGGCGGACTTTCTACCGAACGGACTTGGCCACACACGAACACACAAAGTCCGGTGTTCGCTTGCGCGATGACGTACAGCACGTACGACAGGACTAGAAAAAGGAAGTCCAAGACCCAGCAAAGCACCCTTTGGGCTCCTTCTGCTGATTTTGCGTTAGTAGAAGTTTGGTTAGAGAAGATTCGCGCTTTTCAGACTTCAGCTTAATTCGTTCGTTTTCTGCGGCGCAGTCTGCCTGTGAGGTTTGTATCTGTTCTTCGGTGCGCGTGGATCAGTTAGTACGTGTTCTTAGGCCAGTGTTTCTCAAATCCAGTCCTCAGGCCCCCCCAACAGGTCATGTTTTCAGGATTTCCCTCAGATGAAACGGCTGTGGTAATTGCTAAGGCAGTGAAACTGATTAAATCACCTGTGAAAAATAATGGAAAACCTGAAAACGTGACCTGTTGGGGGGGCCTGAGGACTGGATTTGAGAAACACTGTCTTAGGCGCTTCTGGTCCGCTCGTTTCTGTTTTTCAGATCGTTCTTCATAGGTCTGCCTGTTCTTCGGTTCGTTCAGTTGAGCTTGTTTGTCCAGCCGACCGTTTCAAAGCCATGGAGAGTGGACGTACTCGTTCGCGCTATATGGGGGCGAGAATTTAATCAGATAGGTAATTGGATACAGTACATATTCAAACATAATTTATACCATCATAACAATGTAAAATTCATAACATAGTAGACAATGTAACACATAATACAATACGTATCAAGAATATACCCAAAGATAGGCACAAATATAAAAGTAAAAACAATACAGATTCGAGAAAGATTCTTAATGACTCAGCCGAAATAAAACCCATAGTATATACATGGATACCATGATCTATCACCAAATGTATAGGCTCGACGCGTTTCGTGGAGTAATATCCAGGAGCAACCAGTATGGGAATGCCTGTAATGGAATATAATGTATATAATTAATTATAAAATGTATATGGGAAAGAGAGGGAACACCAAAAGATGGTCCTAACACTCTTACCTATGGGTATCTAGTAACGGTATAAAATAACGTATATTAGTATACGTATAATGGAGGACATTGCGACCAATTCTCACATATGCCTTTACTCCGTGAGATCCGTGAGAATAATCCTGATGATTTCAGGAATTATCTCAGGATGACGGACCCCGTTTTTCACCGTCTGCTGGCTTTGCTGACTCCTTATATCACCAGGCAGGATACCTGCATGCGGCAAGCCATCACTCCGGAGCAGAGGCTCATCGCCACGTTGCGCTACTTGGCGACAGGGAGAAGCCTTCAGGACCTCAAGTTCTCTACAGGCATCTCCCCCCAGGCTTTGGGGATCATTATTCTCGAGACCTGTTCTGCCATTATTCGGGTCCTGCAGAAGGAGTATATGAAGGTAAGTTTTATCCTTAAATATTGTATGTTTGTATTAATTTCATCATGACTTTTAACCACCTCCCGCCCGCCCTATAGCCGAATGACGGCCGTAGAGCGGGCGCTTTCGTCCCTGGACGTCCTTGTGTTTACTTCCACAATGCGCGCCGCCGCGGGCGCGCATCACGGAAGTTTTGTGCTCGCCGTGTCTCCCGGAGACAGGCAAACACAGATCGCCGTGAACGGCCAATCAAAGCGGCCGTTCACAGCGCGATCGCAGCTGCCAATGGGAGATGATCTCAAATGTAAACATATGAGATCATCTCCCATTGCCGTGTCTCTCCCTCCTCACACAGAGACAGCGTGTGAGGAGAGAGAGGATCTGTGAGTGAGATTTTTTTAGTGTGAATAAAATCTGTCAGCCCCAGTGCCGCCAGTGCCATCTGTCAGCCCCAGTGCCACCTGCCAGCGCCATCTGTCAGCCCCAGTGCCATCTGCCAGTGCCGCCAGTGCCACCTGCCAGTGCCATCTGCCAGTGCCGCCAGTCAGCCCCAGTGCCACCTTCCAGTGCCATCTGCCAGCCCCATTTGCCAGAGCAATTAGCCAGCGCCATCTGCCAGTGCCAGCCCCAGTGCCATCTGCCAGCGACATCTGCCAGCCCCATCTGCCATTTGTCAGTGCCACGTGTTGTCAGTGTCACGTGTTGGTGCCACCTGCCACGTCAGTGTCACCTGTGATCAGTGCTGTCAGTGTCACCTGCCACATCAGCGTCACCTGTCAGTGTCATCTGCCAGATCAGCGTAACCTGTCAGTGCCATTTGTGATCAATAAAAACGTCACAAAGATTATATTCAGCTGAGGAGGCATATGATATTCTTGCAGCCGACGAAAGCAACGGGGAGGTTTCCGCTTCGGATTCCTCCTCATATTCAGATTGTGAGTCTGACGTGGACTACGAGCCTGTCCTCAGCAGCGGTACAATGTACAACAGCCTCAGAGGAGGAAGATGATAGTCCGCCCGTCAGACGAAGGCGTACTGGTGAGGAGGCGGTACCATCCACCAGCACCACAGAGCCATCCACTGGCAACCCAGTGCCATCCACCGGCACCACAGTACCTCGGCAAAGGCCATGTACCAGTGGGGTGTCAACTCGGCCCCAAAGGGTTAGGTCCCATGCCAGCCTTCCCTATTCCCTCCAGAACCCCTTGTGGCTTCCTCCTAACTCAGGAGAAGCTAACGTTCCCCCTTTCACTGCCAACCCAGGAGTCCAGGTGGACACACACAATTTTTCCCTGATGGACTTTTTCCACTTAATTTTTACAGAGGACATGCTTGAATCCATTGTGGTCCAGTACAACCTATATGCCCAACAATTTATTGAAAGCAACCCAACGTCCTCTTATGCCCGTCCCTATGAGTGGAGAGCCCTAACAGTGGAGGAGTTTAAAAAAATTTTGGGCCTCACATTTTGTATGGGACTAAACAATAAAAATGAAATACGTGCATATTGGTCATGCCGCCCCATCTATCACATGCCCATCTTTTGCTCAATAATGCCCCGGACCAGATATCTCATGATAATGAGATTCCTACACTTTAACGACAATACCCAGTGCCTTCCCTGGAATGACCCAAATTTTGATAAACTTTACAAAATTCGGCCGCTAATAAATAATTTTTCTGAGATCTTCCCCCAGTTGTTTACCCCAGACCAACACCTATGTGTGGATAAGTCCCTGATCAAATTTTCTGGCAGGCTGTGCCTAAAGCAATTTATTCCCTCCAAAAGGGCCCGCTATGGGGTGAAGATGTATAAATTGTGTGATCGAGCCACAGGGTATACATATTCCTTCATGGTATACGAAGGGAAGGACACCCAGCTACATCCCCCTAATTGCCCCGAATACATCGGATCGAGTGGGAAAGTTGTTTGGGAACTCATATACCCACTCCTGGAGAAAGGCTACCATCTTTATGTGGATAATTTTTATACAAGTTTACCCCTGTTCCGCAACCTCCATAGAAAGCAAACTCCAGCATGTGGCACCATAAGGACGAACCGGAAGGGCTTTCCTCAAAGCCTCGTCAACAAAAGGTTAAGAAAAGGCGAAGCGGCGAGTTTACGGAACGAGGAAATTTTGGCTGTGAAGTGGAGGGACAGAAGGGATGTGTACATGCTTTCTTCGATCCACAACAACACTTTTGTTGAGATCACCAGGAGGGATGGCCCAATACAAAAACCCACTTGTATCCATGAGTACAACATGTTCATGGGGGGTGTTGACTTGAACAACCAGATGCTCGAACCCTACCTTGCCACGAGAAGAACATACAAGTGGTATAAAAAAATTTCAATTTATTTCTTTAATTTGGCCATATACAACACGTATGTAATCTATCGTAAATCCACAGAAAGACCCATACCCTTCCTTGGCTACCAGGAGGAAATCGTCACTGCCCTTCTATACCCCAACGGCCCACCACAAAACATTCAATCCGATGTAATTAGCAGACTCTCTGAACGCCACTTTCCTGATAAAATCCCTCCCAGACCAACAGGCCGAAGACATCAGAAAAAATGTCGGGTGTGCAGCAAATGAGGATTGAGAAGAGACACCACTTATCATTGTGCCCAATGCCCTTCCCAACCATTCCTCTGCATAGGTGGTTGTTTCCGCCTTTACCATACTTCAGTGAATTATTATTGAAGTATGGTAACCATAACCCTCACTTCCTGCCATTTACCTTCACACCCCTTATGCCTCTGCTTGCTCTGTAACTGACCCTGGCTTGTTATTCGACTACGCTTCTGCCTACTGATTCTGTTTATGCCTCTGCCTGATCTGGAACTGACCCTGGACTGTTATTCGACCACGCTTCTGCCTACTGATTCTGTTTATGCCTTTGCCTGATCTGGAACTGACCCTGGACTGTTTGACCATGCCTTTTGCCTGCCTCTTGGACTGATCTTGTACCCTCTCAGTGGACTAGTGGGATTCATAACAGGGGTCTCACATATGTGAGGGGCTCCAGAATAGTTTTTTTGGATGAAGAAGACAATTTCCTTTGTTTTCTCATTCCTAGATTAGGGTCTGGAGACTCGGAGGCTTCAAAGAGATTTGGGTGGGAGAAGCCTCTACCCCTATCCCCATTCTGTCCTGAACAAGGCCCTACTTCTGCCTGCTGCCTGTAGGACCTATACCATCATGCCTCTGCCTGTTGCATGAACTGACCACACCACATGGATGGATCATGTTCCTGCCTACTACCAGGACCAATAGTTTGGCAATGCTGACAATCTCTGCCTGCACTGACCTTGGACTGTATATGGACAGTATCCCTGCCTGCTGCCTATATTGACTATGGACAGTATACCTGCCTGTTGACTGGAAAATTGTGTTCACTTTTGCTGACCAAGTCCCTGCCTGCTGCCTGGACCAGTGCTATCATCCTGTGGACAACTGCGCTGCTAAAACCACAGGTAATCTTTTGTTTACTCTTTTCTCAGCAGAATGCATTTTGGGGTGTAATTCTTGGTATGTGCATGCTATGTGTCCCTGGAACACCTGATGGTGTTCCTTGCATGTTGGGCCTCTGTATGTGGCCAGGCTGTGTAAAAGTCTCACACATTTGGTATTGCCATACTCAGGAGGAGTAGCAGAACATATTTTGGGGTGTCATTTTTGCTATGTACATGCTATGTGTTGGAAATATCTTATAAATGGACAACTTTGCGTAAAAAAAAATGAGTTTTCATTTTTTTTCCACATTTTCCCAAAACTTCTGGAAAAAAAATGAACCATTCAAACGACTCATTATGCCTCATAGATTATACGTTGGGGTGTTAGCTTTCCAAAATGGGGTCACTTTGTGGGCATTTCCCATGTCCTGGTGCTCCAGGGCCTTCAAAAGTGTAATAGGTGGTTGAAAAATGAAATGTGTAATTTATGCTCCTAGAACTCCTGATGGTGCTATTTCAATATTGGGCCTCTGTATGTGGCCAGGCTGTGTAAAAGTCTCACACATTTGGTATCGTAATACTCAGAAGGAGTAGCAGAACGTATTTTGGGGTGTCATTTGTGGTATACACATGTCATGTGAGAGAAATAACCTATTACATTGAAAATTTTGTGAGAAAAAAATAAAATAAAAAATCTTCATTTTGCAAAGAATTGTGGGAAAAAGATGACAACATCAAAAACCTCACCATGCATCTTAGTAAATACCTTGGAATGTCTACTTTCAAAAAAGGGGTCATTTGGGGGGTATTTGTACTTTCCTGGCTTGTTCTGGTCGCAAGAAATGAGATAGGCCACCAGTACATCAGGTGTGATCAATTTTTTATGATTCGCACCACAGCTTATGGAGTCTCTAACTTTCACAAAGACCAAATAATATCCACTAATTTGGGTTATTTTTACCAAAGATATGTAGCAGGATAAATTGTGGCCAAAATTTATGAAAAAAAATTTATAATTTGCAAAATTTTATCACAGAAACAAAGAAATATGCGTTTTTTTTCAAAATTTTCGGTCTTTTTTCATTTATAGCGCAAAAAATAAAAACCCCAGAGGTGATAAAATACCACCAAAAGAAAGCTCTATTTGTGGGAAAAAAAGGACGCAAAATTCATTTGGGTACAGTGTTGCATGACTGAGTAATTGTCATTCAAAGTGTGAGAGCACCAAAAGCTGAAAATTAGTCTGGGCAGGAAGGGTGTTTAAGTGCCCAGTAAGCAAGTGGTTAATATCCATGACAGGAATATATGCTGTGAATGTCCCCTTTATATCCATACATGCATTTTTTTTTTCCTTTTTCCTTTTGTGTCCCACGTGCATATTTGCCTTCACTAACATCCCCAGCATGCAATCCTCACCCACAGCAGAGACCTTTTTTTCAAATTCATATTGTCAGCTCCATTGTACTGTTTTACCACCCCCACCGTTTTGGAATTGTTTTCAGGTATCATATACTCATTAATTAGGCCCCCAGCCTTTTGGAATTGTTTTCAGGTATCATATACTCATTAATTAGGCCCCCACCCTTTTGGAATTGTTTTCAGGTATCATATACTCATTAATTAGGCCCCCACCCCACACTCACCCACATAAATTATGCTCCCTGGGCCATCAGAGGGGTGAGTAATCTGCAAACTGGGCATTATCTTTTTTTTTTTTTTTAAAGACAACTTTTCCAATATGTATGTTTTACTGCTGTTCCAAAATGTTTTATGGTTTAATTTGGTATGAATTGTTTTTATTTAATGACTAATTTTTTCTTTTCTGTGTTTGACTCCCCAGTTTCCTTCCACGCCACAGGAATGGCAGACTGTGGCTTCCCAGTTCGCTGCCTGTTGGGACTTTCCCAACTGTGGAGGGGCGATCAACGGGAAACATGTGCGGATTGTGCCCCCACCCCATTCGGGGTCCTACTACTGGAATTATAAGGGGTTCCATAGTGTCGTGTTAATGGCGGTGGTGTCGGCACAATATGACTTTCTCTATGTGGATGTGGGGAAGAACGGCCGGATGTCAGACGGAGGAGTGTTTAAGCAGACCGAGTTCTGCCACCGTCTCATCACTGGTGGCCTGGACTTGCCACCAGATGCTGATAACGTGGAGGGTCTACCTTTTGTCTTTATCGCTGATGAAGCGTTCGGTCTGGGTGACCATTTGATGAAGCCGTTCCCCCAAAGGACCCTCACCCCGGAGCGGAGGGTTTTTAATTACCAGCTGGCCAGAGCAAGAATGGTTGTGGAGAATGCCTTTGGTATTATGGCCAGCCGGTTCCGTCTGTTTTTGTTATCAATAAACTTGGCAGAGTACAAATTGAACTATGTCATTCTCTGCTGCTGCATTTTACATAACTTTTTACGAAGACATTCAGGAACCCATTACCTGCAGCCAATTGGGCCTGAGGCCGGACAAATTCCTGAACTCACAGGGCTGGATCCTGCCCATCCTGGCTCAGCCCCCCAAACAGCACGTGAGGTGCGTGACCAATATGTCACCTATTTTAATGGTAGGGGAGCCATTCCAATGCCTGCTGAGCAATAAAGATTTCCTTTTGTTCAAATATATATTGTCTATTCAAATTTTGAAGTTTCGTTCTTGTTTGCTTTTCTTTGTGGCTGTCTCCTAATTCATGGATATGCAATTAGCGGACCTCCAGCTGTTGCAAAACTACAAGTCCATCATGCCCCTGGGTCTCATGCTTGTGGCTGTCAGTCTTGCTATGCTTCATGGGACTTGTTCTGCAACAGCTGGATTTCCACTAATTGCATATTCCTGTCCTAGTGCATTTGTATTGCAAAGTGGTTTTTCCCAATAGTAAATAAGGCCCTTTGGCACAGAAAACACAAAATGACTTCCCAAACTGGTATTGAGTATTGAAAGAAGGAGACACACACACACAAACACACACATCTTTTTTTTGAAATTTTTAATAGTGCACATTCCAACAAGTGCCTCTTTTATTTTATTAACTCTATATATATATATATATATATATATATATATATATATATATAATTTTTTGGGGGGGTTTTATAAAGAGTGTGTATATATGTTTATATATATATATATATATATATATATATACTGTATATATATATATATAATAAAATTTGTAAAAAAAAAAAAATGAAATCAAATTTTTAACTATTTACAGAAAACAAGGGGTAAAGCCAAATTTTGAAGATGCACACCAAAAATTGGTAATGTCAATATGTGCTATCTACCATCATGAGTGATCAATGGACGTGTTTGGTGGGTGCAATCCCTTCCTCTCACATACTAGAATGAGGAAGGGTTGCAAACACAAAATGCGTACATTGCGATCCTCTGATGGCACATAGCACATGTTGACACACCGTGTGCATCTTCAAAATTTGGCCTCTAAAAACAATGTTATAAAAACATTAAAAACTTTTTACAAGGAAATGAAGAACATGATCTTTCGTTTTAGGGAAAAGGGGCTTAGATTCTCCCTAAAACATCGATCATGTTCTTCATTTCCTGCTGCATAGTGTCCAGTTGTCGTTGCATGTTTTGCATCTGGTTCCGCATGTAATCAATCTGGCCATTCCAGGCCATGATCTGCCCAGTCTGTCTCTGGGCACTGTCTGAGGAAAATGGCTCCGCGGCTTGTCCTTCCACAACCAGATCATCACCTAAAAACATGTGTAGATAAAAAATTGTGTTAAAATATGCAGCCATTAATTGTTTACCTTAAGCTGGGTTGTCAGACACTCGTTTTGTGGGGTGCGTATCTCCACCACCTCTTCTTCTACCTCCACGTCTGGCCCTGGGCTGGGCTGCTCCATCTCTGGCACTGGGCTGGGGCTAACTGCCCAATCAGGCTGGTGAGGTCGGGGGGTCCTGGGCTGCTCTAACTCTTGTCTGAGTCTTTGTTCCCCTATGAGAATGAAAAAACAAAAAAAGGTATACTTTAAGCACAGTGATATTTGAGTCCAGAAATCGGAATATGAAACATTGGTTTGAAGTGGTGTACAATTATTAGCTGGTTGTTACAAGATCCTAGTTTAATACATCATTTAAATGACATTTTAGTTAGGCTGTGTTCACACTGCTGCGATGCGTGAACGCTGCAAATCTACTGCGGTTTCCCGCATTGCATGCCTCCCGGAGGCAGTTCACACTGCCCTATGTGACCTGCTGGGAATGTCAGTGTAAAGTTTTATTGACACCTCCAAATTAGTTCTCATATCACAGTGCAATCTTTAAACTCGGACAGGAATCGGACCGCGTGGTGTGAACACACATGTGATCCGATTCTGCTGTGGACTAAAAAAAGGGTCATGTACAAGTTTGGGCCGGACGTGATGCAAATTCAGCCATACTATGGTGTCCGTTTATGTAACAGTGATGAATCATCACTGCAGAGATCGCCGGCATTCTCTGTGAAAATGGTTCACATGAGTGTGCCTGATTATTACCCTGTATAGATCGCTTCTCTTCATGTGAAGAGAAGAGATCTACAAACGTTCAGACCGCTCGCTGTGAATGCGAGGCTGAAGTCTCGGGAGAAATCCCGAGACTACGGTTAAAGAAGAACAAAGTGAAAGTAAAGCATCAAGCACAATACTCATTCATAAAATAAAAAAAAATAAACTTTAAAGTCCACCACTCACAAATATACACCCCCCTTTATTATAAAACGTAACTAATATTAACATTTTACATAATAATTACACATGTGCTTTTATTCCCATGAACAGTGAATATATCAAATGGTTGATCCTGTATCTGTCAAGCATCTGTACACTGTTGATGATATTTTAAATTCAATTGTAAGATAAATTAATAATAAAAATAAAAATATGTAAATACAAATAATGGCTAAAAAATTTAAGAATAAATTAAAGTGAAATGAGATTCCCCTCTATAATATAATTGACCTGTCCATGGGTTCAAACCATCTGTTTGGGTGCCAAATATATATATATAAATAAATAAATAAATAATATATATAAAATATGATCCAAAAATTTTTTTGATTTTAAATGTATTGATTTTAAAATACATATATATATGTAAGAAGGCCAGTATGGTGGCCTGAATTTATGGGAGGAGCCCGGGGGGTATTTAACCAGGCCACTCGCCTGTGGTCTTTGTCGGTTTCCTGTGCGCGATACTACGTCACTAGGCCGACTGCTCGAGTTTCGTCGCCATTCGGATAACTTCGCTCTAATAGAAGTCTCGTGGTTTTCGTTACCGTTCGTGTTTTGTACAACGTCTCTGGCTCGACTGCCGCAGGTAAGGGTCTCGATTGACCTTCCTTTACTAGAAACATTTCTATTTTTGAGTATCGTTAAAACCTGGATATATCGAGTCATTCGTTACGAAATCGGGTCGTTATCACTCAAAACGCACCATTTTCACGGGCCTCATTTCAGTAGAAATTGCTTGAAGAAAAACTGCACTGTTTTCGTAACTTATGTTGTCTGCCTCATCACCGTGTTCCACAGACAAATCGTTGCCAGTCGCATCACACGGCACAACGATTCGTACCTCTGCCACACGTAGGTCATTTCATCATTTCACTAATTTCGGTCACTCACTGCACTCCGATTCGAATCCAGTCGCATCCGCTAAATGCGCCGATTCGTTCCGGTGTGCCCCTAGTTTCTCGGCCTCATTTCGGTGCATGCTCCAGAGCCCGCTCGTAGCTAATTGATCCGGGTGTTAGGACCTGGGTTTGAACCTGGGACCTCTGGTGTGTCTGGCAGTGACTCTGCTTGCTGAGCCACCTAGAATGCTGGACAGCTCCTTGGACAGCTCCTTGGACAATCCCTTTAGTGATCTTGTCTTGAATCTTGTTTGCCTTGAACCTTGAACCCTTTGCTCCTCCCATGAACTTCCTGATTTAAGCCATGTCTCTGCACTTCCTGGTTGCCAGAATATTGTGCCTTTACCAGCCAATATCTTGCTTCTATCTCTCCTGCTGCCGACCGTATCCTCGCTACCTTTCGTTACCGACATTTGGCTTGCTCCTGGACTACGCTTCTGCTGAATCCCAACCTGCAACTATTGGTTACCGACTTTTGGCTTGTTTCTCAACTACGCTTCTGCTTGATCTCTACCTGCTATATCTGCTACCAGACCCCCGGCTTGCTCACCTCCTGGTGGGGCTATCCTGAGGACCGCGACCTGGCACTAACACGCAGCCAAGCCCATCTCCACCTTTGGGAGCTCTGGTGAATACCGGTTAGTGCTTAGACCCCGCACCTCAGGTGAACCCGTGCCATCAGCCAGGGTGACCTGTGTGAATATCTGCTCTGCTGCTATAGCTACTGGTCTCTGAGCCTGACTCCAGATCGTGACACCGGGTCTCTGTCATGGGAATCATTTCACTGTCACCTATTACGTTCCGAATCGAAACCAGTCGCATTTCTCAACGCACAGATTCGATCGACGTGTCCCAGTTGCGTTGGCCTCATTTCAGTACATGCTCTAGAGCCCGCTCGTTGACAGTCGCAGGCTGCGTCCTCTCCGATTCGTAGCTCTATCATGGGAAACATTTCATTGTCACGTAGTACGTTCAGTTCGAATCCGGTTGCATCCCTGTGCATCGATTCGTCCGGACGGCCCCAGGTATTTTTTCAGCCTCATTTCAGTGCATGCTCCAGAGACCGGTTCGGTTCCAGTCTCAGTTCGTGGCCGGCCGATCCAGGCCTCTGTCATGACGGAAGTTGTTCATTTCATTTCACTGTCACGCTCCGCGCTCCGGTTCGAATCCAGTCGCACCTTCACATGCACCGATTCGTTCCGGTTCGCCCCAGGTTATTTTTCACATTTCAGTACATGCTCCAGAGTCCGCTTTGTTGTCAGTCGCACTTGCGACACGACCATTTCGTGCCTCTGTCATGGCAATCATACTTCATTTTACTGTCACTTACAGCGCTCCAACTCGAATCCAGTAGCATCCGTGATGCATCGATTCGGTTCGGTGTGCCCCAGAGGGAACGGCCACATTTCACTTTCTCCACAGGTTGCCTTATTGTACGGTCACAAATTCAGCACTTATTTACGCTCCCGCATTGGACACAGGTCATCCCATCCTTCACGCAAATGATACGTCGGATTGGGACAGCAAAAAAAAGAAAAAAAGGAAAATGATGAACAAATGGTGGTGATAATGAAAGGAATTACAACGAAACTGTCTACTCACCGGTGCACCTCGCTCGTAATAGCCAACCGTTTGCGTCACTCTTCAGTTTACTTGTTAGGCTCCTCACCAGTTTGTCATCTGTTATTTCTCTCTCCAGGTCAGTCAAGTTCAGTAGGTCCACCCTGCACCAGCTTGGACGTTATCTTCCCAGGTAAAAAAAAAAAAAAAAAAGAGAGAGAGAGGAGAAGGCGTAAAAATGCGACAGCAACCATGCTGGCATATATATATATATATATATATATATATATATATACATATGAAGGCTCGTGACTATATATATATATATATATATATATATGTATACGCGTTCGCTCCCGCCTTGGCACTCAGCAACAGGTGGATTCACTTGGTAAAATAGAGAAACAGTCTTGACTTATGTCACCTTCTATAGGTTCCGGTCGTCCATCCTTCGTCCCCAGAGAGATAGGACATCACTCCTAGGGCACGATTCACCTGGAGCCATGTCCCAAGTCGGCAGCGAAGACTTTACCGCCCCCTTGTCTCATCGCCCGCCTTCAGTGAGCGACAGCATACAGTCCTACAGGGGTTGGACTATCCCCAGGCTGACGGCAGAGCTGAGACGCAAGGGCATTCCCTTCACCGCTACTGCTAGGAAAGCAGAGCTTTTCAGGCTCCTCTCTACCCCACCAGCTACAGCCGGGCCCAGTACCCCACCTCAGGCTTCTCTCCAGTCAATCTCAGCGGCTATTTCTTAACTGCACTCAATGGTGTCGTCCTTAAACAACACAGTCACGGACGTCCAGACCAGAGTGACGCTTCTAGAGGCTCACCCAGCCACAGCCGCCCCTGTTCCAGTTACAGTCCCGCTACCACAGGTAACGCAGGGACATGTCCTGTTGTCCACCCTGCACATCTGGTGCCGGCCGGCATAAGGAAGGACATCTTGGATGGCAAGGATATCAACCTTGCCTCCCTGCTTAGCTCAGTCCACGACCTTGCTGAGAACAAGGCCTACACTTGGGGAGACGTCTCCGTAGTCCTCAAAGCCAAGGATCCCAGGCTGAACCGCAAACTTTCCATCCCAGAGTTTGCCCTAGCCTTTGGGATGCTTGGAGACGTCATTTGTTCAGCATCCCCCGCCAGAAGGGAAGAGCTGGACTTGTACCTCCACACAGTGGTGTACCTAGGTTACAAATATGGAGGCTTCGCCTTCTATGATTACCATCGTTCCTTTTCCGCCAAAGTAGCAGCTAAACTGGCACAGTTCCAATCACCCACGGACTGGAGCCTGATGGACACCAAATTGTTCTGCCGGCATTTTGCCGGCCTTCGTTCACCTCTGTGTGCCATCTGCCAGTCCTCCACCCATACCGCCCCCTGGTGCGCCAACGTCATGGCTAGCCGCCCGGTAGAGTTCCCCTCCACCTCCGGCACAGGCCAAGGCTCATCAGGCCCTACACCAAAGGCTCAAGTGGACAAGTTTGGGCGTTCGGTCCGAACCATGGGGGGTGCGGCCATTTGCAATAATTACAACTATGGCTCATGTAATTTTAGCCAGTGCCTATTGCACGTCTGTGTCATATGTCACAGAGCGCACCCCAGAAATCTGTGAGGTTAAAGCTCGCAAGGGCTCATGACTGAGCCGCATAGACGTCCTATGCCTGGGCTTCTACCTCTCTATGCACCCCACTCCTTCACTAGCCACTTTCCTCATCGGTGGCTTCACTACAGGCTTCCATACCGGCCTCATCTCCCTGCCCCACACAACCTACGAGTGCGGAAACCTCCGCTCAGCAGCTTCCGACGAGCAGGCCATTGATCAGTTGCTGCAAACCGAGGTGGAACGAGGCTTCGTCATAGGCCCCTTCACACAGCCCCCCTTCAATATGTGGAGAGTTAGCCCTATTGGGCTTGTCAAGGGCAAATTTTCAAATAAAAATCGTTTGGTGTACGACCTGTCTGCGCCTCGTTCTTCCCACATTCCCAGCCTAAATTCCCTGATTCCTTTAGAAGAATTTTCATTAAAATACACCTCCGTGGACATGGTGATCCAGGCCATCCTTGAAGTAGGCACAGGTGCGTGGCTGTCCAAAGCCGACATATCCGATGCCTTCAAACTGTTGCCTATTCACCCATCCCTCTGGTGCTGGCACGGCATTAAATGGAGAGATCAATATTATTTCGCCACTAAATTAACATTTGGCTCCAAGAGCAGCCCCTGGCTGTTCGACACGTTCGCACAGTCTCTTGCTTGGATCCTTCGGCACAAGGCCTGTTGTCAACAAGTTATCCATTACCTGGATGACTTTCTATTAATTGAACAGCCAGGCATACCTCCGAGGGACCTTGGTAAGTTAAGGACCATCTTTGGGAATCTCAATGTCCCCATCGCCGAACATAAGGTTGACGGGCCCGCACAATTTATCACCTTCCTCTGAGTCAATCTCGACACCAGCGCCATGCAGGCCAGCCTGCCCTTCGACAAACTGACCCGCATCAGGGCAGTCCTCCACGAATTCACCTGCACCAGGGGATGTACAAAGAGGCAGCTACAGGCGCTACTAGGCATGCTGATTTATCCCACAAGGTCGCTCCTTTATCTCGCGCCTGTTGGTCTGCCTTTCTCAGGCACAAGAACCGGATCAAGTCCTTAGCCTGGATGTCACAGCTATAGCAGACTTATCAATGTGGGACGAGTTCCTGTCCTCCTGGAACGGTATCTCCCTGTTCATCCCGTCCATCTCACCTCTCTCACCACAGGTAGTAACTGATGCCGCAGCCTCCACAGGATTTGCGGCTATTTTTGGCCACCATTGGTTCGCCGGACCCTGGCCTTCTCAAATACTCTTGATCCCTGGGTTTAGTCAGTCTTCATCCCTTTTCGAGCTCTACCCCATTGTAGCAGCCGCCCAGCTCTGGGGTCATACCTGGACAGGACAAACCGTAGGTTTTACCACCGACAACCAGGCCACGGCCGAAATTATCAACAAAGGCAGGTCCAAGTCTCTCTCCGTGATGTCCTTCCTTCGCAGGCTGGTGGAGCTGTCTCTGCGACATCAGTTTAATGTATACTGCACGTTTATCCCTGGAAAGCACAACCTTGCCGCTGACGCACTGTCCCGTTTTAAATTCCTGTCCTTCTTCCGGCAGGTTACCGGAGCAGATACGATGTCAGCACCTATCCCACACTGGTCTCAGTTGACCCTGGACTAGAGCCGCATCTACATGGAGCCACTCGGCTCATCAACCAATCACTCGCAGACAACACTTTGAAAGCCTACCAGGTAGCCTGGAAAGCGTTCAATACATTTCTGGTTGCCTCCTCAGTAGGCACCCCAACTGATTCCAGGCATATACTAGCCTTCACCTCGTACTGCCATAGTCAACTGGCCTTGTCCTTCAACACCATCCGGTTATACTTAGCTGGCATACAGCACTACCTTTCATTACAGGATGCTACCAAATCGTCCATCTTCTCATCTCACGCTATCCGAGCCGTCCTGCGCGGCATTCAGAAACAGCAACCACCACACAAGGTCAAGCGGCTCCCCATCACCAGTTCCATCTTCAGGGACATGTCCGACATGCTTATCAGCTACCCCTTCGGTGTTCTCCCCAGTGTGGTCATACAGGCGGCCATTTATCTAGCTTACTACGGCTTTCTACGACCCAGCGAATTCACCCATAACAACACACACAGTCCAGTCCTTCGCAGACGTCATCTGATCCGTCACCAGGACCACTTCATTCTCCACCTCTCGGTTACCAAGACTCAGCAAGCAGGCACCGGCGTAGATATCCACCTCTACAAAACCAACAACGCCTGGTGCCCGGTCGCTGTACTTTCACAGTTGCTCTCTCTTCTACCCGAGCTCCCGGACTCTTGTCCTCTGTTGCCCTTCCCGGTCAAACCACTAACGAACCACCAGTTCATCAAGCATGTAAGGGTCTTCTCCGCAATTTGCTCCTCAATCCCGGTGAGTACTCCAGTCATTCCTTCCGCATCGGAGCAGCTTCATCTGCATCCCGGCACGGGGTCCCGGACCACGTCATCAAAAGATTGGGCAGGTGGAAATCGGCCTGCTTCGCTCGATACATCCCTAACCCACAGGTAGAAATGTCTCGGGCATTCACCCAACTGGCTCAGTAAGATAAAGCTGAAAACAATAAAATCTCTTACCCCTACCTAAGTGTTTTTGCCCCCTTATTTTGGTATACCGTCCATTAGACCAGGGCACACTTTCAGGTCCATTTCATATAGGGTATCTTATGATAGACTTGTATTGCTCAGATACGTATCGGACATAGGGCTTCGGCCATGAATATATATATATATATATATATATATATATATATATAAACCTAAATTAGAACATATTGATTCAATAAATATATATCTACTGTCAATCAAAATCACCCAATAATAGAAACATGGTAGAGTCTAGTAAAAGCTAAGTGAAAAATATAATTTTAATCATTTGAGGGGTTAGTGATTGGAGAGTAAGAAGTATGGAGTCTTTGAAAAAAAAAAAAGAACAGCAAAGTTCAGCCATGGGCAGAATTGCATTTTGGTGTCCAGGGTGGTAAGCAACTGGGACCAATTATATGGGGTTCCCAGTCTAAAAAACTATCCTATTCCAGGAAAGGAGACATATGGCAATCTATTGTCCAGGAGGTCAATGCCGCAGGGGAAATTGCCCGCAACGTCGATACATGCAGGCGTCGAATCAATGATATTAGACAACAGATCAAAAAAAAACTTGCCTATATTGCAAGGCATCAACGTGGCACTGGTGGAGGACCTCCAGCAAATATTACCTTCTCCTGCTACGAAGAGGAATTAAAGGGGTGCCTCGGGCCTGACGTTGTCAGCGGTGTGCCAGGAGAACATGATTCTGATGTTCATAGTAAGTAATTTTTTTTTTAATTAAATTCCAGATATTTTTTTTTCTTTGTTTTTTAATTAATTAATTGAAACTTTTTATTCACAGTGTTAGGAGAACCATCTGCTACCACCGATGAAAATGTGGCCGAAGATTTCAATCAGGGCAATGAGACCTTGCTCCTCTTTGATGACGATGGTAAGTCGTTTTTTTCATTAATTTTTTTAACCGCTTGTCTCCCACCCACAGATCATTTACTGTGGGCCGGCGACATGAGCAGGCTGAATCACGTATAGGCACGTCATCCAGCCTGCTCCTGTTTAATAGCACATTGTGCACCCATTATGGTGTGCAGCACGCCCCTCCCATGACCACTGTGTCCACTGGACACAGCAGATTTTGGGTGCCAGTACAGGACCGCTTTGAGCAGTAGCAGTAATCACCCTATGCTGGTTTTGTTCAGCAAATACCCAGCTATAAATTGAAAGTGAACCCGGGACCACAACTGCTCACTTTGCCCCCTTTCACATCAGGCCGATTTGACATGCGATTTTTTGACATGTAAAATCGCATGACAAATTACAGCCTATTGCTGGCAGTGGCACTGTCCTAATTGTTGCGATGCTGACTTTGTAGCACCGCACCGATTCCCAAAAGTAGTTCCTGCACTACTTTTGGTGATTTCGTTGGCGATTTGAATAGACATCAGTGCAGCAACCCGCACAGATCTCTCTCAAATTGCCCTCAAAGTCGGACTGCAATGCGGGTTTTAAATCGTGTAAGTTCAGCTGAACCATCATGATTTCAAACCTCGAATGGATAGTGGTGGGAGACCAAGGCCCAACATGCCTCAATTTTCCTGTTTCATGAAGATACAGAATCTTGTCACTTATGGTTTCCCATCCTCCTTTTCCTGCATGGTTCAGACAGGGAAACCTCAAACCAAGCAATATGTGCTTGGTCAGATGCTGTAAAGGGCAGGTATCTTATTCCCCCACTGCCGGGCCAATTAGAAAGCACACTGCGCTTTGTGCATGCGCAGTAGTTAACCAGCTGTGAAGCCAAAAGGCCGGGTTTCCTTACAAGGAATGGTGGCAGCAGCACCCAGGAGTTGATCCTAAGATCGGCTTTGGGTGCCGACATTGTTGGCTCCATGGACAGGTAAGTGCCCTAATAGTATAGGTCAACAGCTACAGTATTTGTACCTGAACAACATAGGAAAAGTCAAAGATAACCGGGCGCAGTGTCGCCTCCTCCCACCTGATTTAAACCTCTAATTGCCGTACTACCATGTTGCAATTGCGTGCATTACACGGCACTTATGGGTTTAAATCTGGCGGAGAGGAGGCAACATATCACCTCTTCATTGCCTGTCAAACACACTTTGATTGCTTTTCAGAGGAGTAGCAGTGCCTGCTGCACTTGTGAATGGGCCCTTAGTTGCATTCGGCAGCCTTAAGGGTTGTTTACACAATGTTTGTGGGTGGTAAAACCCTGCAGTTGAGTCATGGTTTTATCACCCCCAATCTCTACCCTCTTTAGCTGCTGAGGCAGCATGCAAAGGTGTACAAATAGTGCAGCTCCTTTAACTTTGGTTGGTTGCTACTGCCTGCCCATCGCAACCCTTTCCAGTAAATGGGGCCACTCTGCAAGCGCCTCGCAACTGCATGCTTCTGCAGGGTGCAAGGGGTTCAAGCATGTGCTGACAAAGCAACACCATGCTGCCTTCTTTAACACCTTGTTTGTTGTACTGCAAAAGGTTGAAGGGCACTTGCAGAGTGGCCTCATTCACTTGAATGGGTCATGCTTGGCAGGTGCTACACCCACCAACTATGGCAGCCTGTACTATTATGCCCAGTGTATTGCTTTACACTGAACTAAAGATCACCTATTTCCTTCTGCTGTCACCACTCTGGAGACTGCTAGCTGGGATAAGAGGTGGAGTGCAGTTAGTATCACTTTTCAGTAGGGGTGCAACGGATCGTCACGATCCTTGATCCAAATGGATCAGGAAAGGACACGGCTACAGCCTAGTTCCGGAGCGGTGGCCATCTTTCAGCACCCGTTGTCGTTTACAATGTGATCGTTCCGTCAGTCACAATCACTGGTCCATGATCTACTGGTTGATGACTCCCGTTCTAACGAATTTTTAAGGTTCATGTATGGAGATTATAGTGTGCTGTATATTTTGGAATTATCACGTCCGCACTTTATTATAACACTTTGCAGGTTTGGTATCTATGTACTCAACACAACATCATCTTTAATATTTTACCAAACCATGAGCATTAAATTTTGTGTGTTTTCACTAAAATTTTTATTTTGTTTTTTTTTTTTAAAGAAAAGTTGCGTTTAATAGGACAAAAGACAAAAAACTTTAAGCTTACAGGGCCTCTGCTTTCAGAAAATTCACCCCTGCAATGCAACTCTCCTTGTCTATCCTCCCCTGCTGACATTCTCAGCTCCTTCTCTTCTCTGTGTGACCACATAGGAAGCCAGTTCCTATTGGGCCCCACCTGCTTGCTGACTCCAAAGCTGGGCTTTGTGTCTCTATATTGACACAGAGCGGCACTCTTACCTTGCCAACCCCACCACCCCACATCATTTGATTTACAGCAGCAGGATTCAATGGTTCCCACTGCTGTCTCTCAGCCTGCTGAACCTGCTTCCTGCTGAAGGCTGGCTGAGAGGGCTGTTATCTATAGCCTGGTACAGTTTTCCACATTCAACCCAGTGGATTGAGCCCAAAAAGCTGTCAGTTCTCTACGGGAGCCACTGTGCTAAGGAACAAAACGTTATGACAGCGATCTCATCTGCTGAGCTGTTCCGTAATGTGGCTCCCTTGGGGGGGGGGGGGGGGGAATAGTGTTATATGGCATTAATCGATATTGTCTATGTATGTATTATCTATGTACTATGTGTATGTGTGTGTGTGTGTGTGTGTATATATATATATATATATATATATATATATATATATATATATATAATGTATCTTTGTCCCACAGATGGCCCCATACATAGGGAGTTATTGTCCACATCTTTTAGAGGTACCTTATTATAATAAAGTGATTTATATTCTGATTATTGTGAACCTAATTACATTTTCTCTGATTGTTGTGTTTTACAGATAACACGCAAATCACTTTTCAGACGGAAAATGAAGAGAATTGTGGTAGCATCAATGGTAAGTAAAAAATGCCGTCATGAAGATGAATGCTAATCTATGTCAAAAATACCATAGCTGTGCTACAATATGAAGATGTTTAAGTGGTTTTAAAGCATAGACAATTTTTACTTTAAAGTGCAGTTCCACTCAAAAGTGGAAATTCCGTCTATCTCTCTACCCCCCTGGTGCCACATTTGGCACCTTTCAGGGGGAGGTGGAGCAGGTACGTGTTTTTGACAGGTACCGTTTCCCACTTTCGGGAGACAGGGCCGCCCCTCTCCTCCTGCCTTCACCACCGGACCAATCTGAAAGCACAGTGCTCATGAGCAATAGGGGACCGGCTGTGAAGCCTAAAGGCTTCACTGCCAGGTTCCCTTAACAGGAATGGTGACAGCTGCACCTGAGAGATGATCCGAAGTTTGGCTGCGGTGCCGACATCGCGGGCTCCCTGTACAGGTAAGTGTCCATATATTAAAAGTCAAAAGCTGCAGTATTTGTTGCCGCTGACTTTTTCATTTTTCATGGGGAGGCTGGACCTCCTCTTGAGTACATTCCTTGCATTCAGGTAAAACATGTTTAGACATAGTCATCCCAACTCACCTGTCCCCTTTTACTTACCTGAGCCATCATTCAATACTGCGCTGTGCACGTCTGCAGGTCTCGTCTCCCTTCACCTCTGGGACACGATGGCTATGCTGGGGCACTGGGAGCCATGGGCTCCCAAATCTGTCAATCAAAACCTGTGACAATGAAGTTGGGGGCAAAATCTACTGTGTGTAATAGATGTAGCAGCAGGGCTTGGGAGCAAGCACTCAGAAGTGAACTCATGGGAAGCGGCTTTCTGTGGGGGCACAGACAGGAGGGGCCAGGAGCACCAGTGGGGGGGGTGTGTTGAATAAGAATAGGAAGTTCACGTCCACTCTGTGCAGTTCCATTGTACAGTGCAGGGAAGTAGAGAGATTCTTGTTATTTAAAAACAAAATGTCACCTTTATAATCTATTTTAGTTGATTGTATTTTCTTCTCTTTTTTTGTTCCTGTTGAAATTCAACATTTAGATGAAACTCAAGCTGGGTCGTCCAATATGGGTAACTATATCTTAGATTAATTACAAGCATTACAACTGTATAATTTTCTGCTGATTATTTAAAAAAAAAAAACTTTTTTTTTTTCATAACCATCTGTTGTTTGTGACGAACAGCAAGGAGCTATAATGGATAGAGGAATTACCAACTAGTAAATCCAAAAACCCTTATAATACCGATATTAAATCTAATTATTTATTGTTGAATAATACGTATCATAATTTTATTTTTATTGTGTTTCAGATAATGAGGAGGGTAGGCACCAGGCATCAATTCCAATTCCAGCACCAGGTCCCATACGGGTCCCAAGAGGGAGAAGGGAGCTCTTGGCCCAAAGACAAGAAGAAGCCAATAATGCATCGTTGCTGTTGGCTAATACCCTTAACTCCATGAGTGGAAATTTAAGAGAGACAGCAGCAGCATGATCAGGCACTGGAAGAGCAGCGAAGTTATCGCAATTCTCTGATAACTTAACTAAGAAGACACAATGATCTTGCTGAATCTCAGCAAGCCATTTTAAAAGAAATGGTAGAGGAACAAAAAAAAATGTCATCTGCCCTTTTCTATCTTGTGGGGTCAATTTCTCAGCAGCTGGCCACTACTGACCAATCACAAAATACCTAAATCATATTTCAAGTTTGTTTGTTTTTTGTCTGTTTTTGAAGTTTGCACTACTAAGTTAAAAAATTTGCATTTTTGTTTAAAAAATTGTTTTATTTTATTTCCTTTTTTTAAAATTATTTGAAGGTAATAATTTTTGTCTTTTTTTTTTTTAATCATCAAAATAACATTTATTTGAATTTCATAGACATCACAAATTGTTTTTAGTTTAAAGACAGCAGCATACATTTTGTGTAATTTTGCTGGGATGCCATCGGGCCCAGGGGTCTTGCCAGGCTGAAGAGTCTTTAACAACAGTAATATTTCCTCTGCCGGGAATAGTCCATCAACTTTATTCTGAGGTATCGGGTAAAGTTGTGCCAGGGGGTCCAGAAACATATTTCTAAGCAGCTAGTGCTAACAATTAGGGTTCAAAAACAGTACAACGTGTACGTAAAAGCAACTCCGGGATTTGGCGAAAATCAATGCGACTGCTCCGAAGCTTAGTGAGGGGAGCAATGGGCATCAGCCAGGAAAGCCCTGTAGGTGCAGGCAGTAAAGGGTCCTCCTTCTTGCTGTGGCTGATGTGCCTGGGTTCTGAGGTTGCCATCTTCCTCAACTGCTCTGCATCTGTAAATTAAACATCATAATATAGTCCATATTAACATTAATGGAAAATATTTTATTATAAAAATGACATATGTACTCTTCTGCCTATTGAAACCTCCTTTAGATATATCATCTGTTCCCCACAAGCTCCATGGTCAAGAAATTAATATTGACATCACAATTCATTGCTTATTAATTGTCAACTGAAGAGGCTAATCCAGCTGGTGATCTAGCCTCTGGATGGACGCAAAATATATATTTTTGGGATCCATATAGAGGCTATAGAGCAGGGGTGTCCAAAATTGTTTTAAAATAGGGCCAGATATAATAAAGTGAACATGTGCGAGGGCCAACCATTTTGCCTGAAATTCTTTGAACCATTTCGTTCTAAGTGTGTTCGTACAAGCACTAATACACTGCCCAACAAGAATTCTGTTTCCTTTATGGCTGTGTGTGGTGAAGAGATGAACTTGGGCGTGCTTTTTGGATATATATCTTTTAAGGCTTCCATCGAATCCACAAGCAACACTCAGGACGAAGGATGAGCTTGGGCATGTTATCTGGATATACTGAAGCGTATTAAAACATGCACCTTCACTTTAAGAGGGAAGTTTCAGAAATGAAAACTTAATTTTTAAAGAAAGAAGTGTTTGGCAAAATAAGGGTTAGTGCCTATCAATGCAGTCTAATCAGTGCTCATCTGCAGCCTCACCATTGACATAAATGCAGCCTCAACATTCCCATGAATGTAGGCTTACCATTGGCATCAGTGCAGCCTGATCAATTCCCATCTGTGGCCTCAGAGGGGACAGGGAGGTGGCGGGACAAGCACTGACAAATTACATACAAGAGAATCCCCTGGTTACTAGGAGTCCTCTCTAATACAAAGTCCCGCCTTCTATTATAGACAGGACAGTCAATTATGGCAGCCCAGGAGACAAGACTTCCTAATACAGACGGTTAATTATCCTGTAGGTAATCTGGGGGCACTCGTCCTACCCTCTCCCTGCCCCCTCCAAGGCAGTGAGGATAAATACGGTAGATATATTTTGTGGCCCTGGGGGCCTAAAAAGATATATATATATATATCAAAATTACAAGGGGGCCTATGAAAACAAAAGTTTACAATAAAAAAAAAAAGGATAATCAGAATCACATTGGTGGATGCATCATCGGTCCAATGAGGCATCTGTCCCCTGACACTTAAAAGAATGAGAACTGAGTGAGCAAAAACTGTTGATCTTACAGTTCTCACTCTTGTGTGTGCAGAGAGTGGTGACTGTCAGTTATCAGCTCTTTGCTCTGCCCCTCGAGCTCTCACTTGAGCACCAAGCAGTGGATTGGTCATGAGAAGCTGGTTCAGTCTCTTACTGAGAATAAGCCAGCTGTTGCTACTGAATCTTGGTGGATTCCGACAAAGAAGTTGGGATAACGCCAAAGTATGGAACGGCACAGTGACTATGGCATGTTGTCAAGTGAATGCGGGTCATAGGAGTGCAGACTAAAGTTCACTACTAAAATGTAATACTAACCTGCCATGTGTGATTTTGCACATATCAGCCATGATACTCCTCTTGTGGGGTACCCCACTTGCACTTCTGGGCCCTCCCCCACTAAGTGCACCTATAGCTAACCAATTGCTATGGGGTCAACCATGTGTGCTTGCTCCCAAGCCACCTCTGTGTGTCCATTGACACACAGAGACCGGCTAAGTCCTGCCCCTTCGACATCCTCAAATAAAAAATAAAAAAGAAATCATTGTAAATATTAGACTTACATATAAAATGCCAGGTGTCCACTTGAACAGGATAGGATCACAAACATTAAACGAATTAGTCGTCCTTCTTTGTAGATCCTAGAAGACATAACATCAAATTATGCTTAAAAAAACAGAGCATATTACAACAACATATTCATTTAGATGTAAATTATTACATAATTACCATGAAATGGTTCTGAATAAGTCTCTGACGGACACGATTCCCTAGGTCTGAGGAATCTTCAGAGGCATCCGGGAGTGCCGGTATTTCTGGTGGCAGATCATCATTGATGTGCAAGTCTACATTGTTTGCAAGAGCAAGATTGTGTAGAATTGCATTTACAATAATGATATCTGACACCAGTTCCGGAGAGTGCTGTAAAGAACCCCCAGTTTTCGATGGATTTCCACATTCCAAATGTCCTCTCGATAACTGCACGGGTACGGATATGTGCACTATTATATCTAACCTCGGCCACAGTCTGGGGATTCGGCAGAGGCGTCAGCAACCAAGATCGACATCCATATCCTGCGTCTCCTATAATAACAAACGAAAATATCATAAGTAATATTTAACAATTACGGTAATTAACTTAAAAAATAAAGAAATTTAAATTTGCTTACCCACCAGCCAGCCCTCTGCCATTTGTCTTCTTTCGAATCGTTCAAAGAGAGCTGACTGCTGCAGGATATGGCTGTCGTGGCAACTTCCGGGAAACCCAGATCTGATACTCATAATGCGCTGGTGGGAGTCTACCACCACTTGCACATTTAACGAGTGGTAGCTTTTCCTGTTGCAGAATTGCTCCTCCCTATTATGTGGTGGTATCAGCGGAATATGAGTACAGTCTATGGCTCCCAGGCAATTTGGCATCCCTCCTTGTCGGAAAAATCCAACCTTCACCTCTTGCCACTCTTCATTGGTTCTAGGGAAATGGATGTACCTATCCATATGTCTCTTGATGGCTTTCAGAACCGGTTTCAGGAATCTAGAAAGACTGGGACGACTAATTCCAATGATCCGAGCACATGACGGCTGAAAGTTACCCGTAACTAAATAATTTAGGACAGCCAATAGCCTGACAATGGCAGGGATTGCATGGGTTCTCCTCGTCAGGGGTTCAATTTCATCTGATATGAGGTGGTAAACCTCCATGACCCCCTGACGGTTCAGCCGAAACATGTCCTCGACATCATTGTCAGACAGCTCATCCAAGACTGCGCGTCTCTGGAACACATGAGGCTGTCTGAGCCTAACATTTCTGATCCTATCCTGTGCGATGTGAACAGCTGCTGCTGCGACAGCTGTTATGCTTAATAGTAGGATGGTCTCCTCAATATCCATTACTGCTGTCTGAAATAAACAATAATAATAATATATATAAGATTTCAAAATGTAGGATGTTTTTGCTAAATATCATGCATATAGTATATATTATATATATATTATATATATATATTATATATATATTATATATATATTATATATTATATATATATATATATATATATATATTTTTTTTTTTTTTTTTATGTGTGTGCATATATTTTTATACTTATATGGCAGTACATCTTGTACTGTTAAATCAATCTAATAAAATAAACATAAAATAAAAAAAAAGGAAAGGTGCTTTAGTTTAAACAAAAAAGAAAATAAATTACTACTTTAGTGATGAAGCATCGATCTGGTGTTGCATCTATCCCTCAATGGCTCTAATGTATAATAGTGAGTGATCATGTGAAAGTTGATCGCTCAGTTCAGCTGTTACTGCCAATCAATTCACTCTGCTCTGTCCCCTTTAATGCTCACTGGAGCAACGGGATATAGATTGGGAGTGAGCTGCCTACTCTGGCTCTTAGCAGTGCCATGAAAGACTGAGCCAGATGCCGGTGTGGGTGGATCCTGACATTTGTGTCAGGATCCTTATAGACACTGAACAGATGCAAGGCGACACCGGACTGCTCTCGGCTGATTCAGTTAAAAATCAAGGGGTCCTGTAAGTCATAGAAGATGACAGGGTCCATCATCAACCCCCCCCCCCCCCCCCCCGGCTTTATGAAAATATCTTTTTTTGTATTAAAATCCACTAAACTCATTATTACTTAACAAAAATAAAACAATTAAAAAAAAAGTGTGGAGAGGTCTTGGGGCTCATTCTCAAGGGTGCTGTGGCCTGTGTAGTGTGAACCAGTGATTTCATTAGGTGAATGGAGCTGGATGCCGGCAGTCTATATTAACATAGTGAGCTGGGTGCTGGCAGTCTATAGTAAAATAGTGGCATATTCACTCCACTTGCCACATGCAGCCCTCCCCCGGTCAGTTAGTCACCAGCCCTGAAATTACCCCATCTAGGTTGTGGGCCTCGCTTCCTCCGGGGACGGAATCACCCTGCATCTAGTCCTTTTCAACTTCCCTTGGGTCCTCTCCTTCCTCCTCGGTGGCCAATAGGATTTCTTCTCTCCTCGGCCAATTGGGTGTCAGGTCTCAGGACCCACTTCCTGATTGGCTGAGAGGAGAATCAGGAAGACAATAGCGAATATTAGTTTGCTATTGTAACATAAGTGGGTGGGCGCAGTGATCAGTGATCTGTGTCCCGAGCCAGCACTTTTTTAAAGACAATTAAATCAATTGGCTCTATTGATGTGCTTCAAAAATAAAACCCTTTGGAATCCACACATAGTAGTGATGAGGGGTGGAGTAGTGATGATGGGGGGAGTGGTGATCATAGATGGAGTAGTGATCATAGGTTGAGTAGTGATGATGGGTGGAGTAGTGATGATGGGTGGAGTAGTGATCATAGGTGGAGTAGTGATCATAGGTGGAGTAGTGATGATGGTGGAGTAGTGATGATGGGTGGAGTAGTGATCATAGGTGGAGCAGTGATGATGGGTGATGATCAATTGGCTCTATTGATGTGCTTAAAAAAAAAACCCTTTGGAATCCACACGTACGGTGCACTACATGTAGATTAGGGGCCGGGCACATGGATTAGGGGGGTGGCGCTCTTGCACCCCATATGGACAGGCTGCCACTGTAAATCTATATATATATATATATATATATAGCTATATACTATATATATATATATATATATATATATATATATATAGCTATATATAAAGAGCTATATACTGTGTGTATATATATATATATATATATATATATATATAGCTATGCACACACACAAATATATTTTATATATACTGTGTCTAACCTGGTGTACAGCTTATGTGGGAGCTGGTGAAACAGGGGGAGATGTAATTCCTATCTCTCTTGGCGGCAAGGTGGACAGAGGAAGTTAATAAACTTCCTATTTCCGCCTAATTTCTCGGGTGAATTTTCTCCTACCTCCCCATGTTCTCCTTTGAACTTCTCCCTTTCATAAAACGCTAATGGTCAGAGATGAGCTGCGATCCCCAGGATCACAGCTCATCTCTGTTACATAAATGGACAGCTATATGTATGGCTGAAATCGCATCACACAGAGATCACATATGATTTGCACTGCAGTGCGGTGCAAATCACATCCGATCTCGTACATCGCAGCAATGTGAACCTAGCCTTTAACCAAACTGCGATACTTTATATCTTTTTTCCAAGTTTCACAGATGGACACACTCGAGTCATCCCCTGCTGTGTGTGATTATCTCAAAAAAATGTTCTATGATGTCCCAAACTGCACTAAATGATGCCCAGTCCAGATGTTGAACCAGCATTTGATCCATCTATCTCTATTTTTTTTTTTTAGACTACATTACACTGAATAAAGTTATGAAACAGTTGCAGCTATAAAGACATGTACACAAGGATATCCTAAACTGAGTGTGACAATTCAATTTATCATGAACAATATAAAAAATAATAACTAATTAAAATCTAACCCAACACCAGATAAATTTACACCATATACAAATTCACACTATTTACGTCCACATATACGAATGATCATATTCGCTATATGAACGATTAACCACACGAACGATCAAATTCGCCAGATTTATCAATTTTACCTATACGAACGATTAACCACACAAACGATCAAATTCGCTAGATTTACCTATATAACCTATACGAACAATTATGTAGGACCGTCACGATAAGCACATAGTACTAACTTTTTTTCAGCGCCTTTTTGATTCTCCTGTATTGGTCCGGCTCCCTGGAATTGATGTCGGACCATCGTTTGCAAAGCTGATCTTTGGCTCTTCGGACTCCAAATTTGCTCTCCAAAGTGCTCACAACTGTCGTCATGATGCAATCTTTTCGGATATTGAGTTTGGGATACGGGCCATTTTTCCCATCGTAATCCTCCCTTCGAAGTATATCCACCATCTCCACCATCTCTTCAACGGCCATGTTTGTGGCCTTAAACCTCTTCCTTGCTCCAGGAGCATGGGGTTCAGGGCTTTCCTCCGCGCTACTATCTGAAAATCCATCCGCCATCTTTATCTATCCACTCTCCCACAGCGGAACGAGGGGAAGAGGGGCAGGGAAATTCAGTCACAAGGAACGTCAGGGGCGGGCGACGCAGGCGGAGCTTGACGCATGCGCAGTGTATAAAGCGTTCTCGCGAGGTCGTACGTGTGTCCGAACGGAAGCAGCAAGCGATCTAAACGACGGTAAGATTCTATATCTCAATGGTTTTTACTGTTTGGAATTTTAGGCCTGCATTAGGACAGTATATAATGGGACTTTACATTGGTCATGGTTATTTCATTTTAGTGTGGGTTGGTGTTTGTGTGTGGGTAGTGTGTAGTGTGGGTGTGTGTAGTGTGGGTGGGTGTAGTCTGTGTGTGTGTAGTGTGGTTGGGTGTAGTCTGTGTGTGTGTAGTGTGGGTGGGTGTAGTCTGTGTGTGTGTAGTCTGTGTGTGTGTAGTGTGGGTGGGTGTAGTCTGTGTGTGTGTAGTGTGGGTGGGTGTAGTCTGTGTGTGTGTAGTGTGGGTGGGTGTAGTCTGTGTGTGTGTAGTGTGGGTGGGTGTAGTGTGGGTGGGTAGTGTGTGTGGGTAGTGTGGGTGGGTGGGTAGTGTGTAGTGCGGGTGGGTGGGTGGGGGTAGTGTGTAGTGCGGGTGGGTGGGTGGGGGTAGTGTGTAGGGTGGGTGGGTGTTTTCTGTGTGTGTGTGTGTAGTGTGGGTGTAGTATGTGTCTCACCTAGATTGTCACAATAATAATACTGTGCGTTTGGTCTGACATTAGTATTTATGTTGTGTGTGTGTGTGTGTTTTTTTTTCAGAAAAAAAATGCAAAAATACAATCCTAACCCCTTTAAGAAGGAGGCATTCCTCTCCGAGTTCATAGAGCTCTATGAGATGCACAGAAACATGTGGGAGGTCAAGCACCCATTATATTCCAACCGTCCTGCCCGGAAGAAAACACTGGGAACATTTTTGAAGTTTGTGCAAACCCGACTCCCCCAGGCAGACATTACGTTTGTAGACACCAAAATTCAGACCCTGCGGAACATGTATAGGCGGGAGCACAACAAGATCATACAGTCCCACACATCAGGAGCAGCAGCAGATAAGATATATGTACCTAAGCTGTGGTACTACAACAAACTGCGTTTTATGGATGACCAGTCAGAAGCCAGGCAGTCGCTTTCCACCCTTCCCTCCACCTCAGCTGAGCCATCCCAGGAAGATCCAGACCCTTCCATCCTGGAAGAAGTTGATGCGCCCAGCTGGAGCCAGGTATATTTTATTTTAGCAAATATTGATTGCTCGAATCTTAATGATGTAAAGTTAAATGTTTGAATTGCTTCCAAATCTAGGATTTCATCACAAATTAAATTAGATATAAGGATACAGTAGTTTTCACAAATGTGGCTAAAATATTGGTGAACTGCTGGAAAAATGATGGTGTCAAAATGATAGACTTTTAGATTTAAAGACATGTATTTGCAAGTGAGAAATGGAAAATTGTCAGGGATTGATAAGGCAAAAATATTGAATACTTTTTTTTTTTTTACACAGGATGAGCTCACCCAGGAGGAGGCCGGGTCCAGTGGTATGGAGGAGGTGGCCGGGACCAGCCACACGCAGGAGATAGCTAGGCCCAGCAGGAGCCTGACAGAAAGTCAGGTCCCTCCCCTCCGCATAGCCAGTAAAAGGCCCAGGAGGATGACACGGACGGAGGAGTCTTCATTGGCGCTAACACGTCAGGCGAGCAAATTACTGAGCAAACCCCCCCCAATCCAGAAGAGGCCTACTCAACCCATTTGGCCAGCAAGTTGCTGGAAATGGAAAAGGGACAACGCAACTTATGCGAGGCAATTCTGTTTGACACCATTCAGAGGGGTTTGAAGGGTGAACTAACATCAAGCACCCGACTCTACAACGCAGACCCTACTGCTGCTCCTCCTCCTCCTCCTCCTCCTACTACTGCAAGTCCACCACCAGAGGCACAGCCTCCAGCGAAGCGTGGAGGGAAGGCTACACAGAAGAGTAGGAAGTGACTGCCTGGCTTCAGTCTGGTCTGACAGAAGACGCAGGCTGTTGTAGTACCACAGCCTGGGGACATAGATGTCATCTGCTGCTGTTCCTGGTCTGTGGGATTTCAGGACCATGCTGTGCTCCCTATTTGCTTGTTTACACAGGATCTGAATTTTGGTGGCCACTGACTTGATGTGTGTCTGGGGGACAAAAGGCTTCACAAACTTCAAATGTGTCTCCAGTGTTGCCTCCCTCTTTATTTTGTTTTGCACAGACTAAAAATAAACATTGAATTTTTCCCCAAATAATGTAAAATGTGTTTTGATTAAAAAAACAGAGTTTATTTGTGAGTAGGCAGGTACATGTCAAAAGACTATGGGGGTTATTTACAAAAGGCACATTCATTTTAATATAGTGCTAACTATAAGTACAATTTTAATTGCACTGCAAGTGCACTTGGAAGTGCAGTCGCTGTAAATTTGAGGGTAACATTTGAAATGAGGGGAAGCTCTGCTGATTTTTAACATCCAATCATGTGTAAGCTAAAATGCTGGTTTGGGTATCTATCTATCTAGCTATATCTAGTTACATAGTCTGCTTGAAAAAAAAAAACACAAGTCCATCTAGTTTAACCCCCCCCCCCCAAAAAAAAAACAAATCAAATTAAATTAAAAATAACAATAGTAGTTACAAAAATATATAATAATAGATAGATTATAAAATTATATATATCTTATATATAATTCTAAAAATAATCATAAGTATAAAAATATTAACAAAAAAAAAATTATATATATATATATATATATATATATATATATATATATATATATATATATATATATAATTAAAAAATATATCTATCGAATTGTAATATTAATCATAAGATGAGGATGAATAAAGACGTTTGGGATAACTCTGTGTGAATATACAGTAAGCAGCAAAGCAACTTCATTTTTCTCGCATTATGAAGAAGAAAAGAATGCGCTATATTAATAGATCACAAAATTAGCAGCATGACGAATATGCTAGCTTCAATACGAACGCTAGTTTTACTAGACAGAGCGCTTCCGCCCTGTAATTGCTTTCTGGGCATGCGCCATTCTTCGTCCGTCGGACTATCATACTCACGAATGTATTGTCTGCTGAAACCCAAGTCCGACGGGAAGATTGGAGTTCAAAAATACTTTCTTAGTCCGCCGGACTTCACGCTGGAAAAGTCAGCTGAAACCCACACACGATCGGATTGTCCGGTGAAATGGGTTTCATCGGACTAAGTACGCCGGACAATTTGATCGTGTGTACGCAGCATAAGACACTCTTGAGACAATGAACAGTCCATGTGATTATTATTAGTATACGGGGACCGGCGCCACTGTTAATTGACTACAGTGGGGTGTGTACAAAAAATTAGTACATACACACCACTGGCCTCCACAAGAACACAATGGTTACCAAGGTAGGTGTCAAGCCTGTCCAAAAAGATATATAAATTGCAAGGGAGGAAAGGGGAATATGCAGAACAAAAACCCTTCAAGTAACCTATACTGGTATAAATTACTAGTGAGTGTCGGCTCCCGTGCGCATGCGCGGGAGTGACGTCATCGCGGCTTCGCCGAATGACAGCGGCGGAGCTGCGAGACCCCACCAACAAGATGGATGCGGCGGACTACAGGGGACAGCGGCGACTTCGCTGGCTCCTGTGTCAGGTAAGTGACACATAATGGGCTACTATGCGATGCATAGTAGTCCATTATGCTTTGCCTTTGCAGGGAATGAAAGAGGAAGTAAACTCATCAGTGTTTACTTCCTCTTTAAGGGTGTAATTGCACATATACCTCTGACTTTGAGATTCAAGCCAAATTGCTTCAAAAACGCCTAAAAGCCAGGGGTTACAGCAAATCAACGTTGCGCAAAGCATATAATAGGGCGAAACGCCAAGCTCGTGCTACTCTCTTATATAAACCACAAAACAAGTCGAAGCAGATGAATAGGGTGCGTTTTCATAACTAAATTTTCCAATCATCATTCAATACTACGTAATACTTTGGATACCTTCTGGCCCCTTCTTACAGAAGACCCTATTGTAGCTAAATACATAGAAAAGAAACCCCAAATTACCTTCCGCAGACCTAGATCCCTACGAGACATCCTTACTGCAAGTCACTTCAGCCTGAATCCCCAGAGTCGCCCATCTCATGGTACCTTTAGATGTGGAAAATGTCCATTTTGCCCCCTGATCAGAACTGGCCAATCCTTTGTTCTGCCAAACGGAGAAACCTTTACCCCAAAATTCTTTGCGGATTGCGATACACGAGGCGTCATCTATCTTATGATGTGTGAATGCTCAGCTTTTTATATAGGCAAAACGATCAGACAATTTAGGGCACGAATAAAGGACCATGTCTAATTCTCATCAGGGGGCAAAATGGTGACATCCATCAGTAGACACCTCGATCTCTACCATAAATTCAACACATCAGTGATATCGTTTATCGTATTGGATGTGATACCACCCAATCCCCGTGGTGGAGATTGGGATAAATCCATCTTGAGAAAGGAGACCTTGTGGATAGAAAAACTTAATGCGATTTTCCCCCCCGGAATAAACAAATCGCATTCCTATACACCCTTTTTATAAACAATTTTTTGCCCTGTTTTTTCCATTATAGTTTCTCTGTTCCTTTAAAACTGATGATTATACAACTAATTTTTTTAATATACACCCTTTCTGCCATTCTCCCTCCAGTAATTAACACATTTTACACATTAACCCTATCCTATGTTATTTTTCACTTACCCCTTCTTCCCCCTCCTCCCTTCCTTTGTTCTTTCTTCCTTTTTTTTTTTTTATTCATTCCCATCTCTCTTCCTGTCCATTGGGATTATATACTTGTACCTACTAATACCAAGTTTATTTTCTCTGGTACATTTATAGTATGTTTTTTCTAATGTTTATTATAGTCTTGTCATTCAGGGAGTCTGCGGTGGGGGGCGCTGTGCCGGCCGTTTGGACACTGTGCGGCAGGTAAGCACCACAGGTATTTCCTGTTTTTTGGCGTTTTTTGTATTCCTGTCATTAGGAGTCCGCATGTGGGCCGTATTTACATCATATGACCCGACGTTCCTGACTCCTTCCCCGGGCGTTGCTTATCCCTGCGTCCCGCCCCCTTCACGCCTGGGCATGACGCAGGCGCACGGGAGGTGTGGGCGGTCCGGCGGGGTGTTGCACACCCGGAGATATCGGCCGGCCCACTACATTTTACGGATTGGCGTTTCGGCCAATCACATAATGGTGGGCAGGACATGCACGTACTTAGAGAGACGCAATCATCAGCATCTCTCTCTGATGTCTCCTCACTCTGCAGGCTACACACGTGTATGGCGGATGTCTCACGCCAGTACACACATTAGGTAAGCACTTTTTTCCCTCAGTATATGACAACTTAATTTGAGTCCCTATATTTCCCCCCCCCTCCCCTCTTCTGCCTTTCCTGGGACAACCTTACTATCAATATTCATATTGTATCCCCAGAGATTTGCCTTGTGCAGTTTTACCCACCGCACAAAATAAAAAAGGACATCAGCATATTCCTTATCTTTCTGGTTGGCATAGGCTGTATCTTTCCAGCGCGATGAGTGCCTATACTCTATATACTATATATATATACATACCTTTAATTTGTATTTGCATCTGTGGAAATTCCTTGTCCATACTGATGATATGTTTATTTTCAGTTCTATCTACATGAAACAAGCTACTACATTATATAAAAACACCACCTTTATTGTGTTCTATCAGCGCCATCTACAGAAAGTTTTGGGGTAGGACATCTAACTTTTAGACTTACTTGTATATATACCAATGCATTATTCCTTTTCAATTAATATGAAATATTTATAATAACGTGTTTTGTTGTAAGATGTATTCATGCATCCTGTTCTTTCTTTTGAATTTTTAAAAGTGTTTTTACTCACGCCCCAGAAGAATCGTTTTTCCTAACAACGCGAAACATGTCGGGCAAGTTCTGTGGATTCTACATCAGCTCTTCACCATAGCATTCATATACATTAATCTATATGTCTTCTGGGTGACTAGTTCTCCTGTATAGATTTTGAAATGTATCATTTGATTTGCGATGTGTATCTGATGTAGATCTTTATATGCGTGGATATATTCCGTGTCTAAAAATCTTTTTAATTCTTTCTATCATGTACGTCTTTTCTATATTTGAATAAATTTATATAAAAAATATTAACTCATTATTTTCTTATTTTTTTTGAACCTATACTGGTGCCTTTAAAATCCCAAAGTCCCTACCTACTCTTGTTTTAAATTCTATTCATTAAGGATGATGGCACCTCCTTACATCGATATATCTGAGATATCCACTATTTAGCCACGAAGTGTCTTTTGATATCTCGTATCCCCACATTCCTATTCTCAATGTGATTGTCAGCTTTATGTGTCCCTTGTATAACTTTGGTGGCTTATTTTTTTTTTTTCTTGGTTTGTTTTTTGGAGCAGCAGCACTGTGTTCCCCCAGGGCTGAGGAGGAGGATGATGAAGTGGCCACCCCCTCTCCAGCCCAAAGCAAGTACCCTTTATGTTAATTGTTCTCTGTGTCCCTGTTTTAACTTTCAAGACCGAAAGGTTTTTGTTTTTTTAATGGTTGCTTTTTTTCATTTATGTAGCACCAGCTATCTCACCAACTATGGCTGAGGGCAGTGGGAGAGGGGAGTCTGGCTCACCAGCCTCCTGTAAGTCCCTTCAATGCTGGGTTGCCACCTCATCCCTTTAAACCCAAAAACTTATTAATTACACAGGTTCTATGGCTGATTAAGGTGGTAATTAAACTCACTTAGTGCCCTATCTGCATTAAATTAGCCTCATAACCTGTGTAATTCATATGTGTTTGGGTTTAAAGGAATGAGGTGGCAACCCCACTTCAATGGACTATCAGGCACGTTTTCCATTGATGAGGAGGATGCCTCACCTCTGGCCCAGTGTATGTAACATTTAATAGTATTTACATACAGTATGTAATGTGTATACTATGGGGATGTGTATATGTGCAAAATAAATGTTTTTGATGATCCATTTTTTGTTAGCTGTTGTATGTGACATGAAGGTTGAAGTGTTGGATTTGTTGGATTAGGAAGTTCAAGGTAATTTAAGGCTCCCATCCAGGATCTGTCATTCTGTCCACCAAATGGCCACAAATTACATGTTTATTATTTGCACTGTTATATTCTTAATATCTAAATTTTAATTGGCTTTATTATACTTTATTCAGAATATAAGTTTTCCATATTGTGTGAAAGAGAACTTTGAGACAATAAATTCTATGTTATGACTTGCGATAATTGAAGAAGTAAATATTTAAAACCTGTCAGGATTTTGAGGAATATTGTATATTTTATATACCGTATATACTCGAGTATAAGCCGAGATTTTCAGCCTCTTTTTTGAGGCTGAAAGTGCCCCCCTCGGCTTATACTCGAGTCATCGCTGTCTGCCCGCTCGATCAGCGTGTCGAGCAGACAGACAGCGGCCATTCTGATTCAAAAGCCGCGCCTCCGGCTCCCCCTTCGCCTGTGATAGGCGGAACACTGAATTTCCCAGCAGCCTGTGTTCCGCCTATCACGGACTTCGTATCATCCTCGTACTACGGACGAGGATGATACGACGTCTGTGATAGGCGGAACACAGGCTGCTGGGAAATTCAGTGTTCCGCCTATCACAGGCGAAGGCGGCGGCGCAGCTTTTGAATTTTACAATGGCCGCCGACGAACGAAGAGGGCACGGGACGGAGGCAAGGCACAGGACGGCACGGCACGGGACGGGACGGGACGGGACCGGAGGCAAGGCACGGCGGCGAGGCACGGCGGCGAGGCACGGCGGCGAGGCACGGAGGCAAGGAGGCTCGGCACGGGACGGAGGCTCGGGACAAAGGCTCAGGACACAGGTAGGCTGGACACACACACACACACACACACACACACACACACACACACACACACACACACGGATACACACACACACACAGGGATGGATGGATGGATGGAGACACACACACACAGGGATGGACGGACACACAGGGATGGACGGACACACAGGGATGGACGGACACACAGGGATGGACGGACACACACACAGGGATGGACAGGCATGTCTTACCCTCGGCTTATACACGAGTCAATAAGTTTGCCAGTTTTTTTGGGGGTAAATTGGGGGCCTCGGCTTATATTCGGGTCGGCCTATACTCGAGTATATACGGTAAGCTTTTCTTAAATGTAAATGAAAGTTTGCATAGAGTCTGAAATTCTACCTTGTACCTTCCCCCTTACATCCGGTCATTTTAGGCTGTGGAGCTGTGTTTTAGGTGTTAACATATGTTAGATTGTTATAGTAACCACACATTAGCCCACACTTTTGTAAAGGAGGAGTTATCTTTCGGGCGGGAGATTAGAGCCTGTTTATATAGTAGAAAGATTCAGCAGACTGTCTCTTGAAGATCAGCAGCCTAGGAAGACACATGTCTTGCACACAGCTTTCCAGCATACAAAGGGTTATTCCGCCATTTTAACCACTTGCCGACCGCCGCACGACGATGTACGTCGACAGAATGGCACGGGCGGGCATAAGGGCTTACATGTACGTCCTTGCCTGGCCGCGGGTCGGGGGCCCGATCGGGCCTCCGCCCGGTGCCTGCGGCGGTCGGTATTAGTTCGGGAGCGATCCCGGACGAGGGGACGGCCATTCATTCATGGCCACCCCCTCGCGATCGCTCCCGACGAATGAAAATGTCCGGTGACATCACTTCCTCTCCTGTAATGTAAACACAGGAGAGGAAGTGATATATTCTCTCCTCCGTGTGGGTAGTTTTCGTTCCGGCACCGAGGAGAGAGCATCGGTGAGTTGCACAAGCACTACACTACACAGTAGAACATGCCAGGCACACTCACACCCCCCCTTTACCCCCCGATCACCCCCCAATTACCCCTGCCCCCCCAGTCACAGTGACACCAATTGCTTTTTTTTTTTTTGCATTGGTGTCATTTGTGACTGTAATAACTGTTAGGGCAGTTAGGGTTAGCCCCCTTTAGTTCTAATGTGCCCCCCTAACCCCCCAATAAAGGTTTAACCCCGTGATCACCCCCCGTCGCCAGTGTCACTAAGGCTGGGTTCACATTGCAGCGGTTTATGAGAACGAATGTGATTCGCACCGCACTGCAGTGCAAATCACATCCGATCTCTGTGCGATTCGAGTTCAGCCATACAGATAGTGTGGCTGAATTCGTGTCGCACCCGCCGCAAATTCGCACGGGACCCTTTTTTGGCCCGCAGCAGAATCAGATCGCATGGGTGTTCACACCATGCGATCCGAGTTTGCAGATCGCACTGCGATATGCGAACTGATCTGGGGGTGTCATTAACATTTCACTGACACTCCCAGCAGTTCGCATAGGGCAGTGTGAACTGCCGCCGGGAGGCATGTGATGCGGGAACCCGCCGCGCATTCGTGGCGTTCCCACATCGCTCCAGTGTAAACCCAGCCTAATAAGCGATCGTTTTTCTGATCACTGTATTAGTGTCACAGGTGACGCTAGTTAGGCAGGTAGGTATTTAGGTTCGCCGCAGCTTTTTATAGCGCCAGGGACCCCCATATACTACCGCATAAAGCCCCCTGATTGCCCCCTAGTTAACCCTTTCACCAGTGATCACCATATAACTGTTACAGGTGACGCTGGTTGGTTAGTTATTTTTTTTATAGTTTCAGGGCACCCGCCATTTATTACCTAGTCTCACTAGTGTACCCCTAAATTTAGGGGTGTCTACTTTCCAAAATGGGGTCATTTGGGGGGGTTTGTGCCATCTTGGCATTTTATGGCCTTCAAAACTGTAACGCCCTTAGAAATCCTGAAGGCAGTGCTTGGTTTTCGGGGCCCCGTACGCGGCTAGGCTCCCAAAAAGTCCCACATATGTGGTATCCCCGTACTCAGGAGAAGCAGCAAAAATTATTTTGGGGTGTCATTTCACATATGCCCATGGCATGTGTGAGCAATATATCATTTAGTGACAACTTTGTGAAAAAAAAAAAAAGTTTGTAATTTTCCCGCAACTTGTGGCAAAATATAAAATATTCCATGGACTCAAAATGCCTCTCAGCAAATAGCTTGGGGTGTCTACTTTCTAAAATGGGGTCATTTGTGGGGGTTTTGTGCCATCTTGGCATTTTATGGCCTTCAAAACTGTAATAGGTAGTGAGAAGTGAAATCAAAAATTTACGCCCTTAGAAAGCCTGAAGGCGGTGCTTGGTTTTCGGGGCCCCGTACGCGGCTAGGCTCCCAAAAAGTCCCACATATGTGGTATCCCCGTACTCAGGAGAAGCAGCAGAATTTATTTTGGGGTGTCATTTCACATATGCCCATAGCATGTGTGAGCAATATATCATTTAGTGACAACTTTGTGTAAAAAAAAAAAAAAATTATTTTTTTTCATTATTCAATCGCTTGAGGCAAAAAAATAAAATATTCAATGGGCTCAACATGCCACTTATCAATTTCCTTAGGGAGTCTACTTTACAAAATGGGGTCATTTGGGGGGGTTTTGTACTGCCCTGCCATTTTAGCACCTCAAGAAATGAGATAGGCAGTCGTAAACTAAAAGCTGCGTAAATTCCAGAAAACGTACCTTAGTTTGTAGATGTGACAACTTTTGCGCAAACCAATAAATATACAATTATTGACTTTTTTTTTACCAAAGACATGTGGCTGAATACATTTTGGCCTAAATGTATGACTAAAATTGAGTTTATTGGATTTTTCTAATAACAAAAAGTAGAAAATATCATTTTTTTTTCAAAATTTTTCAAAATTTGCGGTCTTTTTACGTTTATATCGCAAAAAATAAAAATCGCAGAGGCAATCAAATACCATCAAAAGAAAGCTCTATTTGTGGGAAGAAAAGGACGCAAATTTTGTTTGGGTACAACATTGCATGACCGCGCAATTACCAGTTAAAGCAGCGCAGTGCCAAATTGTAAAAAGACCTCTGGTCATTTACCAGCAAAATGGTCCGGTCTGAAGGTGGTTAAATGAGACATGACTTGATATATTGAATAAGAAAGAAAGATACTAATTATTATTATTGTACTATTTTTGTAAGTATACTTTTCTATTTAAATGTGTACAATAAATACACATTTTTGAATTACGCTGACTCAGAACTAATTAAGGAAATTCGTCTCACAATCTCGGTCTCACCATATATACTTAAGACTTTGAAATATTTTACATTATAAGCTATTTTTTTTACATTGGCTCAGCAGCCAGTCAATCATAAGTCGGAAGTTTTTTTTTTCAACTTCCATCCTTTGATCAGAGGGGAAGTGATGAACAGAGATTAAACTTCGCAAAGATTGAAAAAGAACCTAGAAGAAAAATAGATCGATTGATTGTGAAAGACCGGAGAATTTCAGATATACAGAAGTCTTGACAGACGTGAATTTCGAGGACAGCGGGGAAAACTGACGAGTTTTTATTTGGTGAGTAGAAAAGTAATATGGAATTTGTAGATGTTTTAGCTGATGAAAGTACATTAGAATTTAAAGGTTTATCGAAACAGGTCTCTGATGCTGTTTTATGGAAATCAATGTATGATCAATGCTTTCAGGCAAATGCTGACATTGAGAAGGATAGATTCTCATTAGTTAAAACAAAGAAAAAAGTATGTAATGTAATGAAACTTGTTACAAGTTATAATAATATGGTGTTTGATATGCCAGGAAAACAAAGTCAAAGTGTAACTGAAAATGTACTTTTTGAACCTAGTTGTTCAAGTTGTGAAACTTTTTGCACGTATATTGAGCATTTAGAGAATGCAATAGAAATTGCAGCAAAGCAGGAGAAGAAATATACTGAACAATTATTGACTGAAAAAATTGAATTGGAACATAAAATTGATGCATTATTGCAATCTCTTAAAGAAAATGAAAATCAAATAGGTTTTTTGACTCAGGAAAGCTGTGTGCATGAGAATATTTTAAATTTGCTTAAGACCCAATTACTGCAAGCTGAGATTCCTGCACATGCTCAAAATGGAGGATGGTGAACATGTGACAAAGGCAGACTTGAACGTCATATCCTGTAATGAGTCAAATGTTAATATTTCCTCAGACAATGAGAGTGGGAAGTCAGTTGACTTAAATAATACTGATATTAAGCAGAAATGTAGATTTTCATCGCCACATGCTCAGAGGAGAGTTTATACAAAGTTGATTAATAATAATAATAATAATACACAAAAGAGGTTGTATTATCCGAAAATTTTGCCCAGGCGTCAAGGTTTATTCTGTACGTTGGCACAGTAATCTGAGGTATAGAGGTCATAATAAGCAAATTTATTTTTCTTCTAAGACCCAAAGACAAAGATTGCAAACTGAAAATAGTCCATTAAGACAGGAAAGGTTTAATTATGTAGCATATAATACTCTGAAAACAGTCAGCAGTACTTAAATTAACAGCAGATATGGTAAGAATTTTCTGGTTGATGTTTACTGGCTATGAATAAAGGATTGATTTGAGTTTAAAAGATTTGGTTTTGAAGTTTGGAATATTATTGAGGACTTTGATATAATTTTAATATTTTCAAGGATAATCTATTGGATTATTATTTTTATCAATGTTTCATTGTCATGAGTATTAAGTTTTTATTTTTGTTTTGTTCTGGCTGAACATTGAAAGATTTAGTTCACTTGAAAAGAAGAGTAAAGAATAGTTTTGTATTCAGTCAGCATGGTACTCAATTAGCAATTGAATGAATAAGACAACAAAGAGAGACAGAGAAAATTGATGAGCTTGTATTTGTTGATGAAAACTGCATTGATTATTGACAAGAAAGAGAAGAGAGGTTCACTAGTGATTTATAGTGATAGTTCATATGTTGTACGTTACCTATTTGGAAATGTAGAGGTTTTGTGGATTCATCCAATAAGACTCTTGTGCAGAAAGAGACATTGGAAGTAGTTTTTGACCTTGCAGAGAGTAATCCTTTTGCATATGTTATTGTAAAAATTCCAGCACATAAAAAAATAGTGAGTTATCTGTAGGTAATAGAACAGCAGATTTATTGGCAAAGGAAGCAGCTTTTGCATGGAGAGTTAGTAGTTCAACCTGAAATGGTATCAATTAATGTTGTGAAGAAAATGGACACACATATTCCTTTAATTTCAGAGGAAAAAAAGGTCACAATCTTTTTTGTCTTCATCGGATGTCACAAAATTATCATTTTGGTCATTGGACCATAAGTTTGTGTCATGACTAAAAAGGATTTTCGTGTTTTTATATTTCACAGCACCTACAGGTGGGATTCACTAATGATGATGCTTTAATTATTGTTTAGATGTTGATTAATCATGTTTTTCTAGTTTGGGGTATATCAGCAAACCTCAGTAGTGACAGAGGATGTGTAATATCAGGGAATAGAACAGAGATTTCATGTAAGATAGCATCCACAGTCTGCAGGTATTATTGTGAGGATGTATTGGATAATTAAATTTAGAATTGCACAAATGTTGGACAGAGGAAATTTTTGGGTTGATGTTGTTCCAGTTATTTTTAATGGATGTAAGAAGCACAATTTCTGATGCTACAAAGTATTCTTCTTTTGAGTTTAAAAGAGAGAGGAAAATGGCGTTTGTGTTGGCTCGTGAAGTCAAAATTGGTTGAAGAAGTTATACAAAATGGTTTCTCTATAAATTTTCAGTGGAGAAAGTAAAATGGCGTTTGTGTTGCCTCGTGGAGTCAAAATTGGTTGAAGAAGTTATACAAAATGGTTCCTCCTCATATTTCTAAGTTTGAGAAGGAAGTTAATTCATGATAAAAAGTGTCTTTGTTCTAACTAAAAATATAAGTTTTATATTACAATGTTTCTTGATTAATAGATTAAGAAATAATCTGTATATATATTGATAAGGTAAAAAGGTTTGTGTATGTTTAAAATGGTTGTATACAAAGGGTTATTCATAGCAACCCTTAGGAATTTAGAATGAATAACACCCATTGTTTTAGAAAGGTGGGAGGGAAAATACTCATTCTGTGGCACTATCCTGCTCAGAAAAACCTTAGGAGAAAAATAAGGTGGGGGCTGGTTTTTTTGTTTAGGAGTGGACACAGACATTAATGGAGTACAAACATTCCAGTGAAAGTTTCATTCCAGTACACCTAAGACATATATATATATATATATATATATATATATATATATATATATCATGAAGGATTGTTATTAAATCCACGCACATATCGGATTTAATCTTCATTGTAAGAATAATATTTTACAATTGATATTGTTTTTTGTAACATTTTGTTATTTTGTTGTTAAACCAAAATTATCTTTTGTACAAAGATAAGCGGTCTATTAAGTAGACCAGGAACAGAAAGGTTTATTTAAATTAAAATTTAGATATTAGATATTGTTGGCACAAGTCTAAGACAGAAAAGATAAAGATGATTAAAAGAATTGTTACATGTGAGGTCACACCTAGAGATGGTGAAATGCACGTCACAGAGTTTCAGGAGTTGAAACATGGAAAAGTAATTGGGAAAGTTCATGGACATTTTGGGATGTTCAAGGGGTACAAATACTTTCTTAGTTCAGTGAAACATGTATGTAGAAAAATGTGGGTATAACAAATTTTATATTCCGAAATAATGATGCTGCATTCCTTTTTTCAGGAATGAATCATAAAAATCTAATCTGGAGGAATCATGGATTTCAAAAAGATGAAAAGATGTCAGATCAACAAAAGAAAAGTTTTAAAGAGAGAAAGTGTATCATCATTACAGGATGCATCTTTTCCCTAGTGACAATTTTATTTGTGATAAGATATATCAAGAACTGCTCAAGTTATGCAAAGACTAACAGGAATGAAGAATTACACAACAAAGATCATATGTTATTCAGAAATAAGAGAGGTGTAGACATTGATATCAATGTAGATGAACTGAAAAATAAGAACATTGATATCATTACAAAGGAAAAAAATGATAGAGTTATTGATATTAGTGCATATGATAAAAATCATAATTTTAGAGATGTTGATATTAATACAGCAGAAGATTTGTATGGATTTTTATGTATTGGAGATGGATATCATTGTTGTTTACAATTGTATTTCATTCACAGCAATGATATTGAAATCAAAGTTAGAATAGAATCCAAAACAAAGTTTGTTAAAATGCAGGGATCTTATAGACTAAATAACAAAACCGGAACTTTTGAATGTAACATATTGTTGAGGAGTTTCTGGTCTATATATTTAAAAGGTAATGAGTCAACAATTTGGTCTGGAGATGTTACTAATATTATGACAAGATCTGGGAAAATACTTTATTCCTTTGATCAATTTTATTATCTTTTTCAAAGTTTTGTAAAGATATTAAATCCAAAATATTTAAACATCATTGAAGATGAAAAAGGAGACGTTGTAAGAACATGGGATTTTAAAGTAACAAGAAAATTTACTCAAATAAGGGTCAAAATTGATATCTTTATAGTTGATAAGATTGTTCCAGAAATTAATATTTTCCCACAATCTTTGAAAATTATGGAAGATAAAGATAATTTGCATTTGATATGTGATACAAAAATATCTTTACCTCAAAATTCATTGTTGACTTGGAAAAGGAATGATGAGTTTTTGGGTAGTTTTCTTTATAGTTCTACTATCATAATTCATAAAGGAATTTTTGGTAGTGTGAATTGGATCAATGATACATTTGTTTATCAACAAATGAGAGTATCTTTGAATGATACTGGCATATATGAATGTTGCATATCAATAGAAAATTATCCGGTGAAATGTGCAAAGTCAAGTGTTATTGTTATGTCTCCAAGGAAAACTCCATGTGTCAATAAGAAAAGTTTCTCTGCAAGCCCTTTTCAGATTAACCATTTCCAATCCAGAACTCTTTTGAGAGAAGGAAAATTTGTCATTATTTTGTGGAACTTTAATGTTTCAGAATGGAAAATTTCTACAAGGTTTCCACAATGTCAAGGACATCTGGTTAATATGGAATTGGGTATTGAGAGATGGTGTGGAATTAATAATAGAAATCATAACAGAAATAAGCGTGGTATTGTTGAAGGTATTTTAGGAGGGATTGGCACAATCGGGAGTATAACAAATAGTATGGATATATATACTTTAAAGTCTGATCTAGAAACCGCTGGTTTAGTGGGAAGTAATGGTATTAGAATACAAAGACATTTAAATCAGATTTTAGAAAATATGGTAATTAAAACTGCTAATATAATGGGTCCATCTATTTTACATCTTCAAAATATTACTCTTGATTTGATGAGAAGTGAACAACATTTTCATATAGCCAGAGCATGCTTAGAGATTCAAAAGGAATATTCCACTAATTTTAAAATAATTGCACAAGCATTTCAGAGTGGAATAACTCCTCTTGGCATTTTACAGTATTTGCCCAAAGAATATGTATATGCGATAAATCATACAGATTTATGGGTAAATAAATGGATAGGATGCAAGCAGGACATATGTTATAGTTCTTCTATGATTCCAATAGCCGGAAAAGAACAAATTTTGGTTCCAATTACTGTTTTGGGATTACCTGTCAGTAATACACAATTATTATACTATAAATTACAGTATACAGATTTTGTATTTAACAATGAAAATTCTGAATTAGAACAATTAGATTTGTCATCATGTTTACAATTCCAGTCTAAAATTATATGTTTACCTAATCAAGATAAAAGCATATTTCATTCTTGTTATCATAATCATACATTATGTTCAGCAAGAATTGAAAATAGAATTAATTCTGAATTAATTACTCGTGTAGATAAAAAGAAGGTTTGTTTTCAGATTATGTCAGATACAGAAAGGGTTAAAACTTTTTTCTCTTCTTGTACAAATACAGAAAACCTAAATCAAGGGTTGTATTGTATAGAAGGAGACATTGTTGCAATAAGTATTAATGGGTTGAGAACAAATTTAACAAATATGTTTATGAAAAATATTAGCGCTCTTCCTACACAGTATATTTCCCAAATAGATGAATTTCCATGGGAAAAATGGGCAAATATAATTCAAAAGGATCAAGGTTTATTAATAGCTTTGGCTAAGGAATTGCAGAATGCAGAAGTATTGTTTAAACATGAACAAGGTAATTTGCAAGAAATATCGCATCAATGGTCAGAATTTTCATTAAGTAATTGGTGGAAAAAATTTAGTAATAGTGTATCCAGGTGGGGAAAAACTTCGATAACTTCAGCAGCAGGAAATATTTTATCACATCCTATTGTAATTATTTTTATTATTATCATGTTCTTTCTTATATTCCAGTTATGTTTGATGTTTAGAATGAAAAAATTATATTATCGAATTAGAAGTGATATTAAGAAAGGAGATGATTTGTTACAAAGTAAATTGAAGAGGAAAATGGGTTTTGAAGGTACGAATTCAATTGTGCATGACAAGACATTTGGAGTTATTGAATCAAAGTTTGTTTGAATGTGACATGAATGGTGATGAATGAATTTTTAATCTGAAAAATATGATTAGTATTCATATTTCAGAGGGGAATGTTATATTCTTAATATCTAAATTTTAATTGGCTTTATTATACTTTATTCAGAATATAAGTTTTCCATATTGTGTGAAAGAGAACTTTGAGACAATAAATTCTATGTTATGTCTTGCGATAATTGAAGAAGTAAATATTTAAAACCTGTCAGGATTTTGAGGAATATTGTATATTTTATATAAGCTTTTCTTAAATGTAAATGAAAGTTTGCATAGTCTGAAATTCTACCTTCTACCTTCCCCCTTACATCCGGTCATTTTAGGCTGTGGAGCTGTGTTTTAAGTGTTAACATATGTTAGATTGTTATAGTAACCACTCATTAGCCCACACTTTTGTAAAGGAGGAGTTATATTTCGGGCGGGAGATTAGAGCCTGTTTATATAGTAGAAAGATTCAGCAGACTGTCTCTTGAAGATCAGCAGCCTAGGAAGACACATGTCTTGCACACAGCTTTCCAGCATACAAAGGGTTATTCCGCCATTTTAAATGAGACATGACTTGATATATTGAATAAGAAAGAAAGATACTAATTATTATTATTGTACTATTTTTGTAAGTATACTTTTCTATTTAAATGTGTACAATAAATACACATTTTTGAATTACGCTGACTCAGAACTAATTAAGGAAATTTGTCTCACAATCTCGGTCTCACCATATATACTTAAGACTTTGAAATATTTTACATTATAAGCTATTTTTTTACATGCACACAGTTATTGCTTCTAGGGTAGTGGTTAACTTTGCCCTATTACAATCTGGTCATGGTTGCTGTGGGGAGCATTGCTGGACAAAGTAGGTTTTATTCAGTTTCAGGAGGCCATCCTCTTCTAATTTGTTGTTTGGTTCCCTGAATTGTACATGGGCTAGTTTCTAACTTGAAAATATATTTAGCTGGGTTTACCTCACCTTATCCCACTGTTTACACCATTACAAATGTGCCCGGATTGTCTTCAACATTGTGGGTGTTATTATGGAGCTCCTTAACCCATGGTCTAAACCTTTTTTTTCTAGCTTGGTTCGAAAAGACCCTGTCAGATGACCAGAGTGGTCCGAGGAAGCTGGTCCTCCTCGGAGGACTCTTCTGACAGCTTGCAACCTTCATTTGTGCCCCAGACACAGGGCCAAGTTGTTCAAGGTAGGTAAACTGTTTATGTAATTTTCCCTAATGTGCATTATTTAGTGTGTGGCAGAGCACAGTTAAACTGTTTGTAAAGGCAGAAGGTTTTTTCACATAATGCATTCTGTGTTTGGCAGATCCCCTCAGCCCCTTATACTTACCTGAGCCTATCTTGCTCCAGTGTTGTTGCAGGAGACCGTCGGCTGGCAAAACCTAATTAGCTGAGATGGCAGTGCAGCACCATTGCCTCCCGCTGATGTCAGTCCAAATTATTGAGCCAATGAGAGAGAGGGGGCAGAGCTGGTCCATGCCTCTGTGTCTGAATGGACACAGGGAGCTTGAGCTTGGCTTGGGTGCCCCCATAGCAGGCTGCTGTGAGGGCACTCAACAGGAGGGAGGGGCCCAGAGTGCTATAGAGGGACCCGAGAAGAGGAGGATCAGAGCTACTGTGTGCAAAACCACTACACAGAGTAGGTAAGTATAACAGGAAAATTATTTTTAAGACCAAACAAATGAGATTTTACAATCAAGTTAATGTAGTTTGTCCCTCAGCCATACCATTTCAGAAAACCTTATTCAGTACAGAAACATGGAGTACATATGTTTGAGCTACCAGCTTCTCTCTGATGCAGCAATCTTTCAGGGGAGGGTGTAAGGAAAGAGAGAGACATACCGAGAAGAGAGGGTGAGAGAGAGAAAGTTTTTAAAATAGTAGGGGGGTTAAGGGGTGAACATTTGGAGGAAGAGCGGGAGAGGGTGGATATGGGGTGAAGAAAGATGGGAGAATGAGGGGGGTGTGAAGATACATAGAGGAAATTAAAGGGTGAGAGAAAGGAGATAGACTTTCTCCGGCACTACAAAGTCCAGCCTACCAGCCTACAGTTTTTCAGCACAAAGCAGGAGGAGCAAGCCACCAAAAGGATCAAGACAGCTTGTCAGTCTTCCCACCATACTTCATTTGGCAGTGAGGGAAGGGGACACAGCTGTTGTTGCACGGCAGCAGAGGGGGCAGGATGGTATTGAAGACAGGACAGATCTGTCAGTGTTGTTAAGCAGAGGAGGCAAGCGTGTTAGTGCAGGGTGGAGGAATGGGGAGCCGTGTGTTTCCTGGGTAAGGTCCCAGTGCTAGCTCCTCCTCCTCTCAGCTGCTGCCTCATCTGCTCAGGCTGCCTCTTTCTCCCCTCTCTATCTTGGAGAGAATTTGAGTATAGCCTCACATATTAATGATCAAACATAGGATAAAAATCACACCATCATCCAAATTAAGATATAGAGAAATGGAAAGGTGGGGATGTGAATGCAGTTGCTGATGCTGACCAATACACAAGGACACCTAGGATGGTTAATGGACTATCACGGTACTGATACAATGACCCAAAGGTTATTATAAAAAATCAAACAATACAAGTACTATGCCTCGTTTCCACTGAGCGGATTGGTTTAGTACGGTACGCTATTTTGAGTGTTTCCATTATAAAAGTGGCCCATACAACCGAACCATACAGCACCATTCAGGGTCCTGCTTCAGATGTGGGGCCATAAAAAAATGGAATGGTACGGTTAGGGCAGAGCTACTGGCGTAACACGATACATTCCACTGATTGGTGGACAGAAAACAGTCAATGCTGATGTCAATGGAAAGTGCCAAACAAACACTACGTCGCCGTTCAGTCAAGATAAAGGAGAAAGATGCCTGAAAACAACAGCAGGGTCTGGTCGTCTCAGGAACTACCTACTTTCCTGACTATAATTGGTGATAGCGTTATTCAGATCGAGCTTGATGGATAAGTGAGAAATTAAAAGGTGTATAAAGATATTTCTCAGCAGATGTTAGCTGAGGGATTTGAAGGGCGTAGGGCAAAGCTTAAGAAGCTTAAAGGTCAATATAAAAAAATTAAGGACGCCAACAGCCGTAGTGGAAACAGTCGAAGTACTTGGAGGTGGTACGACGCCATGGACGCCATTTACAGTCATAGGCCGGAAAACCAAGGCCGGAAAACCAAGGCAGGGAGGCAATCCCACCACTGTAACCCCCTTTCTCATCTTCCCCACCAGACTGGTCGGCGGGGCAGCTTTGACAAAAGCAGAAGCATCTAAAAAAAAAAAAAACACACAGATGGTAACATATCACAATAAATACAACATATATAATATTACATTTTTCCTTATACTGTACATTATTATTAAGTGTGTATGTGTCGGGTAGGTGGGTCAGTGTGTGTGTGTGTCAGGTAGCAGGTAGGTAGGTCAGTGTGTGTGTGTCAGGTAGGGGGGTCAGTGTGTCTCAGGTAGGTGGGTCAGTTTAGCCTATAGCACTGCCATCTTAGTCTTTGCCGCACAAAGGTGGTGTACTTCTCCCGGCTAAATATCCAAGCTAGAAGTTTTCTTTTCTTTTCTGCTATGTTTCTCTTTGCCGCTCGCAACCTTCTCTCATACAGTGCGGCATGTATTTTAACTATAAAGAACCAAAAGGCAACTAGAGAAAAGATGAGCTGCTGGATGACCTCCATTGTTGTTGTTTGTAGCTTCAGGTTTCTAGTCACACTAGGTATTTTTTCTAAACACCATATGGCCCCTAGCGATCTGACTTGCAGTGGAAACGCTCCCCTTAATAGGCAGGACCATTCCAGGCCTCAGAAACTGTACTGACCCAAAACGATCTGCTCAGTGGAAACGAGGCACTATTGCTTTAAGCCTTAGGGGTCTTGTCATCTAGCTTACTTCAACAATCAAGAAGAGGATTTGGCTGTGGCTAGGGTTCCCCACTTGTTTGATGTTTATGTGACTGTTTTTCCTTCATTTGTTGTTCTTATGTCATGGCTCAACTTATTTTCTTTTTTTTTCACACAGCTTCAACTCAGGCAGCAAGGGTTGGTTAGTCTCTCAAATGTTGTGTGTGTGTGTGTGTGTGTGTGTGTGTGTGTGTGTGTGTGTGTGTGTGTGCGCGCTATAGATATTGACATTTTTAGAGAGTGATGTGTGCACATGTAACTTAGCTAGCAAGTTAACACACCCCATACTATATTGATTTGTTTGCCTTATCGTGGTGAGGTTTACATGTCACCCTGTTACATTTTTGTTTTATCAGACAATTACTGTGATAAGTAAACTTTGGACAGTTTCCTCTGACAGCTTATTGTGTCTGCATATGGCCCCCTTAAAGTTTGTCAAAGCATAGGACAATAGAACAATCCTAAAACAGTTCACTAGTGAGTACTAACTTGTTTCCCCAAAACAATGTGCTTCAGCTACTGTGATCTGTACCATCTTCATGAACAGGCCTGCTCCCTCCTAGCACTAAGGATGAGCTCAGGCGTGTTCGCATGGAACACGTGCAGAGCCTGCCAGGAAGTCGGCGCTGCTCTAATTACAGGCAGTGAGACATTGCCCCTGATGTGCGGCTGCAGAGATCGGGCAATGTCTCACTGCCTGTGATTAGCGCAGCTCTGCGCCGAATTCCTGGCGGGCTCTGCACGTGTTCCATGCCAACACGCCTGAGCCCCAGCACACACCTGAATAATCTTTGCAGGTCAATAGGGAACCCTGTGTAAATGGAGCAGGACATCATTCTGAATATCGAGATATTTATGGAGATTGAGAATAATCATATAATCTTGGTGGCCAAGGAATTCCTCTTACATGTGCATTGAAGAATTTGTATGGTTAAGGAATTGAGGATGTAGTTGTTCTGTGAACTAATGGGATCTGCTTTGACTCCAGTTATTGTTTTTTTTTTTTTTTTCGCTTTTCTCCACAGTCATGACTGACTTGTCCATGATGGATATGAAAAGCCTCCTGATGTGGACAGTCAGGAGGATGAAAGATTTGGAGAGCAAAATGAGGGTTGGACCTGCAGCTGACCAGCCCCTGGTGTTGGATTTTTTTTACAAATAATATTTTAGTTTTTTTCTGTTATTTGTTATATATGTTGTTTTTGGTTTGTACATAATTGTATTGGAATTGTTCTAAAGTTTTGAGAATCTCTAAAGTTTTTAAAAACATATTTACTATTTTGTGTCTTTTTTGTAAGGTAGCCAATCTTGCTCACAGCAGTTGGAGATGGGCCTGTCTTAAAAGCACGTGCAGGACTTTGTTTGCTCCAGCTGCAGGGGGCAAACTTGCTTACCTCATATTTGGCTTCTTCAAAATTGTACATTTTTTGCACAACATTACACATCATGCAGAGACATGTTGCTGACAGGAGCAAGAGGTGTGTCCAATGTGAACTGAAGCTGACATCTGGCCCCCGTCCCCCAGCTTGGCAATGCAAAAAGACCATTTCCAAAGTGCTGTGCAATTCATGCATATACAGGAGGAATCGGCCTCAGAACCCACCAGGCTTCACACCCAGTTGCCCTTAGCCTAGATGACGGCCAAAGCAAATGAGTGTGAAATCCAAAAATCGGTTTGTCCAAGACAACGCTGGAGGCCTGGACAGGTAGGTGCCCCAGTAGTCCAAGACTCCAGCTACAGTATTTGCAGCTGCTGACTTACGTGTGTGTGCTGGGGGGGGGGGGGGGGGCTGTTTAAGCTTGTTCTGTTTACTGTTAGATACACCAATTTTTGAGGTGAATTCTTGCCCTCTGCAATTACTCGAAATCCTTGTTTGATTTGGGTTTGTGAATTCTACTTCATTCTAATTTCACAAAAAGACTTGAGTACCCTTTTCCATATTTTGGCATGGTCTCTAAATTGAGGACAGAGAACTCTTTATGAGTGAAGTTGTGCTCCCTGGCCCAGGTGTGTGTATCAACTTACAAAAAGTATGTATGCAGCCAGTAGCCCAACTGTATTACTAGTTCTTCCATCAGGTCAGGTCTATGTTGCTTTATCCAGAACCAAGATGTCCAGGGATTTACAAGCTTCTCCTGTATAGTGATGGCTGAACGGTTCGCCCGGCGGTCGTTTCGCGGCGAATTTCGGCTGTTCGCGGTCTGCCCGTTCGGCGGACTATTGGCGCCGTTCGCCCGGCGGACTTCCGTGTTTACTGTGTAAAAGAACTTTGACCTATGATGACACATCCATCATGGGGTACAGGACAGCCAATTGAGACATTACAGCACATGGACACTTGGACATTCCCCCTAACTTATAAATACACCCGATCCGGCGGCCATTTTACATTCTTTCTTCTGTCACTATAGGGAGAGGTTGCTGTGTGGAGCAGGGAGAGATTGCAGTGACCCAAATTTGCCCCTATTTGGTAGACAAAAGTTCTTTTCAGGACTGGTATAGGTGTTAGGTGTATATAGGTTTGCTGTGCTACTGATTGTTGCAGCAGCCCGAGCGTCTTTTGTCAGTTTAGAGAAAGGGACAGGACAGTGTGTGCTGCAGGGACAGCCAGTTTAGTCATTAGCTGTTACTATCAGGTCCACAAAATTGCTATTTCAATTATTGTTCCAGTAGCCTCTGTTTTGTCAGTTTATATAGGGACAGGCAGGAAGCAGTGGGTGAGGCAGTGAGGGTCAGTTTAATCAGTAGCTGTTACTATTAGTTCCACAAAGGTCCTTTTCAGGACTGGTATCAGTGGTATGGTAATAGGCTTGTACATGTATAATATTCTTTCTTCCAAATATAGAAAGAATATTATACTTGACTGCTGCCCTTCTGCTGCAGTCTGCTAATCAGTCACAACCCACTTGTTCGACAAAGCTCCTTATAAGGACTGGTAACTTGGTCTGTCTAGGGTGCTACAGTACATAGGGTTGAGTGAGGTACAGTCTGCTACTCTATAAGGACTGGTATAGGTCCACAATACATAGGGTTGAGGTGCACTACTGTTGACCGCTGCCCTATACTGCAGCAGTCCTTCATCGGTATAGGGACTGACGTCTGCTAATCACTCACACACAACCTACTTGGTCCACAAAGGTCCTTATAAGGACTGGTAAGGTATAGGGTACTACAGTAAATAGGGTTGAGTGAGGTACAGTCTGCCATTCTATAAGGACTGGTATCGGTCCACAATACATAGGGTTGAGGTGCACTACTGCTGACCGCTGCCCTATACTGCAGCAGTCCTTCATCGGTATAGGGACTGAGAGTTTTGTCACAGGATCATTTAAAAAATGACAGGCAGAGGAAGAGGCAGGCCCTTCCGCAGGGGTGGTAGGGGTAGGGCAGGAGCAACAGGCTTGAGCCAAAGTGGGAAGTTGCAGAAGGTGCGTTCAATTACTTTAAAGGACGCACCAGACTTGGTTGAGTGGCTCGCTCAGCCTTACTCTTCTGCACCCTCCTCATCCTCTCGATCTGCAACCTCTTCTTCACTCTCTGCTATGTGCACCCCCAAAGACACTACCACCACCACCACCGTCACAGGAATTATTTTCCAATCCATATCAAGACATTTCTGATGCGCAGCCACGCTTGGTATTGAATCAGGAAGAGGAGGCAGCAACAACCGCTACTCAGCAGTCTGACGACAGTACCCAGATCAGCCCAAGGAGGTTGGTCCCCGGTGTTGCTGCCTACTCCGAGATCTCTACTTATAGAGGTGGGGAAGGTGACGTTGATGATGACGTGTCTAGTGATGTCACATGGGTGCCCACAAGAGAGGAAGAGGAGGGGAGTTCAGAGGGAGATATGAACCAGCAGATAGGGAGGAGAAGCAGGAATAACTTACATTGCACAGGAGGGCCAAAGCAGACTGCAAATGTATCAGGAGCGAGTCATCGACCATGTACGGTCACATCTGGCGCTCCCAGGACACCGGCACATGGCTCTGCGGTGTGGGCTTTTTTTAACGTGTCCGCTGCTGACAATAGCGTTACCATCTGCAATCTTTGCAGTCAACGCATTAGTCGCGGTAAGCCCAACACTCACCTAGGGACGACCGCCTTAAAGTGGTTTTCCAGCCAAAATGTGACTTTTTAAATAAAAATAACCTATCATACACTTATCATACACAAGCTTAAAGCATTCTAGTAAAGTTAGTCTGTAATCAAAGGTCCGTTTTGTTAGGTTATTACAGCATTTTGTAACTTTTTTAAACTTGCAGCAGACCGTGGCCATCTTAGGTGTGGGCATCTGAAGCCAGACTGTATTTCTTCGTGGATCTCAGCCTTGCAAATCTCGCACATGCTCAGTGCTGCACAAGCAGTGAAATAGGTTTCAGGTCAGGTTTCCATAGCAACGGCAGTGCCAGAGGAAGTTGCCTCCCCATAGCTATGCAAACCCCTCCTCGCCTCCTCCCTCCAGGAACCAGGAAATATACTGCATTTATAACAACAGACACCAGCAGCAAAAGGTAAGAGGCTTTTCAGAAAAAAAAAAAAAATTAATCGCAGCAACAAAATTAATATATGCATTGTTCGATCACCAATTTGCTCGCCCATTGCTGCCTGCCAGTCCCGCACTTACCCCATCCATGTCATGGCTACGGTGGCTTACCCCTGCATCTCCACCAAGTCCTGGCGTTTGCTTATTATCACGGCCAATCAGGTCTTAGGTAGGACTCCCACCCATTTCCCATGATTGACTAAGAGGAAATTAGTGTCACAATAACAAGTTTAAATTTGCTAATGTCACACAAGTGGGTGGGCTTTGAGCACAGTGCTCTCTGCACCATGGTCACCCTTTCTTGAAGCCTATTAGAGCCTTTGGGCGCTAATCAAATGCTTACAAAAATAAACAACCCCACGTTGTAATCCATGCATCCATCAACCTGCATATAGATATAGGGGCATGGATATGGGGGTGCAGTGCGTGTGTCTCCATTATGGACCATTTGTTATGTGTGTGTTAAAATCCCTACCTCATATGTGAATTCAGAGTTTTTAATGGTACAGATTTTAGAAAGGCAACATTTACTCAAATAACCACTATTTACAACCAAGGTATGCAGAATACCATCTCTTTATGCTCAACACATTGAAACTTCAAGCAGATGCAGAAAACCACACTGGGTGCCACTCCAGTCATCTAAGTACATGATGATATTGAGGCTACAATTGTCACAGATTCACCAAATTTGGTCAATAGAAGATTGAAAAAATGTTGACTGGTCCGATGAGTCTCATTTTCTGTTGTAACATTCAGATAGGATTCAGATAGGGTTTTAAATTTGCATAAAAAAAAAATGAAAGCATGAATCAATCCATCCTGCCTTGTATCACTGGTTCAGGCTGGTGGTGGGGGTGTAATCAGGGCTGGTGCAAGAATTTTTGACACCCTAGGCGAAACCTCATTTTGCCCCCCCCCCCCCCCCCATTGGCTCTGCCCATGGCTCCACTACCTTTGCAATATGTGACCCGCCTGACCATTACACACACACTGACCCACCTACCAAACACATACACTGACCCACCTACCTGAACATTACACACACACACTGACCCACCAACCTGACACACATACACTGACCTACCTGACCATTACACACACACATACACTGACCCACCTACCTGACCATTACACATACAATGACCCACCTACCTGACCCTCACACTGACCCACCTACCTGACCATTACACACACACTGAACCACCTATGTGACCATTACACACACACACTGACCTACCTACCTGACCATTACAAACACACACACTGACCTACCTACCTGACCATTGCACACACACACACACACACTGACCTACCTACCTGACCATTACAAACACACACACACACACACACACACACACACACACACACACATACTGACCTACCTAGCTGACTTCTTATTTCCTTTACTACTCACCCCCCCCCCCCCCCACAGCTCGCTGTAGATAGTGAGGATCCTCCCTCCTCCTTACCTCTGCTTCATCGACCATTACATCCGGGGCTCTCCTCAACACTGGGCGGTGTTGCTCTGGTGTCCCCGCTGGCCGGGAGGTCGGCTAACAGATGCTGCACCTCTTGATGCTCTGATCTCCACCGAGCCCCGCCCCTCCTCCCCACACACACCCACACACTGCTGTGAGCTTTTACTCTGTGAAGACATTGGGGGATTGGAGGCATACAGAGGCCGTGGCTGCGCCCTGGGGGGTAGTGCGCCCTAGGCAACTGCCTACTCCGCCTAGTGGTAGCATTGGCCCTGGGTGTAATGGTGGGGGGGATATTTTCCTTGCCACACTTTGGACCCCTTAGTACCAATTGAGTATTGTGAAAGATGGACCCTCGCGCTATTAAGTGCTCAAACGTGCAGAAATGACTAAATACGTGTAAAAAAATGGAAAAGTAAAAATTATAACAATACAAAATCCACAGTGAAAGTGATACAAAAGTGCAAGTGTTGCTAAAAAATGCAGCGGGACAAAATAGTTAACACCAACTATCACATAAGAATAAACAAAGTAAAAAGTCCTGCGCAAATGGTGCCACTAAAAAATAAATATATAAAGAAATATAAATGTATAAAAAAATATAATATAAAAAGTCAATAAATCAAGGTGAACACACCGATGTGTGAAAACAGTGAAAAATAGGAGAAAAGGCGGGACCAGCTGTTCCAAAATAGATAAATCCAGGCTCTCAGAACTCTCACCTCAAAGATGGAATAATCAGGCAACGCAACATAACCCCAGAGGATTCTCCTTAATATTTCTCTATGTAATAACCAAGGAATTATAGATGAAGCCTGTAGTACATCCTTCTGCCACTAGAGGGCCATTTCCAATACTTGAATACAACACTGCAGCTTGTAATTCCGTGGTATAGAGCTTGAAAAAAACACAGAGGAGAGGGGGAGAGGGAGAAAGAGAGGGGACTCCAATAGTGTAGTAGTTGAATGAATGGACAAATTTATTAAAGCATAAAAAATGGACTCTCACATAAGCAAAAAAAAAGGTAACACAGAGAAGATAAAAATGAAGACCTGGCGTTTTCAGCCAGTCTTACGCTGTTTCCGGTTGTCCTACGGCCACTCCCTACGCGTTACGTCACGTCACGTCACGTCATGTGACTTCTTCAATGGGGATTCCAAACACCCACAATATTCCAGCCGTCCTGGCCGGAGGAAGACACTGGAGACAGTTTTGACGTTTGTGAAACCCCGACTCCCCCAGGCAGACACTGACTTTGTGAACTCCAAAATTCAGAACCTGCGTAGCGTGTATAGGCGGGAGCGCAAAAAGATCGTAGACTCCCAAACATCAGGATCAGCAGCAGGTCAGGTCTATGTACCTAGGCTGTAGTATTATGACAGGCTGCGTTTTCTGGATGACACGTCAGAAGCCAGGCAGTCACTTTCTACTCTTCCGTCTACCCTTCCCTCCACCTCAGGTGAGCCATCCCTGGAAGATCCAGACCCTTCCTTGCTGGACGAAGTTGATGCGCCCAGCTGGAGCCAGGTATATTTTAGTTTCTAAAGTTAGGATTGCTCAAATATTAATGATGTAAAGTTCAATGTTTGAATTGCTTCCAAATCTAGGATTTCATCACAAATTAAATTAGATATAAGGATACAGTAGTTTCCACAAATGTGGCTCAAATCTTGGTGAACTGATGGAAAAATTATGGTGTCAAAATGATAGCCTTTTGTATTTCAAGACAAATGTATTTGCAAGTGAGAACTGTAAAATTGTTAGTGATTGATGATTTCAAAATATAGACATATTTTATTTATTGATTTCTTTGTTTTTTTACACAGGATGAGCTCACCCAGGAGGAGGCCGGGACCAGTGGTATGGAGGAGGAGGCCGGGACCAGCCACACACAGGAGCTAGCTGGGCCCAGCAGGAGTCGGACCGAAAGCCAGGTCCCTCCCCTCCGCCTAGCCAGCAAAAGGCCCAGGAGGATGACCCGTACAGAGGAGGAGTCCTTGGCACTTATACGCCAAGCCACCCAAGTTCTGTCCAAACCCCCCAATCCGGAGGAGGCCTATGGCACTTATCTGGCTAGTAAGCTACTCGAAATGGAAAAACCACAGCGCAACTTGTGTGAAGCAATATTTTTTGATGCCTACTGCTCCTCCTCCTCCTCCTCCTCCTCCCACAAGTCCACCACCAGAGGCACAGCCTCCAGCGAAGCGTGGAGGGAAGGCTAGACGGAAGAGTTGGAAGTGACTGCCTGGCTTCAGTCTGCTCTGAAAGAAGACGCAGGCTGTTGTAGTACCACAGTCTGTGGACATAGATCTCATCTGCTGCTGTTCCTGGTCTTTGGGATTCTAGGACCATGTTGTGCTCCCTATTTACATGTTACACAGGTTCTGAATTTTGGTGGCCACTCACTTGATGTGTGCCTGGGGGACAAAAGGCTTCACAAACGTCAAAATTGTCTCCAGTGTTGCCTCCCTCTTGATTTAGTTTTGTTCTGACGAAAAATAAATATTTATTATTTCCAAAAATATTGTATGTTTTTTTTTGTTATTTTGGCTTAAAAAACTGATTTAATTTGTGAGTAGGCAGGTACATGTCAAAAGACTCTGGGGGTTATTTACAAAACACACGTTCATGTTAATATAAATATGCTAACTTCAAGTGCAATTTTTAAAGCACTGCAAGTGCACTTGGAAGTGCAGTCGCTGTAAATTTGAGGCTTAACATTTGAAATGAGGGGAAGCTCTGCTGATTTTGAACATTCAATCATGTGTAAGCTAAAATGCTGGTTTGGGTATCTATCTATCTATCTCTCTCTACTTACATAGTCCTGCTTGGCCAAAAAAAATGCAAGTCCATCTTGTTTCAAACCCCCCCCCCCCCCACAAAAAAAAAAAAAAAAAGAAAAATTTTTTAACTGACAATAGTAGTTCCAAAAATATATAGTAATAGATAAATTCTATAATTTTTTTTAAAATATATATATATATATATATATATATATATATATATATATATATATATATATATATTTTTTTTTTTATATATATATTTTTTTATATATATATATATATATATATTTTATTTTTTTTGTTTTTTTTATTTTTATATATATATATATATATATATATATATATATATATATATATATATATATATATATATATATATATATATATATATTTGGATTTTTTTTTTTGTTTTCTTTTATTATTTTTTTTAAATATTTTTCTAAAATTGGAAGATTAATCATAGGATGAGGATGAATAAAAACATTTGGTATAACTCTGTGTGAATATAAGCAGCAAAGCTACTTCACTTTTCTTGCATTATGAAGAAGAAAAGAATGGGCTATATTAAAAAACCACAAAATTAGCAGCATGACGAATATGCTAGCTTCAATACGAACACTAGTTTTACAAGACCGAGCGCTTCCGCCCTGAAAATCCTTTCTGGGCATGCGTCATACTTAGTCCGTCCAACTTGCCTACTCACGAGCGGACTGTCCGCTGAAACCAAGTTTGGACGGACAAAATTACGGAAATTCCGAAAGACTTAGTCCGTCAGACTGTCCGCTGAAAAAGTCCGCTGAAGCCCACACACGAGCGGATTGTCCGCTGAAACACGTTTCAGCGGACTAAGTTGGGCAGACAATCCGCCCGTGTGTACGCGGCCTTAGTCATCTTTTGACAAGGCCTTAGTGCTTTTAAGACACTTTGGGCAGGGAGCATTGTTAGCGAAGGCAGATTTCAAATCTGCTTTTCGCCTGCTTTTCGCCTGCTTCCCGTGCATCCGCAAGGGTTTAATTCCCTGGGTTTCCATTTCCAAGACAAATTTTATTTTGAAAAATGTCTGCCCATGGGCTTTTCTTTATTGTGCTATTATTTTGAGGCCTTTTCCAAATTTTTGCATTGGGTTTTGTCGCAATGTTTCCCTGCGGGAGGTTTCCTGCATTATTTAGATGATTTTTTGTTTATAGGCCCAATGGACTCCCCAATTTGCCTTAAAGCAATGGATACATTTTTTATGGTTTGTGATTCATTTGGTATTCCTATTGCCCATGAGAAGACATTTTTTCCATCACCCACAATTGAATTCCTGGGCATCACTATTGACTCTTCAGTGATGGAATTTAGACTGCCCAGAGAAAAATTGCATCGAATGAGATGGATGATCTTGTTATTCCTATCCAAGCGTAAGGTATGGTTAAAGGAGGCGCAATCGTTGGGTCTATTTGCATTTGCAGCCAGGATTATCCCGATAGCCAGAGTTTTTTCTAGGCGTTTTGCTTTGGTTACCAGAGGTTTGAAGAACCCATACTCACATGTTAGAATTTCTGCGAGTGTCAAAGAGGATTTAAAGATTTAGGATGCTTTTTTCAATGGATCCACTGTTTGGCAACATGAATTTACAGGCAATTTGCAGCTGAATTTCTTTACCGATGCTGCAGGTTCATCAGGCTTCGGAGCCTTCCTGGATGGCCGTTGGTGTGCTTCTGAGTGGCACCCAAGCTGGCGTAACCAGGATATTTTGAAAAATATAGTCCTTCTTGAGTTATTCCCAGTAATAGCCTCAATTGTAATATGGAAAGATTATTTCATGAACCGTAGGGTTATAGTGCATACTGATAACAAAGGTGTACTTTTTGCTGTCAATATGCTATCATCCAAATCAGAGTTAGTTATTAAGCTTTTACGTTTCACATTGTTTGCATTTCAATATTTGGCTAAGAGCACTGGCACATAGCTGGTTTAGAGAATGACATAGCTGATGCTTTATCTTGTTTGCAGTTCGAGATATTCCGGGTATTGGCTCCATCGGCGGATCTGCACAGCACTCCCTGCCCAGATTTCCTCTGGGGCTTGATATGTGACTGATATCGACTCGCCTTCGGAATTCTGTAGCGCAGAAGACATGGCGGGAATATGAGTCGGCCTGGTCCAAATGGTGGGTGTTCATTTTGTGATAGCATGAAGGTTGATGTATTGGAAGTGGATGCCTATGTATCGTTAGCCTTTGTCTCCTTTCTGATTAAATCGCAGTTGCGTCCTGCGTCAGTTAGCAAAATTTTAGCTGGGGTATCATTTATTCAAAAATTTTTGGGCTGGCCAGCTTTGACATCTTTCTTTCAAGTATGCCAAATCCTCAAAGGTTTTCGGAAATCCTCCCCTGCTATGGATGATCGCCGGCCTATTTTGGTGGATCTGTTAATTAAACTATTATCAGTATTGGAAAAGGTTGGTAGTTCTTGTTTTGAAATTTTGCTGTTTAGAGCAGTTTTCTCTAATCTTCTTTGGTGCTCTAAGAATAGGAGAAGTTTCGGCTCAGAACAAGGCATCTTCTTATTTTCTTTTGTATAATCACATATCTCTGGGCTCCGACTGTTTAAAACTGTTTATTTGTAGGTCAAAGACCTTTGAGTTGGGTAAAGGTCAGCGGGTGTCACTGGCCAGGTCTCCTAACCCGCTGATATGCCCGGTATCCAATGTTGCTAATTTTATGGTAATTAGAACCTTTTTCGAAGGATCCTTTTTTTTATCCACCAAGACCGGTCCTCTTTGACCAGATACCAATTTTCGGCTGTTTTAGCATCTTGAAACACCTTAACCTTTCCGGTTTTAAATTCTCATCCCATTCATTTAGGATTGGGGCTGCCACAGTTGCCAACCTCTTGGGTTTTCCTCCCGAAGGCCAAAAAAGGGTTGGTAGGTGGGCTAGTAGCAGGTACAAGATTTATGTTCGCCCCCGAATTGCTAATCTTATCATTTCTTTTTCATATCCAGCTAAATGTACAGTATGAATTGTAGGCCACTCCTACATCTTCTGGGCTGGTAAGCAGGCTTCATCCACGAGTTATTCTAGTAATTTAGGTCTGGATCTTAATAAATGTACAGTTTTTGGTCAGGTATTAGGGGCGTGTCCTAATGTTTCCGCATTTGGTATTAACGCGGGAGATGAGGGGGCCGGACGGAGTGACTACGAGCTGACTCACCTCCCCGCTGTATATTTAAACATATGAGCTGCGCTGCCTGGCCACGCCCACAGACGAAGACGTAGTGACGAAACGCGTATGGGCGTGACCAAGCAGCTACACGTCACTACAGAGCAGATGGTTTGAATGTTTACCCGGGACCCGCCGTGGACGCTGAGACTGTGTACTATTTGAGACGCTCAGGACTGCGGTGAGACATATCCGACCGTACTGCTAGTGACACTACTGAGAATTAGTTGATTATTTTAAGATTGTGTACGTATGTTTTTACTTGCGCATGAGAATTTTACAATAAAAAAACAGTTTTGCACTATGGAATATGTCTTTTATCGTTTCCCACATGTGAATCCGTTTTGAGTGAAGTACTAGAAACCAGGAAAGGTATTTCTGTAAGGAGATCAAGGAACCTTTATTACCGCTGTTTGACAACCACTTGATTCTGGGTATGATACAAAGCCTCTCCATAAAGAAACCAGTGGAGTAATCATAATAATTGCTGACGATGAGCCTGTAAACCCTAAGTGTTCTGGTGAGTTTATTACCATAAGGGGTGGCACCGACTGTCAAGTTTCTACGCACTGGTGGTTCTATCTTGGAGATGGACTTTCTTTTCTGTTTTTCCAGCGTGTGAACACTTTATTTGAAAACTCATACTTATGTGTTTGGGACTTTCATGAAAACTTTTGTAGTTGATTCCTTGAAAATTACGGAACTGTCATCCCTTTTATGTACATTATCTTGGTTTGGATATTTAGCGCTGTCAATATGGTGTATATGTGATGAGAGGTTAACGTATGATATGTACTATATGCTTTTGTGATATTAGGGGCCTTCGTTGGCATAATCTTAGAGGCCATTTAATTCATTTGTCTTTTAGTTGGCCCTCTCCTACCATTTTAGTTAGTCACTTGGGGGCCAACGACATCGGCAAGGTTAGAACCTGGGAATTGCTTTGTGAAATTAAGAAGGATATTTATGCCATAAAGCTTTTATTTCCTGGTGCTACATTGGCCTTTTCAGAGATGATCCCTCGACTTCTTTGGTCCTCCTGTGGAAACCTAGTCTACCTTTAATAGAATTAGGAGGTGGCTAAATAGAACCATCCATAACTTTACAGTTTCGCTGGGCAGTTTATCTTTCCAGCATATGGAGTTGGAAGGTTTTATACCCGTGTTATTTAGGAGGGATTTGGTCCACTTGTCGGATATTGGTATAGACATATTTAATATGGGTCTGCAAAACTTAATTGAGAGTGCCATGGTGTTGGGGGGACCTCAGCCAGGAGATCCTCTCCTGACCTCGGTCGGTGGGGAATAGTCGTCCAGCATTGGCTGGATGGACAACGTATAAATACATTTTGATTGTTGTGTTATAGCCAAGATGGCTTCATTTATTTGAATTTATAAATCATTATGAGGTTACCCTTTTAACAACACCAGGGCCAAGAAAAAATTTAACAAAATAAGAAATGTTGTCAGTGTGTTATTGTATTGTTGTTAATGACTCCTTTGTGCTGGCCCATGATCCTTTCTATCCAGGGGAAACTGATTGATTCTGATGGCATGCTGCATATTGTTATCATATTTTGAGCCCACCCCCCAGTATGGCTTCCATGTCATTTCAAGAGTTAAAATTAATTGCATATGGTTTCCCTGACTGCTCTACTCTTTGCATAGACCCCTTGAAATGCTTTGGAAGCCATACTGAGGGGGTTGGAGGCTAAATCTGATAATCCTTTTAGTCTGCGATTCTAAAACAGGAGGTGCTTAACCCATGTTGCCTTCTGGACACTAGTTTTTAAAAATATATCTAATAGCATAAACCAAGGATATGCAATTAGCGGACCTCCAGCTGTTGTAGAATTACAATTCCCATGAGGCATAGCAAGGCTGACAGCCACAAGCATGAGACCCAGACCCAGTGGCATGATGGGACTTGTAGTTTTTCAACACCTGGAGGTCCGATAACTGCATATCCCTGGCATAAACTATAGTGTATTATCAACACTAGTGACCTTTATCAGTTAAGCACAACAGCTCATCTTTTTAACATTCATGCACAAGGAAAATATTTTCAATTCTAAAAATGTTATACATTTGATTAAAGTAAAGTCCTTGGAATAATACTACAATTTGTTTTAAGTGCTTTTACTGTGCAAATTTTATATTAGGTGTTGATTCAGATTTTCTGCCTAAAAATGCTATGTAAGAAATGTCTATTGTATGGCCCATGGTGCGTACCAATTTTATAAATTGGCCCATGATTTTAAGAAGGTTGAGCATCACCATTCTAAAACATTATCTTGCTTTAGAAATACAACACCACGAATAGGTGGGAAGAAACCTTGCTGGAAGAACAATAGGAAACCCTCTTATGCGAACAACTGGAATAGACCCCCATATGAACAAAGAGGTCCCCAACATGGTAGACAAGGCCCACACACTAGAAATTATACTCCATATCAAGAAAAAAACTACAGAGACAGAGATCACTGGGCCCCCCCTCAAACATATAATCGCCCACATGAGCAATATCACATACCCACTTATAATTACTATGCCCCTCTACGAGACTACCCGGAAGATGTCCGACGAGACGACAGATACTACCAAACCTATTATCCAGAACCACAAGACAACAGGGATTTTTTAGGCAGAGGACCAGAATATTATCCACCGAGACGGATGGAAGACCAGAGAACACAAGACAGAGCCCAAGACGGACAGAAGAACAGAGAGAAACATGAAGAAGCCCAGGAAGAAAAGAGGAAGAAGAGCAGGCATGAGAGAACAAGAGAAAAAGAGAGTAAAAGGAGAAGGCATTTTTAACCTAAGTGGCCTACCATTAACAAAAGAGGAAATCACCGTTTTGGATTAAGGCCTGAAATACGCCCCGGTTAAAAATCTGGACAAATTACAAACTTATATTGGTATACAGAAATACGTCAGAAATTTAAATATAAAGAAATACATTGCAAGTAATCCAATTAAAACTCGAGCTACCAAATCCGAACAAGGAATAAGTCTATCTTCAACCCCCAGATCAACAATAATAAATATGTAGACGTTTTCAAAAAGGTAATAGTTGAAGATCTGAAGTCACTCAATATTAAGAAGCGAGAAGAACCTAAATTTATGAAATGTGGCATTAAGAAATTGAGCAAAAGAAATTATATCGTCATCCGCCCAGCAGACAAGGAATTGTCATTTTATCAAAACACCAATATAATGAAAGTATGGAGACTTTACTAAATGACGCCAACACCTACCTAAAACTGGGAAGTAATCCCATTTTTAGATGTAGAAAACAACTAGAACTAGCAGTACACCTTGGCTTGAAGAAAAATATTCTGAATAAAAAAGAAGCCCAGTATCTTATCCCAGAGTCATGTCGTACCCCAGTAATCTATTCTTTACCTAAACTACACAAGAATAAGGACAACCCACCACCAAGACCCATTGTGAATGGAATAGATTCTCTTACTTCCAGAATGGGAGCTTACATAGACAACTTTCTACAACCCACTGTGAAAAACACCAAGGCCTATTTACGAGACACCAAACAAATACTGCAGATTATAGAGGAACTACCTAGTTATGAAAGTCCTCTTATTTAAGCTACTGCAGATGTATCGTCATTGTACACCATCATTCTTCACCATCAAGCTTGTGAAGCTACGAAATGGGGCCTAAAGAAAACATTCAGATTTACCATGTTCTCAAAGAAAATTCCTTATTAAATGCTTGGATTTCTGCTTAAAAAACAGTTACTTTTGGTATAACAGAAATTACTTTCACCAGAAGACAGGTGTAGCAGTGGGCGCAAAATTTGCGCCCAGCGTAGCAGGGCTATTTATGGCCAAATGGGAAGAAGAATCGGTCTTCACGGATACACCCACAGAGTAATTAGTGTTCAAACGCTACATTGACGATAACTTCATCCTCTGGAAAGGAGAAGAGAGTAGCCTAGTAAGTTTTCTGGAAAATCTAAATAAAAACGACCGCAATATCACCTTGACGTGGGACATAAGCCAGAAACAGGTGACCTTTCTGGACTTGGACATCATCCAAGATGGCAACACCCTTAGCACACGAACATACTTTAAGAATGTGGATAAAAACAGCTACATACCGATAACAAGCTGCTTATTTAACATACCAAAGGGCCAATTGATGCGACTATGAAGAAATTGCACTAAGAAAGATGATTTTCTCGATCAAGCTAACAAAATAGGTCAGAGATTTATAGAAAAGGGCTATAAAAACAACTACATCGAAGATAAAATCTGTGAAGTAAGTGAGATGAACCGTCAAGAACTAATTAAAGATAAAGAAAAAACAGATACAAGGCCAAACAACATACCAATCATATTAGAATATAATGCTCAACATAAAAAAGTTGAGAATATTATAAAAACACATTGGCACATTCTACTAAATGACACACAACTAAAAACTATTCTTCCGCCCATGCCAAAGTTCATCTACAGACGCGCCCCGACGCTGAGAGACAAAATCGTAAAAAAATTACCAGATCCACCTACCAACAATTTCACGTTTTTAACAGGAAAGGGCTTCTACCTTTGCAAACGCTGTTTCGCTTGCACCAAAACAAAAAAGCCAGCACAAAAAGTATTCAAATTCACTTCTACTAGTACGGGCAATACATACGAAATGAGCGACTTTGTTTGCTGCAACACAGAAGGTGCAGTATATGCACTAGAATGCAGCTGTGGCCTACAATACATTGGACTTACTAAAAGGCCCCTCAAAGTAAGGATCAAAGAACACGTACAAAATATTCTAAAAGGCTTTGATAAGCATAGCGTGTCCAAACATTTTGCAACACACCACAAAAAAGATCCCTCACACCTTAAATTTTGGGGGATTGAGCCATACAAAAAACACTGGCGAGGGGGGCATAAGGTCAGAACTTTAAGCCAAATGGAATCAAAATGGATTTTTATCCTTGACACATTTACCCCCCATGGCCTAAACATAGAATTCGACTTGAACTGCTTCATTAGTGACTTTTAAATAAAATGTATCCAACACCAAATATACCTTCTCCTCTCCGATACAGCATCTACTACTCTTATTAAAGATCCCTGTCCTCCTCTTGTTTTGATACTTTTACTCATTAATTTTTATATAATTTTTATATTTTTTATATACAATCGCCTTGAATGAATCTCTGTGTTACTGTGGATTAAAAGTATCTGAACATCACTTCCGGAGTCTGTCCATTATATGTATCTATACATATGGCTGTGCCCATGTACGTGTATCTATACATATACATACGGCTGTGCCCATATACATATCTAATTTCTAACTATTATGAAATATATTGTTCGCTAAAATTATTACTATTTTTAACTAAAACATTCCTTTCATCGGTTTCCAATTATTATTTTTTTTATATATATTTTTAATCTTTAATATCGCTAATAAATTGTTGTAATTTTAAACTCTATTTTTTCTATTTTTCAACTATCTATTATTCATCTACCAACTCGTGGCAATATACTCAATAATTCTACCTGAATTGTAGCCACTGGTGCTGGTAACTACATGAATTAACCAATTCTATCACTGAATAAACATGATTTGATGCCAGCATATAGATTTCTTTATCTGAATCATCTCTGCTGACATCAAGATAAGAATGCAGGCCACGTCCATTCTGAACTAGTCAACAGAGTAGATCGTCACGTCCGCCTTCGGATTTTATCTATATATATCATCCTATTCACATCCTGTCTGAAATATCTACAAAAAAATGGCCGCGATCGTAGCCCACACAACAATCACCAGGAAAATGGCCGGCACTTGTATCTCAATCATGGGCTTCTAGAAAATGGCCGACCACTGATAAGCACCACCCTACAGATCCATATAAACACACTACATTGCCCATAAGCCTCATCCCAGTCGAAGTCACGTGCGTTGTGACGTAACGCGTAGGATAAAGAGGCATAGAGAAACTGGAAGATACGGTCAGGTGCATTTATTTATATACGAAATGTGAGTAATCAACTGTTTTTACTGAATAAACCACTATTGTGTTGAAAAATACTACACTATGGTAGGCTCTATATTCCCTTCTTTATACCTTGGCACACTGAATATATGAGATCAATACAGCGTGAGAGAGAACGGAAGGACCGCTCAAGGACCCCCCAGGCTTTCACTGCATACCCAATAAGGGACGCGCAGAAACACCACAGCGTGAAAGAGTGTTAACCCCTTCCTCCTTTTCTACATGCTGTTTACCTTACAGCAGTAAGGTAATAACCTAGCACAGCCACAAGTGTCAATTGACTGACCAGGGCAAGGAATTTTGTAATAAACTAAATCTTATGATCAACATTTGTTTGCTATGTGTTACACAAAATTAATTCATATGTATATAATTTTTATATATGTTCCTTTGCTTTTTTCAACCCCTGGTTTTAGTTAAATAAAGAGAATAGTGACCTTCAAATAGGGCAAAGCTACAACTCTGTGTACCATCTGCGAACGACTGGTTTAGTTGAAAGACTGAATGGAATCATTCAAAGGTATGTTTGCAATTAAATCTCAGTAATTTTCCTCAAGAAACAAGATACATGTACACTGCATTTAGATAGAGATTTGTTATTTCATTATTTTCTCCAGTCATCTTCCAGGACGGCACACCTGAGAGATGACTGGTCCACTTGACAGTAAACACAATCAACAACATAGTTAAAAGTCCCCACCCCTCTCTGGGACCCTCAGTTATTGATTGTGTTTCCCACGAGTGGCATTTAAACTAAGTTTCTCCTTTTTTTCTAAGGGCTTGGAAAGGTCGGGGACCTTTTTTTCAACTCTCCCCCAGGGTCTGAGGCTCAGAGGAGGGGCCTGGCTCCTCCCGGGGGTAATTTGTTCCTATCGTAGGAAATTCTGGGGCAGTGCTCCTCAGTGTTGGTGGAAAATACAGGGGAGTTGTCTTAAACCACTACTCCCCGCAAGGACTGCTTCCTCCCCCATACCTGACGCTGGAAAGTCGAGAGGGACCGCTGGAGCCATTTGTCAGAGTGCGGTGGGCGTCCTTTCCCTCTCTGAACGGTGGTTGTGGCTTGGCTGGCGCTCAGCGTGCGTTCCAGTGCTACTGCGCATGCCCGGAAGTCCGTCGCGGCCATGTTGATGTCATTTCTGGGTGCCGGACCTCACCAAAATGGCGTTGATCACCGGAATGAGTGCTGCTGAGAGGTGCAGCTGTATATTGCCCAGGCAGCACTACTACACCTACAGGCACAGCCGATAAGGCATTAAAACCAGCGGGAAAGCAGGAGGGGACGCTCAAAAGGGTGCTAAGTTTCCAGACACATCGGTCCTGCTGGGCAGAGAAAGAAGGCACGCCTGAGCAGACAGCCAGTGAGGTCGCCACAGGGGGTGAGTGATCCGGCTGTGTAATGAAGGGGCAGGGACATATTCTGAGTGTTGCAATTTCCTTCTCCCCTCAGGACGTGGGTAGCTTATTTTTGCCTGTTTATTATTTCCAGGGACCAAATGCCCTGCCCAGGGGTCGGCCAGTAGGTCCAAAGGGAAAGCTACCTTTAAGTCCCGGCGCTGTGGGTATTGTAACGCAAAAATTCTGCAAAACCACAGCAAACCTTTTTGCGATAAGTGCATTTTTAAGCTAGCTCAGGTAGTGAAAGAGTGTCGCGCTTTGCAGTCTGAGATGCTAGCAACCCTCCAGTCCTTCAGGACTACATTTGAAAAAAGTCAAGAAGAGGGTCCCTCAGGTAGAGACACCCCTCTCTCGCAGGAGGACCTGTCCACGTCATATACGGGAGGGTCCCAAGACCAAGTCTCCTACCAGTCGGAAGTGGAGGAGGGTCAAGTTCCAGATTTGAGCTCTGGGAGGAGGATTCGGACCAGGATAGGCAGGGGAAGGCTAAGCCTGGTGGTCTCCTTTTTTAAGCAGACGATATGGAGGGTTTGCTAAAAGCCTTTTATGCCTCAGAGGATATACAGGTACCATCTGCCAAGGTATCAGCCCAAGATAGCGTATATAGGGGCCTAGGAAAACTGCAGGTCAGAACGTTTCCAGTTCACCAGTCCCTAAAGGATATAATCATCAGGGAATGGAGGGAACCAGAGCGTAAACTTCTTAGACTAAAAGCCTGGAAGCGAAGATGTCCCTTTAAGGACAAGGAGGAAGAACATTTTGTTAAGATTCCTTTCTAGACGCTGCCCTAGAACAGGTGTCCAAAAGGTCTGATCTGTCCTTTGAGGATTCAGGCAATATTCAGGACCAGATGGACAAGTCTGAGGCCGCGTACACACGCGCGGACTGTTCGCCCAACCTTGTTCGGCAAACAGTTTCGGCAAACAGTCCGCTCAAAATTTGCATGAGCGGACTTGCCCACACACGAGCGGACTGTTTCAACGAACTGTTTGCCAAACAGTCCGCTCAACTTTTGAAATGAACGGACTCGCCCACGTAAGGCGGAGGCAAATCCGCCCATTTCGAGCGCGTGTACAGGTAGGCGGGGCCCGCGAAGGAGACGTCGCGGGCTCCGCCGCCTGGAATGGGCTTAAAGGGGAAGCCCAACGCCGAAAAAAAATCGGCGTGGGGGTTCCCCCAAAGTCCACACCAGACCCTTGTCCGAGCACGCTACCCGGCCGGCCAGGAAAGGGGGGCGAGCGAGCGCGCCCCCCCTCCTGAGCCGTACCAGGCCGCGTGCCCTCAACATGGGGGGGTGCCTTGGGGAAGGGGGGGCCGCGCGGCCCCCCCACCCCAAAGCACCTTGTCCCCATGTTGATGAGGACAAGGGCCTCTTCCCGACAACCCTGGCCGTTGGTTGTCGGGGTCTGCGGGCGGGGGGCTTATCGGAATCCGGGAGCCCCCTTTAAGAAGGGGGCCCCCGGATACCGGCCCCCCACCCTATGTGAATGAGTATGGGGTACAATGTACCCCTACCCATTCACCTGTGAAATAAAGTACAAAAAAAAACACAACACAGGGAAAAAATATTTTATTGCACAGCTCCGGGGGTCTTCCGTCTTCGGGGGTCTTCTCGCCGGACTCCTCCGCTATCTGTGTGTAGCTCTTTTACTAGCGGAGGAGTCCGGCTTTCTTCCTCCCCGCCGCCGGCCTCTTCTCCCGACTTCAGGGGTCTTGTCCCCCTCTTCGGTTCTTCTGCCGGGCCACCGCGCCTTCTTGTAGCTCTTTTGCAGGCGGTGGCCCGGTCTTCTGTCGCCGCTGCCTTCCGTTCTTCTGTCGCCGCCTTCGGTTCTTCTGCCGGGCCACCGCGCCTTCTTGTAGCTCTTTTACAGGCGGTGGCCCGGTCTTCTGTCGCCGCCGCCGCCTTCCGTTCTTGTTCTTCTTCTTGTTCTTCTTCTTCTTCTCCTGGAGATGTTGACTCGACGAGCTCTCCGGCCGGAATGCCAGAGCCGCGCTGTGCGGTCACTTATATAGTGACAATGGGGCGGTGTCACATGGTATATGTCACATGGGTTGGTCACATGGGTTGATGTCACATGGGGACTATGACATCGTAAGGGGGCGGGGTCACCATGTGACCAACCCATGTGACATATACCATGTGACACCGCCCCATTGTCACTATATAAGTGGCAGCGCAGGGCGGCTCTGGCATTCCGGCCGGAGAGCTCGTCGAGTCAACATCTCCAGGAGAAGAAGAAGAAGAACAAGAAGAAGAACAAGAACGGAAGGCGGCGGCGACGACAGCGGCGACAGAAGACCGGGCCACCGCCTGTAAAAGAGCTACAAGAAGGCGCGGTGGCCCGGCAGAAGAACCGAAGGCGGCGACAGAAGAACGGAAGGCAGCGGCGACAGAAGACCGGGCCACCGCCTGCAAAAGAGCTACAAGAAGGCGCGGTGGCCCGGCAGAAGAACCGAAGAGGGGGACAAGACCCCCGAAGTCGGGAGAAGAGGCCGGCGGCGGGGAGGAAGAAAGCCGGACTCCTCCGCTAGTAAAAGAGCTACACACAGATAGCGGAGGAGTCCGGCGAGAAGACCCCCGAAGACGGAAGACCCCCGGAGCTGTGCAATAAAATATTTTTTCCCTGTGTTGTGTTTTTTTTTGTACTTTATTTCACAGGTGAATGGGTAGGGGTACATTGTACCCCATACTCATTCACATAGGGTGGGGGGCCGGTATCCGGGGGCCCCCTTCTTAAAGGGGGCTCCCGGATTCCGATAAGCCCCCCGCCCGCAGACCCCGACAACCAACGGCCAGGGTTGTCGGGAAGAGGCCCTTGTCCTCATCAACATGGGGACAAGGTGCTTTGGGGTGGGGGGGCCGCGCGGCCCCCCCTTCCCCAAGGCACCCCCCCATGTTGAGGGCACGCGGCCTGGTACGGCTCAGGAGGGGGGGCGCGCTCGCTCGCCCCTTTCCTGGCCGGCCGGGTAGCGTTTTTTTTCGGCGTTGGGGTTCCCCTTTAAGCCCATTCCAGGCGGCGGAGCCCGCGACGTCTCCTTCGCGGGCCCCGCCTACCTGTACACGCGCTCGAAATGGGCGGACTTTCCGAGCAGGAACAGTTTGCTCATTTCGAAAGTAGCCTACACACGGGCGGACTGTTCGCTCAAACACAGTTTCAGCGGACAGTTTTTCGGAATTTCCGAAAGACTTTGTCCGTCCAACTGTCCGCTGAAACTGTCCGCTGAAAGCCCACACACGGGCGGACTGTCCGCCCAAACACTGTTCAGCGGACAAAGTTGGGCGAACAGTCCGCCCGTGTGTACGCGGCCTGAGTCTTTGCTCCAGAGGGCCTGGGAGGCGAAACGCGGTGGCCCCGCCTTAGCTTCTGCTTGTGTAACCGGAAGTAGTCGACTCTCTGGAGGTAATTAGCAGAGCAGTGGCATATGTGGCGGATGCAGCAGTGGAGACTGTCAGAACCACGGCCAAATCACCGGCACTTCTGAACTCCGCTAGGAGGGCCCTATGGGTAAAAACGTGGGATAGGGACTTCCCCTCTAAGTCCCGTCTGTGCGGGATCCCCTTTGAGGGCTCCCTGCTCTTTGGCTCGGGTCTGGATGAGGTCCTCTCCCGGTCCACAGAGAAGGCAAAGTTCCAGATGAAGCCTAAGAGAGAAAAGAGCAAGACATTTTTTCGTGGCCTCCCGTTAAAAGGTCAACACAAGGGGAGAAGTGACCAGAGGAAGAAGTCGGGTATTGGGAAGGGAAAGGAAAAGAGTATGATCCTTTTTTCCGGTTCTTCCCATAAAGAAACCAAATGACTCCACCATAAAGGTGGGTGCAAGGCTCTGCAAGTTCCTTTCAGAGTGGGAGAAGGTTACGCAGACAGAGTCCATATATTTCAAGTCTCCTAAGAGAGGGTTACAGACTAGAATTTCAGCTATACCCTCCCCAGAATTTCCTTGTTACTAATCTCCCCAGGGACCCTGTCATGGAGGAGGGTCTGCTGGGAAGTATACGAGTACCAGCCGTCAGTCAACCCAGGGGTTTTATTCCCACGCTTTCATTGTCAGGCTTTGCTGACTACTCGATCCAGTTACTGGACTCTGGCTATGCTTTGACTACGCTTTTTCTATTTACCTTTTTATTTAATAAACTGTGTGATTTAATTGTACTTCTATCTTGGTCTGATTCATGGTTTCTGACACGGCGGAGGTCGTCGCGACTGCCTAGAGGTAGATGCTCCTGGCCCTGGAGAAAGAGCCAGCTTAAATGAAGGGCATTTGTTCCTTCTTTTGACTTGCAAAAGAGTACTGTTACCACTTGAAATCTTTTGGATGTATTTGTCCAAATCATCTCCCAATAGACGATCCCCATGAAAAGGAAAACCAGTCAGGAGCCTTTTGCATGGTGCTTCGGCTGAACAATTTTTCAAACACAGGATCCTACACATATGCACTAGCACAAGTGCAAATCAAGACATCTGGTGAATAGAATCCTTAATGGTGTCAATGGCAAAACGTAATGCTCTTGGCATTTCGGCCAAGTCTCAGGCCTGTTGCACAGGAATCTTCTTAAAGGCCTGTGTAAACTGGTCCTTCAGGGATTGACAGGTGCCTATTGCAGTGACTGCAGGCTGAGTAACTGCACCTGCCAAAGAAAAATAGGATTTTAACAGGAATTTCAATATTTTATCTGTTGGATCCTTAAGCATTTGAGCATTGTCTACTGGAAAAGTTAGATTTTTATTCACACAGGATATAGCAGCGTCAACTGCTGGTAAATTCCATCTTTTGGTGAATTTCTCCTCCATGGGATAAAGCACTGAAAATCTTTTTGTAGGGAGTAAATGCTTATCTGGATGATCCCATTCAGCATAAAGCTGTTACAGTAATGCATGGACGGGAAACGCATGCAAAGTCTGCAGAGGTTTTAAGGAACCCAAAGAAGAAACTGAACTTTCGGCTGGCTCAGTTAAGTGCAGGTTGAAAGTCGAATGGACCATTTCTTTAAAAGACTATACCAGCAATTACGAGGACACTGCCAATATACAAGGCTGAAAAGGGTTCTTCCACCGTTGATTCCTCAGAAGATGAATCATTGGATTGCCTTTCCTCCTGATCCTGAGGGTAATACATCATCCTCCACCCATTGTTTCCTTGATAAAGGGTCTGAGGTGGGGGAGGGGTATCTACCATGCTTCCTATCCCTTTGGATGGAAGATGCAATTAAAGCCACTAACCTCTCCTCTAGCCCCAGCAGGGCTTAAGAAAAAGCATCTTCAGTTACATAAACAGGGGCACTAAATAAATGCACCACCTGGTGCTGAGTAAAATGTATTTCCTCTAATTGGGAATGCCTGTATGCAGCGTCTTATGTGCCCCCACCGCTGTGGTGTATTGTGTAATCAGACAGCTGTACTCTCCAGCTACTAGCTGAGGAGAGTCTGTTTTCTGTGCTCGGCATCCCCAGCGTCTGTACTGGGTGTCCTTGTGGACTCCACGTCCTGCACACGGCGCCAGGCCCCCTAGTTATCAACCTGCCCTCCCTCTCTAAAACTTCTAGCAGTTCCCGCGTGGGCGGCATTCGGGTCTGCCAGTTGGCGAACTCAGCGAGAGGGAAGGGGAGGGAGAGGAGGCTGGATCCTTGGCTTCTGTGAGGAAGCATAAAATACACATAGGGAAGCTGCCGCACCCCCAAGGGAGGGGGTGGGGGGAGAATACAAACTACTGTTGTACCTCCCAGCCCCTTAGTTCCCCCAGGGGGGAAAAATGCAGTATTGGCAAATTTTTTACAGGATGAGGAATCCCCCTGAAATATGATGCTGGCCGAGACCACACACATGCCGTTAGCTGTGACACTGAGAGGCAACGTACCAAGGTATGTGCATTTACTCCTTCTAGTGGAGATTTAAGCTATGACAACATTTTACTCAAAAAGGAAAACCATAGGTGGACTTTTTACAGTTCCTAGGCTTCTTCCCTTACCTTATCCTCACTGCAGGATACGGCTGATAACAGACAAATCCAACCTTCACCCATTATGGCGAGCTGTGTTAAATAAACCTTCAAGGACCAGGCCCCTTTTTAACAGGGTTCCACTCCCTTGGACCTGTATAGCACCTCACCGGGAAAAATGTATGGTAATGTGAGCATGACCAAAGCACTGGGTTGCGGTGTCCAGCCCTCCAAGGATAGGCGTTACATGCAAAACCCGTCCATCTCATACGAGACCGGGGTACCATCCACTTTGGCCTCAGTCACACTTTGGATGGATCCGGTCTGTAGAAGCTGCGTTAATCCCGTATTTTCCCAGTGGAGCTCTTCAGAGCATATCTTCAAACGTGAACCAACACCTTAGACACTGGTGAAAAACTGAGGTACTCCTGGTAAGGGTAGGGGTTATATAGGGAGTGAACTTCCTGTCTTGGGTGTGCCAGTGTCCATCACCTGAAGGTGCCCTATATACTTATATAGTTATTACTATGACTCTGTGTCCCGTGATGTACGATAAGGAAACATCTTTATAAAATAATTTGTCAACAAAGTTACACCAGCCTCTACATCTAGTCTTCATTATGTGGCAAAAGTGCCTTAGCCAAGTTAATTTGATGCATGTTTTCATGTAATTGATTGATAATAGTCAGGTAATAAATGTGTTAACTCGGAATGACTTGCTATGTATTAAGTCTACTTTTCTATTTCAGAAATGAGTGAAAGGACTGCAGGCACTTGTCTGAGCCAGATAAATACCAAAAAATGATAAAATGATTTTCACAGCTTTGCGATGAACAGAACCAGTGTTCTCCTCAAACCATTAACACTACAGAGTGCTCTAGTGTACCTTTAAATTGTGGAATTTGAAAAGTAAAAGAGGCTAACACTGGGACAAGAGATTCATGAGATTGTTGTCAAAAGGGGATAAGGCAAATCTCCCTTGGATGACAGCAAGCTTGGAACCACAATGAATATGGCCGCCAGCAGCGAACTGATGGCCATGCACATTTTGGTTGTGTACCTGGTGTCACACCCGCCCCAGTAACGCCACTGATCAGTTAGATAAGCTGCAGAAAGACAAAGACACATAGGCAGACATGAAATGATATGTCTACAGCAGTGAATGTCAGTAGCAGAGATGTTTAACCTTTAAGGAAGCTGGCAAATGCCCACGTTCTGAAGGAAAACAAAACCTAGATTTCAGCTCCATGTTTGTTCAAACATACATTTTCTCTTTCACATAAAGTACACCCACACTTATAATCCCATCTGTCCTCTAAAAAACAATATATATGTTCAGCACACATATGTGATATAAGCGCATCATTTAGTGCAAATAAAAAAAAAGACATTTAATTGTGCTTCTAATTGTATTTTGGAAATACTAAGGTGGCTAAAGGAAAATTTGATAAAATTCATTAAAATTTCCTTGTCCCAATATTGAAAATACCTGATATGCCTAGGATTTCAATACATTTTGATAATTCTGGGCCTTAAACTGCAAGGCGAAAAGAATGGCCAATTTTTGTCAAAATTTTGGTATAAGCCATACATTTGTTAATTTTTCACATTAAGTTCACTTGCACATTATATATTGTTTTTTTTTTTATGACAGGTGGGAATATATTATATATATTTTATATATATATATATATATATATATATATATATATATATATATATATATATATAATAAAACATATGTGTGCCTTAGTATTAAAAAAAAAACGCCAAAAATAACTTGTTTGCAGTTTTTCTTTTTGTTTTAATTAAATAGAGGAAATATATTAAATTATTTGTCCTGATTTTAGGAACACCACACATGGATAAGATTTCTATTTTTGTTTTGTTTTTTTGGTAATTTTGAGCAAGCTAAAAGTTTAACAAATTTGTATTTTTAAGCAAAAAGCTAATGGTCGTCACCAGATAAGATAAAATGTCATACAATGTGTACCTGCTGTCACTGAGACACTTACCGATCTATTCACTAAAGTTCGAAAAAAAAAATAGGGTACAAAACGAATTTAAAACTCAGCTCAGATAATGAACGTAAATATCCATATATGATAATAGTAAAAAAAAATAAAAAATTCAAATAATTGTAATTTCATAATTTTTTTTAGCAATTACAATTCCTTCGGTCAGTTTGTGCTGAGAGGTAGAGCATAGTATATGGCAAGCCAGTGTATTTGAACACTGGCTTGCCATTCATTACAGGCAGCCATATTGACATGCAGTCACTCTTACTATCTGATGTTTTATTATTATTGGCTGTCCCACATTAGGGGGAATATGGGTCACCTAGATATAATATCCCTACTAGAAACCGTTTTTCACCAATCCGAGATTAAACCTATAACCCATATCTTCAGGAAACTGGACCACCAAATAATGGAAGAGAATATCCCCCTAGAAGGTACAATAGGGAACAAAGGGATTTTTTCAGGAATGCACCGAAAGACAGACCACCTGGCAGATGGACAGTAAGAGTTCCCTACAGAACGCCGGGATGGAGAGGAGGAAATACCAACAGAGGGGACTTCAGAGGGAGGTACTACAGGAAATTGGAAGATCAGGAAGAACCCAGAGGGTATATGGAACACACCCCCAGGGGACATCGGGACAACTACTATGGGAGAACAGGGCCCACACAGAGATATGGAGAAAGAAGAAACGCACCAGGGGATGCCGAGGAGGGAGGAACAAGAAAAAGAAGAAGATTGTAACAGGACAAGGTATATACAACTTAAGTCAAGTACAGTTTACTGAGGAAGAAATACAAGTCTTAGATTTGGGGTTGAAGTATGCCCCAGACAAATGTCTGGATAAATTCGAAACCTATATAGATCTAAAACAATTTATGAGAAAGCTCAATTTGAAGAAACACTTCGCACTAAATACAGAGATGAAAGAAATCCCTGTATCGATTTATGTTCAAACAGATCTGAAGAACAAATCTGGCTTTAATCCAAACACTCCAGGTAACCAATGCCTGGGAGCATTCTGTAAAATGGAAGAGAATGACTTAAGGAAATTAGAAAGACGCAATGATAAGAAGGCAAAAAATATATGGAAGACGATCAAAGAACTGGGGAAGAAAAAAGATGTGATCATTAGGCCGGCTGACAAGGGAGGGGGGTCTCATCATTTTAGACAAAAAACAACTACCAAGAAGAGATGGAGAATTTATTAAGAGTGGAAAATACTTATAAGAAATTGAAGGGAAATCCTAAATCTGAGTATGAACGTAAACTGGCAGGTTATGTAAAGAAAGGAAAGGATATGGGGATTCTTAGCACTCAAGAAGCAGAATACCTAATTTCAAATTCCACTAAAACTCCAGTTATATATTACACTCCTAAAATACACAAAAGATTGACTAAACCGCCAGGGAGACCGATCATTAGTGGAATTAACTCAGTTTTTTCACGCCTAGGAGAATACCTAGACAAATCTTTGAAACCACTGGTTCCCAAAGGCAAGTCACACTTACGGGATAGCTCCCAACTTATAGAAGATTTACAAAACATCTCAGGTATCCAAAATGATCTACTGGCCACTATAGATGTTAACTCACTCTATACCAGCATGGTACAAGAGGATGGGTCGTAGAAAAAGCACTACATGAACGTACCGACATGAGGCAGGATCAAGTTCAATATATCATTCAGGGGCTATGCCTAGCAATGGAATGCAACTATTTTTGGTATGGTCACCACTATTACGTCCAAACAAAGGGTGTAGCAATGGGGGCACGCTATGCCCCTAGTGTGGCAAATCTCCTTATGGATATGTGGGAAGAGGAATACATATACTCTAGAGACATACGAGAGCTAAAATATTTTCGGAGATATATAGATGACCTGGTGGTCATGTGGGATGGTACAACTGATTCCTTCAACCAATTCCTTCACAGCCTAGATAAGAACAAATATGGGCTGACCTTCAGTGGGAAGTCAGATGAACAAAGGATTGAGTTCCTAGACCTTGACATTTTTAAAAAGGATGACGTCCTCAATACGAAGACCTTCTTTAAGGGTACGGATCGGAATGAATATATACCCAGCTTTAGCTGCCACCACCCCAGGTGGAAAAGAAATGTCCCTAAAGGACAACTATTAAGAATAAGGAGGAATTGTGACTCATCGGAAGATTTTTCCACACAAGCTGACAGATTGATAACACAATTTGTGGAAAAAGGATATAGGCTGGATACATTATTAGACCTTAAAAAGAAAATTGGCAACATAGAGAGAAAAACCCTTTTTTTTAAATGAACAAGAGACAAGAAAAATGGATTTGGCCTTCATTACAGGTTATAGCACACAATATCATGATATTGAAAAGATTGTAAAGAAGTATTGGCCCATCCTACAGGAGGATAAGATCTTCTCTAACATCCTCCCAAATAAACCTAACTTCGTATACAGGAAAGCCCCCAACCTTCGAAACCTTCGGGTACATAATGTTATTGATCCCCCTAGGCCCATTAAGATCTTTGATGACCTTTATAGAGGATTCTATAAATGCAATAGATGTTTAGCATGCAGAATGAGTAAGCCCCAACCTCGGAAACGAGAGTCGTTTAAATCAAGAACAGACTACAAAGAGTATAAAATAAGGAACCTCATTACATGTCGGAGCACACACGTTACTTATATAATCGAATGTCCTTGCAAATTACAGTATGTAGGAAGAACTACACGCCCCCTACATGTACGCATAAGAGAACACATCAATAACATTAGAAAAGGATTCCCCAAACATAACCTTTCACGTCACTTCGATCTATTCCATCAGAGAGATCCATCAGGCCTTGTCTTCTATGGTATTGACTGCATTGCGCATCACAAAATGAAACCGCCTGGATATACCGTCTTGGTACCCTTGCCCCCAGGGGGTTAAATCTAGATATAGATTTGAATTGTTTTATAGCCAACCCATAGGGACCTAGTTTCAGTGGCTTTAACGTAGACAGTTTTCTGCATCTACACCTGATTAGGATCTTGATGTAACATATTTGATATCTAATTATAACCATAGGGGTGGTCACTGGTTTTAGGTGGACTATTTATTACCATTATCATTACCCTTTCCTCCCCTCATCTTTTTATTTTTACCTTCATTTCTATTTCCTTCTTCTTCTTTTTTCTTTGCAGTAATAATTATTCATATAACTTTAGATATATATACATTTTCGAAATGATATAAGTATAGTAAAAATGAATCTATGGAGTTTTACAGGGTGATAGCTGGTTCACCCAATTTAAGGTCTTTATAATTCTGACAGTCTCTTCCATCAATGGGGAGTAATATGGACGGTTGGTCAGTAGGGGGCCATCTTAGAGTATAAAAAGAAACAGTAGGAGTATGTAGTGTCCCTTTACTAGGTAATAGCTGGTTTTAACTAATTGTCTTATATCTATGCAAGTACCCTTTATTATTGGCCAACAGTATGGATGCAGCATGTAATTTTTTTTTAAATGTCCAACTGTCCCTGTATGTATACAAGTTCTGTGTTAATACCTAGCTGATCTACACAAGGGGCTCCGTATTAGATGTTTTTACCCCCTTTCTTAGGGAATCTTTCCTTACACATCCTCCTAATTTAGATATCGGTATGCGGTGTCCAATGTCCACTGATGATGACGCAAGTGGTAAACACGGAGGTTGTTCCGCCCACTGCTGTCCATCAGTGAACAGGGCGGAGTCGCCATGGTTCTTAAGACGTTGGTGTGTGGTGGCGTGGTACCGTCGCTGAAGACGTCTATGACGAAACGCGTATGACGGCGCCACGCACACCACATCACTTCCGGTCTGGCAGGCTGAGTGGTACGCAGTTGGAGCGCACGCTGTTTCTCTGCTCGTACCCGGCATTTAGACCGTGGAATATTTCTATATCCATAGCTTCGGTTTTTCACAATAGCATGGGCGGTGGGTCTTCTATGTACTTACTATTGGAGTATTACAATACCGACCTGAGCTCATAGGCACACTCCATTGTAGACCCCCGCTGCCTGCACTATATTAAAAACCCGATTAGCTGTGGATTTTTGGCTTTGATCAGTAATAATAGCCATTTTGGACTGCTGCTGTTTTTATAATTTTTGTTTTTCGTTTTTTATTGTTTTTTTATTATTATTTTTAATATATATATTCATTTTTTTGGGACTTTTGTTACCTGCTTTAGCTGTGGAAGCTGTTTTTATATATATTTTTATATGTTTTTTTGGCTGACTGTAACTGCCCATAATAAAAATAAAATTAATCATTGAATATAAGCTCTTCCTGGTGAACTTATGTTATTACACTATGGGGTAGATTTTTTTTCATCTCCCTGAGGACACACCGGCCTGCATGTACCAGCTCCATTGAAGCATCCACTATATACCAAAGGAGGAACAAGTGGTGGACTCTTTGGGCCTGACGAGCTTCTGCTGTCGGGATATAAATGCACATCTGCCCCCTAGTCCGCATAGGGATCCGGTGAGTGGGGACCTGAGGGGGTGTGCACAGAAGTCACCGGTTTGTCTGCATGAGCACATACGTCACCTTATGATTTACCTACTGAAGAGCCAATATACATATAATTATCTTCATCAAGTGGACTTATTACTCGAGGACTTTATATAAGAGTTATAGTCTTATTGCATTTTATTATCTACCTAATCTGAGTCTCTCGTGGTTTTTGATATTTTTGCACTTTAAAAAAAAAATTGGGTTTTGCACTATTGCACTTTCTGAATCTGAGGGTTCCTGTGTTCATTCTTATTTGATAACACCCCTTGGGTAATATATCATATTATACATATTTATGTAGTATTATTTTTTTCTTTGTGTATATATATCAATTGACTTTTTATTTGCTTTGTTTTCATAATTTGCACATATACATATTTTTGCACTATAGCACTAGATTTGCACAATTTTCTACCATTTGCACATTTTTTACCTGTTTTAATTTTTGCACTTTAGGCCCGTTTGTGGACCATTTTTATGTGCTTACACATATCATTTTTTGTATGAGGTATTTGGGGGTTCACTTGGAGTGGAGACTCTCTGGATTTGGCATAGTGCCCTACAATCCATACAGCTGGAAATCGTTACCCCTAACCTGTTTGTATTCTTTGTGTTTCTCTATTGTTTCTTTTTGAGCCTGGTCTATATAGATTCCTGCTGATTGCTAATGGCCTCATAATCTGATATTGCACTAAGTTTGAGTTTTTCATCTTTATATAGTACGCCTACAAATAATTAGCTGGCCTATACACTAAGCAAGAGGCTAGTAGATAACCCTTATAGGTCCTGGGAATACAATATAATTTAAATATAGGGACCCTTGTAGCGGCTTCCATGTGTTAGCTGCCCCCTTTTTTTATTGTCTTTTTTTATTGTTTGGTTCTTTGCCACTCACATGTGGTATATCTCTCTCTCCTACCTATGGAACATCAATATTAAAGCGGCAATATAGATTAACTTACTTAGTAAGGACGCATTTGCTCACAGTTATATTTAGTACAGGTAGCGCCAGAGTCCCTCACTTTATTTTTCCTAACAGCTATAGTTCACAATTCCCTTTGGGAGGTGTGAAGTATTGGGACGGCAGCAACCGAGTATATCACACCCATTATCATAGCGCGGTTGTTTGCTTTTTTTCTGCGTTCCTCACATTAGGGACTGTCAGTAATACTCCAGCATGTACTGGGATTAGTTGTTACTCAGGACTTTTGAAGGCTGTGGCTAGCGTACAGCCATCAGAGGTCCTGGACAGCTATTTAAAACCGTCACTAAATGCCTCTAACCCAGAACCACGTGACCTCAGCACCTTAAGTACCCTCTTCCGGGAACACACCGCGAAAAAACGCACCCACTGATTTGCTCAGAGAGAGAGATTGGTACCCAATGCGTCCAAACAGACTGCGTTCCAATGCCTGTCAGAGATGATACATGCACCTATGACCAGGCAGAACATAGTACAGTCCAGCCAAACTGATGCCAGAATCCCAATTTAGTGAAATTAACCCCAAGACCCAACTATTGTCTTAAGAAAAAACTAAATTTACAAACATAGCACGTACTCTTCAGGAGTACCGGCGCTACATATATTATTTTCATGACAGGGACATTCTGAGGGAGCATTGCTAAATGCTTTAAAACACACACACACACTGTAGGGGGTCAGCCTGGGGCAGGGTTAAGAAGGGGTTAATCGAAGAGGGCAGGTATTTCCCCTTCATACCTGCTATTTGACGGATGTGCTGAAAGTATCAGTGTGGAGCTGTTTGAGTAGGAAAGAGACACAGCAGCACGCTATGTGAAAAAGTCCATTACTGGATTGTGTACCTGCTGGGTGAGCTTAACCACATAAAGACTGTAAGCTCTGATTGGAGCCATGAGCTTTTACCTGTAAGCCTGTGTGCTGCTAAACTGTGAGCTGTACCTGTGTGCACTACTGTTTTACGTTTATTTTATTTTTTGCTGAATAAAGCCACTTTTATTTTACTGGACTGTCTCTGAGACAGCTCTTCACCCCTCGGACCCCCCTACAACACACACACACATATATTATTTTTTTTGTTCTACCCAAAAAATACAAAGTTCTGAACATTTAAAATATAAACTCAAACAATTGATTTATATTTTTCTATTTATCATTTTGTTTAAATAATTTCTGGTATTGTTTTTCTGTAAAATAGAATTCCACTTATTATTCTTGATTATATATTGTTTATTGGAAACTTTAAGGTAACACGTGAACGAGCTGTGGCCACAGAAGACATTGCAGAGGGATTGAGTTTAAGAAAACAAATCAAATATCTAAAATTGTTCAAAAGAACATTATAGAAGTAAACAAAAATCTAAAAAAAAAAAAATGAATGTATAAAAAGCAATATCTACCAAGTAGGAGACATGGTTGTTAAAAAAAAATGTCAAATCCCTCCAAAGAAAAGGGGGAAAGATAGAATCAAAATTTTTGGGACCCTTCACAATTGTTGGTTTGGAAGGCAAAGTGGCCCAAATCAGAAATGACAAAGATATGGTAAATATTGATAATTTAAAATCGTTTAGAATTTATACAGGACGAGTCCCGCACAAAACAAACCAAACACAGAATTTTTTTTAAACTTTAGCACAATTGTCAGAACCTATATGTCAAGAAAAATATGATCAACTCTGTGATTCTACCATAAAGGAAGGGTCAGATAGCGTCATTCCAAATGAGGATTGTAAAAAGAAACATCAGAGTCCACATGTTCAAGGTATGCTTAACAAAATAATTACAATAATGAGTTGATATGTTCTTACTTTCCTTTATAGTTAAACTGGAGATATGGAGACACATAACGGGACAGATACTTATGTCCAAAATCGGTCCATATCCCATTTTCGACAATGATATCCTTGGTCTTAAACCAGAAAATATCAATTAACTAAAAAATTTTAACAATTTACTAACGCTAGCATGTTTTAAGCACATGCCTTTTGTAAATTTTTTTGATAATGGGTCTAGTCTCATAAAATTGTTATGAAATGAGTAACATTTGGCAAGAAAACCCCCAGCATTAACCACTTCAATACCAAGCACTTTCGCCCCTTCCTGCCAAGGACAATTTTGAACTTTCAGTGCTGTCGCACTTTGACAATTGCGTGGTCATACAACACTGTACCCCAAAAAATCTTTTTTTAGCATTTTCTTCCCACAAATAGAACTTTCTTTTGGTGGAATTTGATCACCTCTGCGGTTTTTATTTTTTGCTAAACAAACTAAAAAAGACTGCCATTTTTCTTCAGTTCTGTTATAAAATTTTGTTTTCTCCTTCACTGATGGGCACTGATGAGTGGGCACTGATGAAAACTTCAGCACAATTGTCAGAACCTGTATGTCAAGACAAATATGATCAACTCAGTGATTCTACCATAAAGGAAGTGTCAGCAGATAGCATCATTCCAAATGAGGATTGTAAAAAAGAAGAATCGGAGTCCACATGCTCAAGGTATGCTTAACAGAAAATTACTAAATTAATGTGTTGATATGTTCTCTTTAATAAAACAAATAATAATTTACTTTCCTTTTATAGTTACACTGGAGATATGCAGACATATAACGGGACAGATACTTATGTCCAAAATTGGTCCATATCCCATTTTTCGACAATGATATCCTTGGTCTTAAACCAGGAAATGAGCTGGAAAGCCAAGTACGTTAGCTCTTGCAGATCATAATATATATATTATATATATATATATATATATATATATATATATATATATATATATATATATATATATATATATATATAGTAGCAGAGCATCCCAAAGAGAGCCAGGAGCAGACAGTCTTTGCTCTCTGCCTGGGACATGCAGACAAAGTTGGTCTGTGAAGAGGAAAAGGTTGGTAAAGCTGTTAAGCAATTTATGTAGAGACTGACAAGCGGTAGGCTTGTTCAGCCTGGTAGTTAGGGGCTGCATATTGTATAGTTAGAGCCGAGACACGGCTAGGATTTGTGTTTTGCTATTTTTGTCCTTTATTTGCTTTCTGGAACACTGTACAGCACCTGTATATGGACTTGTATAGAACACAAACACAGCATCTGTTTGTCACTACTTCACTGGATGTGGTATCTGTGCCTGAGCAACTGCTCATCCCAGGGAGTTTTGTACTTGCTACCTGTCCCCCAGGTTACTATACATACATACATACATATTTAGCAAAAAGTTATCAAAAAACAGCATTGCAGATTGACACCTATGAAATGAGCAGCATTAACCACTTCAATACCAGCCACTTTTGTTCCTTCCTGCCCAGGACAATTTTGAGCTTTCAGTGCTGTCACACTTTTAACGACAATTGTGGTCATACAACACTGTACTCAAACTACATTTTTATCATTTTCTTCCCACAAATAGAGCTTTCTTTTGGTGGTATTTGTTCACCTCTGCACTTTAAATTTTTTGCTAGACAAACTAAAAAATGTTGACATTTAAAAAAAAAATGGCTGGTGGGATCCCCTCCAAGCAGCCCGGTAAGCACGCTTTTCTTTGGGGGTTATCAGAGGGAGAGGGGTCAGTCAGCGGGCAGTTGGAGGTGGGCCCCCTGGGCTTTCAGGAGCGGGTAGTCCCCCCCCCTGCCCCCCCCCCTCGAGTCATCGACCACGCCCTGGCGGGCGGGGGTTTACTTGGGTTCTTGGCGGGTCTGCGGGAGCTGGTAGGCAGGTTCGAGCCTGGTGGTGCCAGGGTCTGCTTGGGTGGCCTGGTTCATGGCCCAGGATGGCGGACACGCTGGTGGCCTCAAAGGCCCTTGGTGCGGATGCAGTGGTGGTGACTCTGCTTGCGCCGTCCGCAGGGCCTGCGTCTACGGTGCGGGGGAAGCGGCGGTGGCTGCCGCACCAGCTGCGACCCTGGTGACCGAGGGGGAGAAATCAGGGGCGGCGGGGAACCTGGGGAAAAAAACAAGATCTAATCAGGTTAGCTGATGCGGCCAGATGCGAAGTTTATGTGTGCTTTGAGGGCTGCTGGGGGCACATTTGAAACAGGAGGCGAGGGAGATTTGGAAGGGGGAGTATGTGGAGATATTCTCCCTGCTCCCCCTGGAAAAATTTAACTTGGATAGGGTTAAGCCGGAGGACACCAAAAAGGACAACAAGAAGAGGAGGTACCGCTTGATACCGAGGACGTTCCAGAATTGTTTGCAGGCTTTCGCAATTCTGGCCAGTGTAATAGGGGAGAAGAATCTGGAACATTGCTCCACACTTTTCTGCTATTTGGATGCGATAGGGGAGGCACACAGAATCTAAGGGGGAGTAGCATGGCTGAGATACGACAAGCAATTTCGTCAGCGGAGAGCGATACGCCCGGCCTTAAGGTGGGATCACAAGGACATCAGTCTGTAGATGCGCCTGATGTCGGCGGCGAGGGCACCGGACCAGTGGATCGGAGGCTTCCGGGACAATCGTCCACAAGGAAGAAGGGAATCTGTTGGCAATACAACGAAGGCAGTTGTAAATTCGGTGGTGCCTTCAAATACAAGCATGAGTGCTCGGACGGCAGGGGGGCCGGGGGGGGGGGGGTCCACCTGGTGTCTCGGTGCTTCAAACAAGGAAGGAATAGGGCTGGAGAGCCTACGAACAAAAGGGACAACGTCGGTGAGGGTGAAAAGGATGCACAGGGACAATTTGGGTGTGGTACAGGTCATCAACAAGGTGTCAGCGGCATCTCCGCTGGTGGTGCGCTTGTTGAGGCATCTGGTACTGAGGTGCATGCAGTGGAACATTTTTATGCATGCGGTGCATTTGCAGAGAGTTGAGAACGTGATTGCTGACGCCCTGTCTCGCTTTCAGTGGGACAGGTTCCGGGAGCTGGTGCCCGCGGCGGATACGCATGGGGTAGGGTTCAAGGATTGCCTTGGATGCGTCTCCAAATGGATCAGGCGGTCGGTGAGTGAGCCTACATGGACGGCATACAGGAAAGTATGGGTAGAGTAGGAATCGTTGGGGTCCCAGATAGGGGCAGACAGTGCGGATCAGAGCCTGATAGTGCTATACTTCGTAGCCAGGAATTTAGAGAAAGGGATATAAGGGTCTGGTTTGGTAAAGAAATTGGCTGCCCTGGCCTTTTGGTTTAAGCTGCGGGGAGCGAACAGGACTTAACCAAGGATTTCTGGGTGAAGCGGGCAGTTAAAGGTTATAGGAGGGGCATGCGGGTTAAGGACGGCAGACGCCCGGTGTCTTTTGAGCTCCTGGGTAGGTTGTTGGAGCAACTGCGGGGAATCTGTGTATCCACGTATGAGAGGATCCTTTTCCAAACGGCGTTCGCATTGGCGTTTTTTGGGGCATTCAGAATTGGAGAGTTTGTCAGCCCGTCCAGGAAAGGTCAAGGGGGTTTGGGGCTGGAGGATATTAGCTGTGGGGCAGACAGGATAGCAATGAAAGTGCAACGGTCTAAGATGGATCAGGAAGGCAAGGAGGTGGTGGTCTTCACCTTACCGGATTCTCGGATGTGCCCGCTTTTATTAGTACGTGACTTTTTGGCGATCAGGCCGGAGATAGGGGGCTCCCTACTAATGCATCTGAATGGGGAGTCGCTATCCAGGTTTCAATTCCTAACGGTTTACCGAAAATGCTTGAAGTTGTTGGGATTAGAGGGTTTGAAATTTATCACATTCCTTCAGAATGGGGGCAGCTACGGAGCTGCCCGGTGGGGTTTGGACGAGGTGTCGGTGAAGCGTATTGGCAGGTGGGAGTCCAGGAGATTTAGGTCATATGTTAGACCGGACTTGATCTGTATATGACTTCGGGTGGTGGCAAGGTCTGTTGGCATGGGTTCTTGTGTAAGTCAATTCAACAACTTATTTGGGTTTTCTTTTCTTTCAGGTGCAGCTCCGGGGCTGGTTTGGATAACGGGGCATTCATATGTCTGCTGGGGAGCCAGGAGGAGGGATGCTAGGCCCAATGGCAGGCAGTTGGGGTTTTCTAGAAGAAGCGTGTATCAAATGGTTGGGTTTCCCTGGTATGCCTTGGAGCCGGATTGTGCCTGAAGTGCACCGGTTTGCACGCTTTGACAGGCCCCTGGAGGTGTTGGTGCTACATGCAGGAGGGAATGACCTGGGACTTAGAACTAAGTTAGATATCACGTGGGATATTAAATATGACTTCCTGCGCCTACAAGCTGCGTTCCCCAACACTATTATAGTCTGGTCGGACATGGTTGCCCGGACCACATGGCGATTGGCTAGGTCGGTTGACAGGATCAATAAGGAGAGGAGGAAAGTCAATCAGGAAGTCAGCAGGTTTGTGATTAGGAACAGGGGGCTGGCTGTCAGACACGTGGAGTTGGACACCTGGCGCTACCTGCATGACGATGGCGTTCATCTGAATGCAGTGGGGACTGATATGTGGGCCATAGGCATTCAGGACGGAATCAAAAGAGCGTTGAGGGTGTGGAGGTGCGCTCAAGGATAAGGTGTTATCCTTGTTTGCTATGGCGGGTGTTGGTCTGCAGGTGAAGGAAGATACCCCCCTCTCCACAGTGAAGGTGATGCGGGACCCATTCAAGATATGGGATAGTTGGTGATATTGCAGATAAGGATTTATATGGAATATGTTGAGTGCACCGCAGTCAGTACTTGGTTGTCTTTGAGCTAGTCAGCTTGAGGCCTAGTTTACAGTTAATACGACCACAGTGTATGGTTAATAGTTTACAGTCATTGGATGGGAGGGGTAATGTCCTGCAGAAGACCAACGCTATCAGTTTCCAGTCAACAGATGTTTGTTACATGTTAAATTTATTGTTTATTAATAAAGGGGTTGCTACGGCCATGAATTGCTCCAATAAGGTGTGGTCTCCTTTACTGGGAAAAGGGAAAGGTATGGAGTGGGTGGCTGGGCAACTGTATCAAACATCTGTTATACTATAGTCATTTAAAAATGTATATTTTTCTCCCTTAGATTTAAATAATATTCTAACTTATTTTGTATATGTATTAACTTTGCAGATAATCATTTCAAATTTTGAGGTGTTGATTGGGGCTGTCCATGAGTCACATCATTGGATGTTATTGGTAAGAACATTTCACTGGATTTTTAAATAAATGTATTATATATGCAACAACCAAGACTTGAAATTTTTTCAAATCTCCTGCTTGTTTGTTGGAAACAATTTAAATATTTTGTTTTCTATTCCTATTTTTAAAATTGTTTTTAAATACATCACACCTCCAACACTCTACTACTGTGACATATGCAATAGAAGAGAAATATAGACCGGGAGGTTTCGTTTATTTATTTACTTACTGTTGCCATTGCTCACAATGATCTAAAACATTAAATATTGCAATGCTGATACAGTTAGGCCCCTTTCACACGGGCGGATAGAATGGTGCTTTTAGCTGCGGATCTTCTAGTTTTCCACCGCAGCCAAAAGGCACACAATGCTTTCCTATGGCCCTGTTCACACACAGCGTTTAACTGCGATTTCGTTATGTGCGGTTCGGTGCGAATAGAAAAAATAGAATTGTATGCGTCCAGGTGCGATGTAGCGCAGCTATAAGCACATAACCGCAGGTAATGGCAGTCTTTTGTGTCAACTGCAGCCAGCAGCGTGAAAGAAGAAAAAAAAACACCCGGAAGCACATCCTAATCAGCAGGTGTACCTGGGAAATGACACAGGAAGTTGAGAGAGATGAAAGGGGAGAAGACAGCATGGCGGCAAGAGATATCTCGCACGAGGCCATCATCGCACTGGTGCATGCCCGACCAGAGTTATGGGACTCAGAATGCCCAGGATGTGCAGACCGAGTGCTGAAGAGAGCAAAGTGGGAGGAAGTCTACAAATATGTCACACCGAACTGGGAGATGTCTGCAACTGAACAGGATAACCGAGGTGAGTGCAAGGTTTGTTGTGTCTATGCAGCAGGGTACACATGCATCCTAGTAAAGATTTTACCCCCTAATGACCAGGCCATTTTATAGCAATACAGCACTGCGTCACTGACAATGCTGCAAACAAACTAAATTGAATGGGAAATCAATGGTTGGGGTCTTCCCTATAGTGTTGTCCGGGTGGGAGGGGGCAGATCTGTCTCGACTTTTGTCCCTAACATGTGTTATGTTTTTTATATATTGCAGGAAAGGAGGTTTATACACGTTGGAGGTCCTTGCGCGACCGTTACAAAAAAGAAGTCAACAAAGAGAAGGCTGTGGAGAGAAGCGGAGCACCCTCAACTCGTCGCAGGCCTAACCCCCATGCAGAGGCTTTGTCATTTTTGAGGCGCACCACTGAGATGCGCGCGTAAGTATATCCATTTATTTTACTTAGCGATTTGTGACCAGTAAAGGCGTATTCATGTTCATTGTTTTTTTTAAACGTGTAATCTTTATTGTTACCTAGAACTGTGTCAAGTGTCCCTGTGAGCGTAAGGCGCGAAAGTTCGTCACCATCACCATCAGGAGACGCTGACACCAGTCAAGAAACCACAGAGACAGTGTCATCCCAAGAATATCATCCATCCACTCAAGAACCTGCGGTATGTATTTTAAAAATGTCACAATATCTGTCCACAAAAAAACGGATTACTTACATTTTGAAAAGGCAGCTGGTGTTGGCACAAATGTTGGAGAAACAACAACAGCTTATTTTTGGGCAAAGTGTGACTTGTTCTTCTGGCTTTGGAGGTCTTCAGTGAGATCAGGTTTTTGCGGCAAAACAAGTACCTGTGTGTGATCTATTCTAAACAGGTGCTGCAATATTTGTACAAGCCTTATCATCATCATATGCTGTTCACTAAAGTGTGACCTCAGTATCAGATGCATAATCTATATATTCTAACTATTGCAGGCAAATCCAGATAGGAGAGTCCGGTCTACTTCCACCACCCGTCGAACACGCCTTACTCAACAAGAGACACCTTTTGAGGAATATTTCAACCGTATCATTGAAGAAATGAGAAATCCATCACAAAACCAGGCCAAAGATGATGAATTCCTCAACATCTCAGACCCAGATGTTATGTTCTTGAGAATGTTGCTTTGTGTAATCAGGGAGATTCCTGCAGATAAGCGCACTGAGGTCAGGGGTGATATACATGCCTATTTAACGTATATCGTGTCCGCTTGCAAAGAGCAACGCCCATATCCTAAATTTCAGCCATGGGCTATGGGTTTTAATTCACCTAGTGGCTCTTTCAGTAGACCAATGCCCAGTCAGCAGTGCCATGACACATCTGCCATTAACCCTTATGCAGGACCCCCACCACTGTATACACCTTACCAATCTAATCCTGGTTACCAAAGGATGCATGTGCAGCCACACCCAGTGTCTTCACCCTCATCTTCCCATTCAGGATCACCCGTAGATGTTGGCAGTGAACCAAGCCATTCTTCCCTGCGTAACCCTAATTATCCAATTTATGAAAACTTATAGTTTTGTCCTTCTTATTTGTTATTCCTATGGCAGTGATATGACAGTTTTATTTTTCTTGTTGTGTTAATGTTACTTAATGTTTTACCTACACGAACTAATGTTTACAACCAACCCCAGATTCCTCCATCTACACTGAACTGTACGCACAGAAGAATCTCCCACTGTCCCAAGCTTATACATGTTGCTACTTGGCCCCACTTGCTCACACAATACCTGAACTTTCTGATTGGGTGCTAGCATTGTTTAGGTTGAGAGCCTTGGCCCAGTGGGAGATTACCCCATCTACACAGTGGAGTGTACATGGAGACATCTTTTGCACTTTCTCCATCTAGCCAAATATTTCAGAACTGTTTACCGCACTCAGTGCCCATCTTTGGCCCCTTTCACATGGGGCGGATCAGTAATGATCTGCCCCGTGATGATCTGCTCGCTCAGCGGGGATCGCTCCGTTGTCCCCGCTGAGCCGACTGCGGACAGGGCGGGCTCCGCACACTGTGCAGGGACCGCCCTGTCAGCTGTCCGCTCTCCTCTATGGGGATCGGATGAGCACGGACCGTCTGTCCGTGTTCATCCGATCCGCTCTGCAGACGGATAGAATAGGATTTTCCTCCGTCTGCAGAATCGGACTGTTGCGGAGGCGGACGATATCGGGTGTCTGCGGATGTGCATCCGTAGACACCCACTATTGTCCGCCACCGCAATTGTCCGATTCTGTAGACTGAGGGAAATCCAATTTTTCTAGCCGTCTGCAGAGCGGATTGGATGAACACGGACAGACGGTCCGTGCTCTTCCGATCCCCATAGAGGAGAACAGAGAGCTCACAGGGCGGTCCCTGCACAGTGTGCCGGGACAGCCCTGTCTGCCACCGGCTCAGTGGGGACAATGGAACGATCCCTGCCGACCGAGCGGATCATCATGGGACGGATAATTACTGATCTGCCCTGTGTGAAAGGGGCCTTACAGCACTTCAGGAATACTGTAACCTTTTTTTTTTTTTTTTTTTTTTTAGGGGGGGGTAGTGGGGGATATTTTGTGGACTCGTTATCTGTTGCACTTGAAATTCAATACTTGAAACTAAAAGGAAATTTTATATATATATATTCCAAAGGAATTAAAAAAGTTTTCTATACTTGCAAGCATTCAATGTTTTTGTAAGGTTTGTCTATTTTTTTATACACCCTGTGCATAGCAAAAGATAGAAATAAAAACAATTTAAATTGTTGAAAATTGTCGACTACTTTATTTAAGGCAAACGTGAAAACTGACACAAAAACTTGAAAACTGTGATGAAAAAACGTTGACATGTAAGGTCCATGCAACACCGGTTAAAAATTTACACATAGTCCAATTGCCATGGCAGCTGTCCATCTTCACTCAAAAAGTAATCAGTGAAATGTTCACGGACTTGTAGGGCCTGATTACTTGGACGAGTGCCAGTAACATGACCTATGGGTTCCTCAGAAACAGGGGTTTCAGTGGCCACGATCTCCTTACCCCTCAAAAAATTGTGGAGAACACAACATGCTAGAACCACATTGACGGCATGATCAACTTCTAGATGCATGGCTGTCATCAAAACACGCCATTTGGCAGTGCAAATGCCAAATGCGCACTCAACCATTCTTCTAGCTCTGCTGAGTCGATAGTTAAAAATTTGCCTCCTGGCAGTGAGACCATGCCTGGTATAGGGCCTTAGCAGGTGAGTAGATAAGGCAAATGCCTCATCTCCCAGCACTACAAATGGAAGATCTGGTCCAATAGTACCAGGGAGAGGCCTTGACTGTGGCACCTGAAATTCGCCATATTGAAACCGCCGCCCCATTACGGAATTTCTGAAAATTCTATAATCTCCAGAACTCCCATACGCTCCAACATCCACAGCGATGAACTTCATATTTGCATCGCTGAGTCCCAGAAGCACAATGGAAAAGTATTTCTTATAGTTGAAAAAGCGGGAACCGGATTTTGGAGGCTTGATGAGCCTGATGTGTTTCCCATCTAATGCCCCAATGCAGTTTGGGAAGTTGGTCTTCTCCCAAAATTCCTCCGCTATTTCCTCCCACAGACTGGATGTTGGCTCCGGCATGACTGATGTTTTCAGTTCTTCCCATATAATATGACAGGTATCGTGCACAATGGTGGAAATTCCCATCAGAAATTGATGATGGAGGAAGGTGAAACTGGCACCAGTGGCAAGGTATCTGCAATACAAAATTGATAACAATTCAGAAAATATAAAATAAATAACATTCAAAAAAAAAATCAATATACATATGGAGTTCTACATGGTAACAAATAAACATCAGCATCTATATAAGCTGATGACTTTTAACACATTGCAGCCCAAAGATGAAACATCCCTCGGCTCTGGTAGTAGGTGCTGGCATCCAAACAGGAAGCCTGGTGGTGGGTTGGTCTAGTACAAAATATTATTTGGTGGTACCTTGCTTGTTAATGCAAAATGCTGCCTTTGTGTTCAGAGCTCACCTACATAATTAGAAACTACGGAAATTTGATGACGTTTCCTATTTGCAAAAAATAAAACTGACTGTGCAAGGCACGATAGATAGTTTTCAAGGATAAAAAATAATGGTAATGGTAGTAATGTGCGAAAAAATCGCTGTTGTGATATAGATTAGGTCATAGATTCATCTATATATATATATATATAAATACATACATACATACATACATACTATTGCCTAAACCTGCATGTACATGAATTTAAGCATTTGTTCAACATATGGAAAACCTACCTTAAAGTAAGTAACAGCCGTTCTTCTGGACTAATGCTTCTTCGCATATTGGTCGTGGTTCTGGTCAGGTGTCCTCTAACAAGTCCCAACAGCTCATCGAAGCACGCCACCGACATCCTTGTGTAATTCTGGAACTTATCCTCAGCTCACCGAACATGAGGGCAAAGTAGCCGATCGATAGGCGCTGGGACGTTAAGGATTGGACCCAGTAACGACGAGGACGTCGCCTACTCTGGATCGCTCTTCTTGTCTTCATCCTCATCATCAGCAAAATGAGCATTGCAAGCAAACTACCCATATTTGCATTCATTTTTTTTCAAAAAACTCTGGCACAAAACTAAGCACTCCTCTCCCTGCAAAACTCCAACACACACTCAGCCAGAGAACAAAGAAACAGGTTTAAATACAGAGGACCGCAATGCATCATGGGTACATTCCAGGGAACAAAAACATAAATAAATAAAAGGGTTGCTATGGGAATAAAAACTGCAGTTAAACGCAACCGCATAAAAACGCACGTAAACACAGGTAAGCGCACTGTGCAAACGCAGCTGATCGCTGTGCCTGGAGCCTTGAATTTTGCAGAAAAAAATAAACATGATAAACTGCGGCAGAACAGCCGCCCGTGTGAAAGGGGCCTTAGACTCCTTTCACACTGGGGTGTTTTTCAGGAGCTTTTTGGCTAAAAATAGCACCTGTAAAGCATCTGGAAAACGCCTCCCCTGCAGCCCCAGTATGAGAGCCCGAGTGCTTTCACACTGGAGCAGTGCACTGGCAGGACATTAGAAAAAGTCCCACAAGCAGTGTCTTTGGCGCAGTGGAGGAGTGATGTATACAGCACTCCTAAACCGCCCTGCCCATTGAAATGAATGTACAGCATTGCCGAAGCGCCTGCAAAGTAGTTTCGGCAGCGGCGCTTTTCTGGCACATTTAACACTTTCTTCGGTCGCTAGCGGGGGGGTTAAAAGCGCCGCTAAAGTGCTGTTAAAACTAGCGGCGCATTACTGCTAATGTCCACTAGGGCTCTAAGTTAAAAGTTTATTGTATATCTTATCCTTTCCTCTTTGTTCTTGCTGTAATTATCATATTGTTAAATACAATAAAGCCCAAGGTATTGGAAAGTATGCCAATCATTTTATAAAAATATACATTATGTGATTTTTTTTTTTTTTAATAGGCTATTTACCCATTTGATAAAACAGCCACAAACTATGTGGGTAAAACAAAGACAGTTGCGTGTCAGATTTGGTGAACACCTGAAGAGTATCAGGTTAAAGGAAGAAACCCCAGTGGCCCAGCATTTTTGTGAGTTTCATCAGGGGAAAGCCTCGGGTCTGACTGAAGGGCTTCCTTTCCCTTTCTCTGACAGAGGAGACTTGGACACAGTGCTCCTGCGTAAAGAAAAAAGCTGGATTTTTAGTCTCGGGTCCCTTCAGCCTAAAGATTGTAACCATGAACTGAGCCTGAGTATATTCCTTGAGCCTTACAGCACACTGTTTATATATTGAAGCCGCCACCCCCCCCCCCCCCCCCCCAACCTGAATGGACTGTGTGTGTGTGGTTTTGTTTTGTTTTTTTTGTGTCCTAGAGCACTCTGCTTAAGACATTTAATTTCCCAAGACTCATTCCCCCCCTTTCCTTCACCAACCCCCCTCCCTCCTTTCAATGTCTAATATCTGTTTTTTGGAATGATTTAGAGGGCCCTGGATGGGAGTTTTAGTTTGGGTTTGAGAGAGCCATTCCCCTATGTGAAGTGATGTAAAAAATATGAATAATTTGCATACGGTTTGATGTAAGGCGAAGTAGAAGACTGTTGTCTTTCCTTGCTTTATAAACAATGTCTTCCGGAGCATTTAATGGGCACCTTTTTTCTAAAAGACTATTATGCAATAGGATCACTAGATGGCAGTAAAGAGACATTTGGCGTGGGTCAATATAATTGGACATGGCTTCCTATTTAAGGTAGGACTTTGATCCAGGCCAGATTGTTCTGAAGAAGTGCATGGAGGTGTACCAAACGTCAACATAGCCGTTGCAGGGCCAGACTGCAGGCGCCAAGCGTGTCCTATAATCTAGTAATATAGGGGGCTTTCTATGAGTTTTTTGTGGCACCACACTTTATAGCCTACTACATGCACAACCAATGGAATACAGTGTACTGGATTTGCACCTGAACAGCTGACCGATCATGTAACCATGCACCACAAGGAACTTTCTCCTGGAGCATTTACAACAGTGCGGAAGGGCATGCTGATGCTACACACTGGGCAACACTGATCGGCCTGAGAGCCACTGTATGCTCAGCGGACAGACTGCAGAGACTGACGCCTGAAGCGGTGAGAGTTCAGCTGGGCACCTATATTGTTATCCATTTCTAGCCACTCTATCTCTATAGGAAAGTTTGGTGTACTGTGGAAAGTATCATATTTTTTTTTTTTCTTCCGTCAGCTTATGGGTGCAATTTATGTAATTTAGAGACCCTCCACTTTATACTCAGACAGTCAATGTGGTGGATAAAATTACATTTGCCAATGACCTGGATGTATTAAACAATTAGTATGCTGTTTTTTTCACCTGGGACTGCTGGCCAACAAATAAGCCCTGTATACTAAGGTTTCTAATGGCTTGCTGAGATTTTCCTGTGAAGCATGTCGTTTCTGCAATATGGACTGAGTTGCATGAAGAGTTTTCCTGCTGTGGATACATTTGGTTTAATCCTTATGTCATCATTGCTGACACTCTTCAATATGTGACAATATTTGATTTCTTTCACAGTGTAGTCAGAAAATGAAAAGCTATATTATTGTGCTACCCCACCTCTGCTCCCTGGATTCATGAGGGCTATGTCTGTTTGCATGCATGAGCACTCTGCATTATTTATTTATTGCTGCAGCATGTTTTTAACACATTCTTTGGTTTGGTATAGTGAGATACACTGTGTTAAATAGGACACATTGTTTTTCCTTGCATATATTCTAAATCTTTGTATTTGTATGATATATAAACCCCCCCAATTTTCACTATTTTCAATTCGGCACTGCGACGCTTTAACTGACAATTGCGCGGTCATGCAATGTTGTACCCAAACAAAATTTGCGCCCTTTTTTCTCACAAATAGAGCTTCATTTTGGTGATATTTGATCACCTCTGTTTTTTTTTGTTTTTTTTGTGCTATAAACAAAAAAATGTATATTTTAAATTTTGCTATAATAAATAGCCCCAATTTTTTTAAAAACACAATTTCTTCCAATATATATATTCTTCTACTTTTTTTTTTTTTTTTTTGCCTATATTGATTGGTTTGCACAAAAGTTATAGTGTCTACAAATTATGGGAAAGATTTATGGCATTTGTTTACTTTTTAGTATGAATGGCAGCGATATGCAATTTTTAGCAGTACTGCGACATTGTGATGGACAGATCGGACACTTTTGACATTTTTGGGACCATTGACATTTATATAGCAATCAGTGCTATAAATATGCACTGATTACTGTGTAAATGTCACTGGTAGGGAAGGGGCTAAAATGGTTGTAAACCCTTATAGAACACTGTGTGCTACAGGTAAGCCTATAATAAGGCTTACCTGTAGCTACCCAGGATATCTCCTAAACCTGCACGGTTTAGGAAATATCCTCTGTATTTGCATGGGCCAACATCATCGGCACATGCACACTGATGTGCCTTTGCTTCAGTGAGTGTGCCGTTACCGTGCACCAGGCTGTGATACCCAGAAGTGATGTCGGCCGCTGGAGAGGTGTACAGGTACTGCAGCGAGGGATTCGATCTCAGGTGAGTATTACATAATGAGCTAGTATGCTCGGGTCCCCCCGCCATGCAGCAGGCGCAACTTTTAAAAGGGAAAGCCATACCCATACGGGTTTTCACTCAAGAGTGCCATCGTGCCGTAGTATATCTGCATGAGCCAGGTGGGAACCGCTTATTAACTGTCCAAAAATCATTTATATTTATGATGCTTTATAGATGGCACTGTTAAAGAAAATGGGACTTTTTTTTTTTAAATACATAATTTGAAAACAGATTGTGAGCTTTTGAAAATGAAATTCAAATTAATTCAATTGAGGCCTTGATTTTCATTTTAATGGAATGCATTAATTAGGATGATTGGTCTGTAATTCACATCTTATTTTATATGAGCCCGGGATACATTGGTATTCTTAAAAATGGCAATATAAAACTGTCACGTGCTGCATAGAACCCCCAATTTCTGCTTTGTGAGAAGACTTTGCTAAGCCTTAAAGCAGAGTTCCACTTGTTTTTCAGTTTATTAAAAGTCAGCCGCTACAAAAATAGTATCTGCTGACTTTTTATAAACAAACACTCGTCTGTCCCAGGGTTTAGCGATGCGGCTGCCTGAAGCCTCGCTTCTCTTCCACTCATCTCCGTAGTGACGTTTTAGCAACTGTGCGGGTGTGACAGCTTGGCGCTTCACGGCCTGTGCATGCACTAGTCACGCTGCGTTTTCCTGGTGGCCAGACAATCTTCTGGGACCTGTGACATGTCCCAGAGTATTGCAGAGAGTGAGGGGCCGCCTAGGGGGATAACAGTAGTCGCCTAGGTGGCCAGAAGATGGAAAGAGGAAGTGGGACCAGATAGCCACTCCACTTTTAGGTGGAACTCCGCTTTAAGGTCAGTAAAAAGGTGTTACAAAAAACACATTTTATTTTTCGAGCGTATTATACCACTTTTAAATGGAAGTCAGAAAAGTCATCAATTTTTTGTTTGTTTTTTTAAGTTCACTTATTTAGTGAAACCATTATTATAAATTCTATTTCTTATAGACTGTTCCTTAGGAGGAAATGTGAGAATGTGTCCAGGATGGAATGTAAAACATTAAGTTACCCCAATCAAAAAGATGCAGTGTGCTGCGGAGCGTTTTTTGCAAGGTAAAAATACAAAATGTAAACAGAATTACACTTTAGAAAATCACTGTCAAAGTGGTTACAAAAGTTTTTAAACTTGCCATGTTCGGTTGACCTTCCCCAATGATTCTTTTCTATAATAAAGTTCAACTTTATACACTACATTATTGTAACAGCAAATACAATCTTGGACATTGATTATGTGGCAGTTCTCTACCAGAAATTAGCATTTAAACTTTTCTTATGAGCTTGATGAAATGATTTAGCATTAGTGACTTCTGCTATATCATTGAATCTCAAATGAATGTTAACAGATACATATATTAAAGGAGAAATCCAGCCTGAGCTTTTTAGGCTGAGCTTCTCCTAAGGGTCACAGGAGTGCAATTAGTTTTCCACTTCTGTAACCGGTTTTCAGTGGAGAGTCTATTTTCAAAGACTGTGCGGAACTGTGTGTAGAAAATAACACATCTATTCCTCCAGTTAAGTAAAAGAAAAACATCTGTTCTTCTTGATGAGGCAGCACATTTCCAACATCCCTATGATACAATGGAGGAACAAGGGAGGATGACGTCATTTTACCCACTGCTGGACTCATTGATAACAGGTATTGATCAGTGATTTGCATAGCAGTCTTGTAATAATGTTACTGCAGTAGGAACACTGCTGAATGGAGGGTAGAGAAGTGAGCCATAGACTGTTGACTCAGTTCTGTGTGAAGAAGCAGCAGTGGACAGATGTAGCATCTCTGCGATGCTGCATCCACCTAGGTTATTTTTTTTTTATTTTTTTTTTAAACATATCGTGTAATACACCTTTCAAAATTTAGCACACAAACATACCAAAAATGGAGAAAAATCTAAACTTTTTAATATTTATAACAATATTTTTTTTATATATTTATAAAAAGTTGAAACACACTAAATTTAAATTTTTTAAAACGTGAACAAGTAGACAACAGTCAAAATAAAAATTAAAACAATTATAATTGGTGGTAGGTCGGCTGATTAAGAGCAGAGCTGGTGGAAGGCCTTGGGGATGGTGTGGGTGGCATCTGAAATGATTCTTCACCGAATCGTTGATTCCATGGTGCACCAAGGGTACTTGTAATAGGGGTTGGTGATGGATAGGGGATCGGGGTATTTCCTGGATTTAGGGCATTGCCATACTCATCCATGTATGGACGGAAGCAAGGAGGGTAGTAGGGGTGGGTTCTGGGTGACGGAGGGTTAGGAAAGTCATAATAAGGGCCTGATGGGATGGTGGGTGGGAACAAATTGGTGATGGTCAGTGGCTGGATCAATTAGCATGTTTGCCTCCATGATGTCCATAACAGCTCTTTTAAAGTTATTTCTTTCCTGTGGAACTTTTTTCAGCATTCCTGCCAGCATACTTCCAAAGCCACTCTCTTCAGTCTCCAGGGCGTCCAGTTTGCCATCAATTTTTCCCATAAATGTTGCAAAACGATCCATGGTTTAGTTAATTCTTCCCCCTATCGGTCTGCTGGATCTTTGAGGGAGAGGCCTTGGCGTAGGTGGTTCAACATCTGGCAGGGCGAACAGTGGCAGCTGGACCTCTGGCAGCTCAAGCTGGGGAGAAGGCTCTGAAATATTCGTCTCCTGTGTGTCTTGAATAAACATAGAATACAATTTTAGCACACCCTTCTGTATAGAACATTATAGTATATCACTTTAAAAATATGAAAGATGTTATCTTACTCTCTTAGTTCCATGAAAGGCCTCAGGAACTGCAGCTCTTCTGCATGTACATATGGTACAAATCTTTTTGATCCAGAGCCACTTCTGCATTCGTGCAATCTTCTTAGGTGACGCTTGAAGCAGTCCCTCAACCCTTTCTGCAAAACTTGCCACTGCAAAATATAAACAGAAACATAATCACTTATGTGTTTTTTTTTCTTTTAGATACCTGGCAACCGGTCATTCTATAGTAAGCCTTCTTTTTTTTTTCTTTTTTTTTTCTTTTTTTTTTAAATTGTATTGATTTTTACATTTTAAAAACGGGCAGGGAGAGTACAAACTGAATAAGATAGCCAGAAAAAAAAAAAACAGCTGTCCTATACAGTACGATTCATGGCCATTTATCTTACTTGCTTCCTTTTGTCATACATCTTATCTTCTCTCCCCATATATCCCATAACCCCCCCACCCTACCTCCCCAGTATCTGTTGGCCCATCCTCTCCCCTTTATTCTGCTAATGCCTGGATGTAGGTTTCGGTCTTTTTGAATGATCTCCATTTTTTCCATGTTGCCCGATATCTGTTCATTTGGTTATTCTCCATTTTAAATTAAAATATTCCATGTTAATATATTCAATTCTCTGTACCCATTCTCTGATAGGAGGTTTTTTAACTTGTAACCAGTTTATAGGTATCAGAGCTTTTGCCGCATTAAGCAAAAAGGGTACCAGTGTGTTTGTTTTTGTTCTAATTTTTATTTATGGGTTACCACTTTTTTCTTCTACACCATAAAACAAACATTTCCACGGGCAGCATGGTATTTTTTCCCCTGTTATTATTTCTATGTAGACTAAGATCTTATGCCAATACTGCTTTATCTCTGGACATTCCCACCATATGTGGAATGCTGTTCCAGGTAATTTACACTCCCTCCAGCACTGTATGGATCTAGAGGGATCTATTCTATGTAGTCTATCCGGAGTCAGATGCCACCTCATCATACACTTGTGTTTTTTGTTTTGTTTTTATCTTTATTTTATATATTTTTTTCCATACACAAAGTATAAAACATACAAGAAAAAACATACACACACTATAGCCCTGCCACCTCGCTATATTTCTTCATTAGTTTAAACGCTTTCCATTGCTCCCATTTCTTTCGGAATTTGTTTTTCCCACTCTCCTCTTGTTCCCGACCCTCCAATCTATACATGACCTCTACTCTTTCTATCCATTCCCTCAGTTTTGGGGCTTCTACCTGCCTCCAATTTTTTGGAATCAGGCTCTTTGCCGCATTTATTAGGTTTCCTATGAGGGCCTCTTTATACTTTTGGGTTGAGATCTGTACCGTGAAAGAGGCATGTCCAAGGGTTTTCTGGTATCTCAGCTCCTGTTATTGGTTTTTATCAAATCTAATATTTCTCTCCAGAACTTTATAATTTTTGGGCATTCCCACCATATGTGTGCCGCACTCCCTTGTTGTCCACACCCCCTCCAACAGTTCCCGGATTGATCTTCTTGGTATCTCCTGATCCTGTCTGGTGTCCTATACCACCTAGTAAGGCTTTTAAAGTTCATTTCTATTGTGCTAATATTTTTAGATGTCCCGTGTATTAAGTGCAACATTTTTTCTATGTTCTGTTTCTCCCCTCGTGGTCTTATTTCTTCTTCTCACTCTTTTATATATGTAGGCACCTCCAGCTCATCCATTCCCCCCCCCCCCCCCCCCAGGGTCTTATATATCTGTGAGATGTTTACCCTTGTTGCTTTCCCTTCTCACATCCGTTCTAGGGCGTTGAGGTCTCCTCCGCTTCTCAACGGTTTCGGCAACGCTGAGAAGAAATGTCTGAGCTGGAGGTACCGCCATCCATCTATATCCATATATTCCTTCTCTCTTTGTAATATTTTTAAATAGTTATTTTACCCTCTTTTATTATGTGTCTCAATTGCGTGTCTTCTCTTTTAATCCAGTGCCCTCCCATAGTGCTCTTCCCCGGTGGGAATAAATTATTTTCTTTTAACCCCATTAATGGGGAATTGTATTTCCATTTATTATGCTTGTGTATTCCATCCCATATTCAAAAAACATTTTTTGTGAGTGTTGTTGGTCCTATTGATCTGTGTTTTGGGGGTATCCAGATTTCCCTTCCCAATCGTGTCTCTGCTGAGCTGTGCTCTATTGCCACCCACCTCTTTTCGTTGTCTAATATTATCCACTCCACCACCCATGTTAATACTATGGATTCATAATATTTCTTAAAAATCCGGTACCTTTAGACCTCCCCTCTCTTTTTCCAGTTGTAATACCTTTTAAAGCAATTCTAGGTTTCTTATTTTTCCAAATGAGCTTAATTATTAAGGATTTGATAATATTGAAATAGACTGGAGGAATATATATTGGTAGCATCTGTAGCTTGTATAGTATTTTTGGTTGTATGATCATCTTGAGGGCATTTATCCGGCCAAACCAGGACAATGGTTTCATCATTATTTTTTTCGTATCTTCTCTTATTTCATCCAATAGGGGGATATAGTTTATCTGGTAAATTTTCCTTAGTGAGGCGGCCAATTTTATACCGAGGTATTTAATTTCCTTCTTCCACTGAAAGAGGAATTTACTCTTAATATTCTGTTCTTCCCCACTGCTCGTGTTGACATTTAGCATTTCCGTTTTTCTTTGAATTTATTTTAAAGTTTGATAATTCTCCGTACTGTTCGATCGTCTTTACCAAATTTGGCATAGAGATTCTGGGTTTCGTCACATAAAATAGAACATCGTCCGCAAATGCAGCTACCTTATGTGTCTCTTCCCCAACCTCAATTCCTCCTATATCGGGGTTTTTCCTCACTGTCTAGTCCCGTTATACATCTTGAAGGGGTCAGACAGGTAACCGTTTACCCTTACCACTGCCATTGGGCACTCAGAAAGTGTCTTTACCCAGCTCAGGATTCGGGTACCGAATCCCATTTCCCTCAGTGTGCCCATCATGAATCCCCAGTCTACTCGATCAAAAGCTTTTTCTGCATCCATCGATAAGAGTAGACTGGGGATTCTATTCTCTTGCATTTTCTGGAGGAGCAATAGTGTCCTCACACCATTGTCTCTTCCCTCTCGGCCCCCCACAAACCCCACTTGGTCTGGATGGACCAAGTTCGGGATTAATTTTTTATTCTTGTAGCCAGGATTTTTGCAAACAATTTTACGTCAGTATTTAACAATGAGATTGGTCTTTAATCTAAGCATATCAAACCCTCACTTCCTCCTTTCAGTATTGTAATGATAATAGCTAAAGAGGCTTCCTTACTCAGACCATAGTTTATACCTAGACCATTAAAGTATGCGCATAGCCTTGATGACAATATTTCCCCAAATTTCTTAAGATATTCTACGCATGGACCTGGGACACCTGTTAAAGAGGGTAGAAGAGGTGGAAGAGCAAACAGAGACAAACACTGGAGATAGCTGGGTTAAAAACACAAATGAAAGAGATGCAAAAACAGAGGGACTGTTACTATAGAATGGAAGCGCAAGAAAACCAAAATAGGCACCAAAACCTAAGGATAAGGCCTATACCAGAACAGAATGGAGAAAATCTGGAGGAAAAAATGAAGGCGATATTTAACCCCCTATTAGAGAGAGGACAAGCAGAAAAGATAAAACTAGAGTACACAGAGTAAGGAAACCACCTGGATTAAAAGAGGATACGCCGCGAGATGTGCTCATTAAGCTTCACAAGTATTCAGATAAAGAAAAGATATGGAACAATCTAAGGAAGGGATCCCATCTGCAGTATGAACAAAAGACTCTACAAGTGTTCACGGACCTATCGGCAGAAACTTTAATAAGAAGGAAGCTCAAACCTTTGTTGGACCAGTTAAGAGAACTAAATATTAGATATAGTTGGGGGTTCCCCGCAGCAACAATAGTACACAAGGAGGGGAAGACGGTAAGGCTGAGATTTTTAGAAAATGTTCAAGATTTTTGTAAAAACCTACAGATTCCAATACCAAATGTATATGAGGGGTTAATAGGGGAGGAGTTGTTGGGGGGAGGGGGGTGGTGGAGGGTACGGGGGGGGGGGAGACGTTTAAAAGGAAAGGGGGGGGGGGAAGCCTTTTTAAATTTTTAGAAGCATATTGAATACGGCGGAGGTGTTTTTTTGGGGAGGGGTCTCTCTGGAAAGGCCTGCTTCTCCCTCCCCCCCCCCCCGATCCTTGGGGGGGGGGGGTAGACATGGGGATCCGGGTTGGGGTCTCCACCTCAGGGGAGAAGGTGCAGACACCAGGATGGGGATATATCCAGGTTTGAGGCACGAGGTCCGGAGGTGGACTGGGGGGGGAGGGAGGAGAAAAACCTATAGCTCAAAACCTCTGGTAAAAAGGGCATTTTCCGGGTTTCAGTATGATAATGGTTAACTGTGTGTCATATAACGTGAGAGGTCTGTATGCAGCAAACAAACGGTATAGGATATTAAGAGAATTGGAGCAACTCAATGCAGAGGTTGTGTTCTTGCAGGAAACGCACTTAACTCATGAAAGTAAGATAAGACTATATTCCCCAAGATAACCAATTTGGTTCTATGGAGACTCAGTCTCAAGTAGAACAAAGGGGGTATCGGTGGGACTAGGCCGGGATATACAATTTAAGGTAGAGGACAGGATGGGGGACCCGGAAGGGAGGTTCCTGTTTTTAAAAGGGGAAACTTTGGGGAATAAAATATACCCTGGCAAATATATACAGCCCAAATAAGAGCCCAATAGTCTATTTGAGAAAGATACTGGGGCAACTCTGGGAATTTAAGGAGGGGAGGGTGATTGTGGCAGGAGACCTAAATTTCCCGATGAACCCGAGATTGGACAGTTGGTCCCATGCACAGGAGACGGGGAACGGACAAAGGAACTCAAACGGATGGCTGAGTTACAGCTGATGTGTGGAGGATGCAATACCCAAAGAAACGAGACTACTCGTTCTACTCCCCTGTGCATGGGACGTACACCAGGATAGATTATTGGTTGGTGGAACATCAGTTATTGGAGGAAGTGGTGGATACGGACATCGGAATTAGGACCCTGTCAGATCATGCACCCATAACTATGAGAATTAATATCCTAGAGATGGGGGAAAAAAAAACATTTACTTGGAAACTCAATAAAGACCTACTAGACGCAGAAGAAGAGGAAATAATAAGAAAGGAATTGGAATTTTTTTTGCCACAAATGAGAAGGAAGAGATGGCGGAGAATATATTATGGGAGGCCCATAAGGCTTACATAAGAGGAATATATATCTCCCTTGGGGCAAAGAGAAAAGAAAGACAGTAATAATAAGGTAAAGGAACTAAGAAGAAATTAGAAGATTGGAATTAAAACATAAAATAGAGAAACAGGGGACAAGGACAGACACAGGTGTTACAACGACAACTAGCTGGTAAAAAATCTGAGTTAGAGGAAATAATGGAGCAAGAAGCAAGGAGAGAATATTATAAAATAGCGAAAGAGCGATATATGTGGGGAAATAAGAACGGTAAGAGTCTAGCGAGGATATTGAGGGAAAAAAAAAAAAAAACTTTATTGAGAAAATATTAGATAAAAATAGCAATACTAAGGATATAGCGGAGGTATTCAGAGAATACTATGAGCAACTGTACGGGGTAAGGAAAAAGGAGACAGAAAAACAAGAGAATATTAGAAAGGAGAAAATTAAAGAATATATAATAAACGCCAAGGTCTCTAGATTACCAGAGGAAATGGCACAGGAATTGGAGTCCCCTATAACAGTATTTGAAGTAAAACAAGCAATAAAAGAAACTACAGGAGGGAAAAGCCTGGGCCCGGATGGCTATACAATAGAATCATACACTTGTAATTAACCTCCCTAGACGTTGTATCTGACGCCTGCCTATATACTGTCTCCATCTGCCTCTCATCTATTTTAATACCCATATCCTGTTCCCATTTTACTATAGCTAGCTGGTATGTCATCACGTACCTCAATTTCCGTAAGGAATTCATAGACTCTTGACATACAATGCTTTACTTTTGCTTTAGAGTTACACAGCTTTTCTATAGATGTTAAAGTATTCTCATCTCTTATGGGTTTTGGAATTGAATTAACAAAGTGTTGAATCTGCAAATACTCCCACTCTTTTAAAATTTGGCAACAATGCTCCTTAATTATATCTTGTTTTGACATCAAATCACCTCCAAAAGTGATATCTTTTAATTGTATATTTTTCATTTGTTTACCTAATTGTGTGCCCTTTCCTGGGATAAAAAAATCTGTGCCCTCTAGTGGAATTAATGGAGAATTGTATGCCCATTTATTAGTAGTGCGTTCCATATTTTTAATGTCATTAACGTGATTTTGTGAGCCTTATTACTACATATTCTAAATTTTGGCGAGATCCAGATAATTTTTTTAATTGTGTGCCTATTAGTGATTCTTCCATTTTTACCCACCTCTTTTCAGTGTCAACATTTGCCTATTCCACCATTCTCGCCAACGTGATTGCACTATAGTATCTATAAATATCTGGTAGCGCCATCCCTCCACTTTTTTTTTCCTAATTAATATATTATAATTTATCCTCGGTTTTTTATTTTGCCATATACATTTTAGAAAAAGTTTTTATTATTTTAAAAAAACTATTTGGAATATTAAATTGGAAGCATTTGGAGTTTATAGGTGATTTTTGGTAAGGCCACCATTTTCAAAATGTTAATTCTGCCCATCCATGAGACTGATCCCTTTTTTTATGTTCCTTTAACACTGTTTTGATTTCATTTATTAAAGGGATATAATTCGCTTGATATAGATCCTGGACCATCTTTGTTATTTTTATACCCAAGTATGTTATTTCTTTTTTTCCCCATGTAAAGGGGTACTCTTGTTGTAATATCTCTTCCTTGTTATCTAAGCCTATATTCAATATAACAGTTTTTATAGGGTTTATTTTAAAAATTTGAAAGAGCACCATATTCTTTTATTTCTTTTATTAATCTAGGTAAGGATAATCTTGGTTTGGTTATATATAGGAGTATGTCATCCGCGTAAGCTGACACTTTATGGTCTTCTGCCCCCCACTTAACCCCACTTATATTTACGTTATTTCGAATCTTTGCCAAAAATGGTTCCAGGGCAATCACGTATAGCAGGGGCAAAAGTGGGCAACCCTGCCTTGTCCCGTTTTAGCATTTCAAAAGCGGATGACATACTCCCATTTACCCCCACTCTAGCTGTTGGTTGTGTATATAGGTTATTTATCCACTTCAGCATCTTTGGACCTAGGCCTATGTTCCAGAGAGTTTCTGTTATGAAACACCAATCTATTCTATCAAATGTCTTTTCGGTGTCGATAGAAATTAATACCATTGGGGGTTTATTTTCCCCTATCTTTACCTATAAGAAGTAGAGTCCTCAGGCTGTTGTCTCGTCCCTCCCTGCCTGGGATGAATCCTACCTGGTCTCTGTTGATTAATTCCGGCATCAGATTTTTTTATCCTTGTTGCGAATACTTTCGCATATAGCTTTGTGTCAGTATTCAACAGAGCTATAGGCCGGTAATTGGAGCAGATGGATTTATCCTTACCTGGTTTTGGTATTACTGTTATATTTGCCAATAGAGACTCTTTCCTCATAATCTCATCTTCACCCAAACTGTTCCAATATTTACATAGTTCAGGGACCAATTGGTGTTTCAAATTTCTTATAGTACCTAATTGTAAAGCCGTCCGGGCCTGGACTTTTTCCATTTGGTGTTTCGTTTATTGCTGTATATATTCTTCTGGCCTAATTGGTTCCTCTAAACTTTTAGCCATTTCTTCTGTTATTTTAGGTGAATCTGTTTCCCTTGGGTATTCCTGAATTTTAGTTTTCCTAATCTCCTTTTGTGCCCCTGTCTCAGTGCTTCTTATTGAATATAAAGCTTTATAGTATGTTTTAAAGGCCTTTGCTATCTCCGATGTTCTGAATTTCAATTCCCCATACTCATCTTTGATCTTTTCAATATAATTTAAGGCTTTTTTTCCCCATGCTATTCTTGCCAGATGTTTCCCCGTCTTGTTCGCCCACAGATATCTTTCTTTAGCTACGTTTTTATACACATTTCTTCGTTTTGTTCTGTCAAGTCGTTTAATTGTGTACGTATTTGAATGATCTCCTTATATATATTTTTGTCTAGATGTCTCTTATGCTTTTGTTCTAACTCGTAAAGTGCTTTTTTTAAGTTATCATATCTTACTTCGCTTTCTTTTTTTTTTTTTGCCAGAGCCTATACCAATTAATTTCCCTCGAATTAGGGCTTTATGCGCTTCCCATAAAGTAGCTTTAGAGACTTCTGTGGTGTCATTTATTTTAAAATATTGTTCTATCTCTATTATGTTATTCTCAACTTCCTCATCCTCAATCAGCGCCTCGTTGAGTCTCCAGGTCCCCTTTCTGGGCTCTTTTTCACACTGCCTAATTTTAGCTATCACCGGGGCATGGTCCGATACAGTTATGTTGCCCATCTGAACTTTTACTAGGTTTTCCAGTGTTTCGTGATCTAAAATTATGTAGTCCAGTCTTGCATATGTATCGTGTACCAAAGAGTAATATGTATAGTCCTTTTCTCCCGGATTACCTGCTCTCCATGCATCCACAAGCTGTTGTGTATGTAGTTTTCTTTTTAATATTCTATGTTGTTTGATTTCTTGAGGGGGAACAACTGACGTACTATCCATTTCGGGGTTCATAGTAAAAGTCAAGTCCCCTGCTACTATCACATGGCCTTGTTTATGTTTCTCTATAGTGTTCAATATCCCATTTAGGTATTCTTTGGGCCCTTATTGGGGCAGTAGATGTTGACTAGTGTGTATTTTTGCCTTAATATTTTGCCATTTAAGAGTAAGAACCTCCCCTCTGGGTCCACCTTCATCTCTTCTAGATTCCACCCAACATCATTTGCAATCCCAATGGCTACCCCCCTAGATCCCTTAATTGGGGAATCTGCGTAATACCAGGTTGGATATTTTCCTGTATCTATCCGGATATTAGTGTCCAGGGCTAGATGAGTCTCCTGTTAAAAAAAAAAAAAAAAAACGCAAAATAGCCCTCCAACTCTTTAAAAATATTAAACCTTTTCCTTGGAGAATTCATTCCTCTCACATTATATGTTACTATCTTAAGCTCTGCCATCTGACACATCCTATATTCTTTACTATTTCCCTTACTGCATTCAGGCCAACACAATTCCCCCCCCCCCTCCCTGCCCCATCATTTGATGTAATTTTGACCCCTTGGTCTGGGACTTTTCCGGAACCTCCTTGTTCCTTCTGTTCAGCCATGTCACCATCCATCTTGCCTATTACTTGCGAGACGATTACCCGACATGCCCGAGGATCTCATCCCCCCCCCCCCACTACCGCCCCGTGTCCCCCCCCCCCTTTACGGGGAGGAGGGAGAGAGAGGGGAGACAACCCAGGGGATTTAAAAAAGAAAAATACACAATCTAGCCTACCGGCCGTTATCACTTATCCCCCTCCCCCCTCCCATTACAGGAGAGGGGGGGGCACCTCTTCCTCCGGCTGTCTCCGCCCCCATAGTAAGCCTTCATTTTGAGTTCATGGCGGTCAAGCCAACAATCGGCTACATCATCCGTGAAACGTGGCAAATTTTATGGTACGTTCTGAACACCATAGGCCTACACACAAGAATTAGCGAGATATTGCTGATCTATATTGGAGTCGGTGCAATTTCTCCAATTGTATTGGAGCTATAGATGGGAAGCACGTGTGTGTCATTAAGCCTATTGGTAGAGGAAGTATGTTCTTTAATTACAAAAAATATTGCTCCTCTTTACTGCTTGCCATGACCGATTCAGACTACTGTTTCACCTACATAGATATAGGATCCTAATGAAGTACCTGTGATGCTTGTATTTTTGCCAATTCCTCCTTCGGTCAAAGGCTACAAGGGAATCGACTCGATCTTCCCGAAAACTGTACTTTTCCTGGCCCAACTGAACCCCCGCTACCCTATGTGTTTGCCGCAGATGAGGCTTTTGCCTTGGTGGAACACGTTTATAAGGCCATACTCTAATAGGAACCTGATTACTCTGAAGAAGGTTTTCAACTATCGTTTAACAAGGGCAAGAAGGGTGGTTGAGTGCAGTTTCGGAATTCTTGCCAATAAATAGCTTTTACATACACCTATAGCCTTAAATATAGAAAATGAAATGATTGCTTTCAAAGCAGCATGCCTGCTGCACAATTATGTCAGGGTACGTGACGGATACTGTTTTTAGAGTTTTCTTTTCCTTGGGAGGGTGCATGTGATTGGCCCTGTGTTATATTCTTAATATCTAAATTTTAATTGGATTTATTATACTTTATTCAGAATATAAGTTTTTCCATATTGTGTGAAAGAGAACTTTGAGACAATAAATTCTATGTTATGACTTGCGATAATTGAAGAAGTAAACATTTAAAACCTGTCAGGATTTTGAGGAATATTGTATATTTTATATAAGCTTTTCTTAAATGTAAATGAAAGTTTGCATAGAGTCTGAAATCCTCCTTCCCCCATTTCCTGCCATTATCATGTTCGTAATTAAGAAGTCTGTAGAACTATGTGAGCTGAAATTCTATCTTCTACCTTCCCCCATTTCCTGCCATGTCATCAGAAGGTAGAAGTGTGTTTTAAGTGATAACACATGTTACATTGATTATAGCAATCACTCATTAGCCCACACCTTTGTAAAGGAGGAGTTATCTTTCAGGCGGGAGATTAGAGCCTGTTAATATAGTATATTCAGCAGACTGGCTCGCTCTCTTGAAGACCAAGCAGGCTAGCAGACACATCTCTTATACACAGCATACAAAGGGTTATTCCGCCATTTTAGATAGGCCACATGCAATAACCTTACATTTTCATAAGACAATTTTTAAAGATACAAATGATTATTATTGTACTATTTTTGTAAGCATTCTTTTCTATTTAAATGTGTACAAATAAATACACATTTTTGAATTACGCTGACTCAGAACTAATTAAGGAAATTCGTCTCACAAGATTAATCATGCTGATACACTCCTTCTGTGCCATATATCGTATCCATTTATTCGCCGCCTCAGTGCCCGTAGGGGGAGCTTGTCCCTGGCCCGCCCGGCGCCTACCGCTGCGCGTTGCATTTGACGCCTGGACTGGTGAGTCCACTCTAACCATACTATCTATTCATAATATAGTTTTATGAATTTACTATCTTAATTTACTGGTCAATATATTATTTGTATAATTTTTATTTTATTTTATTTATTTTTTATAGAAACTTTGTGGTAGCATCTGCTCCTGATGAGTGGGGAGACACCCACGAAACGCGTCGAGCTCTGCTTTTTGATGCTCGGGTTATACCTGTATACGGAACCACATCTATAAGTCCTTAATTATCTATTTAGAAGTCCTTGACCATTCATTACAAATTTAATTTTGTCCTCATTTATGGGATGCATATCTATCATGTGCATACATCTGCGATGTCGGACATACTGTCATGGGCACTATTTTGCCACATTACTTAATTAATCTATGTATTACTGTTATGTATAACTACATGTGGAGATTATATATTATGTCATATATTATGTTCTTATTGTATCGATACGTATATATATCATAAATTGGACTTATTTATAATGAGTAGTTCTTTTGAACATTCAACTAAATAAATTTATATGGTCCAATGATATATCTCTGTCTTTTACTATCCAAGTGCTTCATTTAAAGTCCCAAACTTCCCTTTTTTTATGTGCATTATTATTGTACTATTTTTGTAAGCATTCTTTTCTATTTAAATGTGTACAAATAAATACACATTTTTGAATTACGCTGACTCAGAACTAATTAAGGAAATTCGTCTCACAAGATTAATCGATTTCAACATATATACTTAAGACTTTGAAATATTTGAACTTTATTATCAATTTATTACACCCTGTGCCAATCATCACTGTCCAGGCAGAGGATCGATGTAGAACAGGGATATGCAATTAGCGGACCTCCAGCTGTTACATAGTTAGTCAGGTTGAAAAAAGACACAAGTCCATCCAGTTCAACCTTAAAAATAAATAAAATAATAAATAATCGTACAATCCAAATACCCAATCTTATGCCCACAATTGATCCAGAGGAAGGCGAAAAAAAAACCCCAGCAGAGCATGCTCCAATTTGCTACAGCAGGGGAAAAAAAATCCTACCTGATCCCCTAAGAGGCGATCGGATTTTCCCTGGATCAACTTTACCTATGTTAGTACCCAGTTATATTATGTACATTCAGGAAAGTATCCAGGCCTTTCTTAAAGCAATCTACTGAGCTGGCCAGAATCTCTTTTCCTCTAGACGTAAAGAGTGCCCCCTTGTCCTCTGGGTTGACCGTACAGAGAACAACTCAACACCAAGTTCACTATATGGACCCCTAATATATTTGAACATGTTGATCATATCCCCCCTTATTCTCCTCTTCTCAAGAGTGAATAAATTCAGTTCCTCTAATCTTTCCTCATAGCTGAGTTCCTTCATGCCTCTTATCAGTTTGGTTGCCCTTCTCTGCACTTTCTCCAGTTCCCCGATATCCTTTTTGAGAACTGGTGCCCAAAACTGAATTGCATATTCCAGGTGAGGTCTTAGTAATGATTTGAACAGGGGCAAAATTATCTCTCTCTCTCTCTGGAGTCCATACCTCTTAATACAAGAAAGGACTTTGCTCGCTTTGGAAACAGCAGCTTGGCATTGCATGCTATTATTGAGCTTATGATCTACCAAAACCCCAAGATCCTTCTCCACTATGGATCCCCCCAGTTGTACTCCCCCCTAGCATGTATGATGCATGCATATTCTTAGCCCCCAAGTGCATAACTTTACATTTATCAACATTAAACCTCATCTGCCACATAGTCGCCCAAATAGACAGTGTATTGAGGTCGGCTTGTAAATTGGAGACATCCTGTAAGGACGTTATTCCACTGCATATCTTGGTGTCATCTGCAAAGACAGAAATGTTACTTTTGATCCCAGACCCAATATCATTTATAAAGATGTTAAAAAGTAAGGGTCCCAGCACTGAACCTTGAGGTACACCACTGATAACCTTAGACCATTCAGAGTAAGAATCATTAATCACTACTCTCTGAATTCTTTCTTTTAGCCAATTTTCTATCCATTTACAAACTGATATTTCCAAACCTGTAGACGTTACCTTACACATGAGCCGTGTGTGGGGAACTGTATTGAACGCTTTTGCAAAATCCAAGTATACCACGTCCACCGCCACCCCTCTGTCCAAGGTTTTACGTACCTCCTCATAAAAAGAAATTAGATTTGTCTGACAACTTCTGTCTTTCATGAATCCATGTTGTCTGTTGCGTAGTGTTTTTGTTCAGCAAGAACTCGTCGATGTGGTCTTTTATTAAACGCTCCAGTATCTTCCCAGCTATAGAAGTTAAGCTAACAGGTCTATAGTTACTTGGTAAAGACTTTGATCCCTTTTTAAATATAGGCACCACGTTCGCCCTGCGCCAATCCAGTGGGACTATTCCCATCATTGAGTCCCTAAAAATTAGATACAATGGCTCTGAAATTACAGAGCTCAATTCTTTTAGGATCCGTGGGTGGATGCCATCAGGGCCAGGTGCTTTATCCACCTTTATTCTGTCTAAATATTTCTGGACCATATCACTTTTGAGCCATTGTGGATCATTTGGGGCTGTGTCACTATCACCCCCATTATGGACATGCGCTCCCCCATGCTCTTTTTTGTACACAGAGCTGAAGAAAGTATTTAAATTAGCCTTCTCTTTGTCCCCAGTCACCCACTCTAGATTAGGGCCTACATGCTCAGACTTGACCTTTTTACTATTAATATATTTGAAGAATTTTTTTGGGGTTTGTCCTATCTTTTGCAATCTGTCGTTCGTTTTGAATTTTTGCATCCTTGATTACCTTTTTTACATATTCTGTTAAATTCTTTGCAGAACTACAATTCCCATGAGGCATAGCAAGACTCTGACAACCACGAGCATAACACCCAGAGGCATGATGGGACTTGTAGTTTTGCAACAGCTGGAGGTCCGCTAATTGCAGATCCCTGATGTAGAATAAAAATTCCTCCTATATGCTTTAACCAGACACTGATAGTCCTAAGACTGCTATATACTGCTGATGAGAAGATATTTAGCAGTTTATATTTACTAAAATAATTGCATTCCATGTACTGTGAGACCAGATATAGTAAATGCAAGTTCTGGGTTAAGTAATACTTTAAAATTTAAATATGGATGATCAAAGCGTGTGCACACTTGACTTTCCATGATGATCACAGTTTAATTTTTTTAATGTTTATTTTAAATCTCATAAAATCTTACATATAAGGTAAGGATCAATTATATCATTTGTTTGCATCTTTGTATTGTGTTACCATGCATGGAGTTTCTTGGTTACATCTAGAACTTTTTTGGAAGTTTAAAGTAGGTTGACAAAAAAAATTCATTTTAGACTGAGGTTTGTGCCGGAACAAGTACTTCTTCAAGCATGCCAGTTGTATCTGGAGAAGAGGATGTGAGCACACAAGCAGAAATACAGGTGGATGAGGAAGAGCTGGTGTCAGAGAGCAAGCAAATATGAATGACCCAGATGTTTTTGAAGACCTTCCTGAATTAGAATGCATCATATCCGAGAGTGTGATAAGTATATCAGAAATACCTTTTTAGTCTTCCTCCTGCATGTTCCATAGGAGAAAAAAATTAATTTTGTTAAACACCCTTTTCAGCCAACCAAGACTGAATGTGAATATCTTCTATTTCAAAATGTGGACTTTTATTACCGCAAAAAGCCTAATGGGGATCATATTAAGCATTCATGGCTAAGTTGTAAGATGAAGAATCGAAAGTTAGAAGCATTATTTGCAACATATGCATTGTCTTTTCTGATTCCTCTTCCTCGTTCACTAGTATTTGTAAAAAATTTTGGCATTGATATCAGGCAGCAAATAAGCATGAATCTTCTGAAAGCCATTCTGATTCTGTTAGTGCTTGTTTCACCGTGAAAAAGAATAGAAGCATCAACACCTTTTAATAAATCAGGTTCATGCCTCCAGAAGAAAGGAGCTACTTCAAAATATTGAGGTATTAAACCATATTTCTTGATCATACATCACGGGACACAGGAGCTCATTACATAGTGGGTTATATAGGCACCTCTGGTGATTGCACACTGGTTAACCCCAATTAAGGAGAATTCCTCTCCCCTATATAACCCCTCCCATATGGGAGGTACCTCAGTTTTTTTGCCAGTGTCTATGGTGGTTGGTCACGAAAAACATGTGCTATGAAGAAAGCTCTGTGCAGGTCCCTGCGGGGGCCTAAGGGCTACAACAAACCGGATCCATATCTCGGGCCGATATTTTGACTCCCAAGATGGTATGGTACCCGGGCCTCGTCATCTGAAGAAACGAGGTTTGGCCTGTAAGTCCTCTCCTATTGGAAGACTGGGCTCTGGGAAAACCAGACTTGGTGTACTATTTACATAGTGGCACGAAAGTTTCTGGCAGAGTCTTTTACAAGGTCCAGGTAGGAGGTTCTTCTGAGAAAGAACCCACAAAAAAACCTGAAGGTTGGCACAACTCTGCCCGCCGTGATGGGTGAAGGCTGGAATCTGTCTGTTTTCAGCAATTCCTGCGGCGAGGACAGGTAAAGGAAGTTAATCCTATATATATATATATAACGGATTTCTTCATTGAGTAGTAGTATGTCTTACCTGGTATCCACCACTAGAGGGAGTAAGAGCAGCCTGATTCATACTTGCATGCCTTTTCAGTACACACGCTCAGTGAAGCCTGATTCTCCAGCTGTCTCACGTCTCCACTACACTCCCTGCCACAATAGAGGTAATACAGGGGTCCCACGCAGCTCCGATGGAGATTCCCTTCCCCCCCCCCCCCCTGGATTCCACGGTCCTCGTGCACACGCGCTGAGCGTGCTCCCGGGCTAATGGAGGAGGGGGGAGTGTGGTTGTGAGCTGTGCACATCAGTGTGCACGGCGCTGTACTGCGCAGGCGGCAGATTTAAAAAGCCCAGAGCGTCAGGGGACTAAGTGTGAGACACAGGAGCTGTGGGCAGTAAGCATCCCAAGGGTTTGGTTCCAGGCAAACCTTAGACACCTACTCAGCATCAGGTTGTACAGTTTAAGCATATATATTTATTGTCAGACTTTAAGCACAACAGTGATTGCACTTTGTACTAGTACCTCTGCTTTGTAGCTTAGGACTATGTCTCCTTGTAAGAGGGTCTCAGGGGGAGGTAACAAGGGCACTGGTAAATCACCGCCTAGGTCCAGGGGTTCTAAAAATGCCTGTAAGTTACCAAAAAGCTTCCTTGTGAAGGGGCGCCCCCGCTCGGCCAAGTGGGGGGAAGGCTCCTGCAGTTTGCAGAAGCCTGGCGGGAAGAGATCCGGGACAAGTGGGTGGTCTCTTCGGTATCTCTGGGCTACAAACTAGAGTTTCAGAAGATTCCACCTTCTCGCTTTCTAAGGTCAAGGATCCCCAGGGATCCAGTAAAGCAAAAACCGCTATTTCTGGCCTTAGATCACTTACTATCCCAGGGGGTGATAGTAGAAGTGGACCCAAAAGAACAGGGTTCCGGGTTTTACTCGAATCTCTTCACCGTTCCAAAGCCAAATGGAAGTGTCAGACCTATACTGGATCTGAGGTTTTTACGCATCCGGTCCTTCCGAATGCAGTCAATTCGCACTGTGGTCTCCTCCCTGCAAGGGGGAGAGTTTATGGCATCAATAGACATCAAGGATGCATATCTCCATGTGCCAATTTTTCCCGCACACCAAAAGTGTCTAAGGTTCGCGGTAGAGCGGCACCATTCTCAATTTGTGTCCTTGCCGTTCGGGCTTGCTACGGCCCCTCGAGTCTTCACAAAGATTCTGGACCCTGTCTTGGCAAACCTAAGAGCTCAGGGTATAGCTGTCATGGCTTATCTAGACAATTTGCTTCTCATGGAGAAAACAGTAGCGTTCCTGAACCACAGCGTTACCAGAACGCTTGAACACCTGGAACGCCTAGGTTGGAATATAAACCTAGAAAAGTCGTCCCTACAGCCTGCCACCAGGTTGGAATACCTGGGCATGATCATCGACACCGCTCAGGGCAAGGTGTTTCTTCCAAGGCCAAAAGCCTTGACCATTGGGGATCTGGTGTGCCTAATTCTGGGCAGGAGATTTTCCCCCATTCGGTTGTGCATGAGACTGTTAGGGAAAATGGTCGCCTCCTTCGAAGCCGTCCCATTCGCCCAGTTCCACTCAAGGCCTCTGCAAAGATGCATCCTTGTGGCTTGGAACAGGAAGCCCCAATCCTTGAATCTTCCTATGCGTCTATCCCCAGGGACACGCAAGAGTCTCGTCTGGTTACAAACCAAGAATTTGCTGAAGGGCAAAACTTTTCTTCCTCTTCCATGGAAGATTATCACGACAGATGCCAGCCTGACAGGCTGGGGAGTAGTGTTGGAGACGTGCTCGCAGGGGAAATGGTCTGCGATCGAGGAAGCTATTGCCCATAAATGTCTTGGAGATCCGGCCAGTTTATATGGCTCTCATAAAGTGGTCTTACAGACTACGGGGTCTCCCTGTTCAGGTTCAGTCCGACAATGCCACAGCAGTGGCTTATATCAATCACCAGGGCGGTACCAGGAGTCTGGTTGCGCAAAAAGAGGTGAATCGCATACTTGTCTGGGCAGAAAAGCTTGTTCCATGCCTTTCTGCAGTCTTCATTCCAGGAGTGGAAAATTGGCAGGCAGATTTTCTGAGCTGCCAGCAGTTGTGCCCAGGAGAATGGGCTCTGCACCCCGACGTGTTTCGGAACATATGTCGCAGGTGGGGTGCTCCAGACGTAGATCTGTTTGCGTCCAGGTTCAACAGAAAACTGGACAATTTTGTGTCAAGGACAAGAGATGCACTTGCTCAGGGGTCAGATGCTCTGACAGTTCCCTGGGATCAGTACAATCTGATTTATGCCAACCCCCCCGTGGCCGCTTCTGTCGCGGTTCCTGGGAAGAGTCAAGAGGGAGACAAAATCGGTTCTTTTGGTAGCCCCGGCGACGTGGTACGCAGAGATCATGAAGTTGGCAGTAGGCAAGCCGTGGATCCTCCCTCTCCAGCCAGATCTGCTCTCACAGGGTCCAATTTACCATCCTGCTTTACACAGTCTGAATTTGACGGTTTGCCTGCTGAGACCCACATTCTGAGAGACTGTGGCCTTTCGGGGCCAGTCCTTTCTACTCTGGTCAATGCCAGAAAGCCGACATCCAGGCTTATTTACTACAAAATCTGGAGGGCATATGTTTCCTGGTGTGAACTCAGGGAATGGCATCCTAGAAAGTATGTCATTAGCAGGATCTTGGCCTTCCTCCAGTCAGGCCTAGAAATGAATTTGGCCATAATCATTATCAAGGTGCAGATTTCGGCCTTGTCAGAGTTTTTTCAGAAGCCACTTGCATCGCATTCCCTGGTGCGGGCTTTCATCCAGGGGGCTATGCGGATAAGGCCGCCAGTCAAACCTCTGGTATGCCCATGGGATCTGAATTTGGTTCTCTTGGCTTTGCAGGGGCAACCATTTGAACCTTTGCATCTGGTTTCATTAGTCCTTCTGACTAAAAAAAATTGGTTTTCTTGGTAGCCATATCCATGGCTAGAAGTGTCAGAACTAGCAGCTCTTTCCAGCCGTATCTAATTATTCATAAGGACCGGGTGGTCATGCGTCCCAACAGGTCCTTTCTGCCTAAGGTGGTTTCAGGATTCCATTTGAATCAAGATGTAATCCTACTATCCTTGTTTTCGGACCCACAGTCCGCAGAAGAAGAATCTTTGCACACTTTGGATGTGGTTAGGGCAATCGGTATATATCTTCGAGCAACTGCTCAGAAAAGGAAAACTGATTGCTTATTTATTTTGCCGGAAGGCCCTAGGAAGGGCCAGGCGGTGTCAAAATCCACGCTCTCAAGGTGGATTAGACAGATTATTTCTCAGGCCTATAGTGTTAAAGGGAAAATCCCTCCTTTTTCAAGTGAAAGCGCACTCTACTAGGGCTGTAAGTGCTTCTTGGGCAGTGCATCACCAGGCCTCCCTGGCTCAGATCTGTAAGGCTGCAACTTGGTCATCAGTCCACACATTCACCAGATTCTATCAGGTGGATGTCAGAGGGCAAGAGGATATCTCCTTTGGGCACAGTGTACTGCAGGCTGCAGTTTAGGTCCTCCGGTCCCTGGCGGTCTATACTTATGATCTGTGTCTCCCTCCCCTCAATCTGAGCATTGCTTTGGGACATCCCACTATGTAATGAGCTCCTGTGTCCCGTGATGTATGATCAAGAAAATAGGACTTTTATATACAGCTTACCTGTAAAATCCTTTCTTGAGTACATCACGGGACACAGGGCTCCCGCCCCTCTTGGGTTTTACGTGGTTTCTTATTGCTTTGCTACAAAACTGAGGTACCTCCCATATGAGAGGGGTTATATAGGGGAGGAATTCTCCTTAATTGGGGTTAACCAGTGTCCAATCACCAGAGTTGCCTATATAACCCACTATGTAATGAGCTCCTGTGTCCCGTGATGTACTCTCAAGAAAAGGATTTTACAGGAAAGCTGTATATAAAAATCCTATCTGATATAGTAAAACTGCTTGGAAAACAGGGTTTGCCATTTCACACCCATGGTACTAATGAATCACTGTACAATTTGAACAGTGAAATAAACCTTGGGAAAAGCAAAATGATACCCCAGCTCCACTGCCAATATGATGATTTATGAACTGTAGACCAGTACTTTCTGGAAATTGTCCTACTTCTATCACAGTATGATGTTCCTCTAAATAATCACCATGATAAATGCATTCAGGAAAGTGAAAAAAGAAAACAGCAATAGGAAAACCATCAGGAAAACAGACATCTGGACGTGGATATCTTGTAACATTTTTGTCCAGTAAGAGTAAAAGTATTTTCAGCAATAGTTCGATGCATGAAAACCTTAATTGTGTGTGAAATTGGAGAGAAACGTTTCAGTATACAGGTTGATTCCACACAGGATGTTGGAATTGGAGATCAAGCAACAGTGGTTGTGAGATATGAAAAAGGTGAAGGAATTAAAGAACAGCTTGTGGCGATTCTCCCTGTTAACGATGCTACTGGAAAAGTATTTCGTGAACTTCTAATGTCCTGTTTTGATGTACTTGGATTCGATTTCCCCAAAAAATTCTGGTGACATTTGATGGTGCAGCAAATATGAGGAGTGAGTATGTGGGACTACGTATACAGATCGCAACAGTAGTGCCAAATGTGGTCTATATTTGGTGCTATTGTCATATCCTTAATGTGTGTGTCTCAGATTGCTGTCAAGTATTGGAAGCAAAAAAATGTTTTGGTCTCCTAAATCGCTTGGCAATCTTGATTGGAGACTCCCACAAGAGAGAACTCTTCTGAGGCCTCATCCCTTTTTCACAATCTTTGTCAGTTTAGGATTATCTTAACAGCAAACATATTTTTGCAGGTTTCTACAAATGATATCTACAAACCAGTGGCCTTGATTTCATGCTAGCATAATCGAAAGTGCAGTTGAGCAACTGAAAAAAAAAAAATAGATTTCAGCTATCTAAAACAAAAGGCTGAACACTTTGCAAAAAAAACACATGAGTTGATGGATGAAAGTGACATTTTCAGCTCCTTGGAAGTTGAGACTATGCTTCCAGTTCGAAGAGTGTCACAAACAAAACACTTGGCTAGACAATCTTTGCATGATGAGTGACCTGAAGATGAAATGCAATACTTTCGAGCTAGTGTGTTCAGACCAATTCTGGACCAAATCATACAAAGCTTAACAGAGATTTTCAGAAAGTAAGCAATTGGTCATGGACTCCCACTGCTTAGAAATTCTCTCTAGTGCCCCTCCATCTAGCACTTTGGGATCTGTCCTAATTTTCAGAAAAGGATCTAAGTTAGCTAGAGTAAATGACTGTTCTCTCAAAACTGAATACGTTTTGCCAACTTATTTCTTAGTCCTACAGGATGTCTTTCTGAAGATGAGACACAGAAAGTGGAAATAATTCTTCATGATGATGAGGAGGATGATGATAATGACCGGATTTCCCCTATTGACAAACTAGTTGGGGTACAAAAGGAATCAAAGTGATGTTCTTGCAGGCAGTGCTTTTTTTGCTGTCACAGGTTGTTGCTAAAATACAGCCTTTATTCTGCAGCTTATGAAAATCTTTTAATCACCTATGAGTACCTGTTAAATATTTAGTTTTATACAGATAGGGGCGTGACCGGATGTGAGCAAGGCAGGACATGTTTCCCAGGAGCGCCACATCTCTCCTGCACAATTATCAGTTTTTAGGATCTTACCTTCCTGCTTTTTGGTACTGGGGGTACTGGACCTTATTGCAGCACTCCTGGACATGAAAAAGGGAGCATCCAAATCTGGGCATCTGCCTCCGCCATCTCACTCAACTAAGAGCACCAGGAAGATGGCAAACACGGCTGCAACACATGATTCGGGCTCTGGAAGTTCCCCGTCTTCCTCTCTTGAGCAGGAGAATGCTCAAGAGGCCATCACCATACCCATCCTGGAAAAGATTGATGCCAGCAAGTCGGCAGTGATGGTGAGCACTGATCACTTAACCACTGAGTGCACGCTAATCTGGCATGAACTGGATAAGATAAGAGGCAGATTCACAGTAGCTGAGGACAGTATTTCAGAGGTAGAAGATGCTTCCCATTCCCAGGGCATCCAATTATCTGTTATAAGACATGGTGAAAATGCTGCAAAATAGAGCTGATGACGCAGAGGAGGAACAATGTGAGAGACAGCTCTTCAAAACGGCTAATGGAATTGGGGGAGCTCCCGCCAACTTATGTGGTTTAACGACAGACGTCCCCCTGGTGAGTTCCCCCATCCGTTCCTAGTCAGATTCCTGAATTACAGGGACTGCAACATGGTTTTAGCACCATCCAGAAAACACCAGGATCTGAAGTTTGAGAATACCCGGGTGATGTTAGTCCTTGATTTCCCTGCGGAAACCCAGAAAAAGAGGCACTCTTTCAACGACATCCAGAAAAGAATGCATAAGAATATCCAATACAGCATGTTATATCCTAGCAGGTTGCGTGTCCAGCACAATGGAGCAGTGATGTTTTTTGATAACCCACTGGACACTTGCAAGTGGCTGGACAGAAATCCCTGAAGATTATCCAGGACCGGTTAAGTATACTGTATGCTCTTTCCTTTTATTGCAAGCCTTGAGCCTTGACATGGTCCTCTATTTGTCTATATAGTAGTCCCCCCTACCCCCCGAAGAAAATTTATTCCTGATCTCTCAGGTTTCATTTCCCCATTACTGAGCCTGACATGTTATGTCTATCAAAGCCACTTGATGGCACCAGTTATTTATCCAGACACTTTTTCTTTACCATTCAACTGTTGCACTATACTGCTCTTTGCTCTGTTTTTCTTCTAAGTGAAACTTTCTGGAAGTCACAGAAACATTCAATAGGTCTGACACTTCGGTTGAACGTCCAGGTATTTTCTTTTTTTGTTCATGTTTGGGACTAAAGCTACATACCGGACACTTTTTTGCTCTCCTTTTGTTTTTTAGTTCTGGTATAATAGCAGGGGGGTTCTGTTTATGTTTTTGTTCTGTTCCATACTCAGTTCCCAGCTCTCAAAGTTACGCTGGCACCCTCTATGAATGGTGGCGCCCATATGCTTCAGTGCTCTATCTTTGCTTGGGCATTTGGGCTCCAGCTATGTAATGCTTAAGATATGGTCATGGCTAACCCAATTAAAATAGTATCCTGGAATGAGCAGGGTTTTAATAGCAAATTCAAACGGGCCACGGTGTTCCAGTAGCTTAAGGAAGCTAGGCCACATGTCGTCCTTCTACAGTAGACACACCTGGATGGCAACAGAATACTCACGCTGCGTAGGCCTTGGATGCAAAGGGCATTTCATGCCACATTTGCTAGGGTAGTATCTATTTTCATCAGCAAAGCTGTTCCCTGTATTATCCACCAGGTGTTCTCTGATCCGGGGGGGGGGGGGGAGATATGTGGCAGTAGTCCTGGATATTTTTGCTACCATAAGCTGTTGTTAAGTAAATATTTACTAATGCTCCATTTACTGTTCAACTTTTGTATGACTTATTTGTTAAGCTGGCTCCTCATGCCCATCTCCCACTGCTGCTGATGGAAGACTTCAATGCTACCCTGGATGCATTGGACTCCTATCCGGGAAGGATGGGATCTGCGGAATTTCTATCCTGGGCCTCGGTAACTGGGCTGACTGAAACATGGCACTGTAAAAATCCCACTGACCGATGCTACTCACATCTGTCACAGTCACATCTCGCTCTTCGGCCCGGATAGATTTGGCTTTTGGTAACCCCGCTCTGCTGTCATTTGTGCAGGGGATTGAATATTTGGTTTGGGGCATATATGGTCATAATCCACTTTGCCTCTCCTTGACCCTCCCCTTAGGGAGGGGGTCGAGGGGCTGGATACTTTCTCCTGGTTGGCTGCAAAATGATCAGGTGTCCACTCACCACCTAGATTTGATTACTGCGTACTGGACAGCTAATCTTGAGACGGCAGGCAGATCTTCCGATTTGTATGGGATGCTTTCAAGGCAGTAGCTGGGGGGGAGTGTATTTCTGCTATAAAGATGGTACGGGTGGAGCAGAATGCTGAGATTCGTTTGCTACAAGACAGGGAAAGAGAGGACAACGCCAGCACTCCCACGGATTCGTCCTACACTGCCCTATTAGAGGCCAGGCGTCTGCTCTCCCTACATTTTTGCAACTTGGCATACACGCAGGCTAGTCATAGAGCTAATTCTCTTTTTTCAGGAGGTAGACAAAAACTACATTTTTAGCCATGCTGGTAGCTGACTGTAGCCAAATTGTGAATATCCCTGCCAAATGTAGAAATGAGCTGGCTAGTGACCCTTCTTTCTGCTATTATGGCTGAATTTCAGGATTTTTTTTCAGCTCTCTGCGCACCCATCCCAACATATGATCAGTCGGCCCTGGATGCATTATTGGGGGAGCTTGTCCGACTTGGATCAGGTGGCTTTGGAGGCAGAGTTTGCAACCAAAGAGGTGGTTTTTGCTTTTTTTGATAAATGGGCACTACACCAAAAATCCTTGAGGTATTACACTGAGTTGCAGGTGCACTTTATCTGGGGATATATGTGAAGAGTGAGAGAACTGAGTATTGGGTGGAAGGGGGGAGGAAAGTTATTACCTGAATGTTTTAGGTAATGCTACTGTTAGCTAGTCTGAATCTTTGTTGTGCCTGTAAATGTTGGCCGTATGACTGGCTCGGTGTTGTGCCGAGTTCTTTCTTCAATGAATGTCTTCTTTAAAACGTAATAAAAAGAAATTTACAAAAAATAAAAAATGTAAACAAATTTGGTTTTTGAATTTTTGGAAAAAGTGAGGTTCATCCATATCCCTAAATGTATCTCACATTCTTTAAGTGTATATGTACATACATTGCTTTCATTTGTTTAAACTGTAGGGTTTTTTTTTTGTTTTTTTTTTGTTAAAGTGTTACTAAACCTACAACAGAAAAATCTGTCTGTATATGCAGAATAGCATGCTTGAAATACTCACTGTGGAACTTAAGGGGTTAATTCTCTGTATTGTCTTTAAAAGGCTCTTTGATCCTGTATGGACAGATCCTCCCCCTCCCATAGGGTCTCTCTTGGCAAGGCCAGATAAGACACAGTGAGGGTAGTACAGCTGCACATGCCCAGTTTATTCCCTATTGCTGGAGAGAATATTTACTGTTTGAGCTAAGCTTTTCAGGTCACATGATATTGACATCACACATTTAGGTGTGAATATAGATCCTAAATGACAGCCCTATAATAATAACACTCATACTAATATGCCCAAAATAGAACGGAAAAGTAACTTTCTCTGAGCAAGCCTGCTGCGACTGCAAATACACTCGGAACTACACTAGGTCAATTTATGCACTGCTCAAGCGGCATTTGCGCACATTCAAGTGATCTTGTTCACTGGACCGGAAAAATCTTAGTAAATGTCAAGCCGGCTAGGTTCATTTGCATAACTTGAACAGGCGTACCTCTCAACTTAAATTTTTTTTGTTTGCGCTGGTTCACTTCAATTTTTTTAAAGGCTATTTGCACACAGGTCATGTTAGCTTTAAGAAAAAAAAAAAAAGAAGAAAAAAAAAAAAATGTGTGGGGTCCACCAAAATTCTGTACCAGGCCCTTCAGGTCTGGAATGGATATTAAGGGTAACCACTCACCAATTTTATTTATTTTTTTTAAATGGCGTGGGGGTCCCCCTAAAAATCCATACCAGGCCCTTCAAGTCTGGCATGAATTTTAAGGGGAACCCCGCGCCCAATGATAAAAAAGGCGCGTAGATCCTCCTTAAAATCCATACCAGACCCTTATCTGAGCATGTAACCTGGTAGGCCACAGGGAAAGAGGGGGGACGAGAGAGTGGCCCCTCTCGTGAACCGTACCAGGCCACATGACCTCAACATTGGGAGGATGCTTTGGGGTTCTCCCCCCAAAGCACCTTATCCCCATGTTGATGAGGACAAGAGCCTCATCCCCACAACCCTGGCCTGTGGTTGCGGGTGGGGGGCTTATCAGAATCTGGAAGCCCCTTTTAAAAAGTGGACCTCCAAATCCCGGCCTCCCCTCCTGTGTGAAATGGTAAGGGCATACCATTTCACCAAAAATGTGACAGAAGGGTTAAAAATGACAGGAGACGGTCTTTGACAATTCCTTTATTAAAGTGTTCTTCTTTCATCTTATTTCTTCTGGTCTTCTTTTCTTCATCCTTCGGTTTCTTCCGTCGATCCGCGTCTTCTTGCTCCAGTGTTCTCATCCGGCATCTTCCTCCACAGTGTCTCTTCTTCCTTCTTGGGCCGTTCCGCGCAAGGGGAGGCTCCCGCTGAGTGACGCTTCTCGTCTTCTGACAGGTCTTATATAAAACGGAGGATGGTGACACCCGTTGACTCCGCCCCCCTCTGACGCACAGTTCCATGTTCAATTTCCTATTTTTTGAGTCTGCTGGTCTTTTACTAATACATGTTTGGCAATCATAATTTTTGGGTTGAGAATAATGTTATTCTTTATTTTTCATTTATATGTAGAAAGTACAAAATCTGAGACAAAGATTACGTCAAAAATATAAACAGCCTGGCACTGCGGAACCACCAGCTTTTCCAGTGAATCCTTTAAAAAAAAATAAGAACTGAACATTTTGAAGAAGATCTTCAAGAAAATAGAAATGGACATACACGGTGGTGTTTGTGTGGCGAGTGTAGGCCTATGTCGAGCAGTGAAGAATGTAAATGCTGCAGTTTATTACCAGAAGTGAAGCCTTTCTTGGACCATGGCCTGAACTGTATAACAAAACACAAAGAATTTGTGGAACGATGTCTAACCAGAAGAATAATGGTTTACCAAATTCAAATGTAATCAGATAAAGTTCAAAAAGATCATATTCGTGATGCTAATAGGTATTTTTTAATCAATAATTTGTTTAATTTTCTAAGAACCCTTTGAATTTCATGGCGTATTGCAGACGCTGAGAGAGGGGTCTGTGATGATAATCAGTACCCTCCTATGTGTTACACCACCTTTTATAGTGCCCATAATCTGTCAGTCTGTGGCCAATGAAAAAAAATTGCCAACAGTGGCCTTCTAAATGACAATCAGTGCCCACTAGACTGACTGTAATTGGCCATCTCAGAGGTGATTAGTAAAACATGTCAGTACCTCAACATGATTGATGCCCATTGGTGACACCTTTCACTGTCAATCTGTACCACTTAACTGCCAATCAGTGGCACCAGTCAGTGCCATCTATCATTGCCCATATGTGCTACCAATCATTGCCCATGATTGCTGCATAACATTGTAGCCTATTGGTGGACTATCAGAGCCCCTGAATTCTAAATATATGTATCACAATTTTAGTGCCAACTCATCAGTGCACAGCCTTGCCGCCTCATCATTCCCCCATCAGTAACGGCTCATCAGTTCCCGGTAGTGAACGTCAAATCATATTATTTATATCATTTAAAAAAATAAATTTAAACTTTTGATTTTTCAAAAATATTATTTTAATAAAAAAATTTAAGATATTCTAGTACCATTGTCAAATAAAAAATGTGTGGTTAAAATAAATTCATGAATTTTTGTATTGTGAAAAGTGTTCAAGGAGTGAGCAATTATCATTCTAAATGTGACTGAGATAAAAACATAACAATGTGCTGTGTGGGAATGGGCTAAAGTAACTGCTATTGAAGTGTTTAAGCAACAAAAAAATATCATTTAACTTAACTGCATTTTCCATCAACAAAAATATTACCAAATTTTATTTTATAATATATTTTAAGGTGTCTGAGAAGAGGAGCCTACAAATCGTACACCAATATGGTACATGGCTTTCTTGGAAAAAAACATTGAATTCCCATACCCTCGTGGGTTGTCTGGGCCATAAGAGACATTTATCCAGATTCCGCAGGTGAATACACAGGATTTAAATGGTCTTCAGACTACAATGCCTGTGATATGGCCTTGGAATAAATAATGTTGATAATAAAAGAGAATATGTAAAATTTTTAATTTGTTGATTACCACTAATGTAAAATGTTTTAAATGTTATTTTATTTATTTTTCTAAAATGTTTTCAAATGTTTAAAAATTTTATTAAATTTATTGTTTAAAATAAATCTTTATAATAAAAAAAGTCAATACGGACGTCTTATTTTATTTTAAATTTCTTTAAAAATAATGAAAAAAAATGGTCTGTACACGTTGCCACTATTTACTTCCAGTGAGCTCCAAAAAAGATTCTGTCTTAGCTATCCAGGTCATCCCCCAATATATAAGCAACACAGGAAATACACTCCATTGTAGGGTTATCAGGCGCGTTGACTCCACAATAAATAATTTTTACTGTAAATCATAGGGTAAAATTTAATAAAAAATAAGTTTTAATTTTTTTGAAGCATAAAAACATTTGTCTTTACATTAATTAAATTTTTTTATCATTAAATGTACAGCAGCTGCAACTCAAAGTGCACCAATTGCACTTGCAGAGCACTTTGATGTACAGAGATGGGAGAAATAAGATAGACTGATATGTGAGCGAGAGATGGGATGAATGGATGGATGGATGGAGATGTGAAAAATAAGACAAAGTGATGCGTGAGCGAGGGATGTGATGGATGTAATCACACGTTAAGTTCAGTAAACCACCTTCACAATCCTGTATAATTATTATTCTCATAATCAGAAATCTTAATATTTAAAATCCAAAAGGTAAAAGGTGCAAATAATTAAAAAAGAAACATATTGTAATCCAAATAATTCAAATTTTTATTATCGTTTAACAAAAACTGTATATATTTACTTGAATTAAATTTTGTATTGATTTTATTAAAAATATACAAAATGAACAATTGTATATTTAAACATTTTTTTCTTTATATTAATATCCTCCAAAAAAGCTTGTTCTTTCATTCAAAACGAGAGAGATATTTAGAGTGCAGGCCTTTTTTATCTGGACATGGAAATCCTGCAATGTTTTGAGAAAGATTGTCCTGTCTCGAATGCCATGAAAAATTTTTGATTCTGGAAGCATGGTCAATGACATCAGAGATGATCTCTTTCATGAATCCTTGACAAGTTGGTTCATACATTTTGCTTACAACCCAGTCTTTTTTAGCCTTACTGAAGCCATAACGGTAACGCAAACATCCAATTTTTTCAGTATTTTTTGTGGTCTACGAACAACTGCTTGCAGCCTATTTATGTTGTACATGTGGTCGAGGGCAGCAAGTTGGGTTCTTGTAACCATGCTGTCCTTATAAAAGTGATGCCGTTTTGATCGATATTTTAGCAACATACTATAAAAAACTTCGACCTCACCTGTATGGTAAAAACCAGAAATATGTTCAAGGTCTTTTAACAAATGACGGCATTTAAGTTATGGAGAGCTGCAGATCCTTGTTTCAGCCACTCATATTGCCTCTCTTCATCATTAGGTATTGGCATATGCGAACACTGATGATATAGGCTATTTTCATTCCATTCATGTACATTTGCTGCATGACAACTCATTGAAAGCCGTTTTTCTTGTAGTAGAATAGGATTATCCTGACAAGTACTGGATGCCCACCATAAATGATTTTTGGCTAAAGGAACCCAGCCAGCCAATTCTCTACTATTACTTTTTTTACTTGCAGCCATAAGTTTAGCTCCAATTGATTTCGCCATATGCCATACATCAAATTCGTGCCTTATTTGTGGATATTTATCTTTTATGATTTTTCTTATGGAGACGGTTGCAATGATTTTGACCTCAACCTGATCCCCTAAAACACGATCCAAGGCCTCAACAAATGGCAATTTTTCCAGAGACACAGAGGTACGAGCAGTTTGCAGTTGCTCCACTTGAAAGCTAAGATGTAATCGCTTCCAGCATCCATAAATGTATAGGTGCAGTACTTTGCATTGAAGCCAGGTGAATCACATTGGCCGTCACCAATCAATGCGACACTGTTGTCACCAATTTTTTGAATGTTCTTTGTTCGTTCATTTAGCCAATGATGTTCAATAGTTGGGAATATGACTTTTTTGGTTGTTATGTGTATTCCCTGAAATACCATACATTTCTAAAAGCTCCAAAAAATGTTTAATGTTCAAAAAAATTAGACCCGCTGCATACTATTGTGGCTGAAATAAGCAAGTTTCCAGCTGGCCTCCGCCCTATTAAGGGTTGGCTGCTACACATTTTAAATTTATGGTGTTTACTGCACTCATTTTTTTAAGTGCAATTATGCTCCCAGTGCAGTGTTTATCTTGTAAGCAATGTGATTGCATTAATAATTGATCAGGGCATTCTTCGAACACCAAATTTTTTTTCTGATTGGCTACATTTGCATATTGTATTTTCTCTTGTACATCAATAAAGGAAAGGTCAGGTTGTTTTAAATCAAAGTTTAAGTATTCTTCCTCCAATTCTTCAGAATACATTTCCTCCACTTCCTCTTCAGAAGGACGATAAGATTCATCTTTATCTCTTTTTTTTTTTTCTGTGGACTTAAGAAATTATCTACATCAACTTTTTCTGAGTCATCCAATGGTAGAGCTTCTGGTAAGCTATTTTTAATTGGTGATAATTCAAGAAGATAAAAATCAGGATCATGATGTATTGGAGGCACATCATCTTTTTTCAATTGTTCTTATTCACTGTTTGTTTTTAGTGTCAACGTTTCATTAAAAGAAGAATGTAGAATATCTTCTTTCCTGCCGCATCATGGCAGCATACACCGATGGGGTTGTGGCTCCGCCCCCGCAACCTGATAGGACCGTTTAACTATTAAATCTTGAGAGGGCCTCTGCCTAAGCATTCTCCTTTTTTTTCCTCACCTGAGAAGACCGGACATCGCCCCTTACCGCTATCGCCCCAGCCAGGTTCAAGCCTCTCCTGGGTGGAAGTCCTACCTGTACAGCCTCTAAATGAGCTTAATGGAGGAATCCCCACTCTGATGGTCTCAGGGGTATCGTTTTTATCTTTACAAATCTTAAACAGATTTATCATGCAGCGGCCTCTAACCTGTGCTTTCTTGGTATTTTCTGTACCTTTCTTTGCTAAGCTCTGTAGAACCTCGCTCCTCGGGCGCCGATGTTTGAACTCCTCCGCGCATGCGCTGGCGTTCAGTACCTCGTTGTCTTGTCGGTTCGCCACTTTCCAAAATGGAGCCGGACGTCGCGGGACATTTCTGCACATGTGCGGGACGTCGACGTTACGACGGCGGTGGCGCGGACTTTAAAAACAGCATTTTTGCTTTGTGTACTGTGGCTGCTGCTGCTTTACTATCAAGATGGTTTTCAAAGTCATTCCGATCGTTTCTTATATATTATTTCCTTCGGATCTTAAGGTCAGTCTCTTTGTTTCTAAGGTTCTTTTTTGCAACTTGCATATCTCCCTAACTGTCTTTGCACACTGACTTCCGTTCGTTTTTAGGATTCACTCTTCATGGAGGCTGCTGCCCCAGCAGACCATCGCCGGCCTATTAGGTAAGTGGGGTCAACTTGGTAAGTACGAAGAGGAAATAGAGAGCCTGTCACTAACGCTGTCTAAACTGCACAGCCCTATCAGGTCATCCAGATCATCGCACTCAAGGCGCTCAAGAAGCCGCTCAGGTCGTAGATGGGACCAAGACCATAGCAGAAGCCGCTCAAGGCGCAGAGAGAGCGGAGATCACAGGAGGAGTCGATCAAGGTCCTACTCTCGACATGGCCACTCCTACCACAGAAGATCCCCTACTAGCAGACATTCTTCTCGCGCTCGAAGTCTCCATCCCTCTGGAAACTCATGCTGAGTTTGTGGTGCAATAGCACTCCCAGATAAGCTGGCCTGTCTTTCATGCTTCAATGAAGCAACCAAAGACAGAGAATTAGATCCTAGTATTCCAGCTACTGAATCGCCCCTCCAAATCGCAGGGCCGGAAACTAGCAGACCTTTGCAAGGTACCACATCTGCTGCTCCCTCCACTTCAAAGATGTCAGATCCTTTGTCAAATAATGATGACATTGACACTTCTACCGGCTTCGACTTTGCATTAGTCGAACCCTTCATTAAATCAGTGAAGGAAGCGATCGATTGGGTGGAAGAGAAACAAACTCCTCAGAAGGTGAGGAAATATTTTCCAAATCTCCAAGTCCTGAGACCTTCCCATTTATTGAGGAACTAGAGGATTTGATTAAAGAGGAATGGCAAAAGCCGGATAAGAAGATCAGCCTAACTAACAGGTGGTTAGCAAAACTTAACCCCCTGAAGGAGCCTAGTGTCACTCCATTAGTGACCCCCGCCAGTGGTGGATTCTTCTCTGATGCGTCTTGCCAGACATGTGACACTTTGAAATAAATTGATAATAATATAAAATATTTCAAAGTCTTAAGTATATATGTTGAAATTGATTAATCTTGTGAGACGAATTTCCTTAATTAGTTCTGAGTCAGCGTAATTCAAAAATGTGTATTTATTTGTACACATTTCAATAGAAAATAATATTTACAAAAAATAGTACAATAATATCTTTCTTTCTTATTCAATATATCAAATCATGTGTGGCCTAAAATGGCGGAATAACCCTTTGTCTGCTGTGTATAAGAAATGTGTCTGCTTGCCTGCTTGGTCTTCAAAAGCACATCTGCCTCGTTGTGTGAGCAGGATACAACAGGAAGTCTCCCCATCTAACTTTTGTTTATATAAAACAGACTTCTAATTTCGCGCCAAAAGAAAGACCCTCCTTCACAAGGGTATGGGCTAAGGAGTGGTTGTTATAATCAATCTAACATATGTTAACACTTAAAACACAGCTCCACAGTCATAAATGACCGGATGTAAGGGGGAAGGGAGAATATAGAATTTCAGCTCACATAGTTCTACAGACTTCTTAATTACAAACATGATATGGCATAAAATGGGGGAAGGAGGATTTAAGTCTCTATGCAAACTTTCATTTACACTTAAGAAAAGCTTATATAAAATATACAATATTCCTCAAAATCCTGACAGGTTTTAAATGTTTACCTCTTCAATTATTGCAAGTCATAACATAGAATTTATTGTCTCAAAGTTTCTTTCATACAATATGGAAAATGTATATTCTGAATAAAGTATAATAAAGCCAATTAAAATTTAGATATTAAGAATATAACACACTTCCAATCGAAGATGCTGTTACATTCAAAGATGTGCTGGATAGGAAAATTTACCTAGATCTGAAAAGATCTTGCCTATCGGCAGGAGGCGCATGCAGACCAGCTGCGGCCCTAGCAGCTGTCGGTAGAACCATTTACAACTGGTCTGCCAATGCCGAGAGGCTGGTGTCAGAAGGAGGGGAACAAGAGAAGGTAATCTCAGCCCTACAGGAACTATCTCTCGCAGGCGACTTTGTCGCAGAAGCCTCTGTAGACGTAATTAATTCTACTTCAAGAGCAATGCTGAGCTCAGTAATGGCCAGAAGGGCACTTTGGCTAAAACCCTGGTCTGCAGACCCATCCTTGAAGACAAACTGGTGCAAGATTCCCTTTGACGGAGCAAATCTCTTTGGAGAAAAGCTAGACTCTGCAATTTCTAAAGTTACCGGGGGAAAATCGGGTCTGATCCCTTCAGATAGAAGATCTAAACAGCAAAGACCGCCAGCCCCCAGACGAAACCTCCCAGACAAATATAGGGAGGCAAGATCCTACAGACCTGGCAAAGAGGAGTACAGGAGAAACTGGAAGAACCCTCAATCATCCTTCATCAAGCTCCAGAAAGCCAAGACCCCTACTACAGGGGATCAAAAGTCTTTTCGAAGGTGCGCCCGCCCAACCAGCTGTAGTAGGAGCCAGGCTCAGGTTGTTCAAGCAGGTATGGGCGGGGACAATAAAGGATCCATGGGCAGTGGCGACTGTCCAATTCGGACACAAATGGAGGTTCCGAAAGCACCCAAGGGACCATTTCCGGGTAACAAAGATACCATCATCTCACCAAAAGAGAATACTACTGAACGGATATGTTCAGGACCTAATCCAGAAGCAAGCTATAAGGGAAGTTCCTCTACCACAGAGAGGGAGAGGATTCTATTCTCCTCTATTTTTGGTAAAAAAGAAAACAGGAGACTTACGTCCTGTCATGGACTTAAAAAAACTCAATCACCGAATCCTGGTGGAGGCATTCAAAATGGAGAGTCTGCAGACAATCCTCCAGGCCATCAACATAGGAGATTGGATGCTCTCCATCGATTTACAAGACGCCTACCTGCACGTTCCCATTCACACCTCATTTCAGAAATTTCTCCGCTTTGTTGTGGGTCATCAACATTTCCAATTCCAAAGTCTCCGTTTGGAATATCCACTGCTCCAAGAACATTTACAAAGGTGTTACTGCCAGTAATAGCCCTATTAAGGGAGCAAGGCCTGAGAGTGCACCACTATCTAGACGATATCCTTCTCCTGGCCGACAACCGAGATTCCCTCCTACTTCATCGAGTAATCATAATCTCCACCCTGCAAAAAATTCGGGTGGCTGATAAATTGGAGGAAGAGCAGTCTAAATCCCACGCAGCAAATTATTTTTCTGGGGACGGAGCTGGATACCCGACTCAATACAGTAGAACTCCCGGAGGAGAAAGTTCCCATCCTAATCCGGAAAGTAAAGAGATTACTCGTGGCCACTACCATTCCCGCCAGGGAATGTCTCAGTATTTCAGGGTCATTCTCGGCAACTATTCCAATGGTACAATGGGCCTAGTGGAATGCCAGGCCTCTTCAAATATCATTCCTGAAACAATGGAATGGCGTGTCAATGACCCAGCCGATAGTGATCCGGAAAGAGGTGAAGCAATCGCTATCATGGTGGACCAAACCACACAATCTGAAGAGGTGCAAACGCTTAGTCCTTCTCTCTCAAGAAGTAATCACCTCGGATGCCAGCATGGAAGGATGGGGAGCACACTATCATCACCACGCAGCCCAAGGTTGTTGGCCATTCAGGACACACGATGTGGTTTCCAACTTATTGGAGATGAAAGCAGCATTACAGGCACTACTAGCCTTCAGCCCATTTCTGGTGGGAAAAGACGTCCTACTAAAGATGGACAATCGAGTGGCGGTGGCCTATATCAACAGGCAAGGGGGCACTAGGAGTCGCTCCATGTTGCAAGAAGTCCAACCAGTCTTCCAATGGGCACAACTGAATTTAACCAGTCTCAGGGCAACATACGTGCCAGGTGTTCAGAATCAGATAGACACCTTGAGTCGACAGCTCGTATCCAACCACGAATGGGCCCTAAGCAGTCAGGCTTTTTCTCTGATAACGAAGACTTGGGGAGTTCCGGATATCGATCTGGCAACAACTCCGAACAACGCAAAGTGTCAGAGGTACCCGGCGAGAGTTCCCTTTCCTTCGGCAGAAGGCACGGATTGTTTACAAGACAACTGGAATTTCCACCTAGGTTACGTGTTTCCACCAACTCCAATCATATCGAGGCTTCTACTCAGACTCAGGAAATCAAGTTCCACAGTATTAGCAGTCCTGCCCTTTTGGCCGAGGAGGCCGTGGTTCACGACCCTACTCCAACTGAATACAGCTGAACCATTGCCGCTTCCCGTGACAGCAGATCTACTCTCTCAAGGTCAATTCCTCCATCCATGCCCAGAGAAGTTACACCTAACAGCATGGAGACTGAAAGGGCTAGGTTCATAGCTCACAGCCGTTCCCACAAAGTGATAAACACCCTTCTCCAAGCCAGAAGGTTTACCACTAATAACACCTACAAGAGAATCTGGGATAAGTTCCTCTCGATTGCACAACAACAAGCCTGGGACCCTTCATCCCCTACAGTTGCTCAGGTCCTAGAGTTCCTGCAGCTAGGTCTCGACAAAGGTCTTGGTTCAAGCACCCTGAAAGTGCACGTATCAGCTCTATCTGCCATAACGGGGGTGAAATGGGCTCAAGAACCTCTTATTTCTCAATTCCAGAAGGCTTGTCTAAGATTGAGACCTCCCAAAAAGCCCTCCTTTCCTACTTGGGATCTTTCGGTAGTACTGGATTTCCTATCCCATGATCCATTCTTTCCAGTTGAAAAAGCTTCCCTTTGGGATCTAACCCTCAAAATCACCTTTCTGATAGCGATTACATCAGCCAAGAGGGTGTCGGAAATGCATGCACTAATGGCAAAGGAACCATACCTTACCATCTACCCATACAAGGTAGTTCTGAAACCTTCAGACCGCTTCATCCCTAAAGTGGCTTCCTCCTTTCATTTTAATCAGGAAATATGCCTTCCCACTCTTTCTACAGAGCAGGGCGACCCTCATCCACTTGATGTAAAATCTAACTTACTGGCCTACCTCTCAAAGACCAGTAACCTCAGGAAAGTGGAAAACCTCCTAGTCATCTCTCACGGCTCCAGAAGAGGACAGGCAGCTACTTCCCGCACTATCGCAGCATGGCTTGTGAAAATCATAAAGAAATCCTACTCATCTAATCAAGCTCAAATACCTGAGGGCTTGAAGGCGCACTCTACAAGGGCGATGGCAACTTCCTGGGCAGCCTTCTGCAAAGTCTCCTCAGAAACCATCTGCAAGGCAGCCACATGGTCTTCAAAAAGTACTTTTATATCCCACTACAAAGTGGACTCCGCTAGGCTGTCCACCGTGGAATTTGGAAGAGCGATTATTCAGTCCAATTCCTCCATTCCTTGTAAATAAACGTCTTCTGCTCATACCCACCCAGTTTTGCGAGTTATTCCCCATAGGTGTATGCTGCCATGATGCCACAGGAAAACGGAAAATTGTATACTCACCTTTCCGTAATTTTCCTTTCCTGTTGGATCTCATGGCAGCATACAGATGCCCACCCGTCTAAGGTGAGGTATCTATATATTGAGGAGGCAGAGGCCCTCTCAAGATTTAATAGTTAAACGGTCCTATCAGGTTGCGGGGGCGGAGCCACAACCCCATAGGTGTATGCTGCCATGAGATGCAACAGGAAAGGAAAATTACGGAAAGGTGAGTATACAGTTTTCCGTTTTACTTGTTTCAACACTCAAAAAATCTAAGATACTATTTTCTAAGGCTTGTATTATAGTCAATTCAGGTAAATCAACCAAAGAGCACTGTATAGCAATAGAGACTGTAGACCGAGGTATGCATACCTGTATCTTTTTGGGTTTTACTTCTTTTTCTTTTACATTAGATGCCTCGATTAATTTTTTTAGATCTTGGTTTAGGCTTGATTTTTACCGGATGTGATGAAATAAGATTGGTATTAGCTAGTTCTACTTGATTCTCATATAGATCAATAAAGGCCATTGGATCATTACCAACAGAACTACCAATTACACAGGCAACCAATTCATAGTCTGCAGATTGACGCACTAACATTTCACATTCACTAACTTCAGATACAGAAGCCCTTGACTTATCATTTAGTTGTGAAATAGATTCCGTCGATGTTTGAGTTGCTCCCGAACTCATGTCTAAGGGCCCTTTCACATGTGCGGACCGGACCGTTCGTCTGTTTTTTCATACATCCATTTATGGGTTAAAACGGACTGCAATGCATTTCTATGGGATTGCGGACGTTAGCATCCGCTAACGTTCGTTTCCGTTAAGCTCCGTTTTTCTGGACAGAAGAAAACCCTAATCTTTTCTTCTGTCAAAAACGGATGTTTGCGGACGATCTCATCCGCTTTTCATCAAAAAATATAAATTAATATGCATAAAAATAACCTCTGACCCAGGTAGTGATCATTAGCAAAAAGTCACATGCAAAAGCACATGCTGCTAGTGGAGAGAGGAGAGCAAAGTGCATGGAGAAAGAGCTGCCTAAACCTGCGTGACCTGAAGAGAGAGGAGACCTGCCTAGTGCCAAGAGAGAGGAGAGGTGCCTGGAGAGAAGTGAAGTGAAGAAATGGCCAGAGGATGTGTCCCATGAATGGCTCATTCAGCTTGTGCATGCCAGGTTTATGGGACAAACGATGTGCTGAATATAGTGACCGCAACATCACTAGTATGAAGTGGGAGGAAATTTTCAAGGAGGTGACACCGAACTGGTTGTCGCTTAGTAATAAACACCGTCGGATATGTGGTAAGAAGTTTGTGGGATGGGTGGCTTGGCATGGTTTAACATGTGACCATGTGGCCAGGTGGTCGGTCATGTGGCCAAGTGGTCATGTTGCAGGTCACGTGGTCATGTTGCAGGTCATGTGGCCCCGTGGCAGGACACGTGGTCATGTGGTCATGTGGTCACGTGGCAGGTCCTACCACATGGTGGGGATTGTCTGCAAACTAAAACCAAAATGGGTTTCAAATATTATACGTAATTGTCATGTTGGAGTTCTATTAGTTCATTGTGTCTACTGTTCCTATACAGGGGAAAAAATTATTACAAGGTGGAGATCCCTTCGAGACCGCTAGAGGCGGGAGCTTAATGAGGAGGCAAAAGAAAGCCTGAGCAGAGCAGGACTGTCCACCAATAAAAAAAAAGCCCCTTTTTTGACATGCTAGACTTCTTGAGAAGTGTCATGAACTTAAGAAGGTAAGTAAATACATTATTTCTCCCCTATATTAAATTATTTGGCCTAGTAAGCCCCCGCCGCGGTCCCCGTTCCCCTCCTCCTCCACCGCCATCACTCCCAGAGTGACTTCTGTGTATCGCGGCTCCGGTGCTGTGACTGGACGTAGCCACAATGACGTCATGTGCGCGGGAGCCACCAGTCATGGCACGATCCTCTTCAGAAACGGCGCGCTTAGGCGCCGTTGTCTACGTGTTTTCTGCTAATATCTCCTAAACCTACACGATATTTCTTGCACCTACCTGTAGGTATAAGTGGTCCACTTTAGTAATGACACACATGGATCCATGTATTGTAATAACTACTGTACTCTCCTGTAATCCATCTATTAACAAATATTTTACAGTACCACCAGCAACATATCGGATACAGAAGAGGAGGGGGGTGCAGTGGATACCCAGCCTGCGGCAGAGGAAAACATAGGAGTTGTAGGTAGGGAGCAAGCTCCTGAAGAAAACCTGTCTTCCCAATCAACAGCAACAACTTGAAAGACGTGTGCCACAACGTGTGCCTGTAAGCATCCTATATATTTGAAATGTTGACAGAATAAAATGTGCTAATAAATGTTCCAACCCTCTGATTCGTTCTGTTGGAGCTACTGCATCAAGAAGCAAATGTCACGGACAGCACAGACCTGACATGGATGGAGCCATGCTGACATTCATGCAGGAGATGAGGGCAATGAAAAGGGCTGATAGCAATGACCTATTTTCAGACCCCAATAATGAGGATGCCAGTTTTGTCAAAAATCTTTATCACCATATAGCAAAGGTTCCCACTGCTCGGAAAATGGATGTTCACATGTCCATCTTTAATTTTACAGGTGTGTGCATAAGGGCTGCACTGTTTTGAGATCCCATGCCACCAGTCATTACCCATCCCCAACGTCCATATGTTGAACAAGCTCCACAACATCTTTGTCACCATCCATACAACCGCCCAGGCATTATCCCCCATCACCAACGTGCACCAGCCCCCACTGCCCAAAATTTAGTACCCCCACCTCAAGTGGCACCCACCTATAAGTCCTCCAGTTCCCAGGCCACTTCATACATTAATTCTCCCCAGTCATCCAATCCCTATCCCACTTCCCACAGTCTTTATTATCAGGACCTTTAAAGTAGCCACATTTTATATTGCCTCATTGTAGTTGGCCACCAAGTTTGCACTGCAGCAATAGATGTTTTTATTTGTGTAATATATTTTTATTTTTTTTTAAATCTGGTTGTACATTTGAATTATTTTTGCGCTATATATTGCGGTCACTGACATTAATAAACATAATTGACTGCATGGAATATTTTATTGTATTATTGTACTCTATATAAAACAAAAACAACTGATACAAAAGAATGTGATGGTCATAGGGTCATTGATGATCGATGTTGGCACTAGGAGAGTGAAAGCTACAAGCTTTATACACTGATAGAAGTCACAAGACTGCTATACTGCTAACATGAAAATGCATTATTTCTTAAAACTATTGCATTTCAAGTTTATGTGGGAAAACAAATACAATGCAGGTTACCAAAAGGGGGTCAAACATGTACTAACAAAGGTGTACCTAATAAAGTGCCTGGTGAGTATTTTTACACATTGATACTGCCACGGAACCTCTCCCTCTGGGGACATGAAATAGTTTGCAAACGTATCACGCATGGTAACAACTGAATTGTTGGGTCAAAGTCCAGTAAACCGCACAGAAGGTAAATTGATTAGACATGTGCATTCGTTTTCGTCCGAATGCATTTTCGTCCGAATTTCAGGTATTTTCGTTTTCGTTTTGACAAACGATAACGAAAGTGCAGATTCCGAAAAACGAAAGATCCGACTTAAATAAATGCTTTTTTTTCGTTTTCGTTGTTACAACAGTTCGATATAGAATAGGAGATTCGAAGTGACCGTTCGATATAGAATAGGAGATTCGACGTGACTCCATAGGCACATTCGACCACAGGTTCAATAGACATAAGTTTCGTTTACCTCTATTACCTTAGGAGATTCGACGTGACTCCATATGACTATTGAACCTGTGGTCGAATGTGCCTAAGTTTCGTTTACCTCTATTACCTTAGGAGATTCGACGTGACTCCATATGTTGTCTATTGAACCTGTGGTCGAATGTGCCTAAGTTTCGTTTACCTCTATTAGTCCTATTATATAAAAAAGCTTCGACAGAGAGTAAATATTCGACATAGAGAGAACAGAATCGACAGAGAGAAACGATACTGGAATTGGGTGGGGGAAGTAAAATAAAAAAAAAATAATGATGATGATGAATGTTATTGGCTGATTGTAACCAGAGAGGAGGAGCAGTAAACTAACAGAACACGTGTACAGCCAACTTACATTCACTTACGATTTGCTAGCAGAGAGAGACAGACACTGAATTATTTCAGAAGACAGTCAATCTTAGCTAGTCCGTTTGTGTTCCTGAATCATTCAGCAATCAAGCATAAGCACAGCAGCAGAACAATAGTGAAGCAAGCTACAGTTGAACTTAGCTTTTTCCTAAAAATCTGATGCTATAGTGTTAGTGTGAGAAGCTTAGTGATTCTAGTGTTGCTGCTATAGCCTCAGAGGCTGCCTGTGTTGTGTGGGGATCATCCGATCTATTAGACTTGTGTTACCTGTCTGATCATCATCACTGTGATCGCTATCACCAGTCCACCTGTTTCTGTTCAAACGAGTACTAGTATATAATATATATACAGAAACAGCAATGTACCGTTCTGGAAACGCGAAGGCAGGTAGAGGTAGTGGTCGTGGACGCGGTCGCGGTGGACGCCTTGCTAAAAGAAGTGGCAAGGTCTCTGCTACTAGTGTCTCTGACACTTCTGCCACCACAAACATGCTGTCCACAACAGTGGGTGCCACCACCACCACCACCACCACCACCAGTTCTACTATGAGTTTTCCTGCCAGACCACCATCTGCTGCTGCTTCCACTGCCAGTGCAGTGCTTCCTTCTGCTTCTACAGGTGTCATGGCTTCTTATTTTTATGGGATAGGCAAGAAACCTAGTGTAAAACAAGTGGCGTTGCCTGTACACTCACAACCACCAATCACACAGCCAGTGACACTGCCCAGCTCCCCAAACAAGCAATTGAGGAAGACAGCAGCAGAGACAGAGTGCGAGACTTTTATATCATTGTCCCAAGAGAATGATTCTGAATGTGATGCTCCTCTTTCCCCAACCACTGCAGACGTTTTATACACTCTTACCCCACAAGAGTTGCAGCATGACGTAGAGCACGTGCAAGAGGAATATTCTGTGAGGAGTAGGACAGGTAGCAGTCCACTTTTTTCATCTGCTGCTAACTCCCCTTCTCCCTCTGTTATTATAGAAGAAGAATCCTGTGATGATAACACTGACCTCCCCAGCACCCCTGCAACAGCTTCCACCACTGGTGTGCTACCTGCTGCAGCTATATCAGCCCATACTACTACTAGTGATCAGGGTAAAGGGGCTGCATCCCGCTGCAGCAATGTGTGGAAATACTTCCAAACAGTGGAAGGCGGGTTCTTTGCAAAGTGCAAGTTGTGTGGGAAGCAAGTCAGCAGGGGTAAAAAGTTGGGACATTTAACCAACGCTGGTATGAACCTGCATCTCAGAAATCACCACAGTTCTACTTTACTGCGGGCAGAGGCAGAAAAAGATGGTAGAGCAGGAAGCAGCATAACAGACTCTGACTGTACTGGTGGTACCTCCTCAGCCACACCACCGACTCAGAGCACAGCCCATAGAGAGGGTTCAATTAGGACAAACCGTCCATATGCAGTAGTTCCACTGCAGGCCCAATCAGGCTCCTCATCCTCCCAAGGACATTATCAGCCCACCCTAGATAGTTTTGTTGGCTTTAGCTTCAAGGGCATGTCAAAACAGCAGGCCAACAAGATCACCCGCCTCATTGGCCAATTCATTGCTGTTGGAGGAGCCTCTTTTCGCATGATTGAAGGGGAGCCATTTAAACAGCTGATGCATGCCGTTGCTCCACGATACGTTATTCCTGCACGAACAACTTTCGGCAGAAAGATTGTTCCAGCACTGTACCATTCGTGTGCTGCATTATTAAAGGAAAAAATGGCCAAAGCTGAGGGTCAGACAATACATTTGACCACTGATTTGTGGACAGCTCCCAGCGGTCAACATGCTTTCCTGTCTTTGACTGCACACTGGTGGCAGGCCACTGTGCCTGTTGGTGGTGGCACTACTGCAAGAGCTCAAACTTCATCAGGAAGCAGGTCTGCAGCTCAAGACCAGCAGGGTTATCAAGCTTTCCTGCTGCACACAGAAGTCCGCGATGATAGACACAGCTCTGCCAACATATTGCGGGCAATTAGAGCGATGTTGGCCAATTGGTTTGGAGAGCAGGCAGACACCAATGTTTCTGTTGGGTTCATAGTGACAGACGGAGGTTCAAACATGGTCAAAGCACTCCAAGATGGATCTTTTGTCGGTGTGCGCTGTTCTGCACACATACTGCATTTAGTGGTCAAGGGTGCAATCCCAGTGGAGAAAAACAACAAGATTGCTCACATTTTGGACCTTTGCAGGAAAATTGCAGGGCATTTCCACCGCAGTGTAGTTGCTAGTCAACTGTTGAGGGAGGAGCAAGAACAATCAGGGCTCCCCATACATCGCCTGAAACAAGATGTCAGCACCCGGTGGAACTATACCCTGGAAATGCTGGAACAAAAGACAGCCATCCACAATATATCATCTCACCATAGCATTGGGATTGATTCCACACTGGGACGTGATGACTGGTGTATAATTGGCCAGCTTGTTTCTGTCTTAAAACCTTTTCGCAATGTGACGGAAAACTTGAGTCAGAGCAATGCCAGCCTAGGACAGGTCATACCCTTGTTTACCTATCTCATTGATAAGATGCGATCATTCCTAGAAAGCAGTGAGCCGGTTTGTGGCAGCCCACTTCATGCCGATGTAGCGTCTTTCATCAGAAAGCTACAAGACAATTTAAAAGATCGGCTAAATGACCGTGTCCGCAAAAGCCCTGAACTCATGCTGGCTACCCTGTGTGATCCCAGGATCAAAGGTAAACTGGCACTCAGAGACAACAGCCTTTCCTACTGGAAAGAAAAACTAATTGAAAGAGTCCATAATTTGCAGCAACAAAGAGGTATGCTGAATGAGGCCGATTTGGAACATTCACCTGCAATGACTGCCATTTCAAGGCCTGACACCATCACTCAAAAACAACTGAGTGGAGCATGTGCATGTTGGGTAGAGGCACTTGACAATCTGGTGGATGCAGGTCAAGCAGCAGGTAATCGAGAGGAGAGCAGTGCCTCTGAAATGGTCAGGGCCTACCTATATAAAGCCCCTTTGCTTCCTACAGAGGACCCTTTGACCTATTGGGATGGTAAGAAAAGTGTGTGGCCTGGTCTTTGCCTGGTTGCCCAGAAACTACTATCCTGTCCTCCAACCAGTGTGCAAAGTGAGAGAGTTTTCTCTATTACTGGGAACATCCTTAATCCACACCGTGCACAACTAACACCCCATTTGATGGAACAAATAACTTTCCTCAAATTTAACCTCCCCAAGCTGGGTTACCCTACCCTTAACTTGTGAGACCCGAATTATTGCCACCATGTGAAGAAGATACATGGGGCTCAGAGGAACCATCCAAATGTTGAGGAAAAGCATTTTTTTTTATTTTCTTACCACTTGAAGTTGACATTCACAATAGCAGTTCTCTTCGGTGTGACCCCAAGATTTAAATAGAATTTGTTTTTGTCAAGCAATCCAATTACTCCCTTTATTCCTTCCATCATCCTTTTTTGTAATGAATGTGTAATTGTGTATGTGTAGAGTGACTAGAGTGTGTGTGATTGCATGAATGAATGTTGTGTGAATGGACAGTAGCAAGGGTTGAAGCCTTGACGTGGCGCTACTGCTCACGTGTTGCTGTCTTTGTACATACAAATAGCAACCTGTGCTAATTTAACCATTTTTTTGTATGATGGTCTGGAAATAAGAGACAATGATTATTATTGATGGAGCGACTGTCAACTCAAGGATCAGAATATGTTACCAACACAACATAGAACAAAGAAACATACAGCTGGAAACGTGATTCTATGCAAGATAGATTAGTTGGTCACTGCTGAGCTGCACCCAGATGCCCATGACCCCTCATATTTGCCATCTCTGACCCAGGGGACACCAGGGCCCTCTCTTATCCTCTGCCTGTAAGGTCTCCTGAGACCAGGTGACAGATGCACTCCATAGAAGTTAGAAGTGCACTGCTAGGTACAGGTAGCTGATCTTAGGACTGACTGCTGCGGATTGTACCCAGGGAGATTCAGGACACAGGTCTACAGGATCACTAACACAGATCCCAATGGGAGCTGGAGCATAGATTCCCCCTGGGCGCGGAGTCTAAGAGCCAGCAGGTGTTCACCAGAGCCTCCAGTGGTGAGGATGGACTTCGCAGCAGTCTGGCTCCAGGTCGCGGCCCCTAGGGTCTCACAGCTCACACTCTCAGTAGACTACAAGAGAAGGAAGCAGCAGGCTGGGACAACAATGATAGTAAGGGTATAATGGCAGAGTTCAGGGCAACTAGCAGACTGGAACAGAGTACACGCCAAAGGTTCCGGGTCACAGGCAGACAGGGATGGTTGTGGACATGCCAAAAAGTGAAGGTCACAAGCAGACAGGAATCGCTGAGAACACACCAATGTCAATAACAGAGACAAACATAGAGCACACAGCAAGCAGGAACCCAACCACACCTTGGATACTTTAGTGGTTTCTAATCACTACTAGCTTGCGGTGCACAGGTTAATATAAGGTTCCCTGATAGGGCCTGGGGTGGAGCCATGCTAGAGGAGAGGTTATAAAAACCACCAGGTGGAAGTGTCTGGCCTCTTAGTCTGAACACATGAGGGGAGGTATTGGTAAGCAGACAGAGGAAGATCACTGCATAACAAATAACAATTACACCGCCTGTTTCATGACCATCTGCAATTGTCTGAAGTCACTGGTGTGAGTAATCTACCCTGCTGCCATGTTACTCAAGCCCTGGAAATGATGCCTGCCCTTTGAGCTGTTTCCCCTTGTGATTGAGCTAGCCTCAGCCTGTGAACCTCTGTCCAGTTAACTGTTGCCCTCATGATTGCAAGCCTTCAACCTATGCCCTGTAAACTGTTGAGGGCTGTATGGTTAACCCTTGCTGTAACTATCTGCTGTGTATTCTGGTGGAGGGAAAGCTGAAAGGCGTGACTGGACACCAGAGGTGTAACTAGAAACCTCAGGGCCCCGGTGCAAGAAATCAGGAAGGCCCCCCCAAAAAGCATTATTTTGATACTTTGTTTTTTTTTTTTTTACAATGTATAACAAAAGTAAAACATTTCTGTTTCTGATTTAAAGTTACCATAACTGTCAAGAGGAAGCTTCTATGAACAACTTTATCCATGCCCAAAAAATGCAGCCTGCCCATGTCCCCCAATGCAGCGCGTGTCCCCCGTGCAGCCTGTGTCCACCAATGCAGCGTGTGTCCCCCAATGCAGCCTGTGACACTAGTTCAGTGTGTGTCCCCCAGTGCAGCATGTGACCCCCCATGCAGCTTGTGTCATCAGTGCAGTGTGTCCACCAGTGCAGCCTGTGTCCCCCAGTGCAGCGTGTGACACCAATGCAGCCTGTGTCCACCAATGCAGCGTGTGACACCAATGCAGCGTGTCCCCCAATGCAGCCTGTGACACCAGTTCAGTGTGTGTCCCCCAGTGCAGCGTGTGGACACCAGTGCAGTGTGTGACCCCCCATGCAGCTTGTGTCACCAGTGCAGTGTGTGGCCCCCCATGCAGCTTGTGTCACCAGTGCAGTGTGTGTCCACCAGTGCAGCGTGCCGTGTATCCCCCAGTGCAGCGTGTGTCCCCCATGCAGCCTGTGTCCACCAGTGCAGTGTGTGACCCCCAATGCAGCCTGTGTCCCCCAGTGCAGCGTGTGGACACCAGTACAGTGTGTGACCCCCCATGCAGCGTGTGGAGCCCAGTGCAGCCTGTGTCCCCCAGTGCAGCCTGTGTCCCCCAGTGCAGCGTGTGACACCAATGCAGCCTGTGTCCCCCAGTGCAGCCTGTCTCCACCAGTGCAGTGTGTGACCCCCCATGCAGCCTGTGTCCCCAGTGCAGCGTGTATCCACCAGTGCAGCCTGTGTCCCCCAGTGCAGCCTGTGTCCCCCAGTGCAGCCTGTGTCCCCCAATGCAGCGTGTGGACACCAATGCAGCGTGTGGACACCAGTGCAGCGGTGGTACTGCAGGGGGACAATGGTGGTACTGGAGGGGGACTTCTTACTGATCCCATCCCCCCACCGATCTCATCCTTAAATACTGTGCAATCGCAGAGGGGAGAGCTCCTCCGTCGCCTTCAATGAATTGGTCAGCCCAGTTTTTTAAGTGTCTGCTCCACATCCCTTACAGTATCTCTGCCTATGGATAGGCGGGGGCGGAGCGCTTCTCTCTCACAGTCTCTCCCCTCACAGTTGATGAAAGCCCCCCTCCCCGCGGCATGAACCCAACAGACACAAACCCCCGACAGGCAGGTGGGCCCTTCACGCGTCGGGCGGGCGGCCAGTGGGCCCCCTGAAGTGGTGAACTACAGGGCCCTATCTCCCGGTAGAGGAAGACACCTAAGGGGCTCAAAGGTCCCCCTCTGAACCCTGAAGCTATTGAGACAAGCTCGCCTACATTTTACCTTGTTGGAGAAGATACAGGAATTGGCTAACTGAATTTAAGAGAGTATGGTGCAAAATCACCTCCCGTTGATGCCTTATACCATAAATATCTGAAGCCCTTATGCCAACCGCAGGCTCCTATACATATAAAAGTGTGATGTCGATGTGAAAATTGCTCTATCTGCCTAGAGAAATACTTTCTTGTGGTTCTCCTTTTTCTTCCTGCATATTTCTCTTGGGGTGCCCCCATGAAGAAATGTAAAAAATTGATAAAGCTCCTAAGGAAGCGTTGACCAAAACACGAAACATGTAGAGCGCCAGAATATATTTAAGATCGGTTCTGTAATTAATACCCTGTCTAGCGTAATCCTTTCTTATATTGAATATTAATGTACAATTTTTCATTCTTCGGGCATATACTATATATATATATATATATATATATATATAACTATAACTAATAGATAGATAGATATGGTTAGGTTATTGCCTAAAATGTACTAATGTAGACAGGATATAAAGCAGTACTTGATATGCTTTTACTCTTCTATATTTTATACAAATAAATATTTTTTTCTATATTCCTTTTCTTTTCTTGTTTTTTCCCTTTTGTGTACTTAAATATAATATTATGCCTAAAAAGTCCAACATAACCAACAGTTTTTTGAGGTTTTTTGCTGTGTGGGTTTTTCTCCACTTTCCCTGTTTTTTTCCCCTCATTTTGCTTTATTTCAAGCTATTTAAAGGATGTGGCAATTGGATTTTTTAACTTGGAGTGTATCCACAGAAACCACCCTGTGATAGATACACACTACTTTTATTGTTAACTACAGGGCCCAGTCACGCTTGCGACTGTTGCGACTCTGATGGACACAATATACATGGGATTACCCTCTGCACAGTGAAATAGTGTAGAGAGAAATCTCTTAAATTTTCTAAGTTCAGCCTGATGGTTAAATGTAGGAAAAGCACAATTATAAGGCCTCTACTAAGTTTATAACTATAAATGGAGTAGTTAATTTAGAGAAACAACATCACATACATATCATAATGAATCGAACTAGGAAAGCAAAACTCAAGAAAACAAGTAGTTTTAAACAACAATTTTTTTTAATGTAGCAAAATATAAAAACATACAAAAATATATACAAATAAACTAAAAAAAACTATTTACATATCCTGATCCTCCCCCGACCTGGTGAGCAGACGCTGTAGGGACATATTCATCCCAGCCATCTGCTCACCAAGGTGCCGAAGGCTCCTTCGGCACCTCTCCAGAGCCACATACTGACGGCGATTGTGGAGGCCCAAGGAACGCCCTAGCCTCCTGAAATAGGCGTACTGCCTTTCTTGGACCTCCAAAATGCGCCGCAGATAATCTATATGTGGCTCTGGAGGGGGGGGGAAACCGCGGCTTGAGGCACGGAGGAGGAGGAGGCAGCACCCATGGCTGTATCCAGGTGGGGGGAGGATACTGGAGGATGGAAGGGCCCTGGAGAAGCTGCTGAGGAAGGACGGTCAGGCCAACCAGACGCGGGCAGGTTGGACTCATCCACGGGGTGAAGTTCAAGGATAAAGACTTCACCTGTGAGGAAAAGCAAATACATTAGATAGATAATACAATACATACATTACACATGGCTTCTGCACTCTAACCATACGTAACATGGGGACGGTTACTTTGATTTAGTTCATCGGCGCAGAGCACTAGCCTATTGTCAGATTAGCTCAGTGTCATGAATTTTGGTGATACGCAAACAACTGTGTTAGGCTGGGTTCACAGTTGTGCGATGCGGGAACCCTGCGATTCCACTACGGGTTCCTCCATCGCACCCGACTCGCACAACAGTTCACAACGACATATGCGAACTGCTGGGGAGTGTCATACAATGTTAATGACACCCCCATTTCAGTTAGCATGTCGCACTGCAAAGTGTCAGTTTGGACATGAATCAGATCACATGGGTGCCATGCGATCCGATTCTGGTGCGGAAACAAAAAAGGTTCCAGTGCGAGTTTAGTCCGAATGCGATACGATTTCAGTCATACTATCTGTATGGCTGAAATCTCATTGCACGGACATCGCCTGCAATTTGCACTGCAGTGCAAATCGCATGCGATTTTGCACTATGCAGCAGTGTGAACTGGCCCTGAGCCTAGGTTTCCACAAATTTGATGGATAGCAATGTTAACTGTGAAGTTGACTCAGAATGCAGTTCACATGCACACTAACCCCGCTTTTCATTTAGGCCATTTTAATGTGATTTGAGGTCCATATACCTCCAGAATACACAGGCATGGCTTCAAGTTACGGCAGAATCGTGCAACTTTCAGGCTTTTCAGGCCAACACAGCCTGAAATTTGTACAATTCTGCCGCAATTTTGATGCGACTTTAAAGCAATGCCTGTGTATTCCAGAGGTCTATGGATCTCAAGTTGCATCAAAGTGGGACCAAAGTAGTGCAGGGACTACTTTGAAGTCGCACAGATACAAATAATACTCATTGGCAATCATAGAGTACAAAGTCGCAGGACAAGTTGCACAAGTGGAAATGGAGCCTAAATGAAAAGTGGGTTTTTGTGCATGTGAACTGCATTCTGATGGGCCAACTTTCCAGTTAACATTGCTAGCCATCAGATTTGCCCGTAGCCTTTACAGCGCATGCGCAGGAATGATGATCAGATTTTACTACCACTACCATGAGCTAGTTTCACACTTGTGCGACTTGAAAGTCAAATGCTTTTGCCATGATTTTTGCCATGACTTGAAGCAATGTTTGTGTAATCTTGATGTCTCTGCCACAAGTCGCATCAAAGTCAGACAAAAGTAGTACAAAAACTACTTTGAAGTCGCACAGATATGAACTGAACTCGTTGGTAATCATGGTGTGTGGCTTGTCATGCGACTTTGCAGTCTCAAGTCGCAGGACTAGTCGCACAAGTGTGAAAGGGCCTGAGGCTGTCCGTACCACCTGATCACTGGTTTAGTATATTTTTTTACTGGTGGTGACTCGTGATTCTTTCCGTGTACTGGGTTCTAAAAACTGATATGACTCTTTAACTCGGTAACAACTTGTATGATTCTTTATTTAACCACTTGCCGCCCGCCCTATAGGCAATTGACGGCGGCAAAGTGGTTTCATAATCCTGACCGGACGTATTATGACGTGATCAGGATTATGAGCCGCTGCGCGCCCCCGGGGGCGCGCATCGCGGCGATCGTTGTTGCGGGGTGTCAGTCTGACACCCGGCAACTACGATCTCGGTAAAGAGTCGTAGTCGTACTCGTAGACGGAGACTCTTTACCACGTGATCAGCCGTGTCCAATCACGGCTGATCACAGTGTAAATGGGAAGAGCTGGTGATCGGCTTTCCCTCACTCGCATCTGTCAGACGCGAGTAGAGGAGAGCCGATCGGCTGCTCCTCTGACAGGGGGGGGTCTGTGCTGATCGATTATCAGCACAGCCCCCCCCCCCCCCCCCCCCGAGGATGACCACACTGGACCACCAGGGACACCACCAGGGAAAAGGTAATCCTCCCTAGACCACCAGGGATGCCAGTTAGCACAATGGGTACCAATCAGTGCCCATAATGGATGCCAATCAGTGCCCACAATGGGCATCACTGATTGGCATGCATTATTGTTTGGCACTGATTGGCATCCATTACTATAGCATAACACCTGTGCCACCTATCAGTGTCCGTCCGTGTCGCCCATCAGTGCCGCCTATTGGTGCCCAACAGTGCCGCCTTATCAGTGTAGCCCCATCAGTGAAGGAGAAAACGTACTTATTTAAAAAGTTTTGAAACTGAAACAAAAAAATATTATTTTTTTCAAAATTTTCGGTATTTTTTTATTTGTAGCGCAAAAAATAAAAACCGTAGAGGTGATCAAATACCACCAAAAGAAAGCTCTATTTGTGGGAAAAAATTATAAACATTTCATTTGGGTACAGTGTAACATGACCGCGCAAATGGTCATTCAAAGTGCGACAGCGCTGAAAGCTCAAAATTTGTCTGGGCAGGAAGGTGTTTAAGTGCCCAGTATTGAAGTGGTTAACTCGGTGTACTGTGAACTCCTGACTCTTGTTTTAAGTTTGTATCCAGTTCCTGAGTGTCACTGTGCTTAGAGTCAGCTGATCTCACTCAAGGATCATATTACCAGGCCTGCTCTGCTATGTATGTAGTGTAGTGTACTGAGTGCACAGAGTGAAGTGTTTCAAACGAATCAGTTCACTCAGATAAATCGATTCATCCAGTTCACTGAAAATAATCGATTCAAAAGAACGAATCATTCATGAACTGGACATCACTAAATCAGACATCATGAGGAAAGAGTTTTTTAACACCCTAGGCGAAACCTAATTTTGCCGCCCCTTTGGCCCCACCACTGACTCCACCCCTTTTGCCCTGCCCATGTATACCCCACCTTTTTATAGATTACTAACATTTTGGGGGTGGAGTCCGTCACTGAGCCTGGAGGTGGTGGGTGGGGGCATCGGTAAGGCACCCAGGATTGATGTGTGCTCTAGGCCAGCACCTACCTTGTCTATAGGTAGCACTGGCCCTGTACAGGGGATATGTACACAGATAATTTAAGGCACTGATAATCAGTGCAGGCCCTTCAGTACCACCTATCAGTGCCCATGGGCACTGAGTGATACCTATATGCAGTGTCACCTCCATCACTGCAGCCTATCGGTGGGAACCCGTCATAATGGGCACAGCGGGTGTACAGACCTGGGAACTCAGCTCAGGGATGGTGAGAACCCCTCATAATGGGCACAGCGGGTGTACAGACCTGGGAACTCAGCACAGGGATGGTGGGAACCCCTCATAATGGGCACAGCGGGTGTACAGACCCGGGAACTCAGCACAGGGATGGTGAGAACCCCTCATAATGGACACAGCAGTTGTAAAGACCCCAGAAATTAGCACAGGGATGATGGGAACCCCTCATAATGGGCACAGCGGGTGTGCAGACCTCGGGGGGGGGGGGGCAGCATTTTAGAAATTATTGGCTATATTTTTTTCCTGCAGCTGCTGGTGGAAGGGAGAGGAGAAAAAGACAATTTCAGATGCTGCAAGTGAGGGAAAATACAGCCCAGTTCTAGTAAATGCTGCACTAGTATCAGCAGCAGTAACCTGGAGAATCCCTATGGACTAGTAATGGGCAGCAGCCTGGTCGCCAGCAGAAGAAAGAAACAAACAGAGCCAACACACTGACTGCCCTGCACAGCACTGATATCAGTAATAGCATTGTGTGTGTAGCTGGACACTGATCATCACTCACACACATCCTCTGCTTCCAACCTGCTGTGCAGTGATCAGGGGAGGGGGGACATTCCAGGGAGCTCAGGGGTTATCAGGAAGAGCTGAACTGAACGCTGATATCATATCATCCTGTCCTTAAAGTTGCAGACAGCGAAGGAACGATTTACTGTGCCATGTAATGGGCAGGCTGAGTGTGTACAGAGCAGTCAGTGTATGCCACCAGCATTTCATATTTAAAATACTATTTCCCTGGAAAATACAAAAAAAGTTGTACTTACTCCCTGCATCTGCCGCGTCTGGCTGGTCACCTTCCGACGCATCCCCAGCAGCCTCTCCAGGGCAGGTCTCCTCCACCTCCTGCTCAGCAGCTGTTGATCAATTTAATATAGAAAAGACAATTACAATCTGCAGTGTACAACAATCTCACACACATTAGTACAAAAACATTGAAACATGTATGATCACTCAGCAGCAGATATACCAGCAAGATTATACTAACTTACATGTGGGTGTTGCCGCCTCAGCCTCTTCCTCCTCCTCAGTCTCCCCTTCGGACTGCACGATGACAAGACCTATTTAATAATAATAAAGGAGAAATGATGAACTTTACAATGTTCAAGCTTTAAAGATATTACTATAAATAAATACTGTATAAAGATAAAATTAAATAATTATCCATTAGCATGGCAATCCAAAAATAAATTATGTGAGGATCAAGGTATAAGAATAAAAATGGTTGACAGTATATTTCTTTAAATGCTTATCTCGTCTGTTTTCAGTTGTTTTAAAGACATCATTCTTAAAGGCCGGATGGGTGCAGTCACATCCAGTCACGTACACACAAAGAGGAAGCCATGTCATAAGGGTCAACTGCTGCATCAGCTCTAAAAGCAGAAGACACTTAGAAATTGCCTTTTATAGAAGTTGTTTTGTTTCAACATTTTTAACGCCTGTCTTTCCTTTGTGTATATAAGACCTGTGTTAATAAAGAGTCTCAGAGTGAGTGAGTGCGACCGTCTGAGCAGACATACTGAGAACTTTTTCCGTGTCTCCTTGCTTAGATAAGACTCTAATAATAATTGGGAAACGGTAACATAACTTATGAATAGGTGACTTGCAGTAGTCACACCTAACAATTACAAAAACAGTAAAAAAAAATTAAAAACAGGGAGGCACTTACCTGTCCTGGTTCCAGCGGCGAGTGCTAGGTGCACGACACTGATCAGGCGCCTCAGTTCAGAGCGGCGACGTTCTGTCAGATTACGTAAGTTACACAAGCGCTTGCGTTACCTGACAGAACGTCGTAGAGGCTCCACCTGTCACTGCTTGAGTGAGAAGCAATGACATTGGAATCGACAATGGAAGGATGGACAAATGGAAAAGGATCCACTGTATTAGTGTCACTACTACAGTACTACTGTACTTACTGGGTGTTGATGCAGAGGATGATGAGGACTCCTCCTCCGGCCTCGGCTTCCGGCGGCGCTCCTGGATACGATCTTTAAATAAAATCAAACACAACATGGTGAATGCCCGATGCTTGCCAATCAAAAAACCCTCCTGCACAATGTAATGCTGACACCAACCTTGATGAGCCAGGAGCTGGCTGATCTCCTCCTCCCCTATGCCCTCTAACAGCTCCGCCTCATGGGGGAGGAGAGGCACCCGCTTCCCTCTGCGACCCGACTGCCTGCGTTTACGTGCAATGGAGCTGCAAAACAAAAAGAGAAGAGAAACGGGTTCCATAATTAATCGACAATTGTAATCTGAAAATGACATCAACACAGGAAACAATTGTAGAATGAACCAGTAGTATGAAATGCAAATGGAATTTTTGGATTAGGCACTTTTTTTCATTTAGCCCAAGATTTTCACTTTTTTTTTTATTAACCAAATTCATTTTAAGAAAAAGGTATGCTTTTTTGGTCCATAATAAAATATGAAAGACACGATTGGGATTGTGCCGAGTAAATAAATATTCATATAAATGTCCACTGTCCAGTCCACCTTTCTAATTAGGCGCTTGTGTGAACTGTGTATGGTGTAAATTACCTTTCTTGTGTCTTTTGCATTAACCACTTGTGGATTTGGACCCCTCCACAGATGGTGGCAGGTCCGCAAGCTGGTTAAGTCCAGCCACCATAACAAAATATATTTTTTTTTTTTATACTTTAGGGCCGGTTCACACTGCGGGCGATGCGAGGCGACACGACTCGCCGCTATCTTACAAGTCTCCCCCGTTCTGTACAATGGAACCGTTCTGAGAGGAGCGACTCGAGACGCTCCGACTCAGAAAAAAGGTTCCTGTACTACTTCTGGGCGACCTCGGGGCGACTTGCATTGACTTCTATACAGAAGTCATTTGCAAATCGCCGCTGAGGTCGCGGCAGGTCGCGGGGAGGCAAGTCGGTGTCGCCTCGCATCGCCCGCAGTGTGAACCGGCCCTAACTCTTTTTTTCAATAACAAAATATGTAAAACCCAGTGTGGTGATCTAATGCCACCAATAAAAGCTCTATATGTGGCGGGAAAAGGGCATACATTTAATTTGGGTAGTACATCGCAGGAGCGTCCAATTGTCAGTTAACCACTTCCTGACCGGCGCACGACAATGTACGTCGGCAGAATGCCACGGGCAGGCATATTGGCGTACAGGTATGGGCATTTCTATATGCCACCCTGCCATCGCGTGCGTGCCGCCAGTCGGGACCCCCATGAGTCCGGTCGGGGGTCCCGCGGGCTCCATCGCTGTGGGGATACCCGCGATCGTCTCGCTGGGCGGATGAACGGGGAGATGCCATTGTAAACAGCATCTCCCCATTCTGCCTAGCAACAAGTGACTGATCTCTGCTACATGTGATTGGAGCAGAGATCAGTGTTCAGTCACTAACACACAGCCACGCCACGCAAAGTTAAAGAGGAAGTAAACCCCTTCAAACCACTTTGACCTACAGGTAAGCCTAGATTTAGGCTTACCTGTAGGTCCAAGCAATATCTCCTAAACATATATGGTTTAGGAGATATTTGCACGAAAATGGGCACCGCTGTCTACGGCGCATGCGCCGTAGACAGCGGCGCACAGGCGCACTAAATGCGGCAAGTCCAAGAATGGATTTGCCTAATTTGTCGACTCCCGTGCGCATGCGCGGGAGTGACGTCATCGCGGCTTCACCGAATGGCAGCGGCGGAGCTGCGAGACGCGACTCCCGTGCGCATGCGCGGGAGTGACGTCATCGCGGCTTCGCCGCTGTCATTGGTCGGAGCTGCGAGACGCCACCAGCAAGATGGATGCGGCGGACTACAGGGATCAGCGGCGACTTCGCTGGCTCCTGTGTCAGGTAAGTGACACATAATGAGCTACTATGCGATGCATAGTAGTCCATTATGCTTTACCTTTGCAGGGAAAAAAAAGAGGAAGTAAACCCATCACCATACACATGGTGGGACTTTTTGACAACAAACATGCAAATTAGCTGTTTTGGAGCAACATCCGACTGTGTGTACGCTCCATCGGACAAACTTTTTCTGTTTTCATCTGACTTTTGTTGGCTGTGCGAACGGACAAACTTTCTGGCAACAAAAGTCCGATGGAGCAAAGTCCGAACCGTGTGTACGCAAAAGTATCGGACTTTTGTACAAGGTACAAACACGCATGCTCAGAACCAATGCAAAAGATCAGACAACAATACAGAAGTTCACCAAAGGTAGCGCTGGAGTCACTGAACGTCCTCTTTTGAAGCAGCGTCAGTACGTTGTGACATCATTACGTTGGTGTTTGTTATGAAAAAGTCCGACCGTGTGTATACAATACAAACTTGTGGACCACGCCCTTTGTACAAAAGTCCACGGAAAAGTTTGTACAAAGTCCGACCGTGTGTATGAGGCTTTAGTAACACTCCCCTAGGACAGACTTAACCCCTACACTGCCACCCCCTGGTTAACCCCTTCACTGCCAGTGTCATTTACACAGGAATCACTGCATTTATATAGCAGTGATTGCTGTATAAATGACAATGGTCCCAAAAATGTCCGATGTGTCCGCCATATTGTCGCAGTCACAATAAAAATCTCCGATCGCCTCCATTACTTGTAAAAAAAAATAATAAAAAAAATGCCATAAAACTACACCCTATTTTGTACACGTTATAACTTTTGCGCAAACCAATCAATAATCCCTAATTGGGATTTTTTTTTTTTACCAAAAATATGTAGAAGAATACGTATCGGCCTAAGCTGAAGGAAAAACATTTTTATAAATAATTGTTTTTTATTGCAAAAAGACAAAAAAAATAAAAATAAGAGAGCTTTATTTGAGGGGGAAAAAAAGGCCAATTTTATTTGGGAGCCACGTCGCACGACCACGCAATTTTCAGTTAAAGCGACACAGTGCAGAATCGCAAAAATTGGCACTGTAATTTGGCAGCCAAATCCTCTGGGGCTGAAGTGGTTAAAATGTAAATACATTTTTTTAAAATAAATCAGAAACGTTACTTACCGTTTTAGGTCGCTGAATTTTTTGCGACAGGCAGTCGGGTCACGCTGGTGGTGGTAAAGCTCCTCCACCTTCCGGGCAATCTCCTCCCACTTCTGCCTCTTCCACTCTGGCGTGGTCTCTCTAGAGCGGGGGCCACACAGCTGCATCCAGCAAGGAAGAGTTTCTCTTATGAGGACCTGGGACTCTATATGAGTCCATGTGATATTCCTCTTCCTGCTGGATGCAGCCTGTTTCCCCCTCTTGCCCTGTGATCTCCTCACTGGCACTGGCACTGGCACATCTGCTGCCACAGTAGATGGCCCTGCCAGTGCTTCCTCCGATGCCTCCGAGGCCGAGCGCATGGTGTTGGTGTTGGTGTTGCTGCTGCTGCTGCTCGCCGCCATTTTCGATCTCCTCTCCAGTCTCACTCTCCACTGACTGCCTGGACGGCGGACGGCGGACGCTGGGGTGGAGACGCACAGAAATGAACGACGCAGATTCGACATGAGCGACGCAGTTTCGACATAGCAACTTAAAACATACACGTATAATAATATTCAATGGGATCGTTGCACGTTTATAATAATATTCGACGGGATCGTCGCAACTATACGACACTGCAATCGTACATTTCGGCAATCGAATGCTCCGCCTATAGGCTATATAGTTTAGCAGCTCCATCGAATCTTCTTTATCCATTCGACAGATACCATAAGCCTTCCAAGACAGATTCGACCGTAATTCATGTGGATTTTCGGACGAATGCAATTTTTGCACGAAAAACGAAATAAAGAAAAACGAATTTCGGGAGTAACTAAATAAATAAAATTTACAGACGAAAACGAAAAAACGAAACGAAATATTCTAGTCTGCACATGTCTAAAATTGATCCCGTCCTCTTCCTCAACAGTAATTCCTTCTTTTTCACGTATAATGTTATGGAGGACACAACATGCTTGTATAGCTAGTTCGGCATTCTCCAGGCTCAGTTGAATTGTTGTATGGAATATGCACCACTTGCTGGTCAAAATGCCAAAGGTACATTCAATAAGTCGCCTTGCGCGACTCAACCAATAGTTAAACATTTTTTTGGGGGGAGTTAGATTCTCCTAAGGCCTTATGCCAGGCACATTCATAGAAAGTGCAAATGCCTCATCAGCTACAAGCACATGTGGCATATCTGGCCCCACAGTTCCTGGAAGAGGTTTGTCTGATGGCAAATGTAAGTGGCCATCAAGTAGTCTTCTCCCCATTTCTGATGCTGTAAACACTCTTGAGTCTGCAGTACGTCCATACGCCCCAATATCTACAGCTACAAACTTATAATTACTGTCAGATTGCCATAAGCACAAGGGAGAAGTAATTCTTATAGTTAAAATATTGTGAGCCAGATCCAGGTGGCATCTGAATTCGGGTGTGTGTCCCATCCAGGGCTCCAACACAATTAGGGAATTGGGTCTTATTCTAAAACCCATTTGCAATTTCCTGCCACATAGATGTATCTGGAACAGGCATTGCAGTACACCGAAGCTCCTCCCATATTGCTTGACAGGTCTCGCACACAATTCCAGAAATTGTAGATTCCCAACAAAAAGTAGTGGTTTAGGGACGTATAGGATAGTCCAGATGCCAAAAACCTAGGAAGAGTAGAACAAATAATGAAAGGAACCCTACATTATGCTGGACATAAGCAGAAAGGCTGGTTGGCTTACCTCAGGGTAAGTAGAAGTCGCTCCTCTGGAGGCACGCGTCTCATATCCATGTTCATCCTTTCCAAGCGGGGTTGCAACTTTTCTAATAAAAATTCAAACGTTGGTAGAGACATTCGCGTAAAATTAAAAAAAAATTGTAGGAACCGTCGCAGATCTGCATAGTGCAGAGCAAAAACCCTTCAGTGGGCCTCTTCAGCAGCATGGGATGTGTCCAGTACCTGCGTCTTATTGCAGATTTCTTCCTGCTCATGCTTTTCTGTCTCCTCAAAAAAGATAGCATGACAAATAATGTCACATGCTCCAAAAATCTGTCCAAATCCATTGCTAAATAAGCACATACACTACAGCAAGGAATCAGGAAGCACAAAGCCAGCTGAAACCACAAAGCAGCATGGGAAGCACAATGCATGCTGGGGAAAACAAGGAATCATGGGAAAATCCACATAATTCATGAAAAAATGATTAAATACAGTTCTAAAAAATTGTATATAAACGGACAAAAAAAAACGGACAAAAAAAACTGATGAAAAACGGATGAAAAGGATGAAAAACTGAAATGAAAAGGATGAAAACTGACAAAAACTGATGATAAAAAACGTGACTGAACTGATCTGAAAGGGCCCTAAGACATGTTGACATTGCAAAGGCATTTCAGTCTCTGTTCTTCGACGTTTTGGCGTAGTTGTGTTCGAAATCCACATGACAGATTTTCACGTTTTTTGATAATGGCAGAGAAGGGTAAGCTGTAATCTTCAAAAGTTTTTGTGTACCTCTTATTTCGTAATCATCATCAGTAAAATGTTTTGAACAAATTTTAAATTTCCAGAATGTTGATTTAAAAATTGTTTCAACTAACGATTCTAATTCCTTACTAGGAATGTTGATTTTTTTCAAGCCAGGTTTTGATTCTCTCTCGATCACGTGGAGATGAATGCATTTTAAGATTCTCATTTCTCCAGTTCAAGGAGAAGTATTTGACAAAACAACTGGGCATTCTGCAACATAGAAAAGCGTTAATGAGTAAGTTCTTGATCTCAAATAATTACGAATCAAAGGGATATAGATGAGAGACAAAGAGACAAAGTGATGCATGATCAAGACATGTGATGGAGAGATAAAGATGGGATAACTGAGAAAGAGAAATAGATGAGCAAACTAAGGAATGAAAGGACAGAGATGGAAGACATGAGACAGAGTGATGCATGATCAAGAAATGGGATGATATGATGGACATGTGAGAAATAAGTAAGATAAATGGCTGAGCAAAGCTATAGGATGAAAGGATGGTGATGGGAGAGCAGAGACAAAATGATGCATGAGGAATAAATGTGATGCTATTAACCACTTTAGGACCGCCACATGTAAACGTCGGCAGAATGGCATGTACGGGCACAAGCACGTACCCATACGTACCTGCCTTCCAGCGGGTGGGGGGTCCGACCGGACCCCCTTCCGCTGGCTGCGGTGGTCCGTTTCGCTTCAGGAGCGATCCGGGATGAGGGGATGGCCGTTGGTTTCTGGCCATCCCCTCTCGATCGCTCCTGGCGAATGAGAAGCTTCCCCTGCCTGTGTAGTGTAAAGAAGAAGTGATGTCACTCTCCTCGGGGCGGTCTTTTTGACCGGACTGCGAGGAGAGGACATAGTAAGTGTGCCCCAATCACTACACTGACACGTAGGTACACATAGGCACACAAGTCACCCCCCGATCGCCCCCCCTCCCAGTCACAGTGTCACTGGTTGCAGTGATCATTTATTTACTGATCACTGCATTTAGTGTCAGTTGTGACAGTAAAAAGTGTCAGGGCAGTTAGTGTTAGGTCCCCTACCCCCCAATAAAGGTTTAACCCCCCAATTGCCCCTAGAGTTAACCTTTTCACCCCCTTTTGCTAGTGTCACTAAGCAATCGTTTTTCTGATTGCTGCATTAGTGTCACTGGTGCCGCTAGGTAGCTAGTTATTTTTTTTAGGTTCACCGCCAGGTTTTTATAGCATTAGTTACCCCCATATACTACCCAATAAAGGTTTTAACCCCCTGATTTCCCCCAAGTAACCCTTTCACCCCCTTTTGCCAGTAGCTAGTTATTTTTTAGGTTCACCCCCAGGTTTTTATAGCGTTAGGTACCCCCATATACTACCTAATAAATATTTTAGCCCTCGTACTGCCCCTAGAGTTAACCCTTTCACCAGCGATCACCGTATAAGTGTCAATGGTGACGCTGGTTAGCCAGTTAGTTATTTAGGTTCCCCGTCAGGTTTTTATATAGCGTCAGGGACCCCCATATACTACCAAATAAAGGTTTTAACCCCCTGATTGCCCCTAGTTAACCCTTTCACCAGTGATCACCGTATATGTGTTACGGGTGACTCTGGTTAGTTTGCTTTTTATAGCACTGGGCACCCACCATTTATTACCCAATAAAGGTTTAACCCCCTGATCACCCGGCGGGTGATATCAATTAGGTTTTAGGGTCAGATAGGGTCAGCGTCGCCCCAGGCAGCGCTAGGTTAGTGCCAGTACCGCTAACACCCACGCGCAAAACATACACCTCCCGTAGTGGTATAGTATATGAACAGATCAATATCTGATCGGATCAGATCTATACTAGCCTCCCCAGCAGTTTAGGGTTCCAAAAAAACGCATTGTTAGCAGGATCAACCTAGATACCTGCTAGCACCTGTGTTTTGCCCCTCCGCCCAGCCCACCCAAGTGCAGTATAGATCGATCACTGTCACTTACAAAACACTAAACACATAACTGCAGCGTTTGCAAAGTCAGGCCTAATCCCTGCGATCGCTAACAGTTTTTTTTGGTAGCATTTTATATTTAAATCCTGAAGGCGGTGCTTGGTTTTCAGGGTCCCGTACGCGGCTAGGCTCTCAAAAAGTCCCACACATGTGGTATCCCCGTACTTGGGAGAAGCAGCAGAATTTATTTTAGGGTGTAATTTCACATATGCCCATAGCATGTGTGAGCAATATATCATTTAGTGACAACTTTATGAAAAAAAATAAAAAGTTTGTAATATTCTCGCAACTTGTGGCAAAATATAAAATATTCCATGGACTCAACATGCCTCTCAGCAAATAGCTTGGCGTATCTACTTTCCAAAATTGGGTCATTTGGTGGGGTATTGTGCTATTTTGGCATTTTATGGCCTTCAAAACTGTGATAGGTAGTGAGGAGTGAAATCAAAATTTTGCACCCTTAGAAATCCTGAAGGCAGTGATTGGTTTTCAGGGTGCCGTACGTGGCTAGGCTCCCAAAAAGTCCCACACATGTGGTATCCCCGTACTCAGGAGAAGCAGCAGAATATATTTTGAGATGCAATTCCACATATAACTATGGCATGTGTGAGCAATATATCATTTAGTGACAACTTTGGGACAAAAAAATATTCAATGGGCTCAACATGCCCCTCAGCAATTTCCTTGGGGTGTCTACTTTCCAAAATAGGGTCATTTGGGGGGGGGGGGTTTGTACTGCCCTGCCATTTTAGCACCTCAAGAAATGAGATAGGCAGTCATAAATTAAAAGCTGTGTAAATTCCAGAAAATGTACTCTAGTTTGTAGATGCTATAACTTTTGCGCAAACAAATAAATATACGCTTATTGACTTTTTTTACTAAAGACATGTGGCTAAATACATTTTGGCCTAAATATATGGCTAAAATTTAGTTTATTCGATTTTTCTTATAACAAAAATTAGAAAATATATATTTTTTCTTTTTCAAAATTTTCAGTCTCTTTCCTTTTATATCTTAAAAAATAAAAATCGCAGAGGCAATCAAATACCATCAAAAGAAAGCTCTATTTGTGGGAAGAAAAAGATGCAAATTTCGTTTGGGCACAACATTGCATGACCGCGTAATTACCAGTTAAAGCAGTGCAGTGCGAAATTTTGAAAAGACCTCTGGTCCTTAGGCTGACAATTGGTCCGGGTCTTAAGTGGTTAAAAAGGTCAAGTATGAGCATTTAGGCCCTTTCCAAAATAATCTAGAGTTGGTGACTGGGGACAAACCTGATTTCCTTTTATGAAGAGGTAAAACCTTGGACAGAGGGGTAGGTGTGGACATGGTATGCTTGGACAGAGGGGGGGCGTTGGACGTGGTATACTTTGATTTTGCAAAAAGCGCTTGACACAGTTCCCCACACACGGCTCCTTTGCAAAAAGCGCTTGACACAGTTCCCCACACACGGCTCCTGTGTAAGGTAAAGTCTATAGGTTTTGAAATATCAGTTTGTAAATGGATATAAAACTTGCTAAAAGACAGAATTCAGACAGTAGTGATTAATTATTCTTACTGTGAATGGTCTAAAAGTTATCAGTGGTGTACACCAAGGTTCAGTGCTGGGACCTTTTTAACATCTTTATAAATGATATTGGGTCAGGGATCAAAAGGTAACATTTCTGTTTTTGAAGATGACACCAAGATATGCAGTGGAATAACGTCCTTACGGGATGTCTCCATTTTACAAGTCAACCTCAATACACTATATTGACGACTATGTGACAGATGAGGTTTAATGTTGATAAATGTAAAGTTACGCACTTGGGGGCTAGGAATATACATGCATCATACATGCTAGGGGGAGCACAACTGGGGGAATCCGTGGAGAAGGAGGATCTGGGGGTTTTGGTAGATCATAAGCTCAATAGTAGCATGCAATGCCAAGCTGCTGTTTACAAAGAGAGCAAAGACCTTTCTTGTATTAAGATGTCTGTTTATGAAGCAGTGAAATATATTCACTGCTTCATTCTCCTGCATTCACAGAGGAGATCTTTCTATGTGTGGCTGTTTATGAAGATCTACAAACGCTTCAGACACTGGAGAACAGCCCCTAATACTGGAATCTCGTGAGGCCTTTCGAGATTACAGTACTAGAAAAATCACAGAAACAAAGAAATGTCAGTTTATTAAGCAGTATTAAATTATCACTGCTCAATACACTGACAGACGGCATGGTTAATGCTAGTAAAATAAAGCATCATATATATATATATATATATATATATATATATATATATACATATATACATACATACATACATACATACATACACACACACACACACCTATACACATATAAATATATACACACACACACACACACATAAATATGACAGGGGGACATGGTTTTAGTGTTGGGGGGTATGACCGAGGTATAAGGAATTTAAAAATCTTCCTCTTTCCTCATCAGATCCCCCCAGATTCTTGGGATCTCTTCACTCCCCGATTCTTCACCTCTGAGTTGGTGAATCGGGGAGTGTCAATTCTGACACAGATCTCCAGTGAAGCGCTCAGATCGCAGCTTAATAAACTGGCCGTTAATGTGACAGTGTATGGGGATTCTCCATGTGCGTAGATAATAGTGGGAGAACATATCCAAACACTTCTCCCCTGATTACCTCAGGTTCATAAACTGTTTATGGGTTGTGATCAACCTCTGGATCACCTTTGATCACTGCTTCTTAAACGGACACCTAAGAGAATTATGGACTCTTTTTGGCCCTGTACAAATCATTAGTAAGACCTCATCTGGAATATGCAGTTCGGTTTTGTGCACAAGTGCTCAAAAAGGATATCGGGGAACTGGAGAAAATGCAAAGAAGGGCAACCAAACTGATAAGAGGCATGGAGGAGCTTAGCTATGAGGAAAGATTAGAGGAACTGAATTTATTCTCTCTTTAGAAGAGTAGAATAAGAGGGGATATGATCAACATGTTCAAATATATAAGGGGTCCATACAGTGAACTTGGTGTAGAGTTATTCTCTGGACGGTCAACCCAGAGGACAAGGGGGCACTCTTTACGTCTAGAGGAAAAGAGATTCTGGCCAGCTCAGTAGATTGCTTTAAGAAAGGCCTGGATACTAAGATCGAATGTTTCGATGCACATTATAAATCTCGACACACGTTCCGGAGACCGTAGCGAACTCTCAAATCGAATGTCTGGTATTATATACCAGTTTTCGAAATGGGGATATCGAACGCTGCGATTTGAGCATGCGTAAATCAGGAATCTGGTTTCGGCGCGTGTTGTGGACGTCAATATACACTCCACTAATATGGGAGTGACAGAGGGTAAGCCAAGGACGCTGATTGGACGATAGGGAAATATAAGGTGGGATGCTGGACCAGATAGCCAATCCCATGATTAAGTCTGATATGACGAAACATGTCGGGGGCGTGGCTATCTGGTGAATATTGAGCTGACATACACGGAGCTGGGAAGGAGGCACAGGACTAAGAGGACTGAATCGTTTGACTTGAAGGCGCCCTTTTTCGAACAGACCTGCTGTGTGGGACCAGGCGGGACGCACGAGGAGGGGTGAGATTAAGCGATTCAGTACCGCATCTAATGAGTCCGCCGTGACCACCAATGCCCCTACGTATTCAGAATAGTATTGTGGAGTGGAGTTGTGAAGCGAGTCTTTTTACTCTTTTGAAGTGATTTTGCTTTTTTAAGTTCATGTGAGTGCATAAGGAGTGAGATTTTTTAAAACATTAAAGAGTGATTGCAGTATTACACTATTGGGGTCTCCCTCTGTGATTTCTCCTTGAGGTATATATATATACACAATGAAGTGCGCAAGTGGAGAAGCTCCAATCGGATGTGCTGGGGTCTGAATTTCATCTTGAGAGATTTTTTGAAAGCCCTTGAGCCTCACACGAGAGTGTAAGGCTTAGCAGTCGGTGAGTGTTTTCACGAAGGGGGGAGCATAAATCACGGATGGTGTGGTGAAGGAGTTACTTGTAAAAAGGAATCTGAACACTGGATACTTTTTTCACGCATTTATAGAAAGACTTTCTGTAATCTGGATATTTTCAAATATTGTTTGGTGGATGGACTATATTCACATTTATTTATATTTGTCACTGTATATGTAATCTAAATGTAAATTTGGGTATTCACTGAGTGATAAATACTTGTATAATTTGTTATTGATCACACAATTTATGATCTGAGATAGGATCACTGAGGAGGTGAGGGCACGTCTACTGAAAGGTACACAGGTAATAGCGCCACGTGCAACTAATTAGTTATTTGGAGTTTTAACACTATTTTTGTATGCACCTTTATATATTTGACAGTCTATGGTAAGTGGCCGCTAAGGTATAAAACATTGGGTTATCCGTAGCGCTGTGACGATACACTAGGTAAAGGGTTTTGTGGAGTGTGTATCTTTAAAATATTATTCTCTGGACCGTCAACCCAGAGGACACGGAGGCACTCTTTACGTCTAGAGGAAAAGAGATTTCATCTCCAAATATGGAAAGGTTCCTTCACAGTAAGAGCGGAGAGGATGTGGAATAGACTCCCACCAGAGGTGGTTATGGCCTGCTCAGTAGATTGCTTTAAAAAAGGCCTGGATACTTTCCTGAATGTACATAATATATATATAGGTCCAAACATTTATAGGTAAAGTTGATCCACGGAAAATGCGATTGCCTCTCTGTGATCAGGAAGGAAATCTTTTCTGCTGCTATAGCAAAAAGGGACATGCTCCTCTTCTGTTTTTTTTTTTAATTTTGTCTTCCTCTGGATCAACTGTGGTTATAAAATTGTGTATATTGTAATGTAAGATTTTTTAAATTTTATTTATTTATTGTTTTTAATGTTGAACTGGATGGACTTGTGTCTTTTTTCAACCGGACTAACTATGAATGCATGGAGATGGGAGACAAGAGATAGAGTGATGCATATCCAAGACATGGGACGGAGGGATGGACATGAGAGAGAGATGTGATGGAGAGAAGTGTGTGAAATAAATAGGGCAGAGGGATGGATGAGCAGACATTGGGATGGACATGAGAGAGATCTGATGGAGAGAAGTGTGTATTATAAATAGGGTAGAGGGATGGATGAGCAGACATAGGGATGGAGGGATGGACATGAGAGAGAGATGTAACGGAGAGAAGTGTGTGAAATAAATAGGGCAGAGGGATGGATGAGCAGACATTGGGATGGAGGGATGGACATGAGAGAGATGTGACGGAAATAAGTGTGTAGAATAAATAGGGTGGAGGGAGGGCGGAGGGATGGATGAGCAGACATTAGGATGGAGGGATGGACATGAGTGAGATGTGAAGCTGGGATGCATGTAAAAATAATATTACAGCCTAGGCAATGTGGTGGAGGGGGGGGGGGCATTTTTGTTTATATTATGTATGAGGAGGAGACACAGTACATGCTTGCTGGTGCATGGATACAGTAAAGGAAACCATCTAAATAAACTTTATATTGCAAATTGACAGTAATTAAATAGTCCCCTATGTTTGGTTAAACATTACCTTGTTGGTTAATATAAAGTTTAGAGGCTGCAGCTGTTTTCTTGTCTCTTATGCTGGCCATACACGGTTAGAATATCGTTCGGAAAGAAACGTTCGCAAATTGTAAAATTTGTCAAACGCCAACATTGTATCAATAGATGTTGCCCAATATTCAACATATTAACGATCGTTAACAAATAGTACAATTGTCCTCGATCGATTATCTAAGCAGCGGAAATGATGTAACAAGGATTTGACGTATGAGAATCCTCCTACGGAAACCCGTCAGATATTTTTGCCGTGCACGATACATCTGTCGTTGGAGGTGTTGCGATAGTCGTGGATTGTGGTCCAGCTATGGATGCTCAGAGGAAGAGAAAGCTAGCAACTGCTATGCTGGCAATAATGACATTGGATAAGGATGCAACAAAAAAGAAGCAAAGAAAAGCAAGATATTGGAGTAAGGATTGGCTTCTGAGGAGAGAGGAATTATCCCATGTGCCGTTGCTAAGCAATTTTATCCTGACGACTACCGTAACTATCTAAGAATGTCGGAAGAAGCTTTCAACATTCTACTTCAACAAGTTGGTCCTCACATACAGAAGACAGATTCCTTGATGAGGAAAGCGATCAGCCCAGAGCAGAGACTTATAGCAACCCTACGCTTCTTAGCAACAGGAAGAACGCTTGAAGATCTTAAAGTTCACAACAGGGATATCAACGCAGGCACTGGGCCGGATTATTCCAGAAACATGCAAGGCTATCACTAGTGTCTTAAAAAGAGAGTATTTGAAGGTAGGTTAATTTGTCAAATCAATTTTATTTATTAATTGTAAACATAAATGTTACATAAAAGATAACCTCAAATGTTTGTTTATTGTGCATACTATATATACAATCAGACAACAAACTATTGGGACTAGATGAAAAATTTAATTTCTTAATGAACTTTAAATAACATAAAACTAATAACTCACTTCTGTGGTATGAATGGCCGCGGCCCTTTATTTTTTGACATGGCGATATATATATATATATATTAACCAACTTAACATTAAACAATATACACACATTGATGATATAACCTTTATAATAACCTTTAGATTATAAATACCAAAAAAGGTTCAGCTTTAAAAGCTCAAACCCATAAAGTAATGTCAAAAAAACTATATCACACGCCAAGCTCTTTAAAAGGAGCCTGGCACCCCACCCAGGCCACGGCCAATTCAATACAAGCAAGAAAATCGAAAATTTAAAATATCATTGCCAATATCAGATAAATGCACCTGGTCTGAACGATATAAGCCAGGCAAACCACCTTCCAAAATCGACATGACGGAACGACAGTCCATTTATCAAAGGCATACATTTTTCAAGAAATCTATTTACACGTCCACAAATTTTTTCTAAAAAGAAATGCGTTGGATCAACCAACCATTTTAATCGCGGGATAAAAACGAAAACAGTTGGATGGTAAAATATCGTGAAGATGAGTAAGATCCGTTTTCATTTGTGCAACCAAATCCAAAGTTTTAACAGAACCTAAATCGTTACCAGCTACATGAAAAATAACAATTGATGGTGGAGTGTGAGAAGAAAGCAGAGCACGAAGCGATGAATGAAGGTCGAACCACGACATTCCTCTGTATCTAAACCAAAATACGTTATAGGAGGAATCATCTAGACCTAGGTTGAGGCCATAGTAGCGTAAGGAAGCTCTGTTTTCAGCCCAAAAAACAAATGAATGTCCGATTATCCACACCACATAAGGTGTCCCTATAAAGCAGAGAAACATAAATTAGGTCTCACATAAGATCTGAAACAGTTAGATTGCCAACCACCCAAACTTTTAATCGCAGTGGAATATAAACCCAGCGCAGCTGCTTCAGTTGCTGCTCCAATGCGAAAAGAATGGGTGGTGATTTTCAAATGCTGTAATCCTAACAATATCAGGCATTTAAAAAAGTAACTCTGAATTGGTATTGTGTAAGCATGCACCAATAGATGGCTGCTGTTCAGTCAAAGAGGGGAATCACTTATTTTATGAATTACAATCCAGTGACCTTTCCCCAACTGGTCAGTTTTGCTGAAGCGCAATAAAATTTTAACGTGATCCTCCTGCATGAAAACATCGGACAACACCAGACCTCCAGAAGCTGAAGAAGATTTAGGCAACAATTCAGTTCAGAGATGCGAAACACACCGAAAAAACAAAGGCAAAAGGAAACTTGCATAAGAATGGATTCATAATCCGAATAACAAACATCAGAGGACGCAACCAAAAGACGTTGTAAAATAACCGAGGTATTAGGAACTCTATCATCAACCTGGAAGTGTAATTTGCGGTATGCCAATATCTTAACGAGATGAGAATACGAATAAGAATTCAGCATCATAAAATCAACAAAGGCTAAAACCAATGCTTCTGAAAATTGATACACATCAACGAGGTTAAAATATAAAAAGGAACACCAAAGTGACCACGCAGCGTTTTATTGCGCCCGCGTGGACGGTGCCAAAGAATTGGTAATGGATGAAATTACGGAGGGCAAACCACTGACCACAAGGCTTCCGGGCAAGGACAACCAATTTGATCCGCTTCCGGTAACAAACTGCGAAATCGATTGAGATGAAAGCGTGACAAAGAATCAGCAATTAAATTAAATTGTACCTGGAATATATTTGACCTTAATCCACAAATTGAATTTCAAACAATAAAAAATGAACTTCCGTAATACTGGTAATGATTTAGATGTTAAACAACTTACTGCATATTCAATGCCTTTGTTATCAGAGTGGAAGAGAATGCGAGAATTCCTAAGTCGATCGCCCCAAAGATCAAGGGCCACCAAATTAGGAAAAATTCAAGCAAAACTATATTTTTCGTAAGACCCTGCTCAACCCAGGAAGTAGGCCAAAAAGCCTTAGACCAGTGACCCTGCCAAAATGCGCCGTAACCAATCGAACCCGCCACGTCAGTATATAATGAAATAGCTGAAGAATCACAAAAGGGGGCTTGCCAAATGGAACAATCATTATAAGTAGATAAAAATTGATCCCAAACGAATAGATCTGAGATTAGTTCAGAGGAGAGACGAACAAAATGAAATGGCGACTTATAATCAGCAAAGACTTTGTATTGTCTATTTGAAAAAACACGACCCATAGGTATTATGCGAGTAGCGAAGGCAAGCATGCCTAATAGAGATTGTAAAGTTTTTACCATGACTTTTCGTTTAGATGCAATAAAGGAAACCAAATGACGCAACCTAACAACTTTCTCCGAAAGGAGGCGACATTCCATCAAAGAAGTATCTATAGTAATCCCCAAAAATTCCAGACAGGTAGTGGGCCACACAGTTTTTTCAATCGCCCAGGGGGACACCAAAACACGCACATAAAACACGGAATTCACTAAACAAATAAAAACAAATGTAAAGTATCAGCGGGGCCAAAAAATAAAAATAGTCTAAATAATGAATAACATTATTCAAATTAGCTTGATATGAAACCGCCCATTCAAGGAAGGATGCAAAAGCTTCAAAATATTTACAAGATAATTTACAACCCATTGGAAGGCTTTTATCGTAATAAAAACGCACCAGAAAAATAAAAACCCAAGGAGTTGTAAGCAGAGCGATGAATAGGCAGTAAACGAAAAGCCAATTTGATGTCGGCCTTCGCTAGTAAAGCGGATTGACCAAACAGACGAATTTTGGAAACCGCATCGCCAAATGAAGAATATGTAACCAAACTATCAAGAGGATTAATACAATCGTTTAACGAAGAGCCCAAAGGGTAGGACAGACGATGTGTTAAAAAAAGACAAAAGGTAGTTTTCGTTTATGTATCAAACCAAGAGGAGACACTCTAAAATTCCGTGCTGCTACACGGCATTCGCAAACTTCTTTACTTATTTTTTCAGCAACCACCCCTTGAAATCGTTTGACAGAAGGAATGTTATCGTGACAGATACAACCCGAACCATCAAAAATTGGCAATTGAAAACCGTGGGAGAAACCATTAAATTATGAGATCCGCTGTCAGACGATCTGGCCAAATTTGTAGAAATGGCAACATTTCGGCTAGCTTCACTGGAGTTGCTGCTAAGACGAAAATTATCCCACAAATTAGATAGGACATTAGTAGATGATTTTTTAAAACAACGAAAAGCCGGATAATTACAAGAACATGTGGCACATTCGTGTTTGTAACGACAAGAATTAGGCCGTTTACATTGTCCCTCATTAAATCCAAAACAGAGACCTTTCCGAAAAGGAGCCGGCTGCAAAGATGGAGAAGGAAGCAATTGTTTTTTAGGAATTAAGAGATTGAGCCACAAACCAACATCCTTAGAACCCCATTTTAAAGTTTTATGGATTGCCAACTTCTGACGGAACGATTCATCATAATAGACCCATGCAAGTCCAGAAAAATTCTTAAAAGCCTCAAGAATAATCTCGACATGTTGAAACATGCCACAACACAATTCAGGGCGTTTTTCACACATAATGGTCGCATAAATGCAAAAGGCTTGAAGCCAATTATTAAACGAACGAGGCGCCCATTTGCGTCTGTCATCTTCAGATTCTTTTTTATCTAAACGGTTCTCCTTATATGAAGGGAGGAGAGAAAGAATATCTAGATAATCACCCCTCCAGATTTTTTCTTTAATTGATGCTGGCAAATGAAAGCCAAGAGGCGATATTTCACAAACTAATGCTTCTTTAAAGCAACTCTCAGGGATCTAAGGAACTGACATATGATCAATAGCTGGCGCAGAAAACGCTAAAGACAACAAGTCCGAATGCACAACAGGTGGAATAGGTTGAGCAACATCTTTCCAAGCTTGCAACAATGGAGAATCCGAATTAACCGATAAATTGCTAATACAACCCTTAAAATAATCAGTTAAGGAATTAAAAGAAGATAACAACGATCGTAATTGATCAGACTCACCTTTTTCCACAGGCTGTACACCAGCCTGGGAAGATGCAGTAGACAAAGAGGAAACTTTTGCTGAATTTCCCGTCTGTACATCTGCAATAGATGCAGAATGTGCCAACAAGGTTTGCGACTCTGTAACGGAAGGAGAGGAATTAGAAACAGCAGACAAAGGGTTAATAAATGGTAAAGAAACAGTAGGCAATATATTGGAAACTGAAGGAGATGGAACATTATTTTCAGAAGTACTCGGCAAAGGTGGTGAATCAATCAAATCTGCAGATGGTAACAAAGTATCAGCATTAGCGAATGAACTAGCAATGAATGGAACAGCCGATGAGATAATATGTTCAATTCCTTCATTAACTTGCCCGCTGACACTCAAAGGATTCATATGTAAATCATTTTTAAAAGTTGAATTACAAGGAAAAAGAGTGCTATTATTTTTACCCTTAAGTTTACCTTTTTTCTTTACAGGCTGGCACCTGGATTCGATCCAGTGAACCGGCCTCTGCCTATTCCTCTGTGGACGTCCATTCACTACTGCGCATGCTCCAGCATCGCTTTCCGAAGTCTGCCTAGTAACAGATGACGCTGTAGTGGAGGAACCACTCATTTGCTCAGGAACCAAGGAGCCAACTTTAGAGTTTCCGGAGGGAGGAATAACTTGAAGCACAGGAGGAGGAGCCATAAGAGGAAGAGACAAAGAAGGATGAGAGGCCGTCTGAGTAATTGTATCCCCCGGAGCTGAAATAGATGGCGGCGGGGGGAAGAGCGGAGGAAGCTGGAGAAAGGCCCGGAATTACAGCATGGAAAGGAGGAGGCAATGCAGAATCTCATCCAAGCATCGCCATCCAGAGCAGAGGCCCTCTCAATCAGCTGGCGCAGCATAGAATCCATGGCAGGTAAGAGAACAACGTAGGGGTGTCTTTTTCTTCTGCTGCAACCGTTGTTCTAATAAAATTTGTTGGTTATTTTCCTTTTATAACCTTCTGTTTATTTTCATAGGTTCGTTGGATCACCTGATGTAACTGAAGAATATTCTGGAAGATTGATCAGGTGACCAAGTAAGTAACCAATTAATTGCTGAGATGTATTATATAACTGAAATTCCCTTGTCCCTATTCCCATATGTAGGGGGTGCTAGTATGCTCCCCCTACTCCCAAAGGTTTGTGAAACTTGGATCCAGTGTCATGGAACTATTTTCTTGTTCCTGTCCTGGCATTTTGCCATGTGTTGTCTTGTCTGTGAGTGGGAGGGCATGTTAACATGGCGTTGCCATGTGGGTTGTGGTTGTGATTGGGAGTACGTAGTGCATTGCCATGTGGGTTCAGGCTGAGTTTGGGAGGGCGTGTGTGTTAAATGTAGCTTGCTTCATCTGTCCAATGCTTAGTAGTTGGTACATTAAAGGCTCAATAATTTGTCGTTGCTGGGGAGATATCATGCGAAGTCTTGCAGCAACCAGGTTTCCAAAGATATCGCAGTCATCTGCTTCTTTACCACGTGCTGCAGATGCTTCCCTGAGAAACCTTTTGGTATCATACTCAACTGCTTTTCTCTTTTTGCCACGTTGGGGTGGTCTGGCCTCTTGTGTTTGGGATATTTCTGGAGTATTATGTTCCTAGGGGAATAGAAAATCATGATGAATGCATAAACGACATGTGAAGAAATAACATTTATTTTTTATTTTATTTTTAGTTTCCAACCTTGCCCTGAGGATTGGCATGGAATAGCGAAAGATTTTATGGATATGTGAAACTTTCCTAATTATGGTGAAGGAATAGCTGGAATTCTGATGGTGGAGTTTTTGACAAAACAGAATTCCGAAGACGTCTTGCAAGTGCAGAATTACATTTACCACCTGAAGAAGAGAATGTGGATGGGTTAAAATTTGTTGTTTTTGTGGTGCATGAAGCATTCCCGCTGCTGGATAATATTCTAAAGCCATACCCTATGTGGAACCTAACCCAAGAACAAAAAATATATAACTACCGAGTCTCGAGAGCCAGGCATGTGGTAGAAAATGCTTTTGGCATAATGTCAAATAGGTTCCGCATATTTCATATAGCCATCAATTTGAGTTTGCCCAAGATTGATTCAATAGTGGAATGCTGTTGTTTGCTGCACAACTTCCTGTGTCGGCAAACCAGCAACTACATGCCTTCATCTTCCACTGACAGAGAAGACCTATTGACAGGAACCCTAATCCCTGGAGAATGGAGATCAGAGAGCGGTGCACTGGCAAACCTAGCACCTGAACGGCCCCGTTTGCCAACAGCTTCAGCTCGCCAAAATAAGGAGAGATACATGGATTATTTTGTGGGAAGAGGAGCTGTTTCATGGCAAAACAATATATAGTGGGCTGTTTCCTGCTCAATATATTGTGCCAATTAATTAGAAGTAGCATAAATGTTTCTGCGCACATGACACATGTGTCCTTGCTAAAGATATAATTTGAATAAACTATTTTACCTGTGCAGCAATGTTGTCTTCATGGTCAAACATTTCAGGTGATATGGGTGACTCAGGGGGAACTAGGGTCCAAGGAGCAGCGATTACTTCTTGGGGTCTCCAAACATGAGAGAAAACGTAGGCTCTCAAAATACCACAATCGAGGTACATAGACATCGTCAGCACCAGCACCAGACCTTCTTGATTCTTCTATTTTTTTATATTCCTTCTTAAAGACAGTGCGAAGATTTGCAATCTTGCCTTTGACATCTAACACAGAAGCAAGTGGCATTATGGTTTTCAATAAGTCAGCTAACTTTTGGTATGACTCATCTCGCAACTTTCTATTGGAATAGTCCTTTGATGTGACATTCCAGAGGCATGTATTTTCCTGGTACAGATCAAAAAATTGTGGGAGGAAATTTGGGGAGGTAAATTTGGATGCCATTGCTGTAGGTAAATGTAAAAACATGACATTAGTCATGAAATAACAACATAACAACAAAACACTATATGACAGAACGCAAAGTCAAACAAGATTTATATTCAGGCAACACAACTGTACATCAGGTGGTTAATAGTCTTTAATCTTGTTTGTGTCTTTACAGATGACAGATGGCACTATGTGGCACTGATAACAGATGGCACTGAATAGTGGCACTGAAATAGAACTGTGTACTTTATTTCCATATTGTTTTGGTTTCTATCTTACATTGACGCTGCAGCAGCTCTCTCTCCCTCCTCACACGCTGTCTATGTGTGTGGACGGAGAGCAGGCGATGAGAGATGATCTCACATGAGATCATCTCTCATTGGACACTCCGATCGAGTGCTAAATGGCCACTGTGACTGGCCATTTAGCAGGATCTGTGATTGGTTGTGTCCAAGGGACACGGCCAACACAGAACTTTAGAAGAAGTAAACTGGAGGACGTCCAGGGACGCCCTCCCGGCAATTGTCATCCGCACTGTAGCCGTCGTTCGGCTATAGCGCGGACACCTAGTGCTTAAAATGAGCACAAGTCTTGCACAATAGTTACCATATAATCCGAGAAGTCCAACACCACCACGAACGTTAACATTGTCTCAAATGTTCCTGTGACATTACAGTTCATTCATAATGCAGGGGCTGGACTGTTGTGCATATGCGATCTATGACCCACCCCTTCTCTCTTCTGACGTGTGCAGAAGGAAGATGGCAGAGATGGCTGAGGACAGACATGTGCTCGTTGGCAGCAGCAGCGGAAGCTCTGACAGGGAGGAAAGGCAGCCTACCAGTCCTAGTAAGCCTAAAAAGGCAACAAACATGTCATTTGATGAGATGGTAGAGCTGGCAGACATCCTCATTCGCAAGGATTATGATGGGAGAAAGGGATCCTACCTGAGGCCTAATACCAGAAAAGATCAGATTCTGGAGAAGGTGGTCCGTGTCCTGCAAAAAAAGTTTGGGGTGAGGAGGACAAAAGGAACAACTCCGCAAACGTTGGCAGAAAGAAGGCCCTGCTCTGTGTAGACATCCCTGCAGTGACCTATGTTTAACCAACTGACATCTGCGTTATGGCTGAATGACGGCCACAGTGTGGATGTGAATTCCTGGGAGGCCGTCATGAGACACTTCCTGCATGCTCCCTACTGTGATCACAGATCCAAGTAAGGGGCCGGTCCCAGCCCCTTAGCATGTGATCAGCTGTTAGTCAATGACAGCTGTTCACATGATCAAAACAACAGCCTGATGATCTCTTTTTTTTTTCAATCAGTGCCACCTAGAAGTGCTGCCTATCAGTGTAACCGATCGGTGCCCATCACTGACACCCATTAGTGCCCATCACTGCCACCAATCGGTCTTCTTACATTTAAAAAATAAAACATTTACACAGGTGATCAAATAACATTAAAAGCAAGCTCTATTTGGGGGTATAAAATGCTTTACATTTCTTTTGGGTACAGTGTTGCAAGTCTGTGCAATTCAAAGTGTGAAAGCGCTGACAGCTGAAAATTGGTCTGGATAGGAGGGGGGTTTATGTGCCCAGTAAGCAAGTGGTTAAAAACAGTGACAAAGTCTTTACACAAAGCTTTAAAAACATATATACATGTTATTTGGCAATTGATTGCATTTCATTCCATACCCTGGGTGCTAAGATGTTTCTTTTGATTTTGGAACAGAAGAAAAAAGAAGAGCTGCTCAGCAAGTGACTGAAACAAATGTCACACCAACCGATGACACACAGAGAAGCCAGGCGGAGAATCCTCAAGAACAGGAGGTGATTTTGGAGTTTGTGGAAAATGTCAAAACCACTGGTAAGTTGGTAATACCAGCAATGTTTTGGAATCATGCATGCCTGGATCACTAATGTTTTGGTGTTTGTAGGAGGAATGGAGATCTATGAACGAGATCGATTTACCAGTGCCAGCGCACAAGTGCTCATCAATGAGCTTATAGCCTGCAAGGCTCAGCTTCAGAACATTACCGACCAGTGCCAAGTCGTAAAGAACAGGATCAATGATGTTATTGATATGTTGGCGAAGGTGTAATGTTTTTGGAAATATGTTACATTATACATGTTAAGCAGCTGTTGTGCAATAAAAATAATGCTGCTGATGTTCACTTTTTAATACCTAATCGCAAAGCAAGTTTATTTTTATATTTTGAACACTGCTGGATACAATGTTCTGTACTCCAAAAAAATAAAAAAATGTTTTATGCATTTGTCTGTGTTATCTTGTGTTATTTATTATTAAAATTGATAGAGCTACTTTAGGGATTTATAAAGGGAAAATTATGATAAAATCTTCGGTGTGTAGTAGTCTCCCCATCACCCCCTAATTACTTACCCTGAACTCCAATCTAATATCTTTGTTTTGCCATGTGAACGAAAAGTCAAAAAAACACAAATATCTTTCTGTTTGTTTCCTTGTTGAAATTACTTCCGGGGTTAGATTTTAAAATGTGCATGCGCTGTCGATTTTTCGAACTATTTTCGTTCGATTACACAACTAATCGTTCGAAAATCAATAGTTTTTGCGGAAAAAAAACAACGCTTGGGGGTTTTTTTTGGCACAAAATTTGCACTTCGAGAATCGAAATGTAACCACTAACGTTTCGAATGTCAAACGATCGAGCATAGCGGACGGTTTTACTGAACGATATTCTAACCGTGTATGGCCAGCATAAGACTTTAGAAGATCTTCCGTTTATTTTTCCTAGTCTGCAGAATGCAAGGGTGCGGAGTCAAGGCGGGGCAGTGTAGATCAGTGCAGAATCCTAATAAGGAATAGAAGGAGGTGCTGCATCACTGTAGACACACCCACAAACCACCAGCCCGTGTCTCTCTGTAACGTACAGAGCGTTTCCACGCAGGGCTGTAGTATTAGCCTGGGGGTGAGCACGACTCCTTACCACCACACCAACGGCTCGAGGGACAGTAAGAAGCACCAGGAAGTACAACAAGAAGTTAAGATTTTGAAGAGGGACCGGTGACAATTGGAGGCATAGAAGGAACAGGTAAGTGAAAAAGCTCTGCCTCAGCTTAGAAGATAATTAGCTAATATAAAAAAAATAACTTTACAAGCCCTTTAAATAAAGGCCCATATTGTGAGCAGCTTATGAGCTATACGCCACCCATTATGGTTTGTTTTATAATATGTTTTGCAGACCTCAAAATTATGAAGTCAAGTTTGAATTCACATGAATTCCTTACACAATTTATAGAAAAAATACAGGGAGCTCACTTGTCTGTGGCAAGTCAAACATAAAGACTATTGCAATAAAACCAAGAGGATAGCAGCAATTGAGCAACTGGTGGAATTAGCAAATACTGTGTACCCCTGAGCAACATACACTATGATCAAGACAAAAATTGGGGTCCTCAGAAGCATGTACAACAGGGAATGAAAGAAGATGGAGGAATCCAAAAAATCTGGGAGCAGCAGCTGAAGAGGTCTATGTTCCTAGGATGGAGGCTGTTAAACCTATGTTCCTAGGTTTAACAGCCTCCATTTTTTAAAGGATCAATTGGTACCACGCAGATCGCTCTCTACACTGCCCTCCGCATCAGCTGAGGCCACTGATACTGAGCCTGATCCTACACAGGATGAAGAGAAGGAGGAGATCAGCTTGACCCAGGTATAGTATTGTTTAAAAGCATTTATATATATATATATATATATATATATATATATATATATATATATATATATATATATATATATATATATATATATATATGTTGTTAATTAGATGCTAGTATGCCTAATTAGTTGTCTTAAAAAGTGAGTTCCATATCAATAGACAAGTAGTGGCCAAAAAGGATTTGGACAAGAATGAGAAATGCTGGAGTCATATTGATAGTCTTTACTAATTGGACACATTCCAAATTAAAAAAGTCATGAGCTGAAAAGTGTTTGTGATTGATGACCAAAAATTAAAAATGTTTTTTCACACACAGGAACTTTTGAGCCAAGAAGAGGCTGGGCCCAGCAGCCAGACAACAGAATGCAGAATCCCTCCCCTGTGTCCTCCCCAAAAAAGGGCCAGGAAGAGCCACCACCTAGATGAGGCCACAGCTGACTTCCTAACTAGGGCTACTTCTGTGATCACCACAGCACCCGATAGTGCTGGCTGTTTAACAGCTAATAAGCTCTGCAAAATTGACCCAGATCAAAAGGGAGCTATGTGAGGGTACCATCATCCAGCTCCTCAGCAAGGGCCAGGAAACGTGAGCTAACCACAAAATGTGTGTAATTCGGACCACACACACACACCTTTACCTCCTTCACAACAAGCCTACCCACTTCAGCAAACCTGCCCACCCACCTCAGCAGCATGGTGGTCAGTGGCAAAATCAGCCCCAAGATGCACAACAAGGCCAGTGGTCTGGGGAGTTTAGGGACTACTAATTTAGCATGTTGTATTTTTTGATTTAAGTATGATTTAATAGGCTATATTTTTTGTTTTCGGTGTATCATTTGCTCTTTTGGTTTATCATTTTAAATTAAGAATTGTGATGACAGAAAATATGTCTAATAATTTAAGAATTTTATTTATGTTGTGAATACACAACAAACAAAACATTTTATTTATTGATATCTTTAGAACACAAATCCTATGTAAAATATGTATGCTAGTACTTTGTCAGTATGACCAGCAAATCATATTTATTATTATTAAGCCATTAAAAATTAAGATAATGTGAGCTGCATTTAGAAATTTCTGAATTTGACTCGTCACGAATGTGCCATCTACATTACGAACGCTAGTTTTACAAGACCGACCTCTTCGTGCTGGTCCTTGCTCCCGAGCATGCATGTTTGTACTTTGGAATAAAGTCCGATGGTTTTCTGTACACACGATCGGACTTTTCTCCATCGGACTTAAGTTGTCAAAAAGTTTGTCCATTCGCACAGCCAGCAAAAGTCTGATGAAAACGGAAAAGGTTTGTCCAATTGAGCGTACACGCGGTCGGATGTTGCTCCAAAACAGCTAATTTGCATGTCAAAATGTCTGATCGTGTGTACGGAAGACACAATTGTATAAAAATAGAAGACTATATAACTCAAGCAGAAATGATAGTAAGAAGATTTATCGACAAAGGATACACAGAAATGAATAAGTGATCAAATTGAATTAATAGGTAAAATGAAAATGAAAAGGAACAACATGTTACAAGATAAAAAGAAAAAAGAAAAACCTCTTAAAAACCAACTCGCTTCTCATCTTGGACTATAACGTCAAACATAGACATGTTAAAAAATGAATTGAACAACACTGGCATATACTAAAAGCAGACAAACATCTGAACAACATACTATCAGATAAATCCACTGTCGTACAAAAGAGCTCCCAACCCGCAAGACAAAATCTTGAACCATCATCTAATAAAACATTCACTTTCTATACAGGAAAAGGTTTCCACCCGTGCAAATTTTGCTAGTAATAAAAGTGAGTGTAGGGATTCAAAAAACCTAATACTAAATGTATCGAATTCACAGGCACTAAAACAGGAATCACTCATCCAATAAGGGACTTCATTAGCTGAGTGGAGTATATTGTGGAATGCGATTGCCAACCACAATATATTGGCAGAACAAAAAGGGTGCTGGGAATCAGAATAAAAACATATACCAAACAAACATGAAAAAAGCATTCCAAAAACATAATGTCTCCTGACACTTTGCACAAGTACTCAATAAAGACCCTAGCCACTTTAAATTTTGGGGCATTGAAAGATAAACAAAGCATGGAGGGGAAGTCATAAAATCAGAACTACAAGTCAGAAAAAAGAGAGGATGTATATATTTGGACTTGCTGCTAATTTCGGTTTGCATTTTTAATAAATCTTTTTATTGAAATAAAACAGTGGTGGTACATATAGTAGGAATCATCTTAAAATGAACAATTGAAATATGATTACATTGAGCATATGCATATCACCTTCAATCGATAACAGTCTGGAAATAATGACAATCATATCCATTGGTAATAAACGAGTGAAAAGTCACTTTCAAGAACATAAGAAATAAAACAATCTTAAAGGTCATATATAAAACAGTCATCCTGTTTAATTGTTTAACCTCTAATTTGAGAGTATGTATAAGTCTTAGACTCTATTGCAATACAGTTTCCATGGGAGCCAATTCCTATCAAATTTTTGTGTATTGCCATCCCTATATGCCAAGATTTGCTCATAGGACATTACGGAGTTAAGTTTAGCTTTGACATTGATAATGGATGGGGGTTCTGGTGTTTTCCAGTTACTCATGATCAGTGATCTAGCCGCTAAGAACGTATGCATGATCACTGAACGAAACTTTGGTTGGAAGTCGTTTAAATTTAAACCCAAAATGGCTTGTTCTTTCCGGAGTGGGGCTCTTTGCATAGTAATCCTTGAAATCAAATCAAATACCGCTGCCCAAAAGGGGTGTACAATTGGGCAGGCCCATAGCATATGTAGCAATGTCCCCACATTCCCACATCCTCTCCAGCAAACGTTTGAGGCGCCATCAGCAAACTTAGCAGTAAGATATGGTGTGTAATACCATCTTAGCCATATTTTCCGCATTAAATCGTCATAATTCGAGCACTTGGAATACATGCCCATATGTTTAATAGCCGTTGTCCACTGGAGGTCAGTGAATTCCTGACCTATTTCCTTTTCCCAATTTAATAATTGCGTGGGTTTGGAGAAGGCGTCTTTGGAGTGCAAGGATTGGTATATCACTGAGACACCTTTAGGTTTGGTTGAGTTTGATCGTAAATGATGCCATATTTTCTCAGTAACTGGCAACTTTACTACTTGAAATGTCTGAAAATAAGAGGCTAACTGTGTATATGTTAGAAATTCCGAGCTGGGAAGATGAAACTTCTCCTGTATCTTACTAAATGAGAGTATTTTGCCCTCCGCAGTTATATCTGTCCAGTTTACCACTTCATGCAGTGCCCATTGAGATAAGTTAATATTAGGTATATTCCATTTAGCTATGCCTAAAGGTATTGGTATTTTTTGCGATGGGTAGAATTCGTTCCCTTCAGATATTATTTCTTTCCATGCTTCGATTGAAGCTTGGATAATAGGATGTTTGGGGATGTTGTTCCGTTTAGTAACGCAAGCTGCCATAAGCAGAGCCAAGGGAGAGGAATCCCTCATCCAGGACCTTTCCAATGTACACCACGGTTTGACGTCTAAGTCTAGAAACCAATATCTCAGTTGATCTAGAAGAAATGCTGTGTAGTAATCTCGCAATACTGGAATGCCCATGCCCCCCGTTGATTTATGTCTATGCTGCATGTTTGGGGAACACCTAGATTTTTTCCCATCCCACACAAAATTCAGCAACTGTTTCTGTAGGGTAGTGAGGAAGGAATGCGGAAGGGGGATCGGTAGGGCTCTGAAAAGGTAGGTTAGTTTGGGTAAAATTAACATTTTGTATGCCGCAATCCGGCCTGACCAGGACAGATAAAATTTCTTTAGCTTACTAATATCTTGTTGTAGAGATGAAACTAGGGGAGCATAGTTCTCTTTATATAATTTATCAGTGGGGTATGTAAGGTTCACGCCTAAGTATTTAATTGAGGTGTTAGCCCATACGTATGGGAAGGTGTGTTTAAGGTATTTTGTTAGTGGTGGACTGATGTTCATTCCTAAAATAAGGGATTTGGAAGTATTGATTTTATAAAAAGAGATTTTGCTAAATTCCAGGAGTACCGAATGGGCCGCCGGCAGAGAGACCGAGGGGTTAGTTAGGGACAGTATGACGTCATCTGCAAACAGTGATATTTTGTACTGTTGCCCGCTCACCCGTATGCCTTCTATCAGATAGTCCTCCCTTAATCTCTCTGCCAGGGGCTCCATCACGAGGGCGAAAATAATTGGGGACAGGGGGCACCCCTGCCTGGTCCCATTCGTTATGTCAAAGGGCTTAGAGTATAAACCCTCAGTATACACATGGGCTGAAGGATGTGAATAAAGGGCAAGTATAGCGTCACGTATCGTACCCTCTATCCCGAATTTGGAGAGTACTCCGCGCAGATAACCCCAGTGAATTCTATCGAAAGCCTTCTCTGCATCTAGTGAAAGAAGCAGAGAAGGCTCCCCCCTGCACTCCACCATATGTATGAGATTGATCATGCGCCTGGTAGCATCTGTAGTCTGACGTCCCATAACAAACCCAACTTGATCATAGTTAATCAACTTGGGAAGAACTTTGGTCAATCTATTTGCTAGCAATTTCGCGTGGAGTTTTACGTCCACATTCAGTAAAGATATCGGACGAAAGTTCTGCGGTACGTTAGGGTCTTTGCCCGGTTTTGGAAGAGTAACGATCGTCGCTGTGAGCATTTCTGGAGGGAAGGATGCCACTGCAGTCGCGGCATCAAACACTCGGGACAGATGTGGAACCAGGTTGGAACTAAAGAGTTGGTAATATTCAGACGAATACCCGTCGGGGCCTGGGGCCTTATTACGTGGGAGGTTGGCTATAGCTTTCTCTATTTCCGATAACGTGAAAGGTGTATTTAGCTGCTCCAGGTCATCATTGGATAATTTAGGTAGATTAATCGAATCCAAAAATGTCGTTATGGAGGACTCGGTGGGTTGGTGCGTTTCCTTATCTGAGCGTAAGTTGTACAGTGTCTTATAATACTCACTAAACAAGTCAGCTATTTCTTGTGGATTTGTGTGTTTCTCTTTAGTACTGGGATTTAAGAGGTAGGGCAGTTTTTGGCGAATTGCCTTGTCCTTTACTTGCTGGGCCAATAGTTTACTAGCCTTATTACCAAAACCATAGTTCTGGGCTTTAAGAGATCGGTAATGGCGGTCATGTTGTGCTACCAATAGGGATCTTAATTCCTGTCTAGTTAAAAACAATTGTTCCCTAAGGGATTGGGTGGTTTGTCGTTTGTTTTCAGATTCCAACTGACTTATTTTTTTCAACAAGTTGTCTAATTTTTCCGTTCGTTGTTTCCTGACCCTACAGTTTAACTGAATAAGCAAACCCCTTATGAAGGCTTTATGGGAGTTCCATATAACGAAGGGATCACTCACTGAGGGTACATTTCGATCAAAGAATGCTACAAGTTCCTCCTCAATATATTTCCTATGCTCTGGTTGAGATAACGTATAGATATCGTTTCTCCATCTATTGGCCCTTGTTTCCAATCGGGTATCCCCTACAATCAACCGAAATCGGTGCATGGTCAGACCATGTGATGCAGTGGATCTCCGATTTGGAGATTTGCTGTAAGGTAAATTTATCCACTAAGAACATATCAATACGTGAGTAACTGTGATGAACATTTGAATAAAAAGTAAAATCTTTTTCAGATGCGTGTTGACACCTCCATACATCAAAAAGCTCTGAGCGAGAGATGAAGCTCCCCAGAGATACCCTTTTTTTTTGACGTTTACCAGTACTGGAGAGATCCATCTCCCCCCCAGGAACCACATTAAAATCTCCGCACCACACCACCCTCCCCTGTTTAACTGCAGACACCTTTTTCCATAGTTTGTTCAAGAAAGAGAGTTGTTTGACATTCGGTGCATACACATTAACCAGAGTTATTGTCATATTATTGATTTCACATACTAGCACAACATAACGGCCTAAGTCATCTAAGAGAACCTCTATAAGTTTAAATTGGACTGTATTCTTAACAGCGATAGCCACCCCTCTTTTCTTTTTAGAGAAATTCGCTAGAAAGACATGGGGGAATTGCCGGTTTTGGAACGCAGGTGCTTTGTGGGTAGCAAAGTGGGTTTCTTGAAAACAAATGACATCGCTATGTAAGCGTTTAGCTTCTTTCCATGCCAACTGACGTTTGAAAGGACTATTAAGGCCTTTAACATTGAGTGATGAGATGCGAAAAGGCATGGTGTCGAAGGGGAATCACCTTCTTTTAGTCAAACTAGTAAAATTTATTACGACTTATTTCCCTACTCAAGAGGACCCGTTAAACAGAAAAAAATAAAATAAAAACTGAGTCCGTATGAGCACCTGAGATAAGGTTAGGACACTGTAATTATGGCTCGTTTACAATACCACACAGATAAGAGTGCAATAGAGATTATAAACCTATTAACTGACCACAAAATGGTGCAGAGTAGATCGGTCAATGGAAGGAATCCGCCACGTACGTGAGCGAACTACTTGCAGACCAGTGCAGTAAAATTTACCGCTCAACTTACAGGGGACTCAAAAGGCAGTAAATTCTGCAAACAGAAATAGAAATCTAACAAAATAAACGTAGATCAACTGAAACGGCTACATGGCGGTCGGGCCATCAGGGGGAGAATATAAAAAAGAACTTAGAAACTATTGAGCTCGTGTCCTTTTCTTGAACACATGGCAATAAGCATACTCATCCTTAATCTGAGTCGTCCGCACGTTCTGGTTCTAGGATTTGCCAGTCCTTTAGGAGCCGCAGACCTTCTTTCAAGGTAGAGATGGTATGAGTAGTGTCCTCACGAACAATTTGTAAGCGAGCAGGGTAGATCCACCTATAAAGAATGCGATGGTTATGTAACGCTTTCGTGATGGTGGATAGTTGTCTCCGTTGTTGCATCGTAAACGCCGACAGATCAGCAAAGATGGATAATTCCTGCAAATCTTCTGGTAGGGATTCTCTGCGTCTTGTTGCTGCCATAAACTGATCCTTGATGTGGTAGAAATGGATACGGACGATGGTATCCCTCGGAAGATGCGCAGCCACATGTTTAGGTTTGGGAAGTCTATGGATGCGGTCCACAAGTAAGTCTTCCAGCGGTGCCTCTGGGAGGATTGTTTTAGCAATCTGTAAAAAGTGATGTTTCAGGTCTGGAGGTTTAACGGATTCAGGAATGCCGCGAATTTTAATATTATTCCTCCTAGACCTATCCTCCAAATTTGCTAATTTCAGTTTCATGAGCATCATTTCTTCATCCCTGTCATTATGGGCATCCACCAGGTCATTGAAAGTTGTAGCAAATTCACCCATTTTAGATTCAACATGAGCCACTCTCTGCGACACTGAGGATAATTCTGATTTAAAGTTCCTAGTGAGAGTCTGAATGTCAGCATGGATCGTGGAGCGCAGTGACACCAGCATGTCTTTCAATGTTGTGTCCAGAATAGGGGCATTCGCTGTGGGGAATTCTGGCAGGGAATCCTGCAGCTCTCTGGTGTCTTCCAGAGAGGAATCCAGACTTGCTTCAGCCTCCTCTCTGTCACCACTATCCAGCCTCGGCTTGCTTTTGGCAGGGCTAGTCACCCCCGACAACGAGGGAGTGCTAGTGGATTTCCCTGAATAGCGGTGTGGATGGTCTGGGAGGTTCGGAGTTGGTACCTGTCTGTTGGACGCTGTGTAAGCGCCATGCTCTTTTCCACCTCGTGCACCGCCGCCATCATGCTCCGTCTGCCTCCGCTGTGTAAGGAAGTAGTCTGGCAGCTTATTCGGTTTTCCACCGCTTTTTCTTTTGCGCTGAGGCATCTCCAGGCTTGCCCGCTCCTCCTGAGGTGAATTTCGCCAGGAAACGAGGCTTGAAAAACGGATAATCTCCCCCTTTTGGCCCGTGTGTGCGAGGAGCTCTTCACTGAGCGTCCATCCGCTCCGCCGGCTAGCCACGCCCCCCTCGGTTTGCATTTTAAGGATGCAGATTTTGGTAATGACCTTTTCTCCTTGCTCTCAACCTCTGACATCAAGGATAAGGACACTATTAAGGTTGTGTATAGCCAGCCACCCACTACAGTAACTTTGACAGTATTAGATGACTCCTTCTCAAGCATTATTGAGGGTTCTCTTCAGGCTTCTGATGATAGCTGCTCAGTGGTGTCCTCCAATGAAACTACTTCTTTCTCCAGAACCAATGAAAGAAAACCTAGCCCAGCGGTTAAAGGGTTGGCCCTTAGAATTTACAATTCTCCATTTCTCTCACAGTGCAGAGATGCTACTTCAGTCTGGAAATGAAAAAACTTTCGTAAATCTGGGACTCTTCAGTATCAAAGATCTCATATCACCACTGCCAGACATTCTTGGAAGATTAGCTGAGGTAATTTATGAGTACACTACCTATCCTTCAAGTCCTCAACTAAGCCAACTTTGGTCAAAACACATCCCTGCCTTAAAGAACCAGAATCTTTTAATGGATACAGAGACTCAAAATACAAAATTAACTTCATGTCCAAACTTCGAGGCATTGGCTGCCCGATTGAGGTGAACTCACTCAAGAGAAAACAAGCACATGGGGGGAGGGGGGGGGGGGGGAAGAGAAAGACTCCTACATGAAGTGACAAAAAGAGATAATTGCAAGGTGGTTGCTGAGAAGATGGCTAAGACATTTTCTCTTCACAGACAAGTCGTCATTTGTGTGGCCCCTGCCAAAGATTTCAAGGAACTCTGCCCTGCATTATTTGATGCTACCCAGGCAAAAAAAGTTCTGCTATTTTTAAGTTAAAATTTGATATTGATTTTCACATCTGTAAGCAGTCATTGTTTACACAATCGCTGCCTTCATAAGGGACATAGCAGGATCAAAAGTTATCCTTCAGTACCCCCTTGTACCAGGGAACAGGCAGATATATTTGTAAGCCACCATAATGGTGTTGGGAAGAAACAATGGCAAGTCAAAAATTCTCCTCACGAAGGACATACAGGGGCGCACCGCAAATAAAATGGCAGAAGCTCCCTCCACATTCACTGCCTCAGTGCGTTCCCACAGGCAAAAAGTAACCCAGCTAATCTCCCCTGCTGATTCAGAAACTGAACTAACTCCTTCACATAATCCCTCACAAATATCCACAGCATCTTCAGCACTTTTGCATCAGTTTGAGAAAATGCTCCACAAGGCATTAAAGCAGACCTCTGAACAGATAACTAGCAGCCTCACCAAAGAGATCAGAGAGCTAGGTAACTGCACTGCTGCTTCGGAGCTAAAAATTGATGAAATAGAACTGAACACACAAGACAACATGACTGAAACGCAGAATATAAAATAAGAAAATGTATTACTCCAATGTAAATTAGAGGACTATAAAAATAGGGTCAGAAGATCCAATTTGCGCAATCTACAATTACAGCACTGTTTCAAGAACTTCAACCATCCATTCCTATCGAACGTCTGGAATTGGACAGAGCCCACAGTGGCCTCACAGCGAAGAAAACAGACGGTCCCCCAAGGCACATAACTGTACAATTCAACTATTACCATTCAAAGGAGCAAATTATGTCTGCGGCCACAGATACAAAAAGATTTAATCTTTCAAGACTATAAGTACCAGTTGTTTGCGGATCTATCCCAGCTTACTATTGCCAAAAGATGCTCAATGAAACCACAATTACTGGAACTCCAACGCCACAATATTGTATACCAATGGGGATTCCCCTTCTCCATCAAATTCACCTTTCAAGGCAACAGATACACCTCTAGAACAGCTGAAGAATTGCAGCAAACCCTAATAAACCTTCACAGATGCATGAAACGATCTGTACTTCCCCACAGTGCAGAAGATGAAATACAAAGAATACAGAACAGAACAGCACAGAAGAAATACAAAGAATAACGGGAACCATCATACTCACAAAAGAATAAGATATGCCCCCACTCCTTTGGATCAAGAAGATTCCATGGATTGATAGCATTAACTCATAGTGATTTCAGTCAATTTAACTTGAGAGATAAATATATCCTGGTTGATACATATGAATCCGTAGGAATTTTACTTATATTCACAACTGGCGACAATGCCTTCTTTTCAAATTCTCTAAGTGACTTGTGAATTAATCCTATTTACTTAACCCCTAAGAGGCTATTTGGAAATTTTGTGTTCTATTTATATTTTATTCTTTTGTGATATAGCTTCACAAATGGTCAGGAAATGACTAGTAGCAAAATACTGCAAACATTCAGGCTCATTAGGGGTCAGAAGACGACTGATAATCCCTTTACCTGATCATTAGCCTCTAACAATCCTATTGTCCCAAATAGCCTTACTGGATTTGACATAACATAATTTTCTGTTTAATGTTGTCCAATATATTAGTTTAAATGTGAACAGAATTAATAGAAATAGTAATAGCCTTAGGCATACCATTGCAATATATACAAAATAGTTCAGAATTATTACAATTTTATCTATTACTTCAGGTTTAACCCAGTTAGTAGTTCCTTCGGTACTACTTTTCTAAATCGCCTTCAGATAATAGATCCAGTTAACTAAGATATCATATTCTTTAGGCAACTACATGGGAATACCTAGAATAGTTGCCTTTATCGATTTACCTGCTACCCAAAATACATGCATCTTATTGATGCTCTCTTTTTTCCTGCATGGGGATGACCCATGCACCCTCCTTAGTCTACCCCATTCACCCACACATATCGTAGACGCTTTTTACCCTGATAGCGATCCACATACCAAATTTAGAATTTTTATGAATTTTTCAAATTTTTCAGATTTTTTGCATATCTATTTGTTTCAAATCAAGCTACATATATGTTAACCTTTTTTTTTGCTTTTTCTTTGTCTTGCACTTCAGGCACTACAAAACCTCTTTTTTATCCTAAACTCCGCAAAATTTTTACAGCCTCTGCAAATTCCAAAGAGGAACTCTTATAGCTTTCCACCGATCCACCCCTTTCACTTTATTATCAGAGATCAAAGACCCTGAAGGACGATACATAATACTTCGGGGACATTTGATTGATACGGCAGTCACTATTGTTTCATACTATGCTCCTAACAATAATCCCTCCCCTTTCCACTCACAACTTTTGCAAGTGGTAAATACACACAAAATTGGAATAGTGATTATAGGTGGTGATTCTAATCAGGTTATCCACCCATTTCTTGACAAATCGCCTTACGGCAGCCATTTTAGGTCTCTTGGGACCACGTTACCTGCCTGTGTGGATCTGTGGAGGGGTGTCCTGAGAGACAGCGACCAACGCCAGCCTGTTTGTTCTTGTGAGTTGACCTGACGCAGCCTGAGAGACGATAGCTGGATTGAGAAGGTCCAAAGACACTCAGCGGAGAATCGGATCAATTCATTGGAGCGATACAGAGCATCGGACCCAGCTGACGGAAAGACAAGCTACAGTCACTGGACTAAAGTGATCACACAGAACTCTGATCTAGTTGGTGAGCGGGTTTCGGCCCACCGTTTGTTAATCTTTGCACACAGTTAGACTAACATACAGGCCTCACTGGAATCTGCAGTTCCACGGAGGCGTAGCAGAGCCACTGACACTGAGCAGGCTTGGGGCCTATTTACTTTGGCGCCTCAGCGTATGTAGATAAGTTACTGGAGTTACACCAGGAGCATTTCAGCTTAATCCTCCATGAACTTTTGGATTAAAAAAGAAGTGAGACTTTAGCTAGCGAAGAAAAGAAGACCCCAGATTAAAGTACTTTAAGTGAGGCCTCACATATAGCCTTTAAAGCAAGGGGAGCTCCCAGGTTTATATAAATATATTTACATACATATGTTATATTCTGTTATATTGAAATATATTGTGCAATATAAATATAATATAATATAAATATAAATATAATATAATATAATATAAATATAATATAATATGAAATATATTGTGAAATATATTGTGTTGGGATGACAGCACAATTACTGTAACCACTTGTCTAAATATTTTATAGTAAACAAAATTTCTGGTTAAATATCCAGTTGTGTGGCGTATTGTTTTTCCTCAGCAGGTGGAGCCAGTGGATCCTGAGGGTACAATACAAGTACTTTGCATTGTTTCAATTTGTACTGTATTACATTGCACCATAGCTGTGCCAAGGGGATCGAGTCAAGTTAGTGGGTTTTCTAGGTACAGTGCAGGCCCAATCAAAACCAGCAGCTCCTTTGGGGGTTAGTGCTACAGGTGGGGGCTCGTCCGGGATCCTGTCACTCTAATAGCAAGCCTGCCCCCTTGGCATTACCATGGATCCAGTCAAAGTGATCCAATAGTGCGAAGCAGAAGGGACACGCTCAGAAGCAAGCGTGGCCATCGAACTTCCAGGAAGCTGCTGGGGAGAGAGACAGGTCAAAGAGGTGGTCCAAGTCTTGTCCCCAGACAAGAAGGCGCATGTAGTCACAGTGAAAACAGACCACAGCACCGGTTGCAACTATGCACTGATAGAGTGGGGACAGGGCATCCCTGAAAGCTTCCATGGTGCCAGTATAAAGTTGTCTGAAAGAACAGAACTCCAACTGACACACCCAATCCAACAAGTTGGGGTTTCTGGAAAATCACAAGCAGAGCAACAGTTGGCCGACCTGAAGAGACAGTATTGCGATATACAAGATAAGTTCCAGGAGACCTCCAGATTAATGGCTGAGGGCATTAGTGAAGTACATGCCTCTCTGGAAGATCAGACAGATGAACAAGTGACGCTTAACCCTGTGAAGACACAGAAAAGATGCAACCAGGGCCGCCTGCAGTAAGTAACCATCCGGAAAGACTTCCGCATTGATGGTCAGATAGGAGAAAAGGGACAGAAGGACAAACTGTCTTACACCAGTCTTCTACACCAGGTAAAGTTAGGGTTACAGAAAGGATACTTGGAGTCCGAAAATCAGAGAGGCTGTAATCCATGCCATCAGCCCAGGCTCAAGTGTCAGAGACATGTTTTAGAGGAAGACTGGAATGGCCTTGAATCAGTTAATGAGAATACTGAAGAGCTACGAGGAGGAAGACACTGCTGAACTGTATCACAGATTGATGAACATAGCTCAGGATAGCAAAGAGACTCCTCAGAACTTCCTGTTCCGGGTTATTGAGCTTAAGGACCGCCTGCAAGTCAGGAAGAGGGAATTGGAGAACACTTTGGAGCAGAGTCAATCCAGAGGAAATTCCGGAGATCTGTGACTACAAGGTTGAGGAGTAATAATATCAAGATGGCTCTGAAACAGTATTTTGAAGATTTCTCCACTCCAGATGAAGTACTTATCGAGAACATGAATGAGGCAGATAAGATGAAGATGGAGCGGGACCAAAAACAGAGGAAGCTTCAATCCCCCAACACTTCCAGTGTCAAAGTGCAGCAGGTAGATGTCCCCTCCGATACCTGGGAACTCCGTGTACTGGCAGCGGGTACTGGCAGCGGGCACTGAACAAGGGTCATAGCTGTCGCCCACTCAACACCTTTCTGCAAGCCAGACTGGGCTGGAAAAGTTGCTACAGACCCAGAAAGATATACTAGAGATGATGGCAATGTTGATGACTCGCCTGGCTAACACCCAGACAGAAGAGGCCTCCCCACAAAAGGCTCGGGAGACCCCCAGCCGCCCCAAAAAAACAGTACAGAAAATCTGTTTTAAATGTGGAGGAGTAGGACATTTCAGACGAGTGTGCCCCAGCCCAGTAGCTGAGGCAAAAGTTCAAGCAGCCGGCGGAAAACTTCGAAGGGCCCCAGTGAAGGAGTCAACTGGGTGCACGGTTGCTGTAATTAAATCCACACAAACTCCCACACAAAAAATCTCAGGAGGTACGGAGAAACAATGGCGGAAGAGAAAGAGGCAGGAGCATGCAGGCATATATCACATTTATACCGAAGCCAGAGAAAGATCACACACACTGCGGAAATTATCGACCAACCTCGCTGACAAACATCGACCTACGAATATATTCAAAAATGATAGCTAATAGACTTACACCAAAACTGCCGAGAGCTAATTTATTTTGATCAAGTAGGATTTATAGAAGGCCGAGAAGCAAGAGAACACTCTGAAGACCTTGACGTTAAATCGAGTATGCCCGGAGACACACCATCCCAACCTGTCTATTGGCAATTGATGCCGAGAAAACTTTTAATAGGGTAGGATGGTGATTCTTCAAGGAGGCTTTAAGACAATGGGGGATGGGACCAGTACATTTAGAAAAGATAATGGTCCTATATCAGAATCCAATGGCTAAAATAAGAGTAAAACGGGGAATTATTAGAGACCATTATTATTGCAAACGGAACTCGGCAGGGATGTCCCCTGTCCCCAATTTTGTACGTTTTAGCTATGGAACATCTGATGATAGCGATTTCGGAATACTAAGGATATACAAGGCATTAAAGTAAAAGCAGAAGAATATAAAATATCAGCGTATGCAGATGACCTGCTAATATATATTAGGAATCCAATAGTAACAATGCCAAATTTAATTTAATTAGGGAGTTTACGCATTTTATTGAACATAGCAATTATAAGGTTAATTATATTAAGTCGGAATCTCTCTCTTTTATATATATATATATATATATATATATATATATATATATATATATATATATATATATACACACACACACACACCTGTAGAGTTGGAAAAGCTCCATTATTACAATTATCTTCCAATAAAGCACTAAGATGTTGCAGCAGTATGAGGGAGGGTGGTTTTCATGGACAGGCCGTATTAATATCATTAAAATGGATGTACTCCCGAAAAAATACTTTATATTTTTCAGACAATCCCGATTTTTCCTTTAAAAAATATTTTGAATTTGTTACGCAAAGCTATAGGGAAATTTATATGGGCAGGCAAAACTGCAAGGATAAACAGGGAAATCCTAACTAGACTGAAAGGAGATGGGGGCATGGCCCTTCAAGATTTGTCAGTATATTTATTTAAGAGCAGTATTGGTAACCAGGATAGTGGACTGGTTCCATAACAAGGAAAGTAAACAATGGGTGAAACTGGAAGAGGAGATTGTAGGTATAAGACTGAAGTCGCTTCCATGGATAAAAAGAGAGAACATGCCCCCAAAAGGAAGATATGCCTTTTTTGGTTACATCGACTTTGAAGGCATGGGACGGCTTGATGAAAAGGGGAATTGGTTCCACTTATGTGGGCCCAATGACACCCCTCTTTAGCAATCCTGAATTTCCACCAGCTAGAGAGGCCATGACTTTCTTGAAAATGGCAGAGAGGGGAGGATATAAGGATTATACAGACATTGGAAGATGATAGTTTGCCCCGCTTGGAAACCCTGGGCAAGGAATACGAAAGGAAATGGATGCAATACAGACAACTTCAAGAATATATCATGACCCTTAAGAAAATGGGAACACTAAATAAGGTACCGACCTCTCTAAAATTATTATTTTTACAAGAACAGAAACCAACACATAATCTATCCAATGTATATAAATATTTAATATCGAATAACAATAAGTTAGAATGAAGATATATAAAAAAATGGGAAAAAGAATTAGGGATGATTACACTAACACTTAAGATGTTGGTCTCTAGTAAACACCAAAAAAGAAATTAGAAATTATTAGTGAGGTGGTATAAATGTCCAATAGATATGCATGAAATTAACCCAGCGAATGATATATGTTGGAGGTGTAAGGGCGAGATAGGTAGAATGTCACACATTTGGTACTTTTGCCCCAAGATTCAGAGGTTCTGGAACGAAATATATGAGATATATCGAGACATGACGGGGTGCAATGTACAACCGGATATATTGGTCTCTGTCTTGTCTATGATTCCGGGATCAATGAAGAGCATAAAGAAAGGAATATTGAAACATTTTATAACAGCAGCGAGAACCGTTATAGCAAGAAAATGGAAGAAGGAAACAACTCCCTCAATAGATGAATGGATAATAGAGATTTTTGTGAATGGGGGGGGTGAATGAGTATGAATGGGTGAGATAAGTAAAAGGGTTACAGAATTAATAAGAGAATAATAATGGAGTTAAGATATTAATGGTCAAAGATTGATACATATATAAAAGAAAAAGGTAACCTGATAATATTGTGAAGTAGAAAATGAATCCGTAAATGTTGGATGAGTAAAAATGTAAAAAATCTTGTTAAAGATTGTTTAAAAATAAATAAAAATAAAACACGATTATAAAAAGCAGGGGTCCATCCTGAGAAGCAAGTTATTAGAAAAGGGTTATAAAGACAAGCTCATAGAAAAAGCATTCCTAAAATACCTGATACAGTATGACGAAAACCTTTTTGATATCATGGCAATGGAGGACAATACAACTCAGAAAAAGAAACGGAACAACAACAAACAAGATATGTCCAATTCCATTAGATTCAGTACGCAATACAACACAAAAGCATTCGATATCCAGAGAGTAATCAAGCACAATTGGAACATTCTTAAACAAGATTCCATCCTTAATCAGATTTTGCCATCCAAACCAGAAGTCGTGTTCCGTAAATCAAAAGATCTTAGAAGTTTGATAGCACCAAGTAGAGTACGGAAAGTTTCAAGTACAGCAAGTATCACCACTGGACCTTGGTCATCAGTCTTTGATCAAAAGGGAAACTACAGATGTAAGTGAGAAACTGTGGAGCCTGTGCATTTACAGCACACCGCAAAAAAGGAAATCATAGGGTCCGATGGCCGCCGCCATAGATCGGCCAATTCATCAACTGTGGCACTTCGTATCTGGTTTATGGTATAGCCTGTCCCTGCGACCTGCTTTACGTTTGACGCACAATACGTCCACTAAGAACAAGATTCAGTGAACATAAATGCAGAATCATCAACAGGAATATTTATGATCACTCTTTGGAAAATAAGAGACAATTATTCAGTTCCCAGGCATTTCAAGGACTGTCATGATGGAAATCCAGTAGGCCTCAAAGTATTTGGCATATAAGCTCTCAAAAAGATGATGATACGGGAAGATTTCAGAGACTCTGCAGACAAAAATCATTCTGGATCTTCACACTTGGTTTCTTAGCCCCTGCCGGGATGAATGAGGATTTAGAAATTCATGGGGTAGTCTAGATACATGAGTGCTTACGGTCTCGCTCTATTCATATTCCTTTAAAAATCCCTTCAGTCATGTAAGCCCTCCCTTGCCTATATTCTTGATCTATATCTATGTTTATGGTTATACCTACACATATACAGTATGGTTATAATTTACATTTATATCTATACCAACATCCCTGCAGCACCAAACCTACATACATTTCCAGTCAATTTCCCGCAGTCACCAGTCTATGAAGCTATACATATACTTCATATATTTGACAAACTAATTAATTTCCCCTGCGAGTATAGCCATAATATTATATACATAAATACATTTGAACCACATCATTGCCAGAAAAAGACAACCACTTGTACCACAGCATGGATCAGCACTAGACATTACATTATATACCAATTTCACTGTCATTTCCTGAACTGCTTTTATCAGAGGCTTCTTTTATTACATTTATGATGTTCTTTTCCCTTTTCTTCTTCCTCCTCTTCGTTTCCCTGTTGACCCTTTGCGGTTTTTACTGTGTGTGGCTTCAGGCTATTAATTGCTAGGTTTCCCCGACTCCTACCCATAGGTCACCTGACCACAGCTTAGTACCGCCCACAAGCCTTGACTGGGCTGCATTCTGTGACCAGATCCCCTACAACAGGGATATGCAATTAGCGGACCTCCATCTGCTGCAGAACTACAAGTCCCATGAGGTATAGCAAGACTGATAGCCACAAGCCACAAGCCACTAGCATGACACCCAGAGGCAGAGGCATGATGGGACTTGTAGTTTTGCAACAGCTGGAGGTCCGCTAATTGCATATCCCTGCCCTACAAGCTAGGCTGGTTATGTCAACCTCTCCCTAGGATAGGCTCAACAAAAAGGTCATGTGAGCGGCCCTGTGGAACACATGACCACACCCACAATTATGACAGCATGTGCTCCCCAGATAGACCCACCCACCTGCCATATTGGACATCAGGGATCACAAGCCCACCCTACGGATCTGCCCACCCTGCGGATCTGCCCACCCTGCGGATCTGCCCACTGTCTCTCTCTTTAAACAAGCCTGCATTCTCTATACACTGATAACATCTCATACACTGAAACAGTTATACTCTGGCAGCACAAGGTAACCTTATGACAAGCAGCACTCATAATACACACTGAAGCATCTGCTTCCTGATGCCTGCAAGCTACAATACATCAAAGCAGGTTAGTCATATGGATGCTTTACACACTCCATGCATTATCTCAACTTTTAAAACCACATTGACTGTTACCATCAGCCCTGACAGACAGCAGCAGTTTGGGTTAACCCTTCAAGGTCCATTCCCTGTGTCATCTCTTGTTCCTCTTTTCTGTAGGCTTAACCAATTCACGCACATGGAAACAATCTGTTTATATTTATAAAAAGCCACATGAACTACATTCCTCTACACTGTATAGGTAGGTAAACTTCAGATCTTTTTGCTTACACCAGCTTGTCACTTTATCCTCTTGAAATAGGCACCTCTAGAAGCTCTATTTATCCACACAGAAGTGTTTGTGTGCTCTGATTACACACTGATGGTTCCACACATCAGTTTGTCCATGTCCAGGACATCCAACCTGTGGAATACATGTGTGTGTTCTTATACACATGCACTGTTGTACCCACACATTAGCCTGTGCATGTCATGTACTCATACATTTAAATTGAGTATGATCCACCCTATATATACCTACTGTGTACATTAACATTAATCTGTTCATGTACTAATTCTTTAATCGTATCCATTATAATAATTATAATAATAACAAATAAATAATTTGGTTTTTTTTTCTGTGTCTATATATAAAATAATGTGGCATTTATATGTGTATCTGGAGTTGTACATATTTTGGAATATATGAATATGTTGATTTCTTAATGTATAAATCTGAATATGCATATACGGTATACACACAGTCCATCCACACCTGCACTCACCATGTGAATGTGTCTGGTGAACTCACCACAGTAAATAGCACTTACACCTCCCAAGCATTACCTTAGGAGATCAATGAATCACTAATCTCTCACTGGTTCTCTAGTGGCTTTCTATTGTCTATTTGTTTTATGTTTTAATACTTCAACTACTTAAACATTTCTATTTAAATTAGAACTTCACTCTTATACGTCTCAGGGTCAGCACTGTATAGACTGTCATTTCAACATTTTGCGCCATATACTTCATACTATACACACACATCTTTTTGGTGTCCATTCCATTTAGAGCACTGGGACATGGATAGCTGCAAAGCTAAGGAGTAATCACCACGTAACATGTGACATCACGTAACATGTGACATCTCCCTACTAACCACTCCCCTTTCATGTTGGTCCATGCTCTATAAATTATATATATATATATATATATATATATATATATATATATATATATATATAAGTGCAGACTTATTGTTACTCAGGGCTCTGACGAAGAGGACATTGTCGAAACGCGTTAGCCCACCTTTTGAATACTTGTCCTTGTATGGGCATGCCTGTTTTTAAAAACAAGTTTTTAATGTGAATATGTTGTTAACCTTTTATGAATACGTAGATACTTTGCATATGCTTTTATCATTTTTTATGTGAATAAACTGTATACATCTTTTGATCAAAGCGTCCGATCACACGCCTTCCATCTTTTCTCCACAGAGTTAAGTTTCAGCATCGCGGAAGCCCATACATCCACCGTCTCATATGGGTTGATGGTGCTCCTGTTTTTGAAGAAGATGATGACCAGACTGTTAGATTTTGTGTCCAAATACATCACAGCTCAGCTGCCCGACCCACACACACAACCTACTCTGTACAAGAAGCTCGGGTTGCAGATTTGGGTTTCCTAAACCACCCGTCAGAAACACAATGATAATGAGACCTGGTGAGTGGATCGATCCAGTGGAAGTGGAAAAAGCAAAGCAAAAACTTCAACCACTTAACTTGCTTTTAAATGAACCTGAAACAGCATCTCTGAGTTTGCAGCAGCTCTTAACTCAATGCACTCTGACATACAGTGAGTACAAACCATGCCTTAACATGGTGAATAAATCCAGTGCAGTCTGTTATATTAATATCTAAAATTTGAATTGGCTTTATTATACTTTATTTAGAATATGAATTCTCCATTGTGTGAAAGAAAAACTTTGAATCAAATAATCCTATGTTATGACATGCGATAATTGAAAAAGTAAACATTTAAAACCTGTCAGGATTTTGATGAATATTGTATATCTTATATATGCTTTTAAGGGATATATTTCTATGTAACTGAGATGTTGTTTAAGGTTTCCCTTCCCCCCCACTTCCTGTCATTAGAATGGTATACCAGATGTTATGGTAACCACTCTTTAGCCCACACCCTTGTGAAGGAGGGTTTATTCTTTTGGCGCGAAATTAGAAGCTTGGAGTCTTATAAGAAAAAGGCTGGTGAGGAGGCTTGCTGTTGGATCCTACTCACTCAACTAAACACTCTTAGCAAACATACATCTCAGCTACATTCAGCATACAAAGGGTTATTCCGCCATTTTAGAACACGTGGTCAAGCTTGAAGCTTACTTTATCATTGTACTATTTTTGTAAGTATTCTTTCCCATTTAAGTGTGTACAATAAAATACACATTTTTGATTTACGCTGACTCAGAACTAATTAAGGAAATTTGTCTCACAATCTCAAAATCGGTCTCACCAGATATATATATAAGAGATATAAATACATTTTCATAATATTTTTACATTGGCTCAGCCATCCAGTCAATCATAAGTCGGAAGTTTTTTTTCAACTTCCATCCTTTGATCAGAGGGGAAAGAAGTGATGAACAGAAATTAACTTTGCAAAGATTGAAAAGAACATAGAAGAAAATTATGATATTGATGATTATGAAAGACCGGAGAATTTCAGATATACAGAAGTCTTGAAAGACGGTTGAATTCGAGTTTGGCGGGAAAACTGAAAAGTTTTATATTTGGTGAGTAGAAAATTAATATGGAATTTGTAGATGTTTTAGCTGATGAAAGTACATTAGAATTTAAAGGTTTATCGAAACAGGTCTCTGATGCTGTTTTATGGAAATCAATGTATAATCAATGCTTTCAGGCAAATACTGACATTGAGAAGGATAGATTCTCATTAGTTAAAACAAAGAAAAAATTACGTAATGTAATGAAGCTAGTTAAAAATTTATAATACAATGGTGTTTGATATGCCAGGAAAACAGTCAAAATGTAACTGAAAATACACATGAAAAAGTATTTTTTGAACCTAGTTGTTCAAGTTGTGAAACTTTTTGTACGTATATTGAGCATTTAGAGAATACAATAGAAATTGCAGCAACGCAGGAGATGAAATATACAGAACAATTATTGACTGAAAAAGTTGAATTGGAACATAAAACGAATGCATTATTGCAATCGTTTAAAGAAAAAGAAAGTCAAATCGTTTTTTTGACTCAGGAAAAAATTGAACATGAGAATATTCTAAGTCTGCTTAAAACCCAATTACTGCAAGCTCAGTCTTCTGCACATGCTCAGTTCTTAAAAATGGAGGATCTTGAACACGTGACAAAGGCAGACGTGAGCGTTGTCTTGTGATGAGTCAAATGTTAATATTTCCTCAGACAATGAAAGTGGGAAGTCAGTTGACTTCAATAATACTGATATTAAGCAGAAATGTAAATTTTCATCGCCATATGCTCAGAGGAAAGTTTATACAAAAAGAGCAACTCTTAAAACGAGAGGGTCACATATCTAGGGTTTGTTTGTTGGCTAATAATAATAATAATAATAATGATATACAAAAGAGGTTGTATTATCCGAAAACGTTGTCAAGGCGTCATGAGGTTTATTCGGTACGCTGGTGTAGTAATTTGAAGTATAGAGGTAATAATAATCAAACTTATTTCCCTTCTAAGACCCAAAGGCAAAGATTGCAAACTGAAAATAGTCCATTAAGACAGGAAAGGTTTCATTATGTAGCATATAACATTGTGAAAACAGTTAGCAGTCCTTAAATATGGCTTAGATGGTAAGAATTTTCTGGTTGATGTTTACTTGCTATGAATAAGGTTATTGATTTGAGTTTAAGAGATTTGGTTTTGACGTTTGGATTATTATTGAGGATTTTGATATATTTTTAATATTTTCAATGATGATCTATTGGATTATTATTTTTTATCAATGTTTCATTGTTATGATTATCATGTTTTTATTTTTGTTTTGTTCAGGCTGAACATTGAAAGGTTTAGTTCACTTGAAAAGAAGGGTAAAAGAATAGCTTTGTACTCAGTAACTGAATACATTTTCAGCATGGTATTCAACAACGGAGAGTTAGCTGTAGGCAGTAGGACTACAGACACATTCAATTAGCTAAGAAAACAGATTTGTATGGAGAATTAGTAGTTCAACCTGAAATGGTCCCAATTTATGTTGTGAAGAAAATAGACACACAGATTCCTTTAATTTCAGAGGAACAAAAAGGACATGTCACTTTTTTCTTCATCGGGTGTCACAAAATTATTATTTTGGTCATTAGACCATAAGTTTGTGTCATGACTAAAAGGGTTTTTGTGTTTCATACATCACAACACCTACAGGTGGGATTCACTAATGATGATGCTTTAATTATTGTTGGGATGTTGATTAATCATGTTTTTCTAGTTTGGGGTATACCAGCACACCTCAGTAGTGACAGAGGATGTGTAAAATCTTGGGAATAGAACAGAGATTTAATGTATCATATCATCCACAGTCTGCAGGTATTGTTGAATGGAGGAATCGGACAATTAAATCTAGGATTGAAAAATGTTGTTGGACAGAGGAAATACTTGGGTTGATGTTGTTGCATTTAATTTTATGGGTGTAAGAAAGTATTCTCCTTTTGAGAAAGGAAAATGGCGTTTGTGTTGCCTCGTGAAGTCAAAATTGGTTGCAGATGTTATGAAAAAAATTGTTTCTCTACACATTTTCAGTTGAGAAAGGAAGTTAATTCATGATAAAAAGTGTCATTGTGTTAGCTAAAAATATAAGTCTTTTATATTACAATGTTTCTTGATTAAGAAATAATTTGTATATATACTGATATGTAGTATTTGTTTTAAGGTAAAAAGGATTGTGTATGTTTAAAATGTTTTTATACATATCAGATTCGTAGGCTACCCTTAGGAATTTAGAATGAGTAACGCCCATTGTTTTAGAAAGGTGGGAGGGATATGCTCATTCTGTGGCACTGTCTTGCCCAGCAGAATTTTAAGCTAGTCTTTAAGGAAAAAGGTGGGGGCTGGTGTTTTAGGAGTAGATCTTGTAACAGAACACAGACAATTAATGAAGGACACAGTCCAGAGAAATTTTCACTCTTGCACACACAAGGCACATGTATAGCATGAAGAATTGTCATTAAATCCACACACATATCGGATTTAATCTTCATTGTAAGAATAATCTATTTTTGATATTCTACAATTGTTATTGTTTTTGTAACATTTTGTTATTTTGTTGTTAAACCAAAATTATCTTTTGTACAAGATAAGCGGTCTATCAAGTTGACCAGGAACAGAAAGGTTTATTTAAAATAAAATTAGATATTGTTGGCACAAATCTAAGACAGAAAGGATAAAGATGATTAAAGAATTGTCACATGTGAGGTCACACCCAGAGATGATGAGATGCATGTCACAGGCAGAGCTAGAGTTTCAGGAGTTGGAACATGGAAAAGTAATTGGGAAGGTCCATGAACATTTTGGGATGTTCAAGGGGTACAAATATCTTCTTAATTCAGTGAAATATGTATGTAGAAAGAAAAATGTGGGTATAACAAGTTGTATATGCCGAGATAACGATGCTGCATGTCAGCTCAACAAAAGAAAATTTTTAAAGAGAGAAAATGTATCATCATCACAGGATGCATCTTTTCCCTAGTAACAATTTTATCTGTGATACAATATATCTATATTACGAACTGTTCAAGTTATGCAGAGATCATCAGGATTGAAGAATTACACAACAAAGATCACATGTTATTCAGAAATAAGAGAGATGTAGACATTGATATCAATGCAGATGAACTAAAAAATAAGAACATTGATATCATTACAAAGGACAAAAATGATAGAGTTATTGATATTAATGCATATGACAAAAATCATAATTTTAGAGATGCTGATATTAATACAGCAAAAGATTTGTATGGATTTGTATGTGTAGGACAGGGATATGATTTCTGTTTACAATTGTATTTCATTCACAGCAATATTGAAATCAAAGTTAAAATAGAATCCAAAACAAATTTTGTTAAAATGCAGGGATCTTATAGACTAAATAACAAAACCGGAACTTTTGAATGTAACATATTGTTGAGGAGTTTTTGGTCTATATATTTAAAAGGTAATGAGACAACAATGTGGTCTGGAGATGTTACTAATACTAGGTCAAGATCTGGGAAAATACTTTATCCCTTTGATCAATTTTATTATCTTTTTCAAAGTTTTGTAAAGATATTAAATCCAAAACATTTAAACATTATTGGAGATGAAAAAGGAGACGTTGTAAGAACATGGGATTTTAAAGTAACAAGAAAATTTACTCAAATAAGGGTCAAAATTGATATTTTCATAGTTGATAGGATTGTTCCAGAAATTAATATTTTCCCACAATTTTTGGAAATTATGGAAGATAAAGATAATTTGCATTTGATATGTGATACAAAAATATCTTTACCTCAAAATTCATTGTTAACTTAGAAAAGAAATGATGAGTTTTTGGGTAGTTTTCTTTACAGTTCTACTATCATAATTCATAAAAGGAATTTTTGGTAGTGTGAATTGGATCAATGATACATTTGTTTATCAACAAATGAGAGTATCTTTGAATGATACTGGTATATATGAATGTTGCATATCAATAGGAAATTATCCGGTGAAATGTGCTAAGGCAAGTGTTATTGTTATGTCTCCAAGGAAAACTCCATGTGTGAATAAGAAAAGTTTCTCTGCAACTCCTTTTCAGATTAACCATTTCCAATCCAGAACTCTTTTGAGAGAGGGAAAGTTTGTCATTATTTTGTGGAACTTTAATGTTTCAGAATGGAAGATTTCTACAAGGTTTCCACAATGTCAAAGGCATTTGGTTAATATGGAATTGGGTATTGAGAGATGGTTTGGAATTAATAATAGAAATTATAACAGAAATAAGCGTGGTATTGTTGAAGGTATTTTAGGAGGGATTGGCAGAATCGGGAGTATAACAAATAGTATGGATATTAATACTTTAAAGTCTGATCTAGAAACCGCTGGTTTAGTGGGAAGTAATGGTATTAAAATACAAAGACATTTAAAATCAGATTTTAGAAAATATGGTAATTAAAACTGCTAATATAATGGGTCCATCTATTTTACATCTTCAAAATATTACTCTTGATTTGATGATAAGTGAACAACATTCTCATATAGCCAGAGCATGTTTAGAGATTCAAACTGAATATTCCACTAATTTTAAAATAATTGCGCAAGCATTTCAGAGTGGAATAACTCCTCTTGGTATTTTACAGTATTTGCCCAAAGAATATTTATATGCGATAAATCATACAGATTTATGGGTAAATAAATGGATAGGATGCAAGCAGGACATATGTTATAGTTCTTCTATGATTCAAATAGCCGGAAAATAACAAATTTTGGTTCCAATCACTGTTTTGGGATTACCTGTCAGCAATACACAATTATACTATAAATTACAGTATACAGATTCTGAATTAGAACAATTAGATCTGTCATCATGTTTACAATTCCAGTCTAAAGTTATCTGTTTACCTAATCAAGATAAAAGTATATTTCATTCTTGTTATCATAATCACACATTATGTTTAGCAAGAATAGAAAATGTTGAAATAATTTCTGAATTAAATTACTCGTGTAGATAAAAAGAAGGTTTGTTTTCAGATTATGTCAGATACAGAAAGGGTTAAAACTTTTTTCTCTTCTTCTACAAATACAGAAAACCTAAAATCAAGGGTTGTATTGTATAGGAGACATTGTTGCAATAAGTATTAATGGGTTGAGAACAAAATTTAACAAAATATGTTTATGAAAAATATTAGCGCTCTTCCTACACAGTATAATATTTCCCAAATAGATGAATTTCCATGGGAAAAATGGGCAAATATAATTCAATAGGATCAAGGTTTATTAATAGCTGTGGCTAAGGAATTGCAGAATGCAGAAGTATTGTTTAAACATGAACAAGGTAATTTGCAAGAAATATCTCATCAATGGTCAGAATTTTCAGGAAGTAATTGGTGGAAAAAAATGTAGTAATAGTGTATCCATTTGGGAAAAAACTTCGATAACTTCAGCAGCAGGAAATATTTTATCACATCCTATTGTAATTATTTTTATTATTATTATGTTATTTCTTATATTCCAGTTATGTTTGATGTTTAGAATGAAAAATTATATTATCGAATTGGAGGTGAAATTAAGAAAGGAGATGATTTGTTGCAAAATAAGCTTAAAAGGAGTATGGGTTTTGGAGTTACGAATTCAGTTGCACATGACAGAACATTTGGAGTTATTGAGTCAAAGTTTGTTTGAATGAGATATGTATGTTTGTGAATGGATTTAAATCTGAAAAATATGATTAGTATTCATATTTCAGAGGGGAATCTTATATTCTTAATATCTAAATTTTAATTGGCTTTATTATACTTTATTTAGAATATGAATTCTCCATTGTGGGAAAGAAAAACTTTGAATCAATTAATCCTATGTTATGACATGCGATAATTGAAAAAGTAAACATTTAAAACCTGTCAGGATTTTGATGAATATTGTATATCTTATATATGCTTTTAAGGGATATAGTTCTATGTAACTGAGATGTTGTTTAAGGTTTCCCTTCCCCCCCCACTTCCTGTCAGAATGGTATACCAGATTTTATGGTAACCACTCGTTAGCCCACACCCTTGTGAAGGAGGGTTTATTCTTTTGGCGCGAAATTAGAAGCTTGGAGTCTTATAAGAAAAAAAGGCTGGTGAGGAGGCTTGCTGTTGGATCCTACTCACTCAACTAAACAGACTCTCAGCAAACATACATCTCAGCTACATTCAGCATACAAAGGGTTATTCCGCCATTTTAGAACACACGGTCAAGCTTGAAGCTTACTTTTTTATCATTGTACTATTTTTGTAATATTCTTTTCCATTTAAGTGTGTACAATAAAATACATATTTTTGATTTACGCTGACTCAGAACTAATTAAGGAAATTCATCTCACAATCTCAATCGGTCTCACCAGATATATATAAGAGATATAAATACATTTTCCTAATATTTTTACACAGTCATTCTGAAGATTTACCCCAAGGACTGCTGGGTAAATGGATATAATCTATATCTACTTGAAGCCTAGAATGCCAATATTGATGTCAGTTATATACTCAATGCATATGCGTGCATCATGTATCTCACCAGCTACATTACCAAGAAAGAATCTGGACTGAGTACCTCAAAACAGTCATCGAAAACTCCAAACAGAGACCATGTCAATGAATGTGATGAAATGAGAGAAATAATGTAGGTGTATTCCAAAAAAAGAGAGGTCAGCGTTTAGGAATGTGCGAGTCGTGCATGTGGAATTAACATGAAGAAGTGTTCACGTGGTGTCCTATTCATACCGACATATGACAACGCAGTGAAAATGAGTCGTCCTGTCAGGGAACTCACCGTACGTATGCCCGTCCCCGTATAGCAGCAGTTCCCGTTCGTTCCAGGCACCATGCGCGGTGTCTCCGTCAGAGGCGTACGAATTCCAGGACGAACGGACGTATGCTAAACCGAACACGTGGATGTACGCCAATCCGAACACGCAAAAACACCCGCGCAAACTGAACGGATGTACGTCTTCACGCACGGACGGCCACTTCCACCAATCCTGGCTCACTTCCCTCTATATAAACAGGGTCCTGGCCTGACACCAGTGCTGGATCGTCTTCAGCTGTTCCTGCAAGACCTGATCGTTGCTCCTGTGACCTTGCTCCTGAGACCTTGCTTCTGTGACCTTGCTCCTGTGATCTTACTCCTGTGATCCTTGTTCCTGTGACCCGTTCCTGATACCCACTCTTGGATTCCCCGTGTTGCTATCTCCTGGACTACCTCTGACCCCGGCTTGAACTTTCGACTTTGGCTTGTCTCCTGATTCTGTACCTCGTTTGCTTGCACGTTACCAGACCCCTTGCTTGTTCCTGATTACGCACCTGTCTCTTGTTATTGTACCGCATTGCCTGCCAGTTGCCGATCCTGCCTGTTCCAGACACGTAGTGCTTCCTGCACACCTGCTGACCTTCCGTTGCCTACCAGTCTACACCTCTTCTCTCTTCTACCGTGAGGACCCAGCATCTCCAAGGCCTTCTACTTCCATCTGCAGGCACCTGCACCCTTTCGTGTCCTCACGCTCCCTGTTCCCATCTTCAGGGGTGTGGTGACCGGAACCGTGCGAGAGGCCACCCTCAGCAACCTGACTCCGCTGTAAGGTACGTGACACGTCCCCTCTCATTCCTGGAAAACGCAACACCTGAATGTTCAGATGTGTGGATGACATCTTTGACTGACAAGTACAAAGCCAGACCTGAAACACTGGAGTTTGAGGAGATGTGTTTGGCTGCTTTTACAGCTACTTGCAGAATTGTGAACACACACCACACATTTTATCATGTTTATTACATGACACAAATAATCACAAAATATAAAGTATGTAATAAACTCAAAATAAGTAAGGAATCGTTCTAAGCGAATCAAAAACTATTTAACGGTGTTACGAATATCTTTGAATAGAAGAAAATATGTTTTAATTTGTGGATTGCAGAAAGGGTTAAATCATATCCCCCTGCCAACTAAGTTCCCCAGCAGGGCTCATGAAATAATCAGTCGGAAAGGCCGGTCGGTGAGCATGCAAACATGAGACGCAGAGACGCTGACGGTGAGGGGAGGAGCCAGGAGATGTCGGCTGTGTAAGATCGCCCTGTAGCGTGCAACGCAGAAGGGAGAGGACGCTCTGGAAGAACGGGGAAAGAGGATGTGCGAGGTGAGAGCTCGCGCAGATGATTTCCCCCCTGTTCCCGGCAAGAACTCTCCGACGCACCCCCAGGACCCCGCAGACTCCCGTGGACCCTCGCAACCTCTGAAGCCCGGTGGTGAATAGCCAGCGAGCAGTGAGGAGCACAGTGGAAGGTGGAAATGAGAAGGCCGTAGCCCCATAACAGCCCTACACTGCCCCACAACTTTGCAGCAGCACAGGAGGCTTTTGGACTATACTGGAGCAGCGGGAGACCATATACCACGTAGGGAGGATAATATACAAACCATCCAAAATGGTAACAGAAATTTATTATATGCATAAAGCTGCCTGAATCAGAGAACTGACACCCCCTACAGGTATGTGAGAAATGCTTTGAAAAATGTAAAAACTGATCGAGTATGGACATAAGCTGAGATATCAGGGCAACCTCGGGGACTGTGGAAAGTAGATTAAAAAGAAAGCTCAATAGCAGGATAAAGTTGAAATACCCCCTGGTGTCCCTCCGGGTAAGGGATAAAGCAATTGGGACTATAAGAGCAAATTATAGAGCTAATATTATAAGACCGTTCCCCTTGGTGGTCTGTGGAGTCTTGTCGACAGCCTACTCCTGTCGATAAGATGCCAAAAAGGCGTTTGAATAGGGTAGGCTGGGGCTACATGCTGAAGTCTCTTGAGGCCATGAGAATCGGCCCCAGAATGGTCAGCTGGATAAGGGTGTTGTATGGAAACCCCCAGATGACAGTAAAGTAAATGGGGCATCCTCGCAGCCATTCTCAATGAAAAACGGCACTAGACAGGGGTGCCCACTTTCCCCCCTGTTGTTCATTCTGTCCCTGGAACCCTTATTGCCATATATCAGGGGTAGCGTGGACATCAGAGGGATTAGAGTGGGAGAGGAGGAGCACAAGTTAGCAGCTTTTGCTGACGACATGCTCTTCTTTATAACAAGGCCCAGGACAACAATCCCCATTCTGTTAAAAGTCTTATAGATTTATACTTGTTTGACCTAGAACGTTGTTTCCGCTCCTGAAGGCACTATATGTTTGTAGATGTCATGTTAGCATAACACAGAGACGTACTTATGCATAATCTGTTGATTTCTGTTTCATGTATATGACATGTATGTGTATATGACTGAAAATCTCAATAAACATTTTTTTCAAAAAAAAATAAAAAAGTCTTTAAAAAATTTGGGGAAATTTCTAATTTTAAAATAAATTTGAACAAAATCTGAGATTCTACATATCAACATAAAAGAAAGTAGAGGAAGAAAAGCTCTCAAAAGAATTCCATTTCCCATGGAAGAAGAATATCAAATACTTAGGAGTAAGATTAACTGATACCTTAAGGAAAACTTACATGATAAACTACATAACACTTTTAGACGAAGTAACTCATGGTTTTGGCGAATAAAAACTGTCAAAATGATGATAACCCCCAAAATTTTATACAAATTTCAGATGCTTCCCTTAACAATCCCGCAATATTTCTTTAGAATGTCGAAAGGAATACTATCTAGGTTTATTTGGCGAAATAAAAAACCCTGCCTCTCGACTACCATCCTAAATTTAGGTAAACACCAGGGAGGTCTTGCGCTGCTGGACTTTAAGAAATATTATAATGCGGTAATACTTTCACGGGTAATTGAATGGGCAAAGACGAGTAGTGATAAAAGATGGGTAAATATAGAATACACCTTGAGCACTTCACAATTAGCCCATATAATATGGAACCCACCTCAAATTTAGAACACTGGGTCAAAAACACACACGAGATCATGCGCACATTATTTAAGGTATGGGATAGATTACATATACACAAAAAATGGAAGTATAATTCACCATTGTTCTTCTTGAAAGAAAATGAATATTTTGAGCCCGGGAGGAGGGAAGTGGGGGGGAAATTGGATTAAAAATATTAACTTGGGGGGCGTGGCTTACCGCCGAACGAGATGGCCGCTTAGCTCTGCAGCTCCGTTCCACGGTGGGGAGAAGGGCTACTCACAGCAACTGTTTCCCCCACCCAGGCGCTTTGCCTAGGCTGGGAACATCTCAAGGACTCTGGGCATGTCAAAGAAGCGGCAGAAGCCCCCTGCACCGCGCCGCCTGACACAATATTACTTGGCAGCCCAAGATGGCGCCGGCACAGGGACCTCTTGCCGCGCTTCACCCAGCCCTCCACGCTATACCAGGCCGCCACCCTTGCAGCGCACAGTGGAGGGACGATCCACTGCTCCTGGGAACGAGATGGACACCCTGCCACCACCACCAGCACCTCTGGGGACACATCACTCAGACAGAGGTAAGAGATTGGCCTCCTCTCCAGCTCCATCCCCATGTAAAGAGCCTCATGCAAAGAAGCAGTTGTGGTCTGCAGTAGTAGCAGGACAGAGCACAGATCAGACCCCCTCATTAGCTGCAGTCCCTGTCTCAGATAACCCTGTGTCTGAAGCTATGCTAAAGGCCACGTTACTGACGCTCCAGAAAGACCTGCACAGAGAGCTTCAATTCTCAATGTCACAAATACATGACAGGGTGGACTGTCTAGAGAAGAGAACCGAAGTCATAGAAGAAACCTTGCTAGATTACTCCAAAGCACACAATGAGCTACTAGACGCACATGACCATCATACTGAAGAAATTCACCATTTAAAATTTAAAATGGCGGATTTGGAAGACCGTGCCAGGCGGAACAATATAAAATTCAGAGGGATCCCGGAATTAATTAAATCGCCGGATATTATCCCGTACCTGCAACAGCTATTCACAACGCTAGTACCACGTCTAAGCAACAACGACATCTTAACTGATCAAGCTCACAGGATTTCCAAACCTACCCATCTACCTGATGACGCCCCCAGAGACATCCTGGCCCGGATCCACTTTTTCCACATCAAGGAGCAAATTCTGGCTACCACCAGACTCTCTAAATCTCTGCCTGCTCCCTACGCAAATATCAAGCTATTTACGGACCTCTCCCCGGCGACGATGGAGTTACGTGAATCTTTCTCTCCAGTCACATCCATTCTGCAACAGAAGATTACCTACAGGTGGGGTTTCCCCACTAAGCTTTTGGTGAACTACCAACAACAAGTGATCCCCATCCTCAACCCTAAAGATGGCTACAAGAAGTTAACCAACTGGGGTTTCCTCCCGCTACCCCCCAGGGATGCTGGACGTGCTAACGAACACCTCTCATCACTCCCTGCTGGAAAAGGGACTTCTTCCCTTCAAGATCGCAATGGTTAGCATACTAAATCGACCCGGTCCTTACAATGATCTCCCTGCCTTGGTCGGACCAACCTCTGCAAGTATTCACGCTTATCTTTGTTTACCTTTGTCTACTTGAACTTAAATAACGGTATTGTTTATACACCTTTCTACACCCCCCAGGTTTAGGGTGTGCTAAGCACACCACGTGATACCCGTACTGTTACAGTTTTACCCCCATAACCTTTTACTGTTATTGTTGGCACCCTACTGTGTATTATATTTGCACTTCTGTTTTGTTTTTTTTGTTTTTGGAACCCTGTTCCAGCATTACTACTGGTCAGAAAGCGTAGTTGAAAGTTACTGTTTTGTTTTTCTTTGCTTTTGTTTGCAGGCGTAGTCTCTCTCTGAGCATCCCCCCCCCCCCCCCCCCCCCACTGTCTTCCCTGCAAGTATGGCTCTCACAATTTCTACTATACTAGACTACGTAACCCTGACAGTCTGACTGAGGTCCAAATTCAGGCTGAAATCAGACCTGAAACGGTGAACCAGGTCGCAATGGACCCCTGCTGTGTGACGGATCCATCTTAGTCCGGTGTGGTTCCTGTGATGGTTCAGCCAGATCCTTTACTTATATGCCCTCTCTGATCTCACGTAACACTGAGATCTCAAGTTCTGGTAAGCGGCCCCTTTTCTCCTTATTGGTGGAGGTGCTTCTTTTGGATCGCTGTTCACACGAAGTGACGGGGGTGTCAGTTCTCCATTTCCACTTTGAAAGAATGAACACTATCAGCTGATTAATATCACTTTTTGGAACTTTAACCACTTGAGATCCGCGCTATAGTCAAATGACGGCTACAGCGCGGATCTCGAATTCCGGGACTACGTCTATTGACGTTGTCCCCTTTAAGGGCTCCCCGCGCGCTCCCGGGAGCGAGCATCAGGGAAAATCTGTGTTGGCCGTGTCCCCTGTTCACAGCCAATCACAGATCGCTGTAAACGGCCAATCACAGCGGCCGTTTACAGCGCGATCGCCGCCTCCAATGGGTGATGATCTCAAATGTAAACAAATGAGATCATTACCCATTGCCGAATCTGTCTCCTCACACAGCGATAACGTGTGAGGAGAGATACTGTGAGTGGAGAAAAAAAAAAAAAAAGTGTTTTGTGCCATCTGTGCCCAGATCTACCACACCAGTGCCCAGATCTACCACACCAGTGCCCAGATCTACCCCACCTGTGCACCATCTGTGCACCGCCAGTGCCTATCTGTACCAATCGGCGCCTCAGCAGTGCCCATCTGTGCCCATCTGCTGCCTCATCAGTGCACATCTGCAATAAATCTGCACATCTGTGCAATAAATCAGTGCCGACCCAGCAGTGCCCATCTGTGCCGACCCAGCAGTGCCCATCTGTGCCGACCCAGCAGTTCCCATCTGTGCCGACCCAGCAGTGCCCATCTGTGCCCATCTGCCGCCTCATCAGTGCACATCTGTGCAATAAATCTGCACATCTGTGCAATAAATCAGTGCCCATCTGTGCCGACCCAGCAGTGCCCATCTGTGCCGACCCAGCAGTGCCCATCTGTGCCGACCCAGCAGTGCCCATCTGTGCTGACCCAGCAGTGCCCATCTGCCGCCTCATCAGTGCACATCTGTGCAATAAATCAGTGCACATCTGTGCAATAAATCTGCACATCTCTGCAATAAATCAGTGCCCATCTGTGCCGACCCAGCAGTGCCCATCTGTGCTGACCCAGCAGTGCCCATCTGCCGCCTCATCAGTGCACATCTGTGCAATAAATCAGTGCACATCTGTGCCACCTCAAAAGCGCCCATCTGTGCCACCTCAAAAGCACCCATCTATGCCACCTCAAAAGCACCCATCTATGCCACCTCAAAAGCACCCATCTGTGCCACCTCAAAAGCACCCATCTGTATAATCAGTGCACATCTGTGCCGACTCATCAGTGCACATCTGTGCCACCTCATCAGTGCCCATCAGTGCAGGCTTAACCAGCAACCATGGCTAAACGAGTCTTTTCCGCCGAGGAGGCGTACCAAATTATTTCCACGGCCGACGACAGCAACGGGGAGCTCTCCTCTTCAGATTCCTTTTCAGATTCGGATTCTGAAGCCGACATAAATTATGAGCCAGTCCTCAGCAGTGAAACACTGACTGAATCCGAGGAGGAAGATATCCGGCCCATCAAACGAAGGCGTTCCAGTGAGGCAGTGCCGTCCACCAGCACCGCAGTGCCCCGGCAAGAAAGGCCAAGTACCAGTGGGGTGTCATCTCAGCCCCAAAGGGTTAGGAGCCATGCCGGCCTTCCCTATGCCCTTCAGAACCCCTTGTGGCTTCCTCCTAATTCAGGAGAGGCCAATGTTCCCCCTTTCACTGCCCAGCCAGGAGTCCAGGTGGACACGGAGAATTTTACCCCAATAGATTTTTTTTATTTAATTTTTACGGGGGATATGTTGGTCGTCAATTGTGGCCCAGTGCAACCTGTATGCACAACAATTTATTTTGCAAAATCCGACCTCTTGTTATGCCCGTCCCTACGAATGGAGAGACCTAACGGTGGAGGAGTTCAAGGTTTTTTTAGGCCTCACATTTAACATGGGACTCAACAAAAAAAATCAATTGCGTACCGATTGGTCAACCCACCCCCTCCACCACTCACTGCTCTTCTCCGCGGTAATGCCCAGAACCAGGTATCAGATGATCCTGAGGTTCTTACATTTCAGTGACAATTCCCAGTGCCTTCCACGAAATGATGCAAATTATGATCGGCTTTACAAAATTCGACCAATACTTAATTATTTTTCAGTAACATTCCCCAAATTGTTTACCCCGGACCAACACATATGTGTGGATGAGTCCCTTATTAAAATTTAGTGGTAGGCTTAAAATGAAGCAATTTATGCCCAGCAAAAGGGCCCGCTATGGGGTAAAGGTCTACAAATTATGCGACCGAGCCACAGGGTACACATATTCATAGTGTACAAAGGGAAGGACACCCAGCTGCAGCCCCCTAATTGTCTGGAATACTTGGGATCCAGCGGAAAAGTTGTTTGGGACCTCATAAACCCCCTATTCGATAAAGGCTACCACCTGTATGTAGATAACTTCTACACATCTCTGCCCCTGTTCCACAACCTTCACCGGAAGAAGACGCCAGCATGTGGCACCGTAAAAAGGAATCGGAAGGGCTTTCCTCAAAGTCTTGTGAATAAGAAGCTGCGAAAAGGAGAAACCGCAAGTCTGAGAAACAAAGGAGGTTCTGGCAGTGAAGTGGAGGGACAGAAGGGATGTGTATATGTTGTCTTCTATCCACAATGATACCTTCGTGGAAATCCCCAAAAGGAATGGCCCCGTAAAGAAACCAAAATGCATTTACGAATACAATTTGTTTATGGGGGGAGTCTACTTCAACGACCAAATGATGGAACCATATCTTGTCACAAGACGGACATACCATTGGTACAAAAAAGTAGCAATTTATTTTTTTCAATTGGCCATTTACAATTCCTATGTAATTTACCGCAACTCCACCCAAAACCCCAAACGTTTCTTTGGCTACCAGGAGGAAGTTTTCACTTCCCTTATTTTCCCAAACGGCCCGCCAGAAAATATCCGATCAGATGTTATTAGTCGACTCTCTGAGCGCCACTTTCCCGATAAAATCCCTCCCAAACCAATAGGCCAAAGACGTCAAAAAAGATGTAAGGTGTGTACCAGAGCAGGAGTCAGAAGAGACACATCTTATTATTGTGCACAATGTCCTTCCCAACCAGGCCTCTGCAGACTGTTTTCGGCGTTACCATACTTCAATACATTTTTAGTGAAGTATGGTAAACATAATCCTCAGTTCCTGCCTTCATACACCTTCACACCCCTTATGCCACTGCCTGCTCTGTAACTGACCCTGGCTTGTTATTTGACCACTCTTATGCCTGCCGATTCTGTACATACCACTGCCTGATCTGGAACTGACCCTGGACTGTTATTCGACCATGCTTCTGTCTAACGATTCTGTACATATCTCTGCCTGATCTGGAACTGACCTTGGACTGTTTGACCACGATATTTGCCTGCCTCTTGGACTGATCTTGTATTCTGCAACTGGACTAGTGGGATTCAACACGGGGTCTCACATATGTGAGGGGCTCCAGTATAGTTTTTCTGGAAGAAGAAAACAAACAATTTTCTTTGTTTTCTTATTCCTAGATTAGGGTCTGGAGACTCGGAGGCTTCAAAGAGATTTGGGAGGGAGAAGCCTCTACCCCTATCCCCATTCTGTCCTGAACGAGGCTCTACTTCTGTCTGCTGCCTGTAGGACTTACTGCCGTAATGCCGCACTGACCACACCACAAGGACCTGCCTACTACCAGGACCAATATTTTTGGCACTGCTGACATCTCTGCACTGACCCTGGACTGCAATATGGACAGTATCCCTGCCTGCTGCCTGAAAAACTGTGTTCGCTGTTGCTGACCAAGTCCCTGCCTGCTACCTGGACCAGTGATATCATCCTGTGGACAACTGCGCTGCTAAAACCACAGGTAATCTTTTCTTTACCCTTTGCTCAGCATAATGTATTTGGGGGTGTAATTCTTGGTATGTGCAGGCTATGTGTCCCTGGAACGCCGACGGTGTTCCTTGCATGTTGCGCCTCTGTATGTGGCCAGGCTGTGTAAACGTCTCACACATGTGGTATTGCCATACTCAGGAGGAGGAGTAGTAGAATGTATTTTGGGGTGTTATTTTTGCTATGTAAATGCTATGCGTTGGAAATATCTTATAAACAGACAACTTTGTGTAAAAAAAAAATGCGTTTTCATTTTTTTCCACATTTTCCAAAAACTTCTGGAAAAAAAATGAACCATTGAAAAGACTCATTATGCCTCATAGATTATACGTTGGGGTGTTAGCTTTCCAAAATGGGGTCATTTTCTGGATATTTCCATTGCCCTGGTGTTCCAGGGCCTTCAAAACTGTAATAGGTGGTTGAGAAATGAAATGTGTAATTTATGCTCCTAGAATGCCTGAAGGTGCTACTTCAAAATTAGGCCTCTGTATGTGGTCAGGCTGTGTAAAAGTCTCACACATGTGGTATCGTTATACTCAGGAGGAGTAGGAGTATGTATTTTTGGGTGTTATTTGTGGTATGCACATTCCGTGTGGGAGAAATAAGCTATTACAATGAAAATTTTGTGAAAAAAAAAAATATCTTAATTTTGCAAAGAATTGTGGGAAAAAATGACAACTTAAAATAACTCACCATGCCTCTTACTAAATACATTGGAATGTCTACTTTCCAAAAAGGGGTCATTTGGGGGGCATTTGTACTTTCCTGGCTTGTTAGGGTCTCAAGAATGGAGATAGGCCTTAGTACATCAGATGTGATCTTTTTTTGCAAATCTTTATGATTTGCACCATAGCTTGTAGACTCTATAAATTTAACACAGATCATATAATATGCAATAATTTGGGTTATTTTTACCAAAGATGTGTAGTAGTATAAATTGTGGCCAAAATTTATGAAGAAAAATTGCTAATTTGCTAAATTTTGTCACAGAAACGAAGAAAAATTCTTTTTTTTTTTCAAAATTTTCGGTCTTTTTTCATTTATAGCGCAGAAAATAAAAAACCGAGATGTGATCAAATACCACCAAAAGAAAGCTCTATTGGTATGAAGAAAAGGACCTAAAAATCATTTGGTTACAGTGTTGCATGACTGAGTAATTGTCATTCAAAATGTGAGAGCACTGAAAGCTGAAAATTGGTCTGGGACTGAGGGGGGTTTAAGTGCTCAGTAAGCAAGTGGTTAATGGACTAATTTCTTTTCTTTTTCCTGATTATTTTTACTCCAAATGAAATTTAATTTTGTTTTTATTATGGTGTTATATGTTTGATTATACGAGGGATACATATATATTCTGCGTTATTCATCCTTCTGTATTTGAAGATCCTTGATAGGTCTTACCAGGTAGGGTTTTCACGTGATTTCACACAGGTGATCACTATTTGTGTTTTTTCTATTTTATTAATTATATTATTTATATGATTACAAACTGCATTATCCAATATTCACATTCACTTGATTTAATTTCACTTTTTGCCATTGATCACTTATGTTTTCTACTGTATGAATTTATTTAGAACACTTTTTTCTTTTTTTTAGCGCAGCTCACCATTTTTATATAGTTTGTATCATCGGAGTATTACGATTAGAGTTGCTGCTCATAGGGGGGGGTTTTGAATAGCGCAGTTTACTCTTTTTTCCCCATTAATTTTTGCCCAGGTGATGGAACCCGTAGCACAGACCATCAGGACGAACTCCCAAATCAAAAAGGTATTAAAGTAGGAGACACAGAACACAAGATTGGCTTCTATGCTGATGATGTTATTATTGCACTCATAGACCCTTTAAATTCACTCCCGAGGTTCAACATACATTAGATTCCTTCAGTGCTGTCTCCATGTATAAGATAAATCATTCTAAATCTCTGATGCTTAATCTTGGCCTAGATCATCAAACCGTCTCCACGATCTCGACAAGGACTTCTTTTACGTGGGCCACCAATTTTTTTCTTCCTTATTTAGGTGTCCAATTAACGTACCCCAGCTCCATTCTAGTACAAACTAATCTTGAGAACCTCGTAGGCAAGCTTACCCGCCTCTCCAAGGAACTATTATCCACGTCAGCCTCCTGGGCAGGTAGAATTGCTCCGGCCAAAATGTACCTACTCCCAAACATCCTATATCTCTTTCGCTAAATTCCACTGCCGCTCATCCAAGCCCAACTCAAAAAACTCCAAGGGATAGTCAATACTTTTATCTGGCAACACAAACACCCCAGGATTAAAATGAAAACACTACTAATCCCCACACGATCTGGTGGACTAGGTGCCCCAGACATCAAAGCATATTACCGAGCCACGCTACTAGACCAACTCAAAGCCTGGTGGTCTTCGGAACTACAACCTACTTGGAAACAGATAGAACTCACCATTTTAGCACTTGAACCAATAAAAATCCTGACAGCAATCTGGGTTAATTTTAAACCCGACGTTACCCACTGGGCTCAATTAATGCTTCCCTCAGGGTATGGAGGGCATTCTTTCAACGCACCAAAGAGATCTCCCCAGCAGTTCTTCCGCTAGTCCCCCTCGAGACCCTCCAACTTTTATTCCCTGATCTTCCCATAGCGCAGTGGGTAACTGCTGGTATCACCAACATAGGTGCCTTATTTTCCTCCACAACTCTCTTATCTTTCTCGCAAATACAACACCAATTTCATGTTCCCTCAACGTTATTCCTCTTTCTCCAGATAAGGTCTATTTTGGCAAACCTACCCCTTTCCACCACGAATTCCATGGTGGATCCCAATAAAATTCTTTGGCGACAAAAGTAAAAAATCAAGGAGGTATTTCCCTCATCTATAGAATACTTACCTCATCAGACCCAGAAGTGGCCCCCATGCCCAGTGACTACTGGTCATCCCGAGCGCAACAATCCATTTCACCTGAAAACGTGGCAAAAAGCCCTAAACGACCCGCACGCTTCTCCCATTGCATTTCACATTGGGAATCACTCATGAAGCTTTTCCACAGCTGGTATTACACCCCGACCAGACTCGCTAAAATCTTCCCTACGTCCTAACCTAACTGCTGGAGAGGGTGCGGCGATAGAGGCACCATGTTCCATATTTGGTGGGGTTGCCCCAAAATAAAATCCCTAATACTTCAGGTCTGTAATATCTCCATCCCACTCTCCCCCCTCGATTACTGGGAGTGTGTTTTCTCATGGCCGTACCACCTTCATACCCTTCTAACCCATATCCTTATCGCGGCCCGGCTAGCTATAGCTAAAAAAATGGAAATCTGTACAACCACCATCCTTGAAAGAAGCTCTGGTACTGCTCAACGCTCACTTTCAACTAGAATATGCTTTCTCCAAAGCGTACCAAAAAACTCAATGGCTGCGCTGCTTTCCATCCATCCACTCCAGCCAATCAGCGGCCAGGCTGAACGGTGGAAAGGACATCGGGGGACGAGCCCGGGACTTTCGAGGGGTGAAGTAAAACGGGGGGGGCTATTGGCGCAGGCACTGTCAGATGTTTTTTCACCTTAATGCATAAAATGCATTAAGGTGAAAAAACATTTACCTTTACAACCCCTTTAACCAATCCCGGTTACCACTCTTGTTGTTTCTCTGTAATCATATGTCAGCTGAGAGTAAACTTTGTTGTACTGTATACTACCTGAATATTGCTTATGTATTGATCTAACTCCCTTCTTCTCCCCCACTCCGTTATTGCCCACAGCAACCGATTGGTACAATATCCTGTTATACCTTACTGTTTTTTCTCTTTCTTTTTTATGTTATTGTGTTTGCATCTCTTTCTAGAGACCATGCATATGGATAAGAATCTGACAAATCCTCTCTGCCATGTACTCATTCCTACACACCTGTGTTTGTCTGTATTCTATCTCAAATATTTGTTTCATGCCAGGGAATGCCCATTTGGCAATGTACTGTTTTTACTTATTTCTTGATAATAATAAAAATTTAAAGTAAAAAAAAAAAAATATTAACTAACAGGTGAAAGATAATAAAAATGGTAAAATACCTACTTTACAATAACTTTAACTAGACATGGAGGCGATGAAAATTGATGTGTGGAGATACATCCAATTGAACTGCTTTGTTGACAAGCTACTAAATCCAATTAGATCAGGCGAAGAGCTTTCATCTATGGAGAGCTGGATTATGAAGGGGAACCCTAAAAATAAAATAACATGTCTATATAAAATCCTCTCCGAGGGAGAGGGATTGGATGCTCCACCATACATCAAGAGATGGGAGAGGGAAACCGGTATTAATTGCACTACACAGAGGTTAGCAAAAATTTTGAAACTCACTCATGGTTCAGCAATAGACGCCAAGATGGCAGAAAAATTATAAATGCTTAGCCAGATGGTATTTTACACTTGAGAGACTCAATCATTTTCACCAAGAAAGAACCTCAGAATGCTGGCGAGGGTGTGGAGATAACGGCTCAATGTATCACATATAGTGGGATTGCCCCATCATTAAAAAATTCTGGAAGGAGATACTGGACCTTATCAACCCAATTACAAAGGAAAAAATCCCAGAGGACCCATGGACGTGTTTATTTCATGGGACTGATAGACCGGTAAGGCAATATAAAGCGTCAATAACTCCAATACTGCTTAATGTGGCAAAAAGTTTAATACCAAAAAAATGGCAAGAAATAGAAAGCCCTAAAACTCGAGAATGGATAGTTGGAGTAAATAGGATACAAAAACTCGAGAAGGAAGAGGGATGGCGACAGAGGTAGAGACACCTCTGTTGGTATTCATTTTTTTACTGAAGGTGAGCCCTTTGACTCTGCTGACCCCTGACTGTTTTGCTGAGTGATGGCTCTGTCTCTTCAGGGCCGACACTTTACTAGCCTTTTTGGTCCTTGTTTGCGTATTGATAAAAATGTTTTTTTTTTCTTATATGTTTAGGGGTATTTGGGCTGTTTTGCCCCCCTCCCCCTCCTTGTGTTTGTTGATTTCTGACACACGCTTTGGAAGCATTGCTGCCTGAGTGCTGCTATATTGAATCAAGACTACATATGATTGATCCCATCAGCCTGAGAGTAAGATATATAAAAAGGTATCTTTTCACAAAATATTTTTTTGATTTCAGTGGGGTTTGGTCTTTTCCTCTCTTGCTTAGGGCCGAGAGTCAAGGTCCCCCCCCCCCCCCCCCGCATTTAATATATAACATTAATAATATACTTATCAATATTGATTTTTGATTATTCATTTTCCCTCTCTACAGGCTATATTGAATGAGACTTGTCGTTCTTTGGCTGAAACTTCAACTTTCCCTACTTTTTCTTTTCTCTGACATTTTGGAAATGTTTTATGGTTTATAATTATTGGACAGCTATTACTGGGGTAAGATCCTTTTTATGGTATCCTGGTTTATGTCGTCTTCTTTGTATTAATAATTTTGTTCATTTGTTATTTATTCATATTTTCCCTCTGTAAACTGCACCTAATACAATGTTTTTTCTTACTAGTTTTTGCAACTGCAACCTATAAATGAAGTTACACTACAAAACTCCTGAGGAAGCTCTGTTTTGGAGCGAAACATGTAGAGAGTGGTAGTGTCTTAATATACCTATGTTTGTATAACTACAGGAATTTGATGTTTGGTTGTTGTAATATGTCCTTTTGGTGTATGTTTTTAATGAATTTTTTGTTCAAAACAATAAAATAAATTTTGTACATTTCTATTTTGGAATGTGGTAGACTTGTATAAATTTGATACCGCTAAAAGTCCCTGAGGCTGGTTACCTTACAGCCTCGTCTGCCCCCCCCCCCCCCCTTTCTTTGCTATATACAATTTTGGGATGTTGGTATCTTCAGTTTGACAGTTTCATCTTGGGTTTTCTCTTTAATTACACATAGTGGATATTATGGTGAATTGAATTGGATTGAACGGCTGCTGCTGCTGATTAATTTACATATACTTTGATGTTAATGGGTATAATTATTATAGCTCTCATCTTTTACTATTGTAAATGGAATATTAAGTGAATTGTTTATGGAGAGAATTGTATAGTCTATGCAGATTCTATTAGATTTTAATTGTAATCATTTATTTTATCAATTTTATTAGGAGCTCACATCTGTAGATTAGATCAGGAGTTATACTGACATAATATATTAAATAGTTTTTGCCCATTTATATATTTTTGTATTTTTATATATTGTTACATTGGGAAGCTGTAAAAAGCGCTGTATTGTGAGAATGAGGACACAGGGAGTGCGCAAGTGCGAACCATCACATCTCTGCCCACTTGGGGAACCTAGGGAATAAAGGGAGAAGGATTATGCCATACAGCCAATCCCATGAATAAGTCATCTGTGACTAAACATGTAGGGGCATGGCTATACGGCAGGCATTTGAAGCACATGGAGGACAGATTGTTGTGATCCAACCTGCTGCATTGTATAGTGAACAAGGAGTGGGTGAGACGTAGTTAGCTGGTGCACTACCCTGGGTCCACCCTGACCACCATAGATCGCTTCACCAGTACATGAAGTTTTGAGATCTGTTTAGTTTGGCTTGTTTTGAACTTTACACATGTGAGTGCAATAGTGTGGGTTCGCTAAGTTTTAATAAATGGGCTGTGCTTTATCACACTATTTGGAGCGCTTCTTAATTTTGCAAGTGGAATAACCATTACTTGAGGAAAAGGAATTGTGACAGTTATGTTTGAAATGTGGAGATCCAATTTAACCCCTATTGAGTGCGGTTAGAAGCAAGTTATGCCAAACACAAGAGTGGGAGGCAAATGCAGCTGGTGAGTGCAAGTCTTTAAGTGGCAGTGGAATCACAATCACTGAGGTGTGGTGGATGAGCACAAGAACACCAAGATTTTATTCTACACCATTCATCGAGCGTTTATGAACTTTATATGGACACATATTTAATTTTTCACATTCTTCACAGGGAGTGTGCTTTGGTAGGTGCAGAAATTTTTTTGCAAAGATTATTTGGTGCATAGTATTAAGTAAGCATACAATCGGTAACTGTGTATGCAGTTCACTATTAGTTTGGTTATATTAGAGCGCCGCTATTTATTCCACTAATATGCAGTACTGACAGGCATCACTGATGGCACTGCACTGATAATCAATGCAATAATTATCAGTGTAGACCCCACCCTGTCAGGAAAGCCACTTGTCAGCTCAAGTAGAGGAATGTCGATAACCAGCACTTCCACTGATCAGCTGTGACTGAACACAGCTGATCACATGGTAAAGCGTCTACGTCATATGCTCTTTATTGTGATCTGAGATGCCATGTGACACACCACACCACCGATCTCCGTGCTGCACGCCCCTGGGAATACACACGAGCAGCTTGTTCTGGACGTCATATGGCATCCAGTCATAACAATGGAACCCCCGCCTGGCCATCATTTTTTTTTTTAGGTTGGGCAGTAAGGTGTTAAAGAGGAAACCAAACTTTTTAGGGAATGATTATAAGCTGGTGAATACCAACACTTCTCTACTTTATCACCCAGTTATGATATAGAGCCTCTCATAATCCACAAAGCCGATACATGAGACTTCACACTTGTGCCCAATGAAGCTGCGTAACTACCTGATCCACGGGACATTTTTCCTAGAAAACCCTAAAATCAAGGTTTTATTTTGATGATGATAAATCAGTACTGCACCTTGTATCTTTTAGGGCTCATCTAAACCAGATGCAGTCTGGCGAAGAATAAACCGCAGTATGAATGCATATACAAGCAAAAAAAAAATAAAATGTATGTATTCCAATGAGCCTAAATTACACCATTGCAGTGCTTTCAGGTGCGTCTAAAATGTGCTGCGTTTTTCAGCGCCACAAACACTTGAACCTGCGACCATGTAAGTGCAACTTAACACAAAAAAAGATGCATGCAGATTGCAGTGTAAACGAGCCCCTGGGGTTTGTAGTCTACCCTACAGCTGTTTTGCACTAGCCTGCATGGTAAACAATTGTTTTCTGGGTCTTGTTCACTTTGCCTTGCAGCAGAGAGGTGCAGTAAGCTGTAGTAAAATATGGACAAATAGCATTTTAATGCGGTGCACCTTTATTCAGTGGAGTAGAGTGGGGGGTGCCACCACCCCGGGTGCAAAATTTAGAGGGACCCTGTCACGAGTGTGGAAAAGCCCCTTGTCAAACTTATGACGAGTCCATGTTGTCCAGCAACAGCGGCTGTTCTTGGGGTGTGGGCGAGCAGCAGGGGTATCTCTCTTATGGCGGTGATCAGCAAGGGGCCGAGCAGAGGACAGAATGGCCTGAGAGCCCGGGAGTTGGTAGAATAGTTCCACCACAGCCGCCTCCTCCTTGACCTTGCCCCCCTGACCCCGCCCCCCCAAGAGGTGAGAAGCGGCGGGGAGCATGGATTGCTCTAACTTCCTCTTCGCAGTAAAATGAGGCCAGGGGAACAGGCTGACTGGGGACCCAGAGGATGCGCATGCTGCCAGAGAGCCACTGCAAGGATCATAGGAGACACACTGACATGGAAGGTAGGGCTAGCAGTCTCTCTCGTCATCTCTCAGCTCCATTGTCTCCCTAAACTCAATGTGTCTCTCCGTGAATCCAAATCAGCAGTGTTGCAAAAACACACAATTGTGCAAATAAACTCATTTATATAATTATCAATAAAATCTTCATTCATAGCCATGTTTTTTGGATGCTTTTTATTGTTATATGGAATTAGTTTATTTATATATTTGCACTATTGTGTGTTCTTGCAGCACTGGTAATTTGGATTCACTACCCAGTAGGGCTATCTTAGAATTATTGTATTTGATGAATTGTTTAATGAAATTTTCTGTACTTTTAATTGCTTTATTTGTACAATAAGGTTGAGGTTTCTGGCAGCACCGGCGATTAGGACTCACTAACAGTAGGGTTATTTTTATAATATTTCAGTTAATGGAAGCTACATTTCTCATATTCACACTATAATACTTGTGGTAGCACTGTGCACTTGGGATCAATACCCATTAGTGTTTTTTTTTTTTTTAACCTTTTTGAATATATACATACACACACACATATACATATACACACACACCATATTTATTGGTGTATAACACGCACCCCAAATTTAGGAGGGAATTTTAAAGGAAATAAAACGTATCAGTGTCCATCTTTACAGCCTTGCCCAGTGTCCTGAGACAGAGCTGTCAGAGCCCCACTCTCCTCTATGGGGAGATCAGATGAAAACAGACCACCTGTCCGTTTTCATCTGATCCGATAGACAGATGGAAAATAGAGTCACCATCCGTCTGGATTTCACGCACAGGATCGGATATGCACCGCTGATCCATAGAGGATGGAGGCTCGATCATGAAAATCTGACAGGCGGACCTGTTTGGAAAGCCTGTGTGAAAGGGTCCAAAAACAGATCAGTGTGAAAGGGCTGGAATTGTGGAGGAGCCAATGGGCTTCATTCACACCGGAGTGTAGTGGGATCATGGACAGAATCACAGCATTACATAAGACGCATTTGTGATGCCATTATTTCTTAATGGCACCCCAGACAGTGCAATTCTGCCACGATTGTCATTGCAACAGAACGCTCTAAAATGGCAGCAAAAATCACAACGCCAAACAAACCTAGCTCGGCACCAAAATGTGGCAAATAAGCTTCTATGGTGTATTTTTGGAGCAGAGGGAGGCCCATTCAATAATGATGCTGCTCCAAAAAAAAAAAACAGGCCACAAAAAAGCAAAACAAAAAAACATATGGCAAGCGTTGCTGCAGTACACATAGGTGTGAACGGCGCCTTTAGAGCCAGCTTACATCAGATGCAGTCAGGAGCATTTGTAATGCATATTCCAGGAAATTAATGTATTCCAAAGAGATTAAATTGCATCATTGCGGTGCTTTAATGTATTTAAAAATAGTACCGTATGCTGCATTTTTCTGCACTGAAATGCACCACAAACGTGTATGAACATGTGCAACTGTGTGTAAAGATAAAATAAATTGATGAAAAAAAAGCACCCCTTAAGACCCCTTTCACACTAAGGCGCTACTGCAATAAAAATAGCGCCCTGAAAGAGCCGCTCCTGTGACTCCAGTATGAAAGCCCCGAGTTTTTTCACGCTGGAGTGGTGCGCTGGCATGACGGTTAAAAAAAAAAAAAAATCCTGCTAGCAGCATCTTTGTAGCAGAAATCAATGGGGCAGCACGGCTATATCGCCAGCATAGCGCTGCTGCAGTGGTTTTAACCCTCTCTCGCCTGCTAGCAGGGGGGGGATAAAAGTGTCCCGCTAGCAGCTGAATAGCACAGCAAAACTGGCAGTAAAGAGTGTGAAAGGAGTCTGGGGGTAAACACAATGTGCAAAAATTGTGTTGTAAATGAGCCCTTATATCTCATAGGACAGGGATCACAATTTACTGAGATCCATAGACTCGGATCACATTTGTGTGCAAAATCAAGCACATTCCCACAGCGCACAACCCTTTTGCAGGCAGTGTCAAAAGTCACCACAGCACCCCTCACTAATGTGAATGTGCCAAAATAAATGCCAAAGTATTGTATGTTTTGGCACAACACAATAATTTTTATTTTTATTTTTAAAGTGACGCACATCTGCAAATTTTTGCTCCTAGGTCAGCCCTACACACAATCTCCACACAGCGTCACACCGGCACAGACATGAACAGAGTCTAAGTTCCCAATGCAAAAAGAATAAATTTTTTTTTTTAAATCAGTTTGCAGAAATGATCAGAACACACTGATGAGGTGTTGTTTTGGGGAGAACACAAATCATCCCAGCAGAGATTTCTCTCTATATTCCCTGAATATATTGTGATGTCAGTAGCTGTGTACACAGAACTCCTCCTCCTGTCTGTATATATCAGCCTGATCTCTCCTTCCATCCAGTGTGTATACTATAATCCTATCAGCTCCATAGATCTCTATACTAATCCTCCTCCTGCCAGTATATATCAGCCTGATCTCTCCTTCCATCTTCTTTATAATATAATCCTAGCAGCTCTCCCTTCCTACAAATCTCTACATTAGGCCTCCTCCATCTGCTCTGTATCTCCGCCATCCTGTATAATACAATCCTAACAGAACGATCACTCATTTTCCATCATCCTTCTCTATCCTATAACGTCGATATTTTTGATCTATTATAATGAATAAAGACTTAATCTCCTAACTATAATCAAAATAGCCCAACCACCCATCCACACCCCTCCACGTCTCTGCAAAAACTACTTCCCCTCCCAGCATCCTCTGCCTTTCCTCTGACACCTACAACACTAGAGGACAATCTGTCCTACAATAGGACTCCGGCTGGAGGCGGCCATTTTGCGGTGGGCAGACAGCATAGGCTTGTAATGGATGATACCCAAACACTGGAGAACAAACTTTTTTTTCCTGTTCTGGGGCTCCCACTGGGCGCGGCCATTTTGTGAAGCAGAAGAAAAATACATCACAACACAGGGCTATATGTATATTTATGCATATGAATATATGCATGAGTATATATGAAATAAAGTAAAAATTGCAAAAAATAAACTTCAAATGGTGATTGCAATTATTTCTTAATTTGCAAACAGCCCACAATGTGCAAAAACAGATATAAATGTGTCCATATAAAACATATCACATTCTTCTTGGAATAAAGTCTCTGTATAAAATATAGAATATGTGATGTCACTAATAATGTTTTTATATAAAATGTAGTTTAGGTGTTACCACCGTTACAAAAGTGTATCCCACATCTGCCCACAAAGGGGCTCTTTTACACCGTATCTGTTTACCTGCATATTCTACACAGAATTATCACCTAGACAACATCTGTTTACTTCCGTTAATCTGAATCATTGCCAGAAGACAGCTATTGACAATGTGCCACGTCCACCCCACAAATGAGCATAGTTAAATCAGGTTTCAATAAAGTTTTTTAAAAAATGTAAACAGTGCCCCGCATTGTAAAAACACAAGGCACTATCCCAAACTCCCTGTACAGGGCAGACAACAGTACAAATGTGAATGAGCCTCCAGTGAAATTTACACTCTTTGGTGCCCCTGCTGTGCTCTTCGTCCTCCATATTCAGATATACACATACACACTCCATTAAAAAGCACTATAAAAAGGGTCTCTGCCTCAGACACAGTTATTACTGGAATTCTGACATTACAGCCTGACAAGCCTCTACCCATGCTGCAGCCGCTTTGTGTTGCAGTCACAGCATGTCTAACTTGTCCATTGATATCAATGTACCAGCACCACAACCGCATGTGAAACGTTCGGCTTGCAGTTGTGCTGTGGTCCTACACTGTAAAACTGACGTTCACTGTAAAATGAGGCAGTTTATACTACAAACACTGTAAAATTGATACTTTAAAAAAGGAATACAGCCACCTAGGTCATTTTTAGAGTTCATTCACACTGCTGTTCTTCTGATAAGCAATCCACAATCGGATTACTTTTCAGAGTTGTTTGACAGGCAGTGAGGTTGCATAGTGGCCCCATTCACTTGCATGCATGTGTACGCTCCCAGCTGCTGCTTCTATTGAGTTACACTATGCTATATTGACTGACCACTCTTATAGAGGGAACTATTACAGTACATTGTTTTTCTATACAGTGTTGGTTTATTTTTGTGTTACACAGGTTGCAATGTTGGGTACATAATCTGTACAGACATTGAAAAGGTCTTACACATGTGGTCGACATAATCAGGAAGAGTAGCAGAATGTATTTTGGGGTGTAATTCTAAATATGTCCATGCTGTTTATTAGAAATATCCTATAGATTGTCAACTTTGTGTTAAAAAAAATGCACTTTCATTTTCTTTCCATGTTTTCAAAAAAATAATAGAAAAAATGACATGTTAAAAAGATTAATTTTACCTCACAGAAAATATGTTGGTGTGTTTGCTTCCCAAAATTATTTTACATTTATAAATGAAATGCTTATTTTGTGGGCGTTTCCACTATGCTGGTGCTCCAGGGCCTTCAAAATTGTGATAGGTAGTCAGGAAATTAGATGTGTAATTTATGCCCCTAGAAGGCCTGAAGGTGCTCTATGGCTATTGGGCCTCTCTATGTGGCCAGGCTGTGAAAAAGTCTCACTCTCAGACCCCTTTCACACTGGGGCGTTTTTTAAGGCGCTTTAGCGTTAAAAAAAAGCACCTGTAAAGAGCTTGAAAGAAGCCTCATCTGCAATCCCAATGTGAAAGCCCAAGTGCTTTAAGAGTCCTTTCACACTGCCAGCGTTTTTCGAGAGCTAGTGGGGCGCTTTTAACCCCTGCTAGTAGCCAAATAAATTGTTAACAGCACCCACAAAGCACCACTGCCAAAAGCGCTTTGCAGGTGTTTCCCATTGATTTCAATGGGAAGGGGCGCTATAGGAGCGGTGTATTCACCGCTCCAAAACTGCTGCAAAGAAGCTGATTGTAGGCCTTTTTCTGACACCCTGCCAGCGCAGTGCCTCAGTGTGAAAGCACTCAGGCTTTCACATTTGGATTGCAGTTGCAGCTTCTTTCAGGTGCTTTTTTTTAAAGCCAAAGTGCCTGAAAAAGGTCCCAGTGTGAAAGGGGTCTCACATATGTCCTTACAGCGCAAGGTAAACAAGAGAAACATTCTAAGACATGGAGACTATGGAATATGTTTATTCTATCCTATGAAGGAGTGCTCCTATTTTACTCCAAAACTGCAAAATGACCCAAGACACAGAGATACCTAAGTTGGTGATGCGTCCACCGCCTTCGAGTCTGTCCCCCCCCCCCCCCCCCCCCCTGACTTTCTAATTCTCAAATTACTGTCTATGGGACCCAGGTGTTTCTTCTCCTTAAGGCTGGGTTCACACTGCTGCGGGGGGGAGATCCGGATGTGATTTGCACCGCACTGCAGTGCAAATCACATCCGATCTCCGTAGCGATGCGAGTTCAGCCATACAGATAGTATGGCTGAATTCGCATCGCTCCCGCAGCAAACTCGCACGGGACCCTTTTTTTGGTCTGCAACAGAATCGGATCGCATGGGAGTTCACACCATGCGATCCGATTCCTGTGCGAGTCTGCAGATCGCACTGCGATATGCGGACGGATCTGGGGGTGTCATTAACATATCATTGACACTCCCAGCCGTCCGCATAGGGCAGTGTGAACTGCCGGCGGGAGGTGTGAGCGATGCGGGAAAACGCCGCGGATTCGCGGCGTTCCCGCATCGCTGTGGTGTGAACCCGGCCTTATACTTACTGTTTTTCTCCAATGCAATAATGTCCGGGATTGAACAGTTTAACTAACCCTCTGAGTTGGGAGACATTATGGCATTTCTTACTGTAATTACCTATGTACCTCCTTTTTCTTTTCCTTTTTTTTTTGTGTTGTTGTGAAGGTCATTATGCTGTACCTTTCCTTGACTTTTCCTTAAAAACAATAAAAACCCACAACAGTAAAATCAGTCTGTATATGCAGTAAAACATGCTTGTTATTCTCACCATGGAACCTAAGGGATTAATCCTCTGCATTGTGTAAAAAAGGTAGTTTAATCCTGTCTTCTCTGACCCTCCCCTTCTTTTACTATCCCCAATCCATTTTCTGATAGAACAGAGGCCAGGGGACAAGCTGCACATGCTCAGTTTGGTGTGTATTGCTAGAGATTTTTTTTTTTCTTGGGAGAGTGCATGTGATGAGCACAGGGTCAATCAGCATTGTCCAGACAGAGGATCAGGGGTCCTGCAGCCTCATGGGACAATCAAGGGAGAATGAAAACCCCTCCTACAAGCTTTAAACAGACACTGATAGAAGTCACAAGACTGTTATATACTGCTGATGAGAGCAGTTTATATTTATAAAAAAAAAAAAAAACGATTGCATTTCCATGTTCTGTGTACTGTGGGAGACCAGATATAGAGAATGCAGGGTCCTGGGTTTAGTAAGGCTACTTTCACACTGGGGCTTTACCATCATTTTTGCAGGTGGTTTTAACCCCCACTAGCGGCTGAAAAGGGGTTAAAACCACCTGCAAAAGCGACGCTGCAGTATGGCGGCGCTGCCTATTGATTTCAATGGGCAGGGGCGGTGCAGGAGCGGTGTATACACCACTCCTACAGCATTGCAAAGATGCAGCTTGCAGGACTTTTTTTTACCGGAGGAGAGGCTCTTTACAGGCGCTATTTTTAGCGCTATAGAGCCTGTGAAGCGCCTCAGTGTGAAAGTAGCCTAACACTTTAAAGCTGGATTCACACATGTGTGGTGCAAATTCCAGCTACTTTTTCTCTGCGAAGAGAAAAAGCAGCTGTTCAGTGATTCCTCTCTGTTGTATCTGCGGATCAGCTGAGCAGGGAGAGGGGGGGGCGTGTAGTGAGGAGGGGGAGCGAATTCTTCTTCACAACGGAATGCATCTACGAATCAGATGTGTTCACATAGAAGATTATGTGCTTGCAATTTGCACCGCAATGCCCAGAAAATGCACATGTTTTTTGGGCAATGCGGTGTGCGAATGCAATGCACATATGTGAACAAGCCTCATTCAAATGAACAGATTTTAAAATTCAATCGCATAGGTGTGAAGCCAGCCTAGAGACCCATACGCACTCAGATTTTCTGCTGATTTTTTCCTTCAGATTTACCAAAACCATATAATATGAGGTCAAACCGTAGGAGTTTCAATTTGTATGCAATCAGGCAGGCCCTTGCACTATATGGTTTTAGTAAATCTGAAGGAAAAAATCATCAGAAAATCTGATAGTGTGTAATGCAAGCCATACATGGTTGAATTTCTAACAAATTTTCTTTTCAAAATCAGAAAGTTTTTTTTTTTTGTGATTCAATGATGCCACCTTTGATTTTCGAAATTCGGCCGTCCAAGACTTCAATTTCACCTCATGGTGCTACAGAAAAGAATTTTCGTGGCTGGGAATCTTCTTTTCCCTCCGTAAACTTTCTTTTCTTGCACATGCGCATTTTTTTTTATTACATTTCTTGCACGATTCTCCCATCATTGATTAGAAAATCGTTTGTTTTCTAAAAAATTTCCAACATGTCTGATTCCTCAAATTTGATTGCCGCACGAAAATCGGCTGTTGCTACAGCCCACTAATGGTGCGAAATTCGTACGAAAATTGTTAGATACGATTTTCGAAATTCGAACCGTGTATGGCCGGCATAAGGCTCCAACTTCGTCCCATATAAATATTTGAGATCGTATATATAGTAAATAGAATTGAGAAAAGGTTTTCTAATGACATCTAAAATAAATTTCCCTTGGTTCCTTCCCAGCTGGGACTTCAGAGCTTTTAGACCCCTTTCAGACTTTCATTATAATGAGTGCTTTCACACTGGGGTGGTGCGCTTGCAAGCAGCATCTTTGGGGCGGTTTGGGAGCTCTGCATACAGCATTCCTAAAATGCCCCTGACCATTGCAATGAATGGGCAGCGCTGCAATACGGGTTAAAAGTGCCCCGCTAGCAGCCGAAAAGCGCCACTTAAACAGCGCTTAAGCACTTCTAAAATGAGAGGTGCTTTAGCGATAAGATGGCCGCATCCCCAGTGTGAAAGGAGTTTTAAGAACTGGACTGCAGAGTGATCTTTAAAATTACACCAGGGTTCCGCATTTTGTCCTCCTCTCCCATAATTGAAATGTATTTGTTATATGGGGGGGGGCACCTAATTTTGACAGGTACCCGCTCCCACTTCCGGTCATGTCGCTTAAAGAGTAAATCAATACTGTACTATCATACATCTTTATAAATCTAACATATATTCTATCAGACTTGGGCTTGCTGGTGTGTATATTCTGTGTTATTCTGCTCTTTAGTATTATAGGTGGTAGAGGCAGTCATGAAGATGTTTTTATTTTTCTAGCAGTCTGTCAGAACTGTTATTAGAAAACTATATGTATATTTTATAATTTTAAATTTTTTGGACTATGGTGTACATTTATCAAACAGAGATCATTTATCTCATTTCAGTTCTCAGAGAAAAAAAAACAAAAAACCTCCTCTGGCACCCTGTTCATAAAGCGGAGAACATTTGTTCTCAGGAGAAGAGAGACGTTTTTTCTCTGAGAACACCTGAGATCTGAGTAGAAGGGGGGAAGGCCGCCTGCGATCTCCTGAGACACCTGTGGTGATTACAGAGCAGCTGAATTTTAAAAGTGGAACCAAAGTTAAAAAGACAGTGTAATTACATGAAAACAATAAGCACTGACCACTGGTGCCTTTTTTTTTTTAGGCCCGGTTCACACCTATGCGAATTAGATGCGGACATTTTAACCATATGCCGACCGGGCCATAGCTGAAAGACGGCTACAGCGTGGTCGGCTTATTCTGGGAGGCTGTCCATGAACATCCTCCCAGAATCTTGCATTTGCGCGTTCCCAGAAATATCCGTGACCGCCGGGTCTTCTGGATGTTTTTTTTTTTAGGCCCGGTTCACACCTATGCGAATTAGATGCGGACATTTTAACCATATGCCGACCGGGCCATAGCTGAAAGACGGCTACAGCGTGGTCGGCTTATTCTGGGAGGCTGTCCATGAACATCCTCCCAGAATCTTGCATTTGCGCGTTCCCAGAAATATCCGTGACCGCCGGGTCCAGAAGACCCGGCGCATCACGAATCGCTGTGATAGCGCCCGTTTGCCACGTGATCGCTCTGTCAAATGACGGAGCAATCACTTGTAAACAAACTGGCTTCACGTTATGATGCCGTTTCCTCCCTGCCCTCTCTGTACCGCTCGGTGCAGTGCGAGGGGAGATTGGGAGAGATTGTAGCAGCGCTGTGGGCTGGATGTGTAGTGCCCACAGTGCTGCTCAGTGACAATACTCTTCAGTACTCTGCAACACCGTGCAATACTCTGCAACACTGTGCAATACTGTAATACTCTGCAACACTACAATACTCTGCAATACATTTTAACCTGTTCCTGACCAGAGCACGATGATGTACGTCGACAGAATGGCACGGGCAGGCATATTGGCGTACAGGTACATCCAATCTTCAATGCCGCCCTGCCATCGGGAGCGCGCTGCCGGCGGCGCGCTCCCGCGCTGGTCGGGACCCCTGTGAGTCCGGTCGCGGGACCCGTGGACTCGATCACCGCGGGCATACCCGCGATCGTCTCACAGGACAGCAGAATGGAGGAAATGCCGTGTAAACAGCATTTCTCCATTCTGCCTAGCAACTAGTGACGCTGATCTCTGCTCCATGTGACTGGAGCAGAGATCAGTGTTCACTAAATGAAAGCCCAACCCCCCCACAGTTAGTAACACACCCCTAGGAACACTTAACCCCTACACTGCCACCCACTGGTTAACCCCTTCACTGCCAGTGTCATTTACACAGGAATCACTGCATTTATATAGCAGTGATTACTGTATAAATGACAATGGTCCCAAAAATGTGTCACAAATGTCCGATGGGTCCCCCACAATGTCGCAGTCGCAATAAAAATCGCTGATCGCCACCATTACTAGTAAAAAAAATAAAAAATTATTAATAAAAATGCTATAAAACTATCCCTATATTGTAAACGCTATAACTTTTGCGCAAACCAATCAATAATCGCTTATTGCGATTTTTTTTACCAAAAATATGTAGAAGAATACGTATCGGCCTAAACTGAGGGAAAAAAATGTTTTTTTATATATTTTTGGGGATATTTATTATAACAAAAAGTAAAAAATAATGTGTTTTTTTCAAAATTGTCGCTCTATTTTTGTTTATAGCGCAAAAAATAAAAACCGCAGGGGTGATCAAATAACACCAAAAGAAAGCTCTATTTGTGGGAAAAAAAGGACGTCAATTTTGTTTGGGAGCCACGTCGCACGACCGCGCAATTGTCAGTTAAAGCGACGCAGTGCCGAATCGCAAAAAGTTGTCTGGTCTTTGACCAGCAAAATGGTCCGGTCTGTAAGTGGTTAACAGAAACAAAGAATTTTTATTTATTTATTTTTTTACCGAATTTTCAGTCTTTTTTGATTTGTAGCACAAAAAAAATAAAAAACCCAGCGGTCATTAAATAGCACCAAAAGAAAGCTCTATTTGTGTGAAAAAAAGGACAAAAAATTCATTTAGGTACAGTGTTGCATGACTGAGTAATTGTCATTCAAAGTGTGAGAGCACCGAAAGCTGAAAATTGGTCTGGTTAGGAAGGGGGTTTAAGTGCCCAGTTGTCAAGTGGTTAAAATACCTTCATTAGAATGAGGCTGGTTCACATATGTTCTTTGCATTCGCACTGCACATTGCCCAAAAAACGTGTGCGCTTTCTGGGCATTGCGGTGCGAATTACAAGCACATTATCTTCTATGGGAACGCATCTGATTTGCACATGCATTCCGTTCTGAACACAAATTCTCTCCCCTCCTAACTACATCTCCCCCCTCTCCCTGCTCAGCTGATCCACAGATAGAACGGAGAGGTACCGCTGAACAGCAGTTTTTTCTCTTCGCAGATAAAACTGAGCTGGAATTCGCACGGGACTGGTGTGAACTCAGCCTAACTCACAGGTTTTTTTACACACATTTTGGCACATTCTTTAATCGCTTCAGCCCCCTTCCTGACCAGAGCACTTTTTGCGATTCGACACTGCGTCATTTTAACTGACAATTGCGCGGTCGTGCTACGTTTTACCCAAACAAAATTGATGTCCTTTTTTTCCCCACAAATAGAGCTTTCTTTTGCTGGTATTTGATCATCTCTGCGGTTTTTATTTCTTGCGCTAAAAATTTTGAAAAAAAAACACAATATTTTGTACTTTTTGCTATAATAAATATCCCCATTTTCAGTTTAGGCCAATATGTATTCTTCTTCATATTTATGGTAAAAAAAATGGCAATGAGCGTATATTGATTGGTTTCCGCAAAAGTTATAGTAGATAGATTTATAGCATTTTTATTATTATATATTTTTTTTACTATTAATGGCGGCGATCTGTGATTTTTATCGTGACTGCGACATTATGGCGGACACAATTTTTACACATTTTGACACATTTTTGGGACCATTGGCATTAATACAGCAATCAGTGCTATAAAAATGCATTGATTACTGTAAAAATGTCACTGAAGGGGTTTACACCAGGGGGCGATCAATGGGTTAATTGTGTTCCCTAATGTGTGTTCTAATTGAAGGGGGGGGGAGACTGACTAGGGGAGATGACAGATCTCTGTTCATACTTTGTATGAACAGACGATCTGTCACTTCTCCCCTCAGAAAACCGGGATCTCTGTGTTTACACATAGAGATTCCATTTGTCGCCATGTAACGAGCGTTCATGGGATAGGCCCCAGGGGCGAGCAGTGGGCACACGTGCACCACTAGTTGCCACCTCAGGAACCAATATAACATAACAGGAATTCGCCTGCCCATGCCATTCTGGTTGGCAAGCGGTTAATTGTGTATTTTGGCCCCTTTTTATTGCGCATTTTGCATTATTTACGTGCATTTTGCCATTTTTTAACATGATGTATTTTTTTTTTAACACGTGTAGCCATGGTGTTGCAGCTAATGACAAACAATCCTCCAAATCACCCCACTGCCAGACTTCATACATCCTTTCCAGAGACAACGAACAGTCTTTTGCAAGCTTTGTTTTCGTTGTTTTATTGGGGGGTACAACTTGGATAGGGATAGGAATATGGGATGCCCATAGAATAAGTCTTTGCCATCATATTTAAGGATTTGAATACACTTTGAATAAAGTTAGAGCCAGAAGCTAGAATATGCATAGATTAGATATGAATCTCCTCCTGCATCTCCATGCAGACTGTTGCTCCTCCTGCGGCTCATCCCCCGCAGGCTATTCCATCTAAAGCCTCATACACAAGAGCAGACTTTGTACAAACTTTCCCTTGGATTTTTGTACAAAGGACTTCGGCCCTGAACTTGTATTGCATACACACAGCAGGACTTTTTCAGCCAACTTTCACCTAATCACGTGTTTTTTCTGCTCTTTACCGCCACCTTTGGTCAACTTCTGTATTGTTGTCTGATCTTTTGCATTGGTTCTAAGCATGCCTGTTTGTACTTTGCACAAAAGTCCTATGGTTTTCTGTACACACGATCAGACTTTGCTCCATCGGACTATTGTTGCCAGAAAGTTTGTCCGTTCGCACAGCCAACAAAAGTCCGATGAAAACCAAAAAAGTTTGTTTGATGGAGCATACACATGGTCGGATGTTGTTCCAAAACAGCTAATTTGCATGTTTGTTGTCAAAAAGTCTGATCGTGTGTATGGGCCTTAAGAGTTCCCTGCCAACTGACCGTGTGGTGGCTGAGACATCACTAATGACCGTGTAAAAGCAATATTCTTAGCTCTCTTTCACCTCCTGCACATAACTTGTTTCCTCCTGTAACTTGGTTCCTCCTGCACAAACTTGACGTTACTAATTAAAGCATGACACAGCTTATATATATGAGACCCAATCTCGATGGGGATTGGTCAGGGTTCACACACAAGATGCCTGCCACTCCAGTTCCAGGCCCAGGCCCCTTTCCAGAACCTTCTCCCTGGAACAGGGGGAGGCGGCCCAGAGCTAGAGCTTAGGTAGTAACACCCACAACTACTCTGACCACTCACAGCCCCTAGATCAAAACTTGCAGCATAGGCCTGCCTAAATTTGCCTGTGCTGGAACTAACCTAGTAAAAAATACCTTACTAGCACCTACCTTCTGGTAGAGGGTGCTACACACACACACACACACACACAAAGAACGCCCAAAAAGCCAAACTGAAATTTTTTTAGGCATGGAGCAATGCTCATCTTGGCACGTTGGTATGTGTATTTGTCAAATGACAAAATGTATGGCAAAATGCATGTCTGTTAACTACATTTGGGGTGGCATTAACAATGAATGGAACCCAAAAGCGCATTGAGTATTTTGACACAGTTTTACAGCAATTTTGGAATCGTAGCAAGAATTGTGCAATTTTACAAACAATCCTGCATTGCTCAGATGTGAATGGGTTCTAAAAGACAATACATTATAACTATACTGTGTGTGTGTTTATACATATATATTTCCTCACATCATGGCAGCTTCTCACCTACATTCTCCACCTGAGCTGCAGAATCTGGGGTGAAGATATTTTACAGAGATGCCAGTGAGATCTTCAGATCTCACCTTCATAAACGGGCCATCTGTGTAAAAGTGAATGATAGAAGGGTGTGTCCTGTGATGAGAAATGAAGAACATGTTTGTTCTCCACTCCTCATCTCAGCTTCATAGCCTGGCACACCTGAGAGATCACCTGTGATCATCAGGATCTCGGCTCTTCTCTGTTTCATAAATGGACACCTATATGAGACAGTTTTCAAAAAGGTCAAAGGACAGTGCCAGCTTAATGCCCGGTACACACAATGAGGTTATCGGACGAATGATCGTCCTTTTTTCTTTTGCATGATAATCTCAGATCCAATCTGATGAGTTTACTAAAGTCCCGAAAGTTTGCGTACGATAGAATAAAAATTTGCAAGTGATGTCATATGTTGAAATGCATTTGTATTGCATTTTTGAACGACATCTGTACTGAGTAAATGAAAATCGTACGATCTGGCATCATCCAAAAAACATTTTTTCGTACACGTCTGATCAAATAATATTGGATGAACTGTCCTGATCGGCTCTTGAAAGCTCTGTACTAACAATCAGATTTTCACTTTGAAGGGGGTATTTTTCTTCCGATTTTCTGATCGTGTGTACCGGCCATTAGGCCTCATGCACACTGGATGTTTTTTCTTTTTTGTTTGCTTTTTTTGTTTCACAAAGATGTTTTTTCAGCTGTTGTTTTTGGCTTCAGACTTTTTTTTCTACAGTCAATAAACCCTCAAGCATGTTATCCTATCAGTCCATGCACACATAGGCTGTTATCAACTGTTTTTGGCAGGGGGGGTTTTTTGCTGGAAAAAAACCCCAAAACTAGTGGGTTCTAAGAGGTGTTTTTTTTTTTTAGCTGTAAAAACGCTCTAATGTCAGAAAACGCTTAAAAACGCAGATAAATGCTCCAAAACACAGTTCACCAGCGGCTTTTAATGTTTTTGATCCCATTGAAAAAAAATATAAAAAACAATGAAAAACACTAAAAGAAACGCTATTGCAAAAATGCCGAAAAACTTTGAAAAACTCACTGCAAAGCTACTGGCGTTTTTATAACATTAAATAAACATAAGGAGTTGCGCTACTCAAAAACATATATATAAATAAATGATTGAATAATGTGAGTCCTCCAATGGATGGGGAAATATTGGAAAAATAAGTGAATAAATCAAACACAATAGTGACTGCTTCTTGTGACTTTTGAGCAGACAATGTGAATCCACAACCACCACCACATAGAGTGCCCGCTTACCAGCTGCACAAGCTTGAAAGCTTGTGGCTAACACCCAGCCAGGGCCTTTGTGTTCCAGGAACCTCCGGTGATCAAGCAGACCATATACCACTGTAGATAATTGATTGTAGCAGCAGTCAGCAGCCCAGCATCCCAGTCCCCGTCCAATGCAGGTAATCAAAGCAATCCATAAACAAATATGAAAGAATCACCATAGGTATAACCAGATGGTATGATTTATTGGTCGGCCACAAGCATCGGCACGCCTGCTATCCCACTTCAAGGAGCCGATGTATAGCTACGAAGGCTCGCAGGATCGTGCCAACCTGCCGCCGTATAATGACGGCGGGTGGTCGGCAAGAGCTTAATATCACTTTAGGCTCTTATGGCACTGTGTAATCTATATATCTATTTATGCCTGCTTACAAAACCAATGTATTATAAATTCCAATCACTACAGGTAACATGGACATGTTTATAAGTATATGATTTAAAATTGTAATACAATATTAAAGTATATATGTTGAGTGGATACAAAAATATGTTATCCTGACACAATATCCCATTGTCGGAAAAAGGATTTCTGAATATTAGTATAGATTGTTTATTTGGAATCCTCCATTGTTAAAAACATATATGTGTTATAGGGTAGCTATAATCAATAAGTACAAGGAAAAAGCATAGGCGCCTTCTAATGCCGCTGCTGAATTTCTGACAACAAATGTTCAATGTCATCGGACATTTTCTGTCGGAATTTCCGACAACAAAATCTGTTGCCATAAATTCCGAGACTGTGTAGAAAATTCCAACGCACAAAATTCCACGCATGGGGGGCGTGGCTTGCCGGCTTGTGCGGATGGCTGCCTAATACCTCAGCTCCGCAGAACACCAGCCTCAGCGACCTACACAGCGGCACAAGATAAGGGGAAAACATATCCCCGGCAGCCTGACAGTTCCCTCACACTCAGCGGTCATGCTGAAACGAAGGAAGGGAACGTCTCTCCCCAGAAAGCTGACGGATTACTTCTTACCTGACATGCAGGACGGCCAAAATGGCGCCGGCGGCGGCCGAGAATCACAAGCGCGGTCCTCCTCCTCACAGCAGCATCGGAACTCCCTGCAGCCTTCGGGACCTCATCAAATGCCTGTCACACAGGGTGAGTGCTCTCCTCCTAATTCGCCCACAACATCCAGCCCTGCAAAGTCCAGGCTCAGAACGGAAGAGCCTTTACAGTCTCCCTCAGCTCCCAGCCTGTTCTCCCTCCCCCCACCGCAGCAAGCTTCTGTTCTAGATGCCTTTCCTGCCTCAGACCAGCCACTGTCTGAGAACTCTATGAAGAGTATGCTGCTCTCACTGAGACAAACGCTGTATTCTGACTTATCCTCTGCGGTCTCCTCCCTGTCACTTGTAGTGCATCAGCATGATACTGCTATTACTCATTTAGAAGCTAAAATGGGGGATGTGCTTTCTGCACATAACGAATTGGTTGATGGCTTTGCAGAGCACGAAGATGAACTCCACTTAATCAATCTTAAAATCGCAGATTTGGAAGATCGTTCCAGACGGAACAATATTAAATTCCGCAATGTCCCCGAATCGGTTCAACAAACTGAGCTTACGCAATTTATACAAGCTTTGATGCGGGCCCTTTTACCTGATCTGACAACCCGAGATCTGGAAATTGATAGGGCACACAGACTTCCTAAGCCTTCTCACCTCCCTAACTCTACTCCTAGAGATGTATTGGCTCGCATACATTTTTTTCTGTCAAAGAAAGAGTCCTAAGCGCTGCCAAACGAGCAGCAAGTCTTCCAGACCCTTTTACTGGCATTGCGCTCTATGCTGATCTATCCAAAGCAACGATGGACAACCGTAGACAGCTGGCGACAATAACTAAAGCGCTTCGAAATCATAACATACCCTATAAATGGGGTTTTCCTACTAAACTTCTTATTACACACCTAAACAAGACCCATGCAGTGCGCACTCTCCCTATGGGGCTCTCACTCCTGAGACAATGGCACATCATCCCAGAAGACGTACCAAACCCTCCTACTCACATGCCGACCCTCATGGATACTGAAGGAGACCCTTCTAATGGCCATCAGTCGTAATCCTCACCCTTATCTTCAAACGCATTATGGCTGGCTAACTGCAGAGTCATTACCCAGCACTTGCCTGCCTGTTCAGAGATCCCTGTCCCACGTTGTGGACGCAAGATCTCTCTCCCCCGTTGTATTTTTGCAGTAGTGTCTGCACATTGAGCTCAGGCCCTTTTTGTTACTGAGCTCTCCTTTTTTACTCACTGTTCTCCACCCAAACCCTGCATCAGTTACTCCTCTCTTACTTCTCCAAATAGTTACACCGGGAGATATACTTTAAATCTACGCCGATCTTACCTTTGGAGCTGGACTCTCTCCATTCCGGAAAATGTCTTTTAAAATAGTCTCTGTTAATGCTAGAGGTTTAAACTCCCCGCAGAAAAGATCTGCACTTCTCAGAGAGGCTAACAGCCAACGAGCCGACATTCTCATAGTGCAAGAGACTCATTTTGCCGCTGCAAAAACTCCCAGATTTACCCTAAAAAACTACGACCAGGTTTTCCTAGCCTCAGGGCCGAAGAAGAAAAATGGAGTCCTCACTGCCATACGGAATTCTATACAATTTACTCTCCATCAATCAGTTGTCGATCCCCATGGCCGATATTTGATCCTCATTTGTGACATTAACCAAGTTACCTACACCCTGATCAACGTATATGGTCCGAATACTCGTCAGTTACAATTCCACAAACTTCTTTACAAAAAAATCACACAAATTCGCAGAGGGAGGCTCCTCATGGGAGGAGACTTCAACATAATTGGTGACTCTACTTTGGACACTATCTCTACATCAAAGACTCACCGTTCTGCTCTGAACCCCTTTCTTCAAATGAATGACCTTTACGATCCTTGGAGATGCCATCACAGCTCCGAAAGAGACTTCTCATACTTCTCCTCTTCTCAACTTTCATACTCCAGAATTGACTTTTTTATTGTTGACAAACTCACCCTTCAAGATGTGACGAAATCTGAAATTGGCAATATCACGTGGACAGACCACACGCCTGTCTCCGTTACTGTGGGAAACTGTAGACTTAACGCTAATAGATTGTGGAGACTTGACTCATCCCTCCTCTCAGACCCTAAAATTATTCAACGACTCTCTAATGAACACCAAATGTATTTTCAGATCAATAACCAACCAGACACAGATAAGTTTGTACTTTGGTCAGCCTATAAAGCTTACATGCGTGGCATATTAATTAAGTTACATAGTAATATTAAACGCCAGAGGTCTAAGCAAGTTGACGAGGTCCTCCTTCAAATTAATCTTTTGGAAAACCGGAATAAAAAACACCCCTCCCAGAAATTAGCTACTGAGCTTTACGAACAGCGACAAAAACTCCGTTCTCTTTTACTCTTTAAGTTTGAGAACAACCTTAAACTTACCAAAGCTAAATATTATGCCTTAGGCAATAAATCTGGAGCTCTACTAGCCCGACAAGTTAAAGCTCAACGCCTTAAAAGTAAGATAATATCCCTTCAGCACCCCACCTCCAAACAACTTCTGACAAACCCACAGGATATTTCCAATGCCTTTAGCGACTATTACTCTTCCCTTTACAACCTATCCAGTGATGTCAATACCCCCCAACCGACTGACCAAAATATTCACAATTTTCTATCCTCTATTGATCTTCCATCTATAAATCACGTCCAATTAGAGGAACTCTCTCGACCATTCTCTACTGCTGAAATTTTGAAAGCCATTCACTCACTACCGCTTCACAAATCTCCGGGAGAGGATGGCTACACCAATGAATTCTACAAATCATTTGCCTTAAATATTGCCCCCCATCTTACGGACCTCTTCAACTCTGCTGCCACCTCTGGCTCTCTACCAATAGATATGTTGCGCTCTATCATTACCACTATCCCTAAACCAGAAAAAGATCCCACCTCCACCACTAATTACAGACCCATATCTCTCCTCAACACAGACGTAAAAGTATTTGCCAAGGTTATAGCCTCAAGACTGTTAGAATTTCTTCCCTCCCTTGTGCATCCAGATCAAGTTGGTTTTATGCCTGACAGACAAGCCCCAGACGCCACTAGAAGAGTTCTTAACCTGATTCACCAGATTGCCCAATCTCGAACGCCTTCTCTGCTGCTATCGTTGGACGCAGAGAAGGCGTTTGACAGGGTACATTGGGGATTCCTGAAAGAAGTATTGTCCAAATTCGGCATCACAGGCTGGTTTCAAACGGCCATTCTCTCACTGTACTCAAACCCTTCAGCCAGGGTTTTGACCAATGGCACACTATCTAAACCCTTTGGGATCTCTAATGGCACCCGTCAAGGATGTCCGCTCTCCCCTCTCATTTTTGCCCTAATAATGGAACCCCTTGCGGCTAAAATCAGAGAGGACAAGCGAGTCTCAGGAATTATGCATAACGACATGGAACATAAAATCAGCCTCTTTGCTGATGATGTCATTTTAATGATCACAAACCCGACCATCTCCATGCCTGCACTCCAGGACATCATTGATCAATTTAGCTCTGCCTCCTTTTACAAACTTAACTCCTCTAAATCTCTAATCCTTCCACTTAACCTATCACGTAGGCAACAATCTCTCCTAGAGGGTACTCTCCCCTACTCTTGGTCAAACAATTCCCTTCTGTATCTTGGAATAAACCTAGCCCCATCTATACCCCAACTTTATGATCTCAATTATCGTTCCTTCCAAAAACGACTGCCCCAACTATTAAATCAACTTCGTACCTCAGGCCTTTCGAAATTAGGTCGCATCGCGTCTTTTAAAATGCTAATTCTACCCAAATTACTCTATCTTTTTCGGACAGTAATTATGCCAATTCCCCACTCATTCTTTGCCTCCATACAAACACAGCTTTCCAGATTTGTGTGGGAAACTAAACCACCCAGGTGCGCTCAATATATCTTAACTAGGCATCATAGAAAAGGGGGGACCAACCTTCCCCATATTCAGAACTACTATCATGCTTCCATCCTAGACCAACTCTACTACTGGTGGCATCCTAATCCCAATAAGGCCTGGTCTATCTTAGAATCCTCGTCCTTCCGCCCAAACTCACTAAGTGAATTACTTCTCGCTACATCAGCGGGCTTTCCTCCCACTTCGAAATTTAAATCACCTTCAATAACGGCCTCTTTAACAATTTGGAAGAAATTCACACAGACGACAATTTCGGACCAACCCTATCGTACATTGCAAACCCCTCTCCGATCACTAATGTCACAAATACCAGACTTAAATCTTCGAAACTGGACGATACAAAGAATAACTACCCTATCAGATCTTTATAATGCTAACCATGTTCTGAAAACCTTTGATAATCTACAAACTGAATTTGGCCTCCCTCCCACAGAAATCTTCACGTACATGAGGATCTCGCACCTTCTCCAACAATTTAAAATTTCTACGAAGTCAATTATTCCGGAGAACATACATAAATTTTACACTAGCTCGACATATCCTAAACATGGTATATCGGTCATATACTCTATTCTGAATGATAATAGGCCTTACTCGCAAATTTCGTCTCTCTCCAGATGGACGGAAGAACTAAATATTACGGTCACACCCGACATGTGGACACGTGCCTTTCGACATACCTACACAGCCTCACACTGTTCCAATCATTGGGAATCATATCAAAAGACACTTCACAGATGGTATCTCACGCCCTATCGTCTCTCTAAATTCTTCCCGGACCTTCCTTCTACATGTTGGAGGTCGTGTGGTAGTACTGGTACTATAGCACACATTTTATGGTTTTGCAGATCCCTAAGCTCCTTCTGGAAACAAATTTTCACTTTAATATCCTTTTTATCACTGATTCCAACATCCCCCAACCCCTCTCTGGCTCTACTACACCTTGGTGTTGACAAATTTCCGCCACACACACGCGTAGTGATAATTCACCTGCTTCTTGCAGCAAAATTAAACATTACAAAACTATGGAAAACCACTGACTCTCCATCCATCACACATACGATCTCTGATCTAAACTTTCAATGCGAGATGGAAAGACTACTAGCTCGCAAAAATCTAAGTATGAAAAAGTTTTTATCTGATTGGCATGTATGGCTTACTCATCCGAAATGTTCTGTAATCACATGAGTTTCTTTCCCGCGTGTAGTTTCTTTTTTGTCATTATTGCTATGCACCTGATTTATTCTCCTGTGTTCCTAACCCCTCTGGTGTAACTAATATAGTGTCTAGCTGATGCTCCCCTTCTCACACCCCTTTTCCCTCCGACTGGAGTTACTGCATTAATATGCTACAATTCTAATGTTCATCATTTAACCACCTGTAGTTAGTCTGCGTTGTGGACTGGTATTGAGTAACTTAACCCTACTTTGTATTCTTTGCCTCTGTCTGCTCTAGTCGGAACATCTGCTATGCTGTTTCAAGTGTTTATCTTGTTTGCCTTATTGAAATCAATAAAGAAATATTGAAATAAAATTCCACGCATGCTCGGAATCAAGCAGAAGAGCCGCACTGGCTATGGAACGTCAATTTTCTCAGGTCATCGTAAGTCTTGTACATCACTACGTTCTTGACATTCAGAAATTCCGACATTTGTGTGACCGTGTGTATGCAAGACAGGTTTGAGCCAACATCCGTCGGAAAAACACGTTATCCATAGACAGAAAAATGTCACTGTCAAGGGTAAAGCATACCCCATAAAACAATTCTACAATTGCACCGAATTTGTTGTTTAATCTTTTTACCTGTCCTTGTGGTCTCTTCTATGTTGGAAGAACCATCGGAATATTGTGTGACCCAACAATAAGGATAAAACTTTTTCGCTGAAGGAAGTTTAATAAGACACGTGACCACTTACTAAAATTAGAAGAAAAGAGGCTTAACCTTCAACTGCGTAGAGGATTCTTTACTGTAAGAGCGGCAAGGATGTGTAATTCCCTTTTCACAGGCGGTGTTTCAGCAGGGGGCATAGATCGTTTCAAAAATCTATTAGATAAGCACCTGAATGACCGCAACATACAGGGATATACATACTATGTAACATTGAGAAAGAGGTTCAGGGAACACTTTGTGGAGGGTGGTGACGGCAAGAAACACTTTCTAGAGAATCATGGAAAATCCTCAGAAGGTTATAGAGTGTGGGTCATTAAGTCCATACCAGGGTCTCTCTCAAACGTGTCTGCCAGAGGTCTGGAGGCCTGAATGAGGAGATAGATTTGAATACCTTACTTTTAGTTCTGGGTTTTATCTCCATCACACGATTGGTTACAATTGCCCTTACCCAGAACCTACCACACCGATTTATCTACCACTCAACCTACAGGTGAATATTCCCCCATAAGTCCAAGTTATCTCCATATAATCATGGACCTTTAAGGTCTGTACAGACACATTTACAGTAAATACTACTAGAATGAATTGCCTCATGGAAGCTAATACCAATGTTTGGACTCTTTGGATCATCATTACCTCATAGCAACATGACAACATGGGGAGAAAAACCGTAGCATCAACCCCCCCCCCCCCCAATAGGAAATGTGCACATATTTTTTACATATATGGTCTGCATATATAGGTTTTTCAACACTATTTCTTAGATGGCCATCCATATATATGGTTATACATAATGTACATTTTTTCACCGCACTCTAATCATTCAAAGCACAGGGATGCGTATTCAACACCTTTGATGTGTGCATTTACCACATATCCATGTTTGTGTGTATGTGTATATATATATATATATATATATATATATATATATATATATATATATATATATATATATATATATATATATATATATATATACACACACATACAGTTGTGCTCATAAGTTTACATACCCTGGCAGAATTTATGATTTCTTGGCAATTTTTCAAAGAATATGAATGATACCACAAAAACATTTTTCACTCATGGTTAGTGTTTGGCTGAAGCCATTTATTATCAACCAACTGTGTTTACTCTTTTTAAATCATAATCACAATGGAAACTACCCAAATGACCCTGATCAAAAGTTTACATACCCCAGTTCTTAATACTGTGTATTGCCCCCTTTAACATCAATGACAGCTTGAAGTCTTTATCGTCTCATATGGTAAAGCTGCCCATTCATCTTGGCAAAAAGCCTCCAGCTCCTGTAAATTCTTGGGCTGTCTTGCATGACCTGCACGTTTGAAATCTCCCCAGAGTGGCTCAATGATATTGAGGTCAGGAGACTGAGATGGCCTCTCCAGAACCTTCACTTTATTCTGCTGTAACCAATGACAGGTCGACTTAGCCTTGTGTTTTGGATCATTGTCATGTTGGAATGTCCAATGTGCAGCTTCCTGGCTGCTGAATGCAAATGTTCCTCCAGTATTTTTTCATAACATACTGCATTCATCTTGCCAACAATTTTGACCAAATTTCCTGTGCCTTTGTAGCTCACACATCCCCAAAACATCAGCCATCCACCTCGGTACTTTTCATCATAGGCCTTGTTGACTCCTCTATAAAGGTAGCGTTTATGGTTGTGGCCAAAAAGCTAAATTTGGTCTCATCACTCCAAATGATTTTGTGCCAGAAGATTTAAGGCTTGGCTCTGTGCTGTTTGGCGTATTGTAAGTGGGATACTTTGTGGCATTTGCATAGTAATGACTTTCTTCTAGCAACTTGACCATGCAGCCCATCTTTCTTCAAGTGCCTTCTTATTGTGCATCCGGAAATAGCCACACCACATGTTTTCAGAGAGTCCTGTTTTTCACCTGAAGTAATTTGTGGGTTTTTCTTTGCATCCCGAACAATTTTTCTGGCAGTTGTAGCTGAAATTGTAGTTGGTCTACCTGACTGTGGTTTGGTTTCAACAGAACCCCTCATTTTCCACTTCTTGATTAGAGTTTGAACACTGCTGATTGGCATTCTTAAGTCCTTGGATATCTTTTTATATCCCCTTCCTGTTTTATACAGTTCAACTACCTTTTCCTGCAGATCCTTTGAAAATTCTTTTGCTTTTCCCATAACTCAGAATCCAGAAACATCAGTGCAGCACTGGATGAAAGATGTAAGGGTCTGTCAGGAGTCCAGAAACCCATTGACCTTTTATACACACACACACTAATTATAAGCAAACAGATCATAGGTGAGGATGGTTACCTTTTAATTGCCATTAAAATCCCTTTGTGTCAACTTATGTGCATTTTATCAGGCCAAAATCACCATGGTATGTAAACTTTTGATCAAGGTCATTGGGTAGGTTTTGTTGTTATTATGATTTAAAAAGAGTAAACACAGTTGACTGATAATAAATGGCTTCAGCCAAACACTAACCATGAGTGAAAGAAATGTTTTTGTGTTATCATTCATATTCTCTGAAAAATGATAAATATAAATACACACACATTTGTATACTGTTTTTTTTTCACACTTGTACATGCACATATGAACTCATAAAGGCCCAGGTATTCTTGAGATTAATGTTTTTCATATAGGTTTTTTTTTATCAATATATTATCTTTATTCATTTATATCTATACACACATTTTTCATCTATAGTAACTATCTCTTTTAAATATATACTGTATAGGTTTTTTTACATTTATAATTTTTTCCATAGTCTTGATAAATCAATCACTAGTAAATAATGTCTTTGCCTTATAACACACTGAGCATAAAGTACCCATACAGTCAGTGCACTTCCCATAATAGATCACCTCACGTCTTGATGTTTTTCAATGTACTGTGTAATGTGTGTATATATTGTTATTTTTAATTCTATCCATATTCTATCCATATTTGCTTTTAGCAAGGTTTTAGTCAATAAGTTGTTCATAATGTACATACGTATATGTTATTCACTGGGGCGGTGCTTTACCAGCTACCACCACAGCCATGCCCACACATAGCCCTCTTCCAACATGGCGCTATTGTGGCCTGAAGAAGGCGCGCATGCTGTCTACATTCCCATGCCACAGACAGGAAGTGACTTTACCTCTGCCCTGCTAGTGCGTTCCATGGATCAGGAGGTGTTGGAATCCATCGGCGCTGGTATCCACCGCAGCCTGACAGATGACAACGTCCTATGTGAAACCCCCGAGTTACGTTGCTGGGGACTGTTCCATACATTGCCATGAGCTATATGCCTCTTTAAAGATTACATTTGTGAGTAGTTTTTTGTTTTACTTTGAATAAAAAGTTCCTACCAGCTACACTCAGACCCCTTTCACATTGGGGCATTTTTCAGGCGCTTCAGTGCTAAAAAAAAGCGCATGTAATGTGCTTGAAAGAAGCCTCATCTGCAATCCCAATGTGAAAGCCCAAGTGCTTGCCCTTTCACACTTCCAGTGCCCAAAAAACGCTGGTAAAGCACCGCTTAACCACTTGCTTACTGGGCACTTAAACCCCCCTCCTTTCCAGACCAATTTTCAGCTTTCAGTGCTGATGCACTTTAAATGACAATTGCGCGGTCATACAACACTGTACCCAAATTACATTTTTATAATTTTTTCCCACAAATAGAGCTTTCTTTTGATGGTATTTGATCACCTCTGCAATTTTTATTTTTTGTTAAAAAAATGTAATAAGACTTTTTTGTTCGTCATTGAGGTACGCTGATGAGGCGGCACTGATGGGGACCGATGGGTGGCTGTGATGGGCACTGATGGGTGGCAGTGATAGGTACCGATCGGTGGCACTGATTGGCACCACTGGTAGGCATTGATAGGTGGCACTTGTGGGCATTGATAGGTGGCACTGTCAGGTGGCAATGGCAGGTGGCAAAGATGAGGCAAATTGCCTCTTCCTCTTTGGGACCGATGTCCCTTTCAGATGAGCCGGTGATCGACTTTTTTTTTTCTCCTCCGCTGTCAGCGTAAGGGAAAAAAAAACGATCACCGAGCTTTTGTTTTGATCATGTGATCAGCTGTCTTTGGCCCTTTACACGGATCGGTGATCATCCGAGTCTCATTGACTCAGTGATCATCCCCTGTGCACAGGGAGCGTGCACAGGGGAGGCCATATGACGGCCTCCCGGGAACTCAGGTCCACGCTGCGGCCATCATTTGGCTATAGCGCTGATGTCAACCGCTTTACCATCATTTTTCGAGCTATAGCGGACGCTTTTAATCCCTCGCTAGTGGCCAAATAAAGGGTTAAAAGCGCCCACAAAGTGCGCTGCCAAAAGGGGAGAGGGAAGAAGAGGGAATAAGGAAGGGAATGAAGGGGTGGGAAAAGCAGGGATTGGTGTGGCAGAACTGAGGCTAATTCAAATCAAATGAACACAAAAGCGTAGAAAACTCATGAATGTGATATAAAATTCAAATCACTATCTATCTATATAAATGGACTCTTTCTGGTGCAAGAGTGCTAAATTAAATTATGTGCAAAGAGATCGCACAGCAGCCTGGAATGAGAGTGAAGCTTTGTTAATGCTTTACAAGTCCATCCACTATATTGATGAGAAAGGAGAGATTGTATTTTTGTCCCAAGTGTACCCGGAGATGACCAGATACTAGTGAAATCGCCCGGGGGATACCCCGTTTGGGGACACATAAGAGCTCCACAATCTACTTTTACGCTGTAATCTTACAGCAGTAAGGTAAGGGGGCATCCATTCACTTAATGAACGAAAAAGGAAAGGAGTATCACCCCCCCTCTCTGCCGTGGTACCACTTCGGAGCACCAGCACTTTATTTGGGATACCCCAAGTTATTGAAAGACTGTACACAAATTGAATCAATTTTTTTTATGCTGTTTGCACGGACACTTGTAGTATTGCATTGCGGAGTTTGCACATTGTTTGCACGCATATTACTGACACTTGCACTTTATATGTATTCTCATTTGTATTATCACAACGTTGCACTTGATATGGCATTAGCCTATATGGACATTTTTTGAGCTTTAAATGAAATGTTCTCTGTTTTTTATTCTACTTTGACCATATAGGTTTCTATTTATTGTCACATTTTATTGACTTTGCACATAATTTAATTTAGCACTCTTGCACCAGAAAGAGTCCATTTATATAGATAGTGATTTGAATTTTACATCACATTCTTGAGTTTTGTACACTTTTGTGTTCATCTGATTTGAATTAGTCTCAGTTCTGCCACACCAATCCCTGTTTTTCCCACCCCTTCATTCCCTTCCTTATCCCCTCTCCCCCCCCCCCCCCCACATTTTTCCTTTTTGCGCAGCACTATTTCATTTAAATAGTTTCAGTGTGAAAGGGGCCTTAGAAGATACCTGTGCTTTTTCCTTGTGTTTTCCTTGAGGCTGGAATCACGCTTATGCATTTTTAGGGCTTTTTGCATTTTGCAGATTTGTATTACTGTCCATTTACCATGGTTTCCTATGGAACACATTCTGTTGTGCAAATCTGCAAAATGCACTAAAAATGCATAGGTGTGAATCCAGCCTTAGGCTGGATTCACACCTATGCAGTTTTAGTGCTTTTTGCATTTTGCAGATTTGCACTACAGTCCATTGAACATTGTTTCCTATGGAACACGATCCGTAGTGCAAATCTGCAAAATGCAAAAAGCACAAAAAATGCATAGGTGTGAATCCAGCCTTAGGCTGGGTTCACACTGCTGCGGCTGGGAGACCCGGATGTGATTCGCACTGCACTGCAGTGCAAATCACATCCGATCTCTGTGCGATGCGAGTTCAGCCATACAGATAGTATGGCTGAATTCGCATCACACCCGCTCCAAACTCGCACAGGACCCTTTTTTTGGTCCTCAGCAGAATTGGATCGCATGGGTGTTCACACTATGCGATCCGATTCCTGTACGAGTTTGCAGATCGCACTGCGATATGCGAACTGATCTGGGGGTGTCATTAACGTTTCACTGACACTCCCAGCAGTCCGCATAGGGCAGTGTGAACTGCCGGCGGGAGGCATGCGATGCGGGAACCCGCCGCGGATTCGCGGCGTTCCCGCATCGCTTCAGTGTGAACCCAGCCTTAGAGCTGCTTCTTGCTTCTACACAGAGCTGCCTCAGTGAGCCATACACAGACTTTACATTGACTTTTTTACTTGCATATGGACTCTGTTTCCATGAGCCACCTTTATGAATTGGTTCCTTTTTATTTGTATAGTGTTTGGACCTCTCAGCTTTGGTCTGGTGTCCATTTTTTGCCGATAATTCCCTCTCGTCTAATGAATAAGTCATTTACTATCATATTATTTATTTTCTTCTTTGCTCTGTATGTGTACAACTATTATTTTAATTGTTATGTAGGAAATTCCACCCTTTTATAGTTATTTTTTTTTACTTTTTTTCTTGCATAAAATAGGAAACCACAAAACTCTCTAAGGCTTTCTACATATTTTAGAGAAACTGACTTAGTTGTAGCTGTGTATGAATTTATTATATCAAGGCTAATCACCAGGAGATATCAAATAAACTCAGGATGGACATTCCTTTTCCTAGGATGCCATCTGGTGGCCAAGTAAGCAAACACGGGTTTGATCATTTCTAAACAAATCCACCAATAAAAAATAAGGTTCTACCTTGTGGGCCACCCTCTGATGTGTTTTATAACTCTATTGTCTTTACAATATAAATATACAAGTCAGGTACACAGACAGGAACTCATCAGGAACACCCATCATCTTTCACATATATAGAGATCCCATAATCTAGAAGACTTCATCATCTAGGTCACACACCTCGGTAACGCCAAGACACACAGCTTTGACCAAGCTAGATGCCATTTTGGGAAGGCAAACTTCACCCAGTAATCAGCAGCCATCTTAGGAGAGTCTGGCAGTGACCATTTTAAAACAAATAGCCATTTTAAAGGGTAACTATATTTTCCAAAATTTATTATTGATTTTTCTGTATTCAAGTATTTTATGATCATTGATTTGCTACCCCATTAGGTCTCCTAACACTCCTAAATTTGGTCATTTTAATTTGCCTAATTGGCATAACTTTAGACGAACTTCACCCGGTATTTCGGCTGTAGCATGCTTACGGGTCAAGATTATCTGCCAGATTTTATCTAATTGGTTAGGATATCTAAAGAAGGAGAAAAGCATTATTGTATTCTATCTCATAGGTATATAATTTGTGATAACAAAATACTTTTTAAACTTCATTGCAAAGCATAGTATCTGTGTCAACCTATTAATCAAACTGTTGGTGTTTGTATTATTATTTATTGTAATAGATATTAATTTATTTTTTATAACCTGCAGTCTATACTTACATTGATTTTATTGTTTTCTTTTTAACGCAAAATGAATTGATGTAAATGATGATCAGTGCCCTGATTACATTCCTAGATGTCCCCCTGCTTGGAGATGCCTCTGATTGGCTCTCCTTGCCACACACTCTGTCAGTGAGAGGCGAGGAGAGACGATTACCGGCATCTCCATTAGGGTTGCCACCTTTTCTTCAAGTCAAACTCGAACACACTTAGCCTCAGTACACACGGTCGGACATTCCGCTGGAAAATGTTCGATCGGACCGTGTTGTCGGATAATCCAACCATGTGTGGGCTCCATCTGACTTTTTCCGTCAGAATGTCAGACCAACAAAGTTTGAGAGCTGGATATAAAATTTTCCGACAACATGATCCGATCTGACTTTGTCCGATCGTTTGTAGAGAATTCCGATCGGACAAAGTGCGACACATTCTCAGATCAAATTACGAGACCAAAGCTATTGGCTACTAGCCTGAACGTAGTCCCGTCGGAACGAACGAACGTCATCACGTTCCGAACGATCAAATTTTCCGACAACATTGTCCGACCGTGTGTATGCAACACCAGTTTCGGACAAAATACGTCTGAAAAAATCTGATGGATTTTGTGGTCAGAATGTCCGACCGTGTGTACGGGGCTTAGCGGCACACAGCATTTTTTTATAGTATACACTATACAAATATTTTGCTATTAAATAGCATTTATAATCATATGAAGCAGAGTTTCCTTTCACTGTAAGGGGGGACTCTGCAGACTCTGATGTAAGGGAGAACTCTGGGGATTCTAACATAAGGGATTCTCTGGGAACCCTGATTTAAGGGGGAACACAGAACTCTGATGTACGAAGAGGACTCTGATGTAAGGGGAAACACTGTGACCTCTGGTGTAAAGGGCAACTCTGATGTGAGGGGTGCTCTGAGAACCCTGATTTACCTTTGTGTACTGACTCAGAGGCAGAAGAGAGAAGAGGGGAGACTTCAGGCACAGACAGGGATAGATGGTGAGCTCACTCACTTCTTGGCAGTCAGCACTTCTCATCTAGATGTATCTGAGGCTGCTGGACTTCAATCCCCGACACTATGCCTCAGAAAAGGAAAGTTGGGGCTGGAAATTTGGAGTGTGGGCAGACACAAAGGAGTGGCGGTGGAGGGAAGAGGTGCAGATTGAGCTCTCTCTTCTCTCCTGTCTGTGTGTGTGTTTGGGGTGGGGGGGGGGGGGTTATTAATGCTGGCTTTAGGCTGTGAAAGAGTAACAGACACTCTCAGCTTAGATGACTGCAGCCAGCAACCCTGCTGGAAAGTCATAGTCCAGTCTAATGTGTCCGGATTTCAAGCAGTCTGAAATCCGGACGCATGATTCCAAACCAGAACTGTCCGGGTGGACAGGTGGCAACCCTAAACTCCATGTTTACATGTGACCGGCTGTGATTAGACACAGCCGATCACATGGTTAAAGCGCCGCGGACGCAGCTCTTTACAGAAATTGGTCGCTCCATGTCCTAGCAACATGGCGTGGCTACGATTGCCGCGATGCGTGCCCCTGCAGGTGCGTGAGAGCTACCGCTCTGGGACACCGTCATATGAAGGGCCAAAATAATATCTCTCTCTCACTCTTAATACAAGAAAGGATTTTGCTCTTCTTAATTTGGTTGCCCTTCTCTGCACTTTCTCCTGTCCCCCGATATCCTTTTTGTGAACTGGGGGCCAAAACTTAACTGCATATTCCAGATGAGGTCTTACTAATGATTGGTAGTTAGACGTCAGCAGAGCCTCACCTTATTTACTACGTTCTGGGCCAAATTCCCTAGAAAAATTCCCTAGAAAAGTCAAAATTGCCTTGAAAAGTAAAAAGCCTTTAGTAAATCCACTTGTAATACTCTGTAAATGAGTACAGAAGCATAAAAAGGTGGTCTTTCTATAAGAGTCCAAAATTCCTATGAGAGCAGTGCTAGTAACCAAACATCTATGTATAACCCAATAGCCATTACTGACCGAGATTCGATCCATCTATGGCCAGCATTACAGCAATTCAGCATGAAGCAAAAGTAGTAGCTGGAAACTCCAACATCCATATGAATATCTTTATTTTGTGCACAGGAGTAGATACAATGCTTACATGTTTCAGCAAGTAGCCTTGTTCACAGCAAAATACACACTAAAAACATAGACCATTTATACTACTACAAACTCCACCCACTCATGGGCTGTATTACAATGATCACAATTAATTAAAATCTTCTTAGAAAGAGAAGGTACTGTATAGGCATGGACCTTCGTTATCGACAAAAAGACAGCCGTATATACAAAAAGATGAACTGATACAAATTAGTATTGCAAAACATACAGGTGCATCTCATAACATTAGAATATTATCAAAAAGTTAATTTATTTCAGTAATTCAATATATTTCAAGCATTTCTTTCTTTTCATTTTGATGATTATGGCTTACAGCTAGTGAAAACCTCAAAATTCAGTATCTCGGAAAATTAGAATATTACATAAGACCAATAAAAATACAGAAATGTTGGCTTGCTAAAGTATGTCCATGTACAGTTTGTGTTGCACTCAATACTTGGTCAGGGAGCCGTTTGCATGAATTATTGCATCAATGCGGGTGGCATGGAGGCGATCAGCCTGTGGCACTGCTGAGGTTTTATGGAAGCCCAGGTTTCTGAAGACACCTTTCACACTTTAGTGCTAAAAAATAGCTTCTGAAAAACTCCTGAAAACTGTTTCCCATTCATTTCAATGGATGCTTTTATACTGGGGCTCTGCGCTGGTGGGCGGTAAAAAAAGGTCCTTGGAGCAAGGCTACTTTCACACTGAGGCAATTTTCAGATGTTTTAGCGCTAAAAATAGTGCCTAACAACTGCCTCTCATGCCTCCCCAGTGTGAAAGACTGAATGTTTTCACACTGGGGCGGTGCACTTGCAGAACGGGAAAAAAAATCCTGCAAGTGGCATCTTTGGGGCAGTGTGGGAGCGGTGTATACACCGCCCATTGGAATAAATGGGCAGCTTTTCAGAAACGCCGCAACACAGGTGCTATTAACCCCTTCTTCTGGGTTAGCGGGGGTTAAAAGCACTTCCGTTAGCAGCTGAAAAGCGCAGCTAAAACAATAGTAAAGCTGCGCTAAAACTAGTGCTGCTTTACCGCTAACGGTCCCGCCGTCCCAGTCTGAAAGTACCCTTAAAAAAATCACCTCAAACGCCCCTGTCCATTGAATTGAATGGGAAGCGCTTCAAAGTGCCTAAAAAGCACACGAAAAGCACATCAAAATGTTTTTTTGGAGACACGTGGCCTTAAAAAAAAAAGTGCACCGCTAACGCCGCAAAAACAACCAACGTATTATGGGCTGTTTTTGAGCGCCTTAGTGGGAAATGGTTCTTATTAGTGGCTTTCAGCTCTTCTGCATTGTTGGGCAGTGGCGGTGCGTCCATTAGGGGCGATTGGGCACCACCCCCTCTATTACGCCACCCCCCTCTGTGTAGTATGGATAGATTCATTTCGGAAGCTGGGCGCCTGAATTCCAGCAGGCGGGGTGTTTTTGAAGGACCTGATTAGAGCCATAGGCTCTAATGGACTTCAAAAAAGGTGAACTTGTGGCGCAGAGCATTGCACTACGAGCCCACCTAGATGTGTTAGAAAAGTGAATGAATATTTGCTTTTCTAACACTGAAACACATCTCAGCCAATCAGGAGGCGTGGATCTAATATCCATAACCTGATTGGCTGAAGGCACCGACGGTGTGATTGGACACCTAGCAGAAGGGAGACGAGGCAAATGGAGGACACTGGAGCCGTCGCCGTCACCCGCTGCTCATTCTACAGCTTGCCGCCTGACTCACTACCTGATCCCCTTTGATGGGCTTAGTGGCTGTATTTTACGGGCACAGCGCCTGTACTTGAAAGTACAGCGGCTGCATTTGATGCATTTGATGCGACCCCCCCCCCCCCCCACAAAAATTTTGAGCACCAGCCGCCACTGTTGTTGGGTCTGGGATATCTCATCTTCCTCTTGACAATACCCCATAGATTCTCTATGGGGTTAGGTCAGGTGTGTTTGCTGGCCAATCAAGCACAGTGATACCAAGATCATTAAACCAGGTATTGGTACCTTTGTCAGTGTGGGCAGGTGCCAAGTCCTGCTGGAAAATGAAATCAGCATCTCCATGAAGCTGGTCAGCAGAGGGAAGCATGAAGTGCCCTAGAACTTCCTGGTAGAGGGCTACGATTTCTTTGAACTTGATAAAACACCAACCCACGCCTATCAACACCAGCAGATGACACGGTTCCCCAAATCATTATGGACTATGGAAGATTTTGCACTTCATTTGGAAATCAAGGCCCCAGCGACTGGAGGAAGAGTGGAGAGGCACAGAATCCCAGTTGCATGAGGTCCAGTGTGAAATTTCCACAGTCAGTGATGATTTGGGGAGCCATGCCATCTGCTGGGGTTGGTTTTGAGGAGCTCTCTTAACCCTCTCTAGACCACTGAAAGTAAACACATTCAAATTACCAGCATGTACATATTTGAAGTGTCTTTATTCATTAGATACATTTTTGTCATTATTGTAGGCAGCACCATTATGGTGTTCAACAATTCGGGTCTGAAGGCGTCTTTTTACTGGCAGGAATAACAGGTGAAATAAAGGGTAAAAAAAAAGAAAACGAATGAAGCCACCTCATCTAAGGATTTGTAAGCTGTAGTATATTAATTTTTGTTTTTAGGTTTAATACAGCTTTAAATATTAGGATCATGATTCTGACAATGAAATGTCCGGAAAACATGCTTCCTTTGAGCTTTTCCGATGGTATGTAGGGGATTTCCAAGACTTTCCAAGCACCATGAGTCTGATTTTATACACTAATCAAGCCAGTTGATAGCAAACCTTTTTATAAAAAAAGAAAAAATAATAATGATGTAGTCCATATTATTTAAGCGCACAATAAAAGATTACCATACATAAAAAAATGATGTCTTAGTTGTTTTAAATTCCCTTCAAAAATATAAAGCTGCTTCTGACCATGCTGTACAACAGGGATATGCAATTAGCGGACCTCCAGCTGTTGCAGAACTACAAGTTCCATGAGGCATAGCAAGACTCTGACAGCCACTCCCAGAGGCAGAGTCTTGATGGGACTTGTAGTTTTGCAACAGCTGGAGGTCCGCTAATTGCATATCCCTGCCCTAGGGGATATACTTGGGACTTTTTGGAGATGCTAATTAGTGTTATAGGTCTTATGCTGCAGCCTATGAACCACACAATTTCTTCCTAGTATATATTACTAAGCAGAGAGACGTGAATCCAGGAGAATTGTCCAAGGCAACAGAGGAGTCAGTGGTGCAATTAGCTTACAATTAGCCCTGTAAGGGACAAGTATTGCTTAGCACCCAATGACCCCTTACCTAGACCTCCAAGGCTTAGACATTAGGAAGTTTATTTAGGTCAATTGTGGTATGCCTACTGTTCTTGTTGGTGTCCTGTTGTGCTGAGTATGAGTGACAACGTTGTCCTTTTTTAGAACCATTTTTAATTGGAATTTGGATGGGTGGGCCACTGTGCCTGCCAACTGTTTTGTTTATTTTTGGTAATTTTTGTACAATAAAGTCTATACTATCAAATGTTATCCATATGCAACTCTTGTCTTGTGGGGTGGCCTTCTTGGTCCTCCTCTTTTCCCTTGTCCTTCCCCTTTGGTTCTTTCATTAGTTGTGGAGGTACCCCGTCCATTGGGATGAATCAGTTCAATTGTGATAGTGACTTTCATTTTGGTATGAGATCCATCTTTTATGTCTTCACATAGTTAAAATTTCTGTTTGGTTTTCATTTATTTCCGGGACCCCATTTTGTGTCTAATGTACCTGAGAAGTTTCCAGTCACATTCTGTTTTGAGAGGAAGTGATGGAAAAAAAAAAAACCCCAATAGGGACAACAATTAAAATCTTATCGCTGCCAAAAGTGTTTTTTTTTTTTTTTTCATACATGAAAGACGGCTTCATTTAGGGCTGAAGATTGCTTACAAGCCCCAAAACATACAGTTTCTGCAAGCAGAGAGCCTGTAGAATAAAACAGTGCCAGTTGCAATTTATAAATGCAATTGTTTTCCAGCTTTATTTTATTTTATAAAATATGAAGAGTAAGTAGATATACTGTATATGATGGCATGGGTGGTTGGTAGTGGATATTAGTCATGGGTGGCTTTGGCTGACCTATTTTTGTTTATAATGCAGCATTACTTAAAACTGACAACAATCCAGGACATTTTAGTATACTGTATTATTATTTATTTTTTTCTGCTTTAGATAGTATGGTACACCTTGTACATCATCTGTTGTACTGAATTCTCTAAGATAACCACCTTGCCCCCCTCTAGTAGGGGGTCTGTATTGCGAAACAACCCAGTTCAAGTCACTGGTCCAGCCTACAGACATAGGAGAAGTTAAAACAAGAAGTTAAAGTGGTTGTAAACCCTTACAAACCACTTTGACCTACAGGTAAGCCTAGATTAAGGCTTACCTGTAGGTCCAAGAAATATCTCCTAAACCTACACAGTTTAGAAGATATTTGCCGAAAGACAGGCACCGCTGTCTACGGCGCATGGGCCGTAAACAGTGGCGCGCAGGCGCACTGAGCGTGCCACTGTCAACGGCGATATGCCGTGAGTGGCAGCTCCCGTGCACATGCGCGGGAGTGACGTCATCGCAGCTTTATCGAATGACAGCGGCGGAGCAGCGAGACCCACTGAGAAGATGGATGCTCTGGACTACAGGGGACAGCGGTGACTTCGCTGGCTCCTGTGTCAGGTAAGTGATACATAATGGACTACTATGCGATGCATAGTAGCCTATTATGCTTTGCCTTTGCAGGGAATCAAAGAGGAAGTAAACCTATCAGGATTTACTTCCTCTTTAAAACAAGTTCTAGCACATGAACACTGTTTTGCAACTTTGACATGTGTTAGTAAAACTGTACTCAACATCACAACTGCTTAGTGTAGCCAGGTGGATTATACCTTGTTTTTTTTTTGACAAATTGGGCTTTTATTTGGTGGTAAATAGTAATGGATGATTTTTTTATTTTATTTTTTACCAAAGGAAAACTAGCACAAAAATATATATATATATATATATATTTTTTTTTATTTAGCTGTACATTTCTAGTTATTAATATGACCTATCACTAAAGAAAAACCCAAAACATATTCTTCAACCCTTGACAATCACAGCGATACGGCGTATGTGTGTGTTATTGCTGTTTGTACCCATAGTAGAGCCAAAATGCAACATTTTGCTTTTGTGTATCCTGCCTGACACTAACCGATGTTGTTAGTAAATAAAAAAAGTAACCCTTGACTCTAACCTTGACCTTAAACCTGACACTGAACTAGATCAAACCCTGATCTAGATATTTTATCTTTATTTTTTTATTATTATTTTACAATTTATTTTTTTCTAGCAGGGAGAGAGAAAAAGATACAATAGTACTGGGTTGGACCCCCTGTTGCCCCCAGAACTTCTTTGTGACATAGATTCAACTAGGAGTTGGAAACATTCTTCATCCCAAAGGTGCTCTATTGGATTGAGATCTGGTGACTGTGGAGGTCTTTGGAGTACAGTGACCTCATTGTCATGTTCAAGAAACCAGTTTGAGATGATTTCAGCTATGTGACATGGTGCATTATCCTGCTGGAAGTAGTCATCAGAAGATGGGTACACCGTAGGGATGGATATGGTCAGCAAGAATACTCAGGTAGGCCATTGCATTTAAATGATGCCCAATTGGTACAAAGGGGCCCAAAGTGTGCCAAGAAAATATCTCCCACCAGCAACAGCCTGAACCATTGATACAAGGCAGGATGGATCCAGGCTTTCATGTTGTTTACACCAAATTCTGACCCCACCATCTTAATGTTGCAGCTGAAATCAAGACTCATTAGACCAAAGTTTTTTCCAATCTTCTATTGTCCAATTTTGATCCTCTGTTCTTATCTGACAGGAGTGGCACCCGGTGTGGTCTTCTGCTGCTGTAGCCCATCTGCTTTAATATACTATGTGTTGTGCATTCAGAGATAGTATTCTGCATACCTTGGTTGTAACTTGTGGTTATTTAAGTTACTATTGCCTTTCTATCATCTCATACCAATCTGCCCATTCTCCCCTGACCTCTGACATCAACAAGGAATTTTTGTCCTACCACTCACTGGATATTTTCTTTTTTTGGACCATTTTCTCTAATCCCAAGAGATTGTTGTGTGTGATAATCCCAGTAGATCAGCAGTTTTTGAAATATTTAGACCAGCCCGTCTGGCACCTTCACTGCGTCTAGATGCCTAAATGCATTGAGTTGCTACAATGTGATTGGCTGATTAGCAATTTGTGTTACCAAGCAATTGACCAGGTGTACCTCAGAAAGTGGCTGATGAGTGTATGTGGCCCCATGCATAAAGACCCACTTTCGTGAGACCACATATATGCATACTCTCAGTGGGAAGGGGTTAAAGCGGAACTATACTCACCTGTTCTCCAGTGCTGGAGTCCCCCGCGAGCTCCCCACCGACCAATGACATCTTCAGCCTGACAGATTCCATGTATTAGTGACTGCCCGTCCATTAGGGGCGCGGGGTGCCTCACCCCCTAATCCATGCGCCTGGCCCTGAATCTCTATGCAGGGCACCAGTCGCATGGATTCCAATGTGTTTTTTAAGTACGTGATTAAAGCCTGAGGCTCTAATTGTCTTCAAAAAGTGTGGGCTCGGGGCGCAAAGGACTACGCCCGAGCCCACCCACTTGTGTGACATTAGCAAATTAATATTCACTAATGTCTTCCTGCTTCTCCTTGCAGACAATCAGGAATCGGGTCCTGAGACTGTATGGATCCCTGGCAGTTTTAATTGACCTGAGATGACGTAGCTCCTGTGCATGCGTGGGAGGTCTGTCACCTGGCACTGCTGAATTTCTACACTGAGTTTTGAATGCTCAGCTCAGTGGACAGGCAGGTAAGGGATGTTTAATGCAGAAAGACATGTTATGTCCCTTCTGCATTAAAAATCCTGCCAGTCCAAAATGTTTTATTTGTTAATTTAAGTTCCACTTTAAGCTGCAACTCCTCATCACCATAACATAGGAGCAAGGTGTTTTATCATTCACAGAAGAAAACTGAGAAGGATAATATCATTGTTTGAGATTTCAATTCAGTGCACAGGGTGCTACAAACCCATTGGATTTGTGGCAGGATCAACAGGTATTTGAATGTACTTGTAGAAAATGTACAGAAAAAAGAAAACGAATACAGTCACCATTGCTCCCAACTATCCCTCATTTGGAGAGAATGTCCCTCTTATGAGACCAAATTCAGTCGTCTCTTCTTTTGGTCTGATATTTACATCTCTAAAAAAAACGTATTATTTTACTACCAAAAGTGTTATGCACTAAACTTTTCTATTCAACCTCTATATTGCAGCATTTGTTATTTTGGAGTGAAAAAGTAAAGTTTAATCAATCATTTTGTACATATTAGATCTTTGTGGTTCGTGTAACCAGGGCCATGGATGGGCCATGGATGGGTCATGTCCAGGGCAGGACTTAAGGTGGTGGGGGCCTCTGGGCTTGAGTCACTTTCGGGCCCTGCCTTCTATACATTACCATATTTATCATTATATGACACGCGCCAGTGTATAACACGCACCCCAAGGAGGGAATTTTAAGGAAAAAAACTTTTAGGAATGAAGTTTAAGGAAAAAAAATTACATTTAAATGCCCATCAATGCAGGCTTATCAGTGTCCATCTGCAGCCTTGTCCATCCATCTGCAGCCTTGTCCAGTGTCATTGCAGCCTTGTCAGTGTAGCCTTGTCATTTGCAGCCTTGCCCCAGTGTAATTTGCAGCCTTGTCATTGCAGTCTTGAAGTTTAAAAATAGCGCCGCAGAGATACAGTGTCCGGTGTATCTCGGCGGCTCTCGGGTCCTTTCGTGGCTCTGGGCAGCTCTTGGGTCCTCTCAGCAGCTCTCGTGTCCTCTTGGCGGCTCTTAGGTCCTCTGGCAGTCCCGAGCGGAGCTGAGAGTAGCCACGTGTACTCGGCTCGGCTCAAAGTCACGCCCAGTCCCTGTGTTATGTCCATCATAGGGCGGGACTGGGCATGACTGTGAGCGGAGCGGAGCCGAGCCGAGTACACTCGGCTATGTATCTCAGCGGGGCCCCCTATTGAGCGGGGCCCATGGGCTTGAGCCCAGTCAAGCCCAATGGTAAGTCCAGCCCTGGTCATGTCCATTGTCCACATACTGTGTGCAAAAAGGTGTCCATTTTTATCATTTCAGAAAGTTGGGAGGTATGAGCTACTACATCTAATAACTGGTAAGCAGTGGTTAACAATGCAATGGATTGACAGTAAACAGAAACAAAACAGCTTTTAATGTCTACAAAACGGAGGCTGCCTGATATCCAGTTCTTGAGAAATGGCCCTGCTTCTGTAACATTCTCTTCAGATTTTATTTTCTACAATTATTTTTTTATCATTTAAAGTATTATTGCGTGCAATAGTAAGGACAATACAAATCCAGGATTGATATATGGTACAATAAGCAGAGACTGTTGCATAAACCTACTACTATGTTTTTTTTTTTTTTACAGAAACTCACAAATTCTCCATATATGTCTGTAACCCTCTCTTTTGTTTTTGTTTTTGGGGGGGGGGGGGGGGTGGAATTTGTGTGATGACCTTCACTTTGTACCTTATACCTGACGCTGGGATAACACTTGAGCAAATGAGGTATTCCGAGGTTCCACTATCTGGGAGTTTAGGGCAGTCTTTGAGTTCATAAATCTTTAGCACCTCCACCAAGAAGGGTGTTATGTACATGTGCTTAGATATACTTTAATAAGATGGACCTGAGGCTTTACTGGATGCATGTACTCCAAATATTTGAAAAGTTGCTTGGCAATTTAAATAGGCCAAGAAGGGAGGATAGTTCCACTAGTGAAGTGTGAAAGTATGTGTCACAATAATGAAAAATTGTTTATCAAATACTTACCGCAATTTTCCTTTCCTGACAAGCTCCATGTCAGCCACCACTGGGTAAGGCCCCCCCCCCCCCCATCCCCATGCAATCAGGACCTAACTGAATAGCGTTACGTAACTAGAACGTTGTCCATAGGTTGGCAGTCTGCACTGACATGGAGCTTGTCAGGAAAGGAAAATTGCGGTAAGTATTTTTGATATACAATATTCCGTTTTCCTGACAGCTCCATGTCAGCCACCACTAGGAAATAACGAAATACAAGGGTGGGATGCTACTAAATTAGTTTAATTATGACCACAGAAATAATAGTTTTGCCAAATTCGGCTGTGGTTAAAATTGCCGGGTGAATGCGGTGAGAGACAAATGTGTGCATGGACAACCAGGTTGCTGCCTTGCTTATGGCTTCTGGAGATATACCACATGCGGCTGCCCATGATGTTGAAACGCTCCTCGTGGAGTGAGACGTTATTCTCTCTGGAGGTGCAAACCCCTTATCATTGTATGCCATGGCAATTGTCTTTTACGAGCCAGTTGGCGATGATCCTACTGGAAGCCTTATATTCCTTGCGTATTCTGTTGGGAATTACTAACAGAGAGTCAGAGATTCTGATGCTAGAGGTTGCTTCAAGGTACCCTTTCAATGTTCTGCCCACATCCAGTGGGTTGACTTCTCATCCATCCTCCCGGAAATAGGTGGGTAGCACTATCTCCTGACAGGTGAAACTTGGTGGCTACCTTAGGAATGAAGTCTGGCATTGGCCTTAGAATGACCCTACCTGCCCGAAGGCTCTCTAGCCCCCAGAGCCACTATTTCAGTCCTGCAGAAAAATTCAGAACTAGCGGCAGGTCCCACTTGGAAAGTGCAGGTTCTCTAGGAGGCCTTAGTTTCACTACAGCCTTAAAGAACTGGATAATTAGTTTGTTAAAGGCCCACTGAATTCCCGTGACTGCAGAAAGGCTAACACTTGGCCTTTGAGCGTACTTGCACTTAGTCTAAGGATGTGACAGGCTCTGAGTTTTTCCATCACGAGTCCAGCTGATGCTGCATGCTCTTGGAACTTTTGACAGCTTCTATTGTAGACACTGTTTGTGCTATTTTTGTAGACCTTCATGAGGGTCTGTACCACTTCCACAGAGCCTTAGGTTTATGAACCTCCATTTTTCAACATCCAGGCCATTAACCTGAGTTTCTCCAGCGCTGGATGTACAACTGGGCCCTGGCTCAAGAGATCTGGCCTTGTCAGTAACATCCGAGGCTCCCTGACATTAATGCATAAGAGTAGAGGATACCATGGGCGTTTTGGCCAATCTGGGATCACTGCAAGTAGCATGATGTCTTCCCATTTCAGTCTGTTCAGAAAGAGCAGTATTAACGTCATGGGGGGAAAAGCGTAAGCTGTCTAAAAGTCCCACTTCGCAGTCAGAGCATCTACCAGGGCTGCCCGTGGATGAATCGAATTTGTGCAGAATCTGGGGAGCTTTGCATTGACCAGAGATGCAAAGAGGTCCACTTCTGGGAGAAAGACCAGACTACCAGTTCCCTGAATACTTGTGTCAGAAGGGACCATTCGTTGTTGTCCACTGTAGTCCTGGACAGGTAGTCCGCCTGGAGATTGGCAGGTCCGGGTATATATACTGCAGAGAGGTGAAACAGGTTCTTTTGGGCCCAATTTATTATGAGTTTCACCTCTTCCAGGAGGGACAGACTCTGCATGCTTCTTGATATATGCTACGGCTGTTATGTTGTCCATCTTTAGGAGGACCAAGCCCCCATGGGCAAAGGCCAGGAGAGCTTAATATGCTGTCCTCAGCTCCAACCTGTTGGCCACAACTTCCTTCGGAGGGTGAGACCATCTGCCTTGCACACACTGGTCTCCAACGGGTTCCCCATCCTGACTTGCTGGCGTCTCAGGTGATCACTATCCAGGATGTTGGGAGAAGGGAGTGACACTGCAGCAGATTCCTCTTTTCTTCCCACCAGGCCAGACTGTCTTATGGACTGTGTTAGGGATATTTTCTGATACAAATTATGGGTATCCCACTACCGGAGGGACCCATACTGGAATGGACGAGCGTTCCACTGGGCCCATTTCACCATGGGTGTTACTGATGCCCAACAGCTGGAGGCAGGTCCCGGCAGGGAGACAGTTGGCCGACCTTGTGGACTTTACCTGTTTTAAGATAGAAGAATCTTCCCTTCTGGTAGGGACACCGTATTTTATCATGTGTCCAGCTCTGCGCCCGGGTAGACCAGCAGATGGGACGGATCTAACTGGCTCTTCTTCCAGTTTTTTGACCCACCCGAGCTGTTGAAGGGTTGTAATGTCTGTCATGGTGAGACAACAACTTGTCCCTGTCTTGGTCCAGCAGCAGGATGTCATCCAAGTAGTGATGAATGTGAAACCTCTGGAAGCCTGGGACCCGTTGTTGTAGTAGTGTAGTCTCGTACTGAAGCAGAATCTCCTTTTTCAGGGAGCATGAAGGGAGAACGGTCGGTATGAAGTTTGTCTTTGGTTTCTCAAGAAAATCACAGAAATACAGAGCACCCAGTGGTCCTGGACATTTTCCATCCATACTTGCCAGAAACTGCGCAGCCTGGCTTCCACCGGGCAAACATTGGCAGGGACACCGTCAAAACAATTTCTGGGGCTCCTGGACTTCTTCTGTTTCGACCCAGAGGGAGTATTCCAAGGCCTGCAGAACTCCCTCCCTGGCCTATAGGATCTTGCTTCTCTGCCTCTTGTTCTGGCGAGATGGCCAAAAGCCGGATTCTTCTGGCACAGTAACCTCCTATGCTGGGGGATGAAGCCGGACTCCCCCCCCCCCATGTCGCTCTGGTGATTGCTGTATTGAGCTTGTGCTCAAATAGGGACCTTCCCTTGAAGGGGATCCTGCACCAGCCTTGTTTGGTGGATGGGTCTGCCACCCAAGGTCTGAGCCACAAGGCACATCTTGCTGTGACTGTGCCAAGCCTACAGACATAAAAGCCCATTCTGGTGAAGGACTCCAGGTACTTTAACTATATCTAAACCCAAAAATTAAAAATTTAATATATTACACCCTACCTGTTCTTAGATGTGTATCCTTAGATATAGTTATAGCACTGGTATTTTTGCCTGCTTATGTAATGCAATGTTAAAGCGGAGGTCCACCCTAAAGTGGACCTCCACTCATCGGAACCCTCCCCCCCTCCGGCGCCACAATTGGCACCTTTCAGGGGGGAGGGGGGTGCAGATACCTGTACAGTACAGGTATTCTGCACCCACTTCCGGGATAGCTCTCTGCGGAAAGGGGCGTATATTACGCCCCTTTCCGCAAGTGCCCGCCCCTTTCCGCAAGTGCCCTGCTGCCTGCTGGGAAACACACAGATCCCAGAGGCAGCGGGGACCGTCCTTATTGCGCAGCGCGATTCGCGCATGCGCAGTAGGGAACCGGGAAATTAAGCCGAAAGGCTCCATTTCCTGATTCCCATACCCAAGATGGCGGCGGCAGCACCCGACACACGATCTACACATCGGCTTCGGGTGCCGACATCGCGGGCGCGCTGGACGGGTAAGTGTCACTATTTTAAAAGTCAGCAGCTGCAGTATTTGTAGCTGCTGGCTTTAAAAAAAAAAAAAAAAAACGCGGAGTCCCGGTGGACTCCCGTTTTAATCTATGAGCAGTTATATGTATTTGGGGTATGTTTTCCGTTTAAACAACAATAATCCTCTGAGGTGTACACTGCTTTTATTGACCATGGCTCACTGGGTGCCTTCTGTCAACATGAGAGATCTTATCTATTCATCTCTTCACTTATTCCCCTATACTGCTCTATTTTACCAGCCCATGGTCTCTGATATATTTATCCCTCTTTATTGAACACCATTTAAACGGACCATTGCATCATTATTTTTTCAGTCCCTGTTTGCGCTGCTCTGAGTCTCTCCACCTTGCCCCCCGTGTCCGCCCTTAGGGGGGGCACCCTGTTCTGAGGGTGTCTCGAAATAGGTCGCTCGTGTGCTGTGGGTTGGGAGCTCCAGGGGTGAGTTATGATCCAACACTGTTTTTTCTAATGTAATGCTGATGTATTGTTTATTCACTACTGCTGTTATTGTTATTTCCTTTTTTTCTGTAAAAAACTCCTTGATATTTTGTATGATATTATTGTGTACTTACATATATATTTTCCATACTAGATTGTTTAAAAGTGACGTTCCCTGAGGAAGCGGTGTTCTTAGTACCGCGAAACCGGTCGGATTTATGCGTCATCCCTGTATCTCCGTAAAACATTTAATTGTTTAGAACGTGAACCAATTGGGTCCTGTGATTGGATTTAATAATGTGGTTCTGCTACAGCAATGTCTTTGTATTATCTGTTATATGGATTAAATTATAATAAAATGTAATTGTGTTTTAACGATTGTTTCACAATATTTTCTGATACCGCAATAGTCCCTGTTCCCACTGAACCAATTGGAAATCCATCTCTTTGAGGCTGTTTCCTCTTGGTTGTTCTGAGCTATATGCCCAGTTTTTTCTTATATGAGCAGTTATAATTTAGTACTTGGCGCCATCTAGTGGCCTACACAGGAAATGGGCTTCAATTTATTTCCTTTTCATGAACATGGAGAAATGTTACAGGAAGTGACTGTTTGCATTATACAATGACCTACCTACCCAGAATGCCAAGTGACCTACTTATGAACACTCAGTACTGAACTGCATGCTGGGTAGGATATAAAAGGGCCCGCGCGGCCATTTTCTTTCTCTTCTGGAAGCATGGCCTGCCTGCAAGGAGCTGTGGCTGTGTGTGTCCCACAGCACTGCGGCCTGCTCAGTGCGGAGCAACATTTTGAAGCCAGAGGAGGCATGAATGTAATCATATTTATTGATTATAAATTTTTTTTATGTATTTTCCAGTTCATTCATATACCGTAAATACTCTTGAAGAAGCTGAACAAGCGAAACATGTAGAGTGGTATATTATGGAATGATCAGTTGTTTTATGGTTTCACCATTCTAGTGAAATTATGAACTGTATTCATTATGTTGATAATATTATTGTTTTTATTGTTTGTAAATAAAAAAAATTGTTTTAGTTTGAGCATATTGCTTATGTGACCTTAATTAACTTTACAGTTTAGCACCTTAAAAGTCCCGGGGTTTTGTTTTAAAACCCCAGTGTCCTTCCTTGCTTTGTTTATAATTTCTGGGATGTGGTGCTTTTTTGTGAGCGCTCTCCTCTCATTGCCTGCTTGCATTATATTAATGCTAAGAAGGACTGAATTATGAAGTAGGGGGAGCTTCCTAGTAATTGTGTTGTACTTTATTGAATTACTTTGCATTTCTTTGGTCCCCAGAGTGTGCTGGAAGTGGGAAGGTGCCCAGAGTTAAGGTGTTGTAACTCTGAGCACTAGTCCCAGTTGGAGAGGCATTCTCAAGGATCATCTAAGACCACTTTAAATGTACAAACTGTTGTGAATACCTATTGTGCTGTTGCATTATGTTTGTGTGACTGTGCAAATACTGTAATTACTATTTTTTACCAGTTCCAGGAAACATACGTTCCTGGTTAAGTACAATTGGTGTGGAATGATGTTCACTTTTACAGCAGTTGGAACATCGGATACCCAGTTAATTCCAAAGGTATATTGTTGTTATATTGCACATTGTGGGGTTATCCTTTACTATTTACTCAAGTTGATTGAGCTAAGTCAGTGGGGGTTTAATAGCAGAGTGCAGGCCCAATAAAATTCAGCAGCTCCTTTCGGGGGTCAGTGCTACATAGTGCTTTCACAGAAGGTGTTAGCCCTTGTACACAGGGTCGGAGAATCCGTCGGAATGTGTCCTATCGGACCGTGTCGTCGGATAATCCGACTGTGTGTGGTATGCATCGGACTGATTCCGTCGGAATATCCGTCGGACCCAATTTTCCGATCGAACCAACTGGTTCGATCGGACATACTACGATCATGTGTAGAGAATTTTGAACGGACCAAGTGCTACGCATGCTCAGATCAAATTCCTACATCAAAGCTATTGGCTACTAGCCTGAACGTAGTCCCATCGTAACGAAATTACGTCATCACGTTCTGGATGATCGGATTTTTCGACAACTTAGTCCGACCGTGTGTATGCAACAGTTTCGGACAAGATCCGATGGACAAAATCCGATGGACAAAATCCGACGGATTTGGTTGTCGAAATCTCCGACCATGTGTACAGGGGCTTAGAGGACTGGTATTGTATCTTTGGGACACCTTAAAGACTTGCCCATAGTTCATGCAGGGTGCAGCACTGAATTGGTGGATGGCACCACCATAGAAAAATAAGACTTTGCTTTGAAAAAAGTCACCCTCTGAGATCTGACTCTTTGGCCTCTGATGTCTGTTGCTTTATGGACTAGATGACCACTATACCAAGGTGTTCTGGTAAAGGGGCTAGCGCTTCTGCCTAGTAGCACTAGGGTCATTGGTTTGAATCTCAACCATGACACTATCTGCTTGAAGTTTGCATCTTCTCTCTGTGCCTGCATTGGTTTACTCCCACACTCCAAAGACATTCTGTTAGGTGAACTGGTTCTTTTCTAAATTGGCCTAAGTATATGTACTGTATGTATGAATATGAGTTAGGGACCTTTGATTGTAAGCTCCTTGAGGGCAGGGACTGATGTGAATATAAACAAAAACAAAAAGAGTCATTGGCGCACAAACGAATATTCCCTTTGTTAAGAACGGTTATCCATATATTAAGATACTCGTTATTTAAGATGATGTCCAATCGTTGGTATCAATGTGCAGCTGTTAAACCACTTTGGACTTGGTGGAATAAGACAAAAAATAAACAATCAAAAAACAGCGCAACAAAGAGACTTGTGATATGGTGTGAGAAAACACATAAAAAACATTTATTAAATATGAAGAAAACAATGACAAAGACATCTGATCCTCCTGGGATCTTAAAAGCATAAAAATCATCAATCATAAAAAGATATATAAACTGACAGATGTTTTGTGATGAATCACCCCTGGAGTCTTTTGTTTGTGACTTTAGGATGATAGAAAAGCTGCACTGCCACCAATCAGCTGGAATATGGGGACTTGGTAATTGTGAACATGCGCGCGAAACATGTAAGCAGGTCAGTCGGCATGGCAACCCTCCTCACTACGGAGCTCTTCACGTGACACCCAGCCGTTCGGACAGACGGCACGACACGTCAGACTTGTGCATTGCGCTCCAGGTCTTCGGTCACGCCAGGCGGACGCCACCTCGCGCCCAACTTCAGTCTATACCACTCAGCGTGCACCGCACCTCCGTCCCAGAGTCTGCATTAACACACGGAGCAGGATTGAACATCTCCCCTCCACTACACAGGCTCAGAGCGGCGGCGCCGCAGTCCATCTACTAACAGTGAGTGACTCCAGGAACATAGTTCTATTCACCTGCACTTTATTAACTTTTTCCTCTCCCCTTTCTGGAGGATTGTTCACAATTACCAAGTCCCCATATTCCAGCTGATTGGTGGCAGTGCAGCTTTTCTATCATCCTAAAGTCACAAACAAAAGACTCCAGGGGTGATTCATCACAAAACATCTGTCAGTTTATATATCTTTTTATGATTGATGATTTTTATGCTTTTAAGATCCCAGGAGGATCAGATGTCTTTGTCATTGTTTTCTTCATATTTAATAAATGTTTTTTATGTGTTTTCTCACACCATATCACAAGTCTCTTTGTTGCGCTGTTTTTTGATTGTTTATTTTTTACTGATGTGAATATACAATATACATGTGTAAAGCACTGTGTAAATATACAGCGCTATATAAGTACCTGTATAAATAATCCTGATTTTCTTATGAGGTGTGTTAAGACTACAGAACAACTCCTTAACTCCTTTTCTCTATAACATAGAAGTGAGGTGTTCTGTAGTCCACAGGTGATATCTGGGAAGGATTATAACTGATATTTTAGCCCAGTGTATAGGAAGTTACAAACACACTTGCGTTATGGCAGGATTATCAGGTCATTTTCTGTACTTGCAGAAAATGTACTGAAATGTAGAAAACTAGGCACTATATCTAAAGAATGGTAAACGGTTATAAAAAAAACACAGTGCGTCTGACAGCTTTCACTCCACAGAGACCCTCCATCCGCCTGTAACCAAACTGTTCCCAATAACATAGACCCGTGATGGCTTTAATACGACAAATTTCTCTGTCTGGAGATAAACAATGCACTGGGGCTGACCGTAAAGAGAAATGAAACTACAACAGCTTACAATTTCTACGAAACAGAAACTGGCAGATATCCAGTTCTTGAGAAAGACTCTGCTTCTGTAACATCTTCTTCAGATTTCATTTTCAGATCTTTTTTTTTTTCTGTTATGGATTTATTTTTTTGTTTTAATTCTTCTTATATACCTGTAACTTTTTTGGGGAGAGGGGTCATGTGAGATTACCCTCACCTTGCCGCAGTTGCATCCAATGCTACAACGAAGCAAACATGTTTTGCACAGTTTTGTACAATTTCACTCATCATGTTTGGAGAAGTGCTTGACCCTTTTTAAAAAAAAATGTACAGCACCAGAATGCATGGTACTCTGTTGGGGTTAAATAGAACATGTCCTTAAAGGATGTTGTCAATCCTTTTGATGTTGTGGGTTGTTGAACGCCCGAGAAAATCCAGGGTGCTTTATTGATACTGAATTTTGATTGTTGAATATTATAAATATTAATTAAGAATTTTTGTACACATCGTCTGGACCCTATTAGCGCTCTCTATTGTTGGAACTTTTATTTCTAGGTATATTTAATGACACCACTATGCACCTCCAAAAAGAATGCAAGTTTTCATACTTTGCAGAAATATGTACGACTTTGCATGAGTTCCTGTAATGCACAAATGTGAACCTTGTCTTATGAAGATAAGAGAGACTCCTTCCTAAGGTCACCTTGTACATCACACTGATGCGACAAGTGCTCCATCTTCAGAAGTTGGATGCCATTCAGTGCGATGGAACCATTCTATTTGATGCAACTCCGACTTTAGAAAAATGTTCCTGCACTACTTTTGGTCTGACTTGCATTGACTTCTGTTAAAGAAGTCACATGCAGGTCGTGCCAAAGCTGTGGCAGCGTGAACTCGGGCTTACACTTTGTGTATTTTTTTTATTTTTTTGGGCTTTGATATAATTTATTAGTTCTAAAGATAGTTCTGCAGATTTAAGAAAAGGTGCTTGACATTTAAAATATGCTGAGAACAGTGGATAGCTCCACTAGTGAAGTGTAAAAGTATGAGTCACAAGAAACTTATATATCAACCTTGGTGAGAGGATTTTCAAGTAACTATGCTGTTGTATATGTTGTTGTTTATACCTGTATGTGGGTGGAGAAGGGGGATCAGTCCATGCAAGTTTTCCTTAAGCCCCCCCCCCGGTTTTGACATGTCAATTTGCATGCAAAACACAGCCTATTGCCTTCAACGGCACTGTCCTAAAGCTGACTTTGTGGCGCTGCACCAATTTCCAAAAGTAGTTCCCGCACTACTTTTGGCAACTTTGGGGGAGATTTCAATAGACATCTGTGCATGAACCTGCACAGATGTCTTTCAAATGACCCCCTCCCCCGAAATTGCACCAAAATGCGGGTTTGAAATCATGTGAGTTTAGTTGAACATGCACAATTTCAAACCCTCCTTTAGTGTGAAAGAGGGCTCCATTATTAATTTATTTTGTCGAGTAATGCAGCGTACACACGACCGGACTTTCTGGCAGAAAAGGTCAGACGGTCTTCCTGACATACTTTTGACGGAGTTACGATGGACTTCCGAATGAACGGACTTGCCCACACACAAACGGACTAAAGTCTGTTCGAAAATCAGTTCGTTTTGAACATGATGACGTAAGACGGAACTAGAAAAGGAAGTTCAATAGCCGATAGCTTCCCTTGCGTCGTATTTGGACCAGTATACAGACGGACCAGTATACAGACGAACGGTTTTCCCGATAGGAATTGAGTCCATTGGACAGATTTGAAACATGTTCTATTTCTAGGTCCATCAGAATTTTTTTTAAGAAAAACGATCGGATTATCCCACACACGATCGGAATGTCCAATGGACTGATTCCGTCTGACCTAGTCTGCTGGAAAGTCCGGTCGTGTGTACGCGGCATTATCCGCAGTCAAAAACAAAATAAATATTCTTCCAGAATCAACTTTAGCAACTAGGCACTTATCAACAGTTGACAGAGGTTTTCTTCCTTCAGCCTATGGCTGATCACTGTGACCTTCTGAGAAGGTTGCCCAGCTGTGCTACTGGTGCACAGGCGTGTACAAGACCTGTGTGTTGATTATATGTAAAGAAGTTCCTCCTTTCCATCTCCAGGTACATACAAGAGGTGTCCAGGATGTCCCTAGACTGTCCCTTTTCCACAGGAACCTCCCTCTAGGTTCAGCCTATCTCTCTCCCACAAGCAGGGCTCTATCCCTACCTATTTACCCCACATTACAGTGCTCCCCACATGTCTGCAGCAGAAACTATATGTAGCAATATGGACTACAATTGCAAAGTGTGGCGATTCCCTGTCATTTCTATGTACTGTATTGTCCCTCGTCCTGCCCAGCATCACTGTCTGACATCATCTCTGTGAGCCAAACCAAAGGGATTGTGGGATTGGTAGTTATTCAGAATGGCAATAGCCCCACATGTCTATACACCTGGACTACATATCCCAGAGATCTTTGCTACCATCGGAAAGATTGCTGGGAAGAATTATAAAAGAGGCCAGAAACCCGCCCCATGCTCTCTATCCTGGGCCCCTTGTGTGACAGACCTCTCTGTGCAGGGAGAGTGAAGTTGTGGCCTACCACACGTTGTACAACATTCCAACCTGGCCAAGAAGGGCCTAGCACTGTTTGCTGTTCATCGGACCTCTATTCAGCACCACCTCAACAGTCTGACAACCTGCTCTTTGTGCTTCGCATCAGATGATCATCGCAAAGGGATCTGCTGCAAGGACGCCTCTCCAGGAGCCACTGTTTGGAAGGCATTGAATCGGCCTGGTCATTGGTGAGAGGGCAATTGCCCACTGTTGCAAACCTTTCTTTGTTGCTTCACTGGGACACTGTGTACAGACAGCTTTACCTTGGGGAAACACTTTACTACACTTCTGTTTGAATACTGTTGTAAGAAAACTGTTAGTTCACGCATGGCGCGCACTCGTGCGCATGCACACATGCACAGACAGCAACAGACTTTCGGAAACGCTAATGCACATGGGTGCACGCACAGACCACAGCAGACTTCTAGAACCGCCAATGCGCACACGCGTGCGCAACGGACAGCGTGCACGCGCATGAGCGCGCCCCTAATCCCAGTTCGCACAAGAGGGGCTATTTAAAGGGTGCTCTCTTCACAAACAGTCCTGATCCTCTGTACTCTGCCTGAAACCTGCTTGATACCCGTTGTTGACCCCAGCTTGCCCTGACTCTGCCTTTGGACTCTGACTTCTGATCCCAGCTTGATCTGACTCTGCCCCTGCCTGATGCCTTGTACCTCGCTGCCCGCCAGTTACCAAACCTGGCTATCCTCATGACTCTACTTCCGTCTCCTGTCCTCAGGAAGTTCTGACAAGAAACAAAACCTGAACTTGCACATCGGTTGGAGTGCTACTTTAACATCATCTGATCCACTGAATCTCATCCCAGACTTCTGCCTGTTGTTCTGCCTAAGCCGTCTACTCTACAACCTCAACTGCAAGTTCTGCAAACAACACACCCAGGCACTTGTGTTCCTCCTAACCCTAGCCACCATCTGTTCCACATTCAGTGGGGCTTGGGTCGGAGATACAAGAGATACAAGGGAGGCCGACTTTGTCATATCAGACTCCTACCAGGTACGTGACAGTACCAGTCAGCCACAGATGGAGTCTGAAAGGTAGGCCTCCCAACCAGTGGACATTTTCAGATCAATCACTGCACTAACATGTACAGTGTAGTGACTACAGAAGAATTTCATGGAAGAGCGACTTTTGGACAAGATCAATATCGCATCGGCCCCTGCTTTTCCTGCAGTCACAGATTCTTCTGCTCAAACTGAGCTCAGGTTACTCCAGGAGGCTGCTCCCCCTCCGGAACCCAGAGTGCCTATTCTGGAACGGTTTTTCGGGGACCGTGGAAAGTTTTGTACCTTCTGGAATTCCTGCGAGCTGTATTTCTCTCTGCTCTTTTCTTCAGAGGACATCAAGGTGGGGTTCATCATTACCCTGTTATCCTGGGCCCACCATCTCTGGGAACAACATGACCCTGTTCTGGCTACCACTGATTAATTTTTTACAGCCATGGCCCAGTTATACGCTGATCCTTTCTATCATCAGACTGCAGAGTCCAAGCTCAGCAAGTTACGACAGGGCTCAAGGCCTGTTGAGGACTATGTAACCGATTTTCGTATCTTGAGTGCTGATCCCTATGGAAAGGTACATACATTGTTTAAAAAACATTTTTGACTCTGTTTTTTTCTGTTTTTATTTTTTCAACCTTTTTTTTTTACAATTTTTTCTTTTTTCTATGTTTTGCCCTGAGAGAATCTAGTAATGTGCTTGTTCTTTGCCTAGTATGGATTATGCTGCTAATGTGGTGTTTTGTGGCTCTCTGCATCCAGATCCTACCTCTCTGACCCCCCGTCACTATTACACTTATCCTGTCCCTATGTTCTATGAATTATCACTATGAGTAATCTCAAAATTCTCTCCTGGAACGTTTGAGGGTTAAACTCTAAATTTAAGAGATTGTTGGTCCTCCAATATCTTAAAGATGAACAGCCACACATAGTCCTCTTGTAGAAGACCCATCTAACTGGGAGCAGGGTACTCTCCCTAAACAGGGTTTGGATCCATAGAGCCATACACTCCATACATTTTTCATATGCTAGGGGGGTAGCTATACTAATTCACAAGAAGCTGACTTGTTCAATAGAGCATGTGGTGACAGATCCTCAGGGTCGTTATGCCATAGTGGTCCTAGAGGTTGAATGCCAGCGACTGGTGGTAGTGAATATTTATATCCCACCCCCTTTCAAAAGTAAGGTCTTGTATACAGTCCTCGGGAAGGTTGCCACTTTTGGAAAACTAAAATTGTTTGTGGCTGCTGATTTTAACAATATACTGGACTATGACTTGGACACCTCTAACTCGACTCAGGTGCAGAACCTGGAGCTGGGACACTGGGCAGACTCAGCGATCTTGGAAGAGGTGTGGCGGTGGAAACATCCCGGAGAGAGGGGTTACTCCTATCTTTCCCACATCAGCACTTCCTCCTCTCGTATAGACTTGGCATTTGCCAACCCAGCTCTACTGCCCCAGGTCACTGAGGTCTCCTACCTGGCCGGGGGAATCTCTGATCACACCCCCCCTACAGGTTGTATTGACCTTTACCTCTGGTAGACACATTGGAGTGTGGAGATTACATCCTGGTCCAGATTCCGGTGTTACCAGCTGAGGTGGCGACTAGTTTGGACGCACCCCTTTCAGACAAAAATTGGCGAAGGCTGTTGCCTCTTTTCTGAATGGGAAGTCACCGGGACCTGATGGGATTCCTGCCAAATTGTACAAACAACATGTAGAGCTCCTGTACCCCAGACTCTTACAACTCTATGAGAACTGTTTAGAAACAGGTACGTTACCCACCTCATTTTACGAGGCCCATGTAGTCTTACTGCCCAAACCTGACAAAGATCCTCTCTCTCTTGCTCATCATATAGACCTATAGCACTGCTCAATATGGACCTCAAAATTCTTACTAAAATGCTTGCCAATCAGTTAATGAACATAAAACATAATTTAATATCGCCCGACCAGACTGGGTTCATGCCTACATGGATATCAATATCAGGAGGGTATACATACATACTCAGTTAGAGAATGGGGACTCATCGGGGGGGGGGGGGGGCTGGTGTTTTTTGATCTGGAAAAGGCATTTGACTTCATTGATTGGGGGTACATGAGAGAGGTATTGCACCGCATGGGGTTTGGCCCCACCTTCCTTCAGTGGATATCGCTGCTGTACGATCATCCAGTTGCAGCCCTCAGTCCTAATGGTGGGGTGTCAGATGCCTTACCGGTGTCCAGGGGCACCAGACAGGGGTGCCCGCTCTCACCGGTAATTTTTGCATAGAAAATGCATGTTGATAAGGGAAGTGTAGAGGTGGGCGGGCAGTCTACGGACATCACGACTCCACCCACTGAGCCCTGGAGAAAAAAAACACCCACAAAATCTGCAGTTTTTCGGGTCTCATAGCAGACAGAGGGGAGACATTTGACACATAAGTATACATGCAGGAGGCATGTATATCCTTCTAGATAACCAATTTTGCAGTAGTTTAAAAAGGATGAGAGTGGGTTTACATCCACTTTAAGTGATTTTTGCCCTTCATACCTCATAAGGGCTGCTTCCCTTATATACAGTATACTTGGTTTTAATGTCATATTTGTATGCTTTGGATGAAGGCCTAAACACGTCAGAATTTTTGGATGATGTTATTGCTGTAATGCGTAAATAAATATTTTCTATGGAGAAGCTGTTGAGTTGCCGGCCTGTACTTTCTATAAATCCAGACGGATGGTGACCCTATTTTCCATCCGTCTGGCAGATCGGTTCGGATGAAAACGGACAGGCGGTCCATTTTCATCCAATCTCCCCATAGAGGAGAGCAGGGCTCTGACAGGTCAGTCTCAGCACAGCAAGAGGAGACGGACCTGTCATCCGTCTGCTCAGTGGGAATCAGTGGATCGATCCTCCCCCCCACTGCGTAAAGCGGAGTCCACCAGGCAGACCGCCCATGTGGAAGGACTTTTAGACTCCATGCACACTAGGAGCAGGAAAACTTTTTTAGCTTAAAAACATGGCATAAACGATGCAAATTGAAAGCATATTGTACAAAGTTTAGGCGAGTCTATGAGAGTTTAAGAGCATTTTTATTATAGGTGTTTTTTTGCACTACACGCCCCTCTGCAAAAGCCAGGAAATTATGTACAGCACACTTTTTTTTACTAAAAAAACATTGAAACTTGACGTTCAGAGGAGATAAGAGGAGTTTAGGAGAGACTGACGTTTTTACAGCTCCTAAACTTCTCCAGAAAAGGCGATAGAGAAGGGATTTTTTCTAGTACTTCTAGAGGCAGGAGAAAAAAACGTCAAACGCCTGTAGAATCAATGTTTTTTAAGTCCAGTGTGCATGGAGCCTTAAGGTAAAGAACCTTCTGCCTTTACAGACACTTTAAGTTGGCCACACAGCCAAATTCTTAGAATTTTGATCTATCAGATCACCATCATTTACCAGAATTGTTTTCTGCGAGATCCCAAACAATCCAGTAATATTATATCCAGTCATATACCCCTTACATTATGAAGCCATTGGTAAATCAGGTGACTGACAGATTAAATCTGAAGCAAAAATTTACAACATGTGGCCAGTAAGCTAGTTAGTCATAGACCTTTAAGGTTAAGGAATACCTAAAAATCACTTTTTTTTTTACTGTAGCGCCACCTGTGAAGGAGGCGATGGTTACGTTTTGGGTCCCCTGTCTTCCTTCTCAAATCCAAGAAACCTTTGCAACAACAGATATAGACACTTTTGGAAAATACCCCACACATGTCTGTATATTAGTAGAGTAAGGCCGCGTACACACGCGGGGACTGTTCGCCCAACTTTGTTCGTCAAACAGTTTGAGTGGACAGTCCGCTCAAAATTAGCATGGACGGACTTGGCCACACACGACGAACGAACAGTCCGCTGAAACTTGCGCGATGACGTGAACGGCACATACGACGGGACTAGAAATACGACGTCCTATACACTGCAATGCAACCTTCGCCGTGTAAATCCTTTCTGAGCATGCGCGGAACTTAGTTTGACGAACAAGCCTACACACGGGCGGACTGTCCGCTCAAACCAAGTTTCAGCGGACAGTTTTACGGAATTTCCGAAAAACTTTGTTCGTCAGACTGTCCGCTGAAACTGTCAGCTGAAGCCCACACACGAGCGGACTGTCCGCCGAAACACTGTTCAGCGGACAAAGTTGGGCGAACAGTCCCCGCGTGTGTACGCGGCCTAAATGCACACACACCAATTTAGTGATAAGTAAGTTGGTATATTGAAACCACTTAAAATAAAGACAGTTTGAGGTAAAAAAGGCTCACTCAAGTAAATTAAAACAGTCAGCTATACAGAATGAAAACTATATATCTGAGTAAAGAATAATTTGTTCTTTGACTTTAACTACAATTGACTCTGCGGCAATAAGTAATGTGAATAAACCTTATGAACAGTATAACGTATAATAATCAACACCAGTGGTTCTCAACCTCAGTCGTCAAGTACCCACAACATGCCATGGGAATTTCTCTTAGCTTAAAATAGCTGTCCAAAATACCAAGCCATTAACACTGATTTAAAGCCCCTGTGCAATGACCTGTTTTGGGTACTTGAGGACTGAGGTTGAGAACCACTGATCTACACAAAGTAAACGGGCAAAGGCTTAAGGGCAGTGAGAGTTAGGGACTGTCTTCGGTCCTGACTCTTCAGCTGGCTAAGATGTTGGAGCTCTTTGAGGCAGGCAGTGTTAAAGTTAATATGTATCTGACTGTGTAGATCCTGGTGGCTCAGTCTCTCATGACAGCAGCAAGAAGTGACAGTCACAGATAATGGCCTTAGGGGCCTCTCACCAATCCCAGTGACATCAGCAACTGACACTGCAGGGACTGTATCCTGGCAGCAGCTCTGTCCTCCTGCTCACAGGTCAAAGTATGGTGCTCCGGTCTCTTTCACTCACAGTAATGACTCCTCTCAAGCTCAGTTTCTCTCTTTCCAACATGGCACTCCCTTTAGCACCCACCTTCTCACCACGCTGTCCTCCGTGGCTCTCGGTAGCCTTAAGATGCTGGGGCAGTGTGAATCTCTCCCCCGCTTCAGGTTCCAAGGCTGGCTCAACTCCAGGGACATTTATGGCTTGGGATCTCTCTCTCTTCCGAACCACCTCAGCCTCCTCTCCCTCTCTGTCATACACACTCCTCCTCCCCTTTTTTTCCTGGCCTCCAGCTATCCCTCCTCTATTGATCTGGGCATGTTGGGGGCTGTAGTTTTCCCCCTGTCTTCAGAACTACATGCCCCGTGATGCTCCTCTGGACACCTCTGATTGGTACCCATGCTTCAGCCAATGGGAGAGGAGGGGTACTGGAGCTTTGGTGGCTGGAAGCTATAGAGCTGCCCTCTCTCCAGTGGCGCCCCCCCATCCCTGCTGCCGCCTCCCTATCCATGCGCCCGGCCCCTTTCAGGACGCCGGACGAATGGATTCCTATGGCAGGGTGTATTTCTTTGGAGCACCTGATTACAGCCAGAGGCTCTAATAGGCTTCAAAAAAGGGTGGGCTCGGGGCACAGAGAGTGTTCCCCGATGGGAATGATGGGTACAGTGGCAGTGTTTGGGCACAGTGATAGCATTTGATGGGCACAGTGGCAGCGTTTGGGCATAGTGGCTGCAATTGATGGCACAGTGGCAGCATTTGAGGGCACAGTGGCAGCAATTGATGATTTTTTTTTTCAAAAAATGTTTGCGCCCACACAAAAATTTTGAGCACCAGCCACCACTGCCTCTCTCTCTTCTCCCGTGCTGTGACAGGAGGCAGGGGGCGAGCGAGGGAAGGGGACACTGACAGCCGCTCCTGTTTCCTGCTGTGATAGCATATGCCTTGATCGGTGGGGGAGGGGAAGAGAAAGTCCACAGCTTCTATTCTCCCCTGTCACAGCCGATGTGTTCACTTCTCACTCCTGCAGCTACTTGACAGTGTTTGCCATACAGGGGGAGGGGGGGTTAGAGAGCACAGGCAGCGGTAGCGGGTGGCACCCACTATGTTACATTTTGGATAGCGTAGGAAAGAGTTCAAACTACAGTCAAGTTTGACAAATGACTGTCAGTCCCACCATTAGGACCTGTGTTTAACATTCTCAAACTGGCGCTTAAGTGTTCCTAATCAAACAGCATACCTATTTTTTTAATATATAGCTTAATTTCTAGATGTTTCTCAGGAGGAGGTGTCATGGCTGACTGCAGAATTTTTTGAACGATATCAAAGTGAGTCTGTCCCAAGTCTGTCCACATTAACATACAATGCAAGAAACCCAACCTCGAAATCGTTAACCCTGTTGTTAGGGCAGACTCAGTGTTCAAATCTAATTAAAACTGATAATGAAGATCTGCCTGCACAGTACAGACAGGGTTAATTATGGCAACCACAGCTGCCCAGCACCTCCCCCAGAAAAAAGACAAGTTAGGATTTTTTTTGTTGGAGAGTCCAAAAGTTTGCATCTAAAAAAAAGTAAACTTAATTTATTTTTTTAAATGATGTAATGTGAACATTTAACAAATATAATATTATACCAATATGGATGCAAACATGGAAATACACTTTGAGGCCAGGTTCACATATGTGCAGCCAAGGTTTCCAGCCAGGGGTTTGTTTCTGTTCACTGGTTCAGGTGCGAGTCGGGTCCAAATTTTTGCACCTGAACCGGACCCACAAACGCACAGGACCCTTTTGGGATCTGCACTGCAGCCGACCCGGACATGTGTGATCAAACACCAACATTCACTCAGTTCTCCCCCTGCGCTCTGAGCAGAGAGCTGGGACTGTAAGGCCGCGTACACACAGGCGGACTGTTCGCCCAACTTTGTCCGCTGAACAGTGTTTGGGCGGACAGTCCGCTCGTGTGTGGGCTTTCAGCGGACAGTTTCAGCGGACAGTTGGACGGACAAGGTTTTTCGGAAATTCCGAAAAACTGTCCGCTGAAACCTTGTTTGAGCGAACAGTCCGCCCGTGTGTAGGCTTGTTTGTCAAACAAAGTTGCGCGCATGCTCAGAAAGGATTTTCACGCCGAAAGCTATAATGCAGTGTATAGGACGTCGTATTTTTCGTCCCGTCGTACGTGCCGTTCACGTCATCGCGCACGGTTTCAGCAAACTGTTCGTTCGTCGTGTGTGGCCATGTCCGTCCATGCTAATTTTGAGCGGACTGTTTGCCGAAACTGTTGGACGGACAAAGTTGGGCGAACAGTCCGCGCGTGTGTACGCGGCCTAAGATGAGCAGACACCAAATAATACTGCACTGAGATATACTGCTTGGAAAACAAAGTCAAATGGGTTTGGCTCTGAAATGTGTTGTTTCTATTCTGCAATGAGTCAGTTTTATAATTAATTATGATGTACTCTTGGATGTTTTTTTTTGCCACGCTCATTGGATTGTATGTGTCTGGATTCTCAACCTCTCCCTTTCCCCCTGAGGAGGTTCCCTGTCTTGTGGGTTGCTGCTGAACGGGAGCCAGTATTACCAATGACAGCACTCTATTTGTTCTTGTGTTAGGAAGTGTGCAAATAAATGCAATTAAACCTAAAAAGAAGAAAACAAATGCAGCCACCCCATCTAAGGACTGGTGAGCTGCAATAAATTACATTTTTATTCTTGGGTTTGGATACACTTTAAGAGATGACTTGATGCGGGCGGGCAGTCTACTGGAGAATTATAAGCCTATCATCTCAGTGCCAAAACTGACCACTGTTTCTTGTGAGCTTGCTCCAGTGGACTATAGCAGAGTAGGTGCAGGTACCACTTTCACTTTTTCTTTACAATGAGAAAAAAAGGAAGATGGTAACATGTAGATTCTACAACAATCTGAAATATTGCTTTAAAGGATGGTAGGTGCCCTTTCAAGGGTAAACCAATTAACATACCGTATTTATCGGCGTATAACATGCGCCGGCGTATAACACGCACCCCAAGTTTAGGAGGGAATTTTAAGGAAAAAAACTTTTAGAAGGGAAGTTTAAGGGGGGAAAAAAAAACTTATGCCGCGTACACACGAGCGGACTGTATGGCGTACTTAGTTCGTCATACAATCCGACGGACAGTCCGTCGTACTTTCCACTGAACGGACTTGACCACACACGGATACCCAAACAGTCCGTCGAAAGCTTGCGCGATGACGTGTACAGCACGTACGACGGGACTAGAAATAGGAAGTCCAATACACAGCAAAGCACCCTTCCGCCGTGTAAATCCTTTCTGGGCATGCGCCATTCTTAGTCCGTCGAACTAGCATACTGACGAGCGGATTGTCCGCTGAAACCAATGTACGACGGACAGAATTTCGAAAAATCCAGAATTCTTAGTACGCCGGACTGCACGCTGAAAAAGTCAGCTGAAGCCCACACACGAGCGGACTGTCCGCTGAAATGTGTTTCGACGGACTAAGTACGCCATACAGTCCGCCCGTGTGTACGCGGCATTACATTTATATGCCCATCAGTGTCATCTGCAGCCTTGTCCACCATTGCAGCCTTGTCCACCATTGCAGCCTTGTCCACCATTGCAGTCTTATGCAGCCTTGTCCACCATTGCAGCCTTAAGCAGCCTTGTCCACCATTGCAGTCTTGTCCCCCATTGCAGCCTTATGCAGTCTTGTCCCCCATTGCAGCCTTGTCTATTTATTTTGCTATTTGTTTTTTTATTTTTTTTAAATGCCGCCGCCGAGATACAGAGCCGGATGTGTATCTCGGTGGCGTGCGGTAGTTCTCGGTGGGCCTCTGGCACCTTTGGCTCTTCTCGCCAGCTTTCGGCCATTCTCGGCAGCTTTCGGCCGCCGAGAAGAGCCGAAGGCGGCCGAAAGCTTCCGAGAATGGCCGAAGGTGGCCGAAAGTTGCAGAGAACGGCCGAAGATGGCCGAAAGTCGCCTTGAAGAGCCGAAGGCGGCTGAAAGCCGCCCAGAGGCTCAGAATTTCGGGGGATCGGCGTATAACGCGCACTCACGATTTTCCCCTGCTTTTAAGGGGAAAAAAGTGCGTGTTATACGCCGATAAATATGGTAGGTAAAAAGAATGGCAATAAATTACATTATCATTGTTCTTAGGGTTACAGACTAGGTGCCCAAGTTTAAGAAAGTTATATTTTATTCTTCACAACCTGAATGACTGCAGACATAACGGCTTCCTTCATTGTTTTTTTTTCCAGGACCCTTTAGTAGCCCGGGAAACGTCATTGCTGTTTTGCTGGAAAATAGAAAAAAAAAAAAATTACTTTCATTCTAAGGTTTAATTTTGTTCTTGTTAAGGCCAGGTTCACATCTGTGCATGTAGCCACCAAAAAAAGCGGTGTTGTAAAGAAAATACACAGTTTTTAAGTTAATGGCAGTAGTGAAAAAGCACCATGCGATTTCAGTGGAGATATTTTAAAAAAGGGAACTTTTAAATAAATATACTGTTGCAATTGCAGCACATACTGTAGATGTGAACAGGCATTAACCACTTAAATACCAAGCCTAAAATTACTTAGAACCCCCAAACATTATATATTTTTTTTCTAACACCCTAGAGAATAAAATGGCAGTCGTTGCAATACTTTCTGTCATACCGTATTTGAGCACTTTTTTTGGAAAAAATACACTTAGTAAACAGTAAAGTTATCCCAATTTTTTTACATTGTGAAAGATAATGTTACGCCGAGTAAAAATTGCTACCCAACATGTCATGCTTCAAAATTACGACCGCTCATGGAATTGCGAAAATTTTTTACCCTTAAAAATCTCTATAGGCGACGTTTAACAAATTCTACAGGTTGCATGTTTAGACTTACAGAGGAGGTCTAGGGCTAGATTATGGTGATACATCACATGTGTGGTTTCAACACTGGTTTCATATGCGGGCGCTACTCATGTATGTGTACGATTCTGTACTCGGTGGGACGGGGCTTGTTTAAAAAAAAAATGTTGTTTTCTTATTTTTATTATTTTATGCTGTTCTTTTAAAAAAAATTGTGTCACTTTTATTCCTATTACAAGGAATGTAAACATCCCTTGTAATAGAAAAAAAGCATGACAGGACCTCTTAACTATAAGATCTGGGGTCAAAAAGACCATAGATCTCATATTTACTCTACAATGCAATAAAAATCCCTTTTAAGAGCTATGGGCAGAAGTGACGTTTTGATGTCGCCTTTGCCCTGCAGTGGTATGGAGACGGGTGGGGGCCATCTTCCTCTGGCAAGTCCTCATGCCAAGCTAGGGACAGGACACGATCGCCTCCGCCGCTGCCAACGGCTCCGGTAAGCGGTGGAGGGCACCGGAGAGCGATGGGAGGGGGATGCCCCTCTCCCGCCGCCGATAAAAGTGATCTCACGGTGAATCTGCCACAGAGACCACTTTTATCTTGAAGCGGACAGTCCACTGAAGAAGAGAATACTGGGGTTATGGCAGCTAGCTGCTGCCATAACAATAATATTCCTCTTCAAAGTCATGACTTAAAACGACGGCGGGTGGTCCGTAAGTGGTTAAACAGGCACATAAAAAAAAATTGCGAATTCTGCAAACTAGGGGTAGAATGAGTCAATAAGAACTATTATGGTTAATGAAGGGCTTAAACACAAAACATATTTATTTCAAAAACCCACAGGCAGAACACAATAGTGCTGTAGGACTGACTGTGAATTGAGCAATTTTCTTTCCCACCCATAATATTGCACAGTCCATGGGCTGCTTTAGGGTCCTTTCACACGGGGCGGATCAGTGCTGATCCGCCCCGTGGATATCCGTTTGCTCAGCGGGGATCACTCCGTCGATCCCCGCTGAGCAGGGAGATGACAGGTCCATCTCTGCACACTGCGCAAGGACAGACCTGCCACAGCGCCGCTCTCCCCTATGGGAGATCGGATGACGACGGACTGCAGTGTCCGTCGTCACCCGATCCGATCCGCAGACGGATGGAAAAATAGCTTTTTCCTCCGTCACACTTTTTCAGATCGGAGCGGGTCGGATGTCAGCGGACATGTCACCGCTGACATCCGACGCTCCATAGAGCTCTATGGAGCATCCATTCAGGTCCGCCTGAAAAACTGACAGGCGGGCCTGAACGGATCGTCAGTATGAAAGGGGCCTTAGGCTAAGTTTGCAATTAAGCTCAAGCTTCTTCAAGTGTTTTGGGGTGTTTTTATACATGTTTTTCAGGCTTGTGTAGGGGCCATGTTAATCTTCTCTGTATCATTTTAATTTTAGTATATGTCCTGCCGAAGTGAGGACCTTTTTCAGGCTTGATCATATTTGGTTTAACAAATGGAAAGCTAGTTACTAAAAGGAAAGGCAATAAATCACATGAAGAACATGTGTTATTCTTGTTTTTCAAGGAATTTTTCAGGTGCTCCCTTTGAATTCTGTAGGGACCAAGAACGCGTAACTCTGATGCAAAGAAGTTCATGGACTTATTCGAGCTTTGAACAACAAGCTTCAAGCAACATGACATTTGGGTGTGAATGGGCACCATAGGATACAATAAGAATCCCAAAAGTTCTTTTAGAAAAGTGCTTCAACCTGCTCAGGTGTGAACTGAGCCTAAAGAAGATACAAATATTATACAGTACAATCACACTGTAATGAGTGTAGCCTCTTAAGAAGTTTTCTCAGAGCTATCAAGCTGTTCATAGTATAGGCCTTGGAAGCCTGGAGGTAGTTGGTGATACAGGAAGCACAACGATACGTAGTTTCATAGCACAGGCTTCAGGAACAACACTCCCAGTAAACCTGGGAAGTGTTCTGTAAACTTTGCTAGGCATAAGAATGAACTCCGATGAAGGTACATTAGAGTTAAATCCTGATTTTAGCACAGTTGCATGATGTGCAGGATAGCATTAGCAGCTTATTAATTGCTTATTTTGTTGCTCTGAATAGCTCTTGGTTGTAGTAATTAAGATATTGCCATAGAGACCAGGGACTTCATCAGTTTTGGCCACAAACTTACTTGTGAGACTGAGGTGACTGACACTGTGACTGTAGTAACTGTAGTAGACTGAGATTTTCTTGATGCAGGTTTCACTTTCGGCTTGGCTCCAGAGGTAGCAGGCACAGCAAATGCATTGCTATCAGTAGTCTATGACATGAACAAAGATACACAAATGAGGAAAGAAGCACATTGACAATGTTGTTTAAATATACTGTGTGTGTTTATATGCATATATATGTGTGTGTGTATATGTGTGTATGTGTGTATAATAAATAAATATATATATATATATATATATATATATATATATATATACACACACACACTATCTTACTGTTAGAAGCCTTCCTTAATCTACTTTAACATCTAATATTTACCAATTAGCATTACTAACATATGCATGAATGGATTGGATCTTTATTAGTATAATTGAGTATATATAGATTTATCTCTTCTAGATTTGGAAAAGTAACAAATAGATTTTACAGTCTGTGTGCATAGATATATAAAGGGTTCATTAGCCTAAGCATTTCTTTGGAGAGCTTACATATGGTAGTAATTAGCCTTTCCTTCTCCCTATCGCAAATGGGATAAGGTATCACATTTGTTAACCACTTGCCGACCACCGCATGTATATATACGTCAGCAGAATGCCACGGCTGGGCAAAAGGACGTACAGGTACGTCCCTTTGAATTTGCCAAAGTGTGGTCACGTGCGCGGCGGCAAGCGCAACCCTGCTGGGAGCTCTGTGAGTAGGATCGCGGGTCCCATGGACTCGATCGCCACGGGGATATCCGCGACCGTCTCACTGAGCTGAAGAACGGGGAAAGGGTAATGTAAACAAGCATCTCCCCGTTCAGCCTAGTGACACTGTCACTGATCATAGCTCCCTGTGATCGGGAGCTATGATCAGTGAAGTGTCATTTGTAGCCACGCCCCCTAACAGTTATAATCACTCCCCAGGACACACGTAACCCCTCCTACCCCCCTAGTGGTTAACCCCTTCACTGCCAGTGTAATTTTTACAGTAATCAGTGCAATTCTATAGCATTGATGCCTGTAAAAATGACACTGGTCCCAAAAATGTATCAAAATTGTCTGATGTATCCGCCATAATGTCGCAGTTACGATAAAAATTGCAGATCGCCACCATTACTAGTAAAATAAAATAAATTATTAATAAAAATGCCATAAAACGAACCCCTATTTTGTAGACGCTATAACTTTTGCGCAATCCAATCAATAAACTCTTATTGCGATTTTTTTTTTTTTTTACCAAAAATAGGTAGAATATGTATCAGCCTAAACTGAGGAAAAAAAATGTTTTTTTTATATATTTTTTGGGGATATTTATTATAGCTAAAGTAAAAAAGAATGTTTTTTTTTCAAATTGTCACTCTATTTTTGTTTATAGTGCAAAAAATAAAAACCGCAGAGGTGATCAAATACCACCAAAAGAAAGCTCTACTTGTTGGAAAAAAAGGACGTCAACTTTGTTTTTGGAGCCACGTCGCACGACCGCACAATTGTCAGTTAAAGCGACGCAGTGCCGAATCACAAAAAGTGCTCTGGTCTTTGACCAGCAAAATGGTCTGGGGCATAAGTGGTTAAAGATGCATAGCGGTTTGAATATGTATAAGAATATAAGTTCTTTATAATGTAATATTTCTTGATTAGGATATTAATAAGAACAAGGGCTTTTCAATGAATATATACATATATTGATTTATGTAACATTATTTGATTTAGATGATGAATAAAGTTATATTGTATAAGATATATGATATACAACGACATGAGGGAAGCTGCCTTTTGCTTCTCTCACACAGACACACATCTGATTATATAAACAATCTTCATCTGAAGAATATAACTACATTATTGATCTTATTTTTACATTCTACTTTTTAATATTGTTCTTGTAATATTTTGCTATTTTATTATTAAATCAATTTTTACATAAGAACTGGAAAGTTCTTTGGAACTTTTCTCATCAATATAAGTTTACACAATATTGAGAGAATAATCTTATATTCTACACTCACAAAAGTGAGTACACCTCTCACATTTTGTAAATATTTTATTTATATCTTTTCATGTGTCAACAATGAAGAAATGACACTTTGCTACAATGTAAAGTAGCGAGTGTACAGCTTGTATAACAGTGTAAATTTGCTGTCCCCTCAAAATAACTCAACACACAGCCATACAGCATGGAGAAAGTACATGCACTGAGATAGACAATACACCCTGTTATATCATAGAAAACATGAACTATAACATGAACACTATAATACTACGCCACCTGCTGCATAGATAGGTATAAGCATACAGTATTGTCAGTTTATAACAACTTTACATTACATGCTGTTGTTCTTTTCCAACACCCCTTTTCAACAGCATGAGCTTTGTCAAATTATATTCAGCTTCTTCTGGAAATAACTATGACATTCCTTCAAAAAAGGCTTGGTGAGTGCATCAGCAGTCATCTCTTCTGATGGGCAGTATTGGATGTCAATAACACCTTGCTTTTTGATTGTCCCTCAGTAGGTGATACTTGACATTGATGTGTTTGGTCCTAGGATTGATGCTTTCTGATTGCGTAAGCTTTATACAACCCTGGTTGTCTTCAAAAATAGGAATTGGTTTTGACTTGTCTACCCCAATGTCCACAAAAAAAATGACAAATCCATATTGCTTCTTGACATGTGTGTGCTGCTTGAAATACTCTGTTTCAGTTGAAGATAGAGTGACCGTTGTTAGCTTTCAACTAGACCAACTTATGGCTCCTTCCCCATACTGGAAGATGAATCCACTTGTGGATTTGCGGACTGTACAGTTCCTGGCCCAGTTAGCATCCACATATCTGACCACTTTTGGATGTGATGTTGCTGGTAACCGTAACTTCATCTGAATTGTTCCTTTGAAGTAATGCATCACTCTTTTTACTACGTTCCAGTCACACTGACAGGGAGCTAAAACTTTCCTGCATAGTATGCCCACCACTGTGGCTATGTCTGGTTTTGTCACAGTGGCAACATATAGCAGCTTACCGATTGCTCTGTGATACATGTCATTGTTGGGTAGCAAGTTTTCTGTTTCATTTCTCATTAGCCTGTTTCAATAGGAGTTTTCACTTTCTTTGCATCTTGCATATGGAATTGTCAGAGATTTTCTGAGATTGTTTGAGACGATAACCTCCATCTTCTTCTCTCTCTATTTGGATTCCCGGATAGTAGCTAATGTTTCCTAGGTCTTTGATTTCAAAATTTTCTTTCAGCCTGTGAACTATCTGATTGTAATCCCCTTCTTGTTCAAAACAAGTTATAGAGGTTGATTTACTAAAGGCAAATTTACTCTGCACTGCAAGTACACTTGAAAGTGCATGTGTAAGTGCAGTTGCTGTAGATCACTGTAGATTTGAGGGAAAGCTCTGAAATGAGGAGAAGCTCTGCTGATTTTATCATCCAATCATGTGCAAGCTAAAATGCTGTTTTTAATTTTCCTTGCATGTCCCCCTCAGATCTACAGCGACTGCACTTCCAAGTGCACTTTCGGTGCATTTTCAGTGTACTTGTAGTGCAAAGTGGATTTTCCTTTAGTAAATAACCCTCATAATGTCATCGACATAGCTAAGGATATATATCCATCTGTCTTGTTGATTCTTGGAGTAGAGACAGGGGTCTGCTTTACTTCTTGAGAATCCCTCTCTGGTAAGTACTTTGTTCACTATCTCATGCCATATGCTTGCAGATTGCTTAAGACCGTAGATGCTCTTCTGAAGTTTACACACAAGGTTGTCTCCTTGTTCAAACCCTGGTGGTTGCTCTATGTAGAGATCTTCCTCATACCTCCCAATTTTTTGAGATAGGAACAAGGGACACCTATTAACCAAAGTATGTAGGCATAGGACACACACCCTGCCATGCCCCCATAAAGGAGACTTATACAAAAAAAAATATTAGTTAAACCCACAAGTGCTTTTTTACCATAACTATTCTTTTCTACTGGCTACTGAAATTTACAAATACAGCAATTCTTTCTTACAAATCAGGTACAGTCCCTCAAAATCAGGAACATTTGCGAGCTATGCTTCCTTAATGTCTCCATATAGCAAAGCGGTTTTAACATCTAGGTGTTTCACTTGCATGCCCTTCCCAGCTGCAATGCTAAGAAGTTCTCTGATGCTGGAGTGTTTTACAACGGGAGTGAATGTTTCATCGTAATCTTCACCAAATTTTTGGGAGTAACCCTTGGCAACTAGTCTGGCTTTGTATTTGTGGATATTCCTTTCTGCGTCTGACCTTACTTTGAAAGTCCATTTATTTCCTATAGTTTTGTGATCAGGAGGGAGCTCTGTGAGTGTCCAGGTTTTATTTTCTTGAAGTGACTTTTAGGCTACTTTCACACTGAGGCGCTTTACAGGCACTACAACGCTAAAAATAGCGTCGGCATACCGCCTGTAAAGAGCCTCTCCTGTCTCTCCAGTGTGAAAGCCAGAGGGCTTTCACACTGGAGTGGTGCGCTTTCAGGACGGTAAAAAAAAGTCCTGCAAGTAGAATCTTTGCAGCACTGTAGGCGTGGTGTATACACCGCTCCTAAAGTGTCCCTGTCCATTGAAATCAATGGGGCAGCACTGCCAAACCGCCGGCATAGCGCCGCTGCATCTGCAATTTGCCGGAGGTTTTAACCCTTTTTTGGCTGCTTTCTACATCTTCACCTGCTGCATAGATAGGTATGATGCATACAGTATTGTCAGTTTATTAACAACTTTACATTACATGCTGTTCTTTTCCAACAGATACCATGTAGGCAGGTGTAGTTTGCCATTTTGCCACTAAGTGGCTCTGTATCATAATAGTGGCTGGTACAGTAGGTAGTGTGCCCCTTTTAGGTAGAGACCTCCCACAGATGATGTCAGGGGTTAATCAGCAACAATACAGTATATAATCTAGATGGGGAGGGACACACACAGTCTTGGGGCATAGGAGCCAAACACTCCACACTCATGAGCATGTAACCAACACAAGTAGGCCCTGGACAGGGCAGGAGAACTGGGTTTAGTGGACCTGTAGGCAGGAGGAGCCGGCTGTAATCATTCTGTCCCTTATGGAGGTAGAGGCTAGAGCGGATTTCAAAAGCTCTTCTACGCCAGGCTGGAGATCCCTGTATAAGGTTTCTTCCCTGGAAGGTTCCCGGGAGAGATGTACCCAACTAGATGGTGTTTACAGGGAGCATAGTCCTATAAGTACTGATCACCCTGGGCAGAAGAGAGACTGTAGAGAGATGGCTGTAAGGTGCTGCATGTGCTTTCACCTGTGACTACTGTGGATCGTCCACTTTATGTGATTGACTATGTATGTCAAGTGACTCAGAAATGTATGTCCTTGTGATACGGCTGTCTTGCCATTCCCCGAACAACCAGTAAAGTGCAGTGAAGTTATTTATTGTGAGGATATTCTTTCTTTGGAATATAAAGGTCCATGGCTGGTAATGCCATGAGGAGGCCTATAGCAAGAAACAGGGCACAAGATGGTGGAGAGGTCGGCCTTAGCAGGTGAGATTGGGTTCTAGCAGGGCTCGAGTGGGGGTAGGGCCTTGTGCTTGAGTACCAAAACTAGTCAACCACAAAGTCCTTTTTATAACCAGACATTAGTGTAGGCGTGCAGGGAAAATCAAATTCTGCTAATGCTAACCATTAGATTTGTCCATTTTTGGTGGAACTGATGTAATTTTTGTTCATACCATGTATGGGCATCCTAACAAAAGCTTAATGGCCTTTTAAAATTGAGCAGGACCATTATCTCACCTGAGTAGTAAAGGTTGTCATAGAAGGTACATTTGCTGCAGCACGGGGGACAGCTTTACTTTTTTGTGGAGTTCTTCTTGGAGCAGCTTTGCGGACGCTTGGAAGTGACATACCAGCTGCATCATTCTGGTAAGCCTTAAATGATGTAACAAAAAAGTATGATAAATATATTTACTTTGAAACAAATTGCTACTTCAAAGACATTAACACTTTGACTTTTCCAGTTAAAGCAATAATATAGTTATGGCTTGCGTTTATTTACAGTAGGTCATTGAAAGATGGCAAAAAAATCTTGCTTGGGAGATTTCCTTTCACTTTCTGTCCTGAAGACACCACAGCAAGTGAAAAGTAATCTCTCAAAAGTCAGAAGTCCCATCTTATGCCCCATACACACGATCAGAAAATCTGCCAGCAAAAGTCGGATGTGAGCTTTTGGTCAGAAATTCCGACTGTGTGTATGCTCCATCTGACTTTTGCTGGCAGAATTCCAGCCAGCAAACGATTGAGAGCAGGTTCTCTGTTTTTCGGTCAGAAAAAGGTCCTATCTGAAAATGTATTCGTCTGTATGCAATTCGGACACGCAAAAATCACGCATGCTCGGAAGCATTGAACTTCATTTTCTCATCGTATTGTTGTCACTGAGTTCTTGAAGGTCCAAAGTTCAGAGAACTTTTGTGTGAACGTGTGTATGCAAGGCAAGCTTAAGCGAAATTCCGTCGGAAAAACCATCCAAGTTTTTTCTGATGGAATTTCTGATTGTGTGTATAGGGCATTAGACAATGGTCTAATTAAATGGTCTATACAGGGACCAAAAAAAGGGGAAGCACAAATAATATAGGTCCACCCGACTCAACCCCACATATCACTATATATAAAAATAAAAACCAAAAAATTACCTCCAATCCAATGTATTAAAAGAATTTGACAACATTGTCAACTGCTAAAAACAAGCCCTAACAGCACATGAAATTATGTACTGGATAAAGTGGCACATCGCCCAGATGGGTCATAGCTAGTCAGGTACTGTAATGTCTACACTGGGTAAGGCCACAATATACAACCAAAAAGAATCCTTAAGGCCCCTTTCACACGGGCGCCTCCATGTAGCAGATTCCGCTTGCACAATGAGGATCGTTCCGCTGATCCCCACTGAGCAGGCGGATGACAGTTCTGTGTCTGCTCCACTGTGCAGAGTGGAAACAGGCACAGTGCCGCTCTCCTACATGGGGAAATCGAATGGAAATGGACCGAATGTCTGTTTCCATCTCATACGATCTGCTGGACGAATGGAAAGTAGGAACACCATCCAACTGTTTTTTGCAGGCAGGATCCGATGAGGGCAGGTGTCAGCGGACCTGTGTCTGCTGACATCCGCCACTCCATAGGGGAGACTGGAGGGTCAGATCAGGTCCACCTGAAAAACCAACAGCTCAATTAATTGCAAAATGTCACTCATGAAATCAAATAAATATTGTAAACCTACCTGAGCATCCCCTTTCGTAAGCAACCATGCTTTGTTTAGTTGTTTGCCATCTTCCTGACTGTTGTGTATGGATAAACCATTGATTTCGATGGACAGCTGGGCTACAGCAGTAATAGAAGCTGCAGTGTCCTGTAAAGGGAAATACAATTTTTTTGTTTTTTTTACTTTTCTTATATTTTTCTGATTGTTATAAAGATAGAATGTGATAGAAGAGAGTTTCAGTAGAATGGGGTAGTCTCTTGCTAGTCATTATGCACTAACTTCTTAAAGTAAAGGTAGATCCTAAGTAGGAAGGCTGGCCACAAGCCAGCCTGAATTTGTAGGAGGAGGATCGCTCTATAAATATCTGCCCCATTCCTCCCCTTTCCGTTGCCGTTTCTCTTCACATTATCACTTGTACAGCGGCATTTCCAGCGTGACCATGTTTTCGTCTCGACAGGGAAGACATGTGAGTGCATACATATATATATATATATATATATATATATATATATATATATATATATATATATATATATATATCTATATCCATGTTAGAGCAAGATATGGGTACATTTTGTCAAATTATTCTGGTGTTTTGGGTTGGTCTCATACATGATTCAGGATCATATCTTCACGATTAGGTGTCATGGCGTCACACCACTGCAAGGTTACCTATAACGATTATTGTATCTACAGATTGAGATGTTCTTTTCTAATCGGCTTGTGCGGTGCAAGTCTTCTCATCCGTTTCTCATACGGCTTACTTTACGATTTTCAGAAGTTATGACATTTTACTACTCAGTTGCCTGACGCGTCTTCAGGTTGCATAGGCCTGAGTTTACATTTTTTTTTATTTGCCTGATATGCCTCAGGTAACTCAGCCTTGGTAAATTGAGGAGACTGACATGTTTTCAGTCCTGCACTACGTATACTTTGTCATTCATCACATACATGGTTAAGGTTATATTTAACTTTTTACAGGTTACAGCGTTACACCATTTACATCACGTTTATGGGTATCAATGAATTGAGATAATCGTTTTTAATTTGCTTGTACGGTGGCAAGTCTCCTCATCCATTACACTTACATCATAGGTTTCGATATTTCATAACTCTTATATCTTTGCCTGACACATTTGCAGGTATCCAAGGCCTGAGTTTACGTTTTTAATATGCCTGCTACGCCTCAGGTAACTTGGCCTCTATCCATTTCACAAGGCTCACACGTTTCAGGCCTACATTAACATGAATTTCATTAACTAATTCACTTCCACCATATGGAATACACTCATAGCACCTTTTTTCTAAGGGGAAAAAAAAGAGGGGGAATTTATCGCTTTTTCGTGAATAAATTATTTGCTTTGTTCTCAGTCAAATAGGTCATGTCTCAGGCAGCGAATATTGAAGATTTTGCTTCCATCCCTCCTTCTCTGGTCAGGGTTTCAGTACATGGCAGCATGCCCTTCCTAAGATCCTGGAGCATCTCCAGACCATGGCTGAACTACAGCACAGGGGTATTTCGTACCCGGCTTTGGCTAACATAGTTGAATTTTTATTCCAAGTGCACCAGGCTCCATTCCTTTCATTTGGTTGGGTTATCCCTCTCTCAATTCACTCCACCCTGAGCTCATTGGCAACCTCCTGTCAGGAGCTACGAGTCAGGGTCGAGGTGTTAGAAATCCATCCATGCCCGGCCCCGGAGGCACTCGCCATGCCCAGCACATCAGCGGTTTCCGGGTCCCCCTTGGTTGGTATACAGAATACAGCTGCAGACGCTCTATATCTCGTTTTTAATTTTTTTTTTTTTTTTTTTTTTACCACTCAGTAAGGTTTGTTTTTTATGGATTCTAATCAGATTGACTGTCTGAATCTTATCCTGTGTTCTTAACATCATTGTGGCAAAAATTTCACTTTCTTTTCTCGATCTCCCTTTTTATTTTTTTTTTATTTTTTTTAATTTTTTTTATTTATAATTAAATTTTTCCTTTATTAGCATAATTCAGTTTAATATTTTACATTAAAAAAAGAAAGAACCATCCACATAGAGAAGAAAAAAAAAAAAGGGGGAAATCGAGAGGAAAAAAAAAGAAGAACCAACAATAAAATTGACCTCTACTTAGTTGTTATTGCCTTCTTATTCTTGTTACCTTAACTCTTTAACTCTTTGACTCCTTGTTTTATTTAGTTTTTTCCCGCCCACCCTTCCATCTTCTCCCCATCTGTTGACCTTCCCCATACCCACTACTCTTTATTCCAATAATGCTTGAGTATAATGCTTCGTCTTTTTAAATATTCTCCACTTTTCCCACATTTTGCGGTATTTTGTCATGTTATTTTCCTCCATTTTTCTTAGGTATTCCATATTATTGATATATTCTATTCTTTGGATCCAGTCCCTTATCAGGGGTTGTTTCACCTGTAACCAATTTCTTGGTATTAAAGCTTTTGCGGCATTGAGTAAAACGGGTGTTAATGAGTTTTGTATACTTCTTTTAAGGAGCTTACTCGTTTTTACATCTACCCCTAAAAACAAACATACCCCTGGGGTTAAAGGTATTTTTTGCCCTGTTATTTTCTCTATATATACTGTAATTTTACTCCAATATTGATTTATTACTGGGCATTCCCACCAGAAGTGGAATATCGTTCCCGGTATCCCACATTCTCTCCAGCATAACTTGGAGTTGGATGGTTCCATACTATGTAATTTATCTGGTGTTAAGTGCCATCTCATTAGGCATTTATAATTTACTTCAATTGATCTAATATCAGATACAGAGTGATATACTGAGTTAATCATTTGGGTCTCATCAACTTCATAACCCAAGTCCCTCTCCCATTTAGTTATGGATGGGATTTGTCCTTGGCCTTCTATTTCCAATAACCAGTCGTATAGCTGTGAGACACAATGTTTAACTGCTCTTTTCTTTGTACATCATTTTTCCATTGCTGTTAACCTTTTTTCATTTCTTATCGGTTTTGGGATGGAATTAAAGAAGTGCTGAATCTGGAGGTATTCCCAGTCCTTCAATATTTGCCAATTATGGTTCGTCATTAAATCTTGTTTTGACATTAACTTCCCCTCCCTTATGATGTCTTTTAATTGTAAATCCCTCAATCGATTCCCTAGTGATGTGTCATGACCTGGTATAAAAAAACTCGTTCCCTCCAGGGGGATTAATGGTGAATTATATTGCCATTTGTTTTTACGCTGTGTTGTGTCCCATTTTTTTAGTGCCGTTAAAGTGATATCGTGCGTCCTACTACTAATTGCTCTAAATTTTGGTGGAATCCATATATTTTTTTTTAATTGTGACCCGGTCAATATCTCCTCCATTTTTGCCCATTTTTTTTTCGTGTTTTGATTTGTCCATTCTACCAATCTCGTGTAAATGATTGCTAAGTAATATCTGTGAATGTCTGGTAGTGCCATTCCTCCCCTATTTTTTTTCCTGGTTAATAAATTAAATTTTATCCTGGGTTTTTTGTTTAGCCAAATAAATTTTGAAAATAACGTTCTTAATATATTGAAAAAACCTATTGGGATGTTTATCGGAAGCATTTGCATTTTGTATACAATTTTTGGTAATACCACCATCTTCAGCACATTAACCCTTCCCATCCAGGATATTTTTCCTTTGTTCATCTTCGTTAATAGCGCTTTGACTTCGTTTATCAACGGGATGTAATTAGCTTGATATAGCCCCCGGATTGTTTTTGTTATTTTGATCCCTAAATATGTTATTTCTTTTTTTTCCCATGTAAAAGGGAATTTATGCCGTATCTTTTCTTCTTCGTATAGATCTAATCCGATATTCAGGATAACGGTTTTAATTGGGTTTATTTTGAAATTGGATAGGGCCCCGTAGTCTCTGATCTCCTTCATCATACCTGATAGAGATGTTTGGGGGTTGGTCAAGTATAGGAGTATGTCGTCCGCGTATGCCGCCACTTTATGTTCCTCCCCCCCCAATCTTATTCCTTCGATATCTGCGTTGTTGCGAATTTTTGCTAGTAAGGGTTCCAGAGCTAACACATATAGCAATGGCGAAAGGGGACACCCCTGTCTTGTACCATTCTGCATATCGAACGCGGACGACATACTCCCATTTACCCCCACTCTGGCTGATGGATACGTATATAGATTGTTTACCCATTTTAACATTTTTGGGCCTAGTCCCGTTGACTGTAATGTTTCCATTATAAAGCTCCAATCGACTCGGTCAAAAGCTTTTTCTCCGTCGATCGAGACCAAAATCATTGGAGGATAGATTTCCTTATCTTTCCCCATTAATAACAGCGTTCGCAAGCTGTTATCACGACCCTCCCTCCCTGGTACAAATCCTGCTTGGTCTTCATTGATCAATTCTGGGAGTAGATTTTTTATCCCCGTTGCCAACACTTTTGCATACAGTTTAATATCTGTATTCAAGAGTGCAATTGGACGGTAATTAGAGCAACTCGAAGGATCTTTACCTGGTTTTGGAATTAATGTGATATTAGCTAGGAGTGATTCTTTCCTCGGAAGCTCCTCCTCTGCCCATTTATTCCAGAGTTTACATAACTGTGGGACCAACAGCTGTTTGAATTTTTTATAATACCTGATGGTAAAACCATCTGGTCCTGGGCTTTTCCCGTTGGGCGTGTCCTTTATTGCAAACTCAATTTCCTCTGGTGTGATTGGGGCTTCTAGGCTATTAGACACTTCAGGGGTTATCTTTGGTAGATCTGCTTCCCTCAGGTATTCTTGTATTTTAATTTTCCTGGTCTCCTTCTGACTTTCAGTCTCCTTGTTCCTGATTGAGTATAGGGCGCTATAATATGTTTTAAACGCGTTGGCTATTTCTGATGTTCTATATTTTATTTCACCATTTGCGTTTTTGATTTCTTCTATATAATTCATAGCTTTTTTGTCCTTTACTATTCTGGCCAATTGTTTCCCAGGTTTATTACCCCACATGTATCTTTCTTTAGCTACGTGCTTATAGATTTTTCTTGCTTCTTGCTCCAATCTATTGTTTAGTTGCGTACGTTTATGTATTATTTCTTTATAAATGTTTTTATCAAGTTGACACTTGTGTTTCTGTTCTAATAAGTGAAGTTCTTTTTTTAACTCGTTTAGCTTCTTTTCACTCTCTTTTTTTTCCCAGGATCCTATAGATATTAATTTCCCCCTGATTAGGGCTTTATGGGCCTCCCAGAGTGTAGCCCTTGGGATCTCCTCTGAGTCATTGGCTAGAAAGTATTGTTCAATTTCATATTTAATAATGTTTTCAGTTTCCACGTCTTCCAGAAGGGACTCGTTTAGTCTCCATAACCCTTTACTATGTTCTCTTCCTAGATCTTTTAATTTTATTATTACAGGTGCATGATCCGAGAGGGTTATAGGTCCTATTTTAACTTCTAATATATTTTCTAGTAGTTCGTGGTCTACAAATATATAGTCCAACCTAACATACATATCGTGTACTGTGGAATAATATGTGTAATCCTTTTTCCTTAAATTAAATATTCGCCAAGTGTCCATTAATTGGTGCTGCAACATCTTCTTTTTCAAGGTTCTATGTTGTTTGATTTCGTGTACCATACCCAGTGAAGTGCTATCTATATATGGGTCCATGGCGAAGTTTAGGTCCCCTCCAAAAATTATATGGCCTTGTTTGCATGTTTCTAAAATATTCAGCATTTTGTTTAGATATTTCTTTGGGCCTTTATTGGGACAGTATATATTTACTAGTGTGTATCTGTCTCTTTCTATTAATCCTTTTACGAATAAGTACCTCCCCTGTGGATCCGTTTTTATTTCTTCTACTTTCCATTTGACATTTTTAGAGATCCCAATTGCCACTCCCCTAGAGCCCCTGATTGGGGTGTCTGCATAATACCACATTGGATAATTCTGTGTGTTTAATCTGAGACTTAGATCAAGAGCCAAATGTGTTTCTTGTAAAAACACAATGTCTGCTAAATAGCCCTCCAGCTCCCTTAGTATTTTATACCTTTTTTTTGGAGAATTCATTCCTCTGACATTGTATGTTACTATTTTAATTTCCGGCATTATACGTGTTTAAAATTTTTTCTAACCTTTTTTAGTAGGAGCAATGGTTTCTTGTCAACAGATTTAACCTTCCCCCCCCTCCCTCCACCCACCTCCCATTTCCCCTTTACCCTCCCATCCCGTCCCCCACCCCATCCCCCCATTAGATGTATATTTGACCAACTGGTCCGGGACCTTTTATCTGGAACTTCCTCGTTCCAGTTATCCCTTGGCCCTAGGGTGGAATTCTGCTCAAAGGTGCGATCGCCCATCCCGTCTTTCATTGGCGGGGTGGTTAATCCACGTACAAGGGGCTCCCCTACCCCCACCGCACCCTCCCCCCCCCTCCTCACCCAGAAAGAAAAACGTCCCACCCTACTGGGAGTATAACTCCCCCCCTCACTAATTTGTAACTTTATCCTTCACGTCACCCTCCATCTCCTCGCGAGAAGAGGAGGGACTAATTTTCATCTCTGCTCCCTCCCCTCACCTCGTCCCCTCCCCCCGGAACTGGGATCCCCAATTTTCCACAAAATTCTGCGGTTTCTTCTAAAAATCTTAATCTTGCTGTGCGGCCGTCCTTTCTCCCTATTAAACTTGCAGGAAAGCCCCAATTATATTGCACTTCATTCTCAACCAGGATTGTCAGTAACGGTTTAAGGGCTCTTCTCCTCTTCAAAGTTTCCAGGGAGATGTCTTGAAATATCTGAATAACATTTCCTTCATATGTTAATGGTGCTTTTGTTCTAATATTCTTCCATATTTGATATTTATCTTCTTCGTTTTTGAATCGCACTATAATGTCTCGTGGCGTTTCTTGTGGGAGACCTTTAGGTTTCCTTACTCTATGAACCGTTTCTATTTTTATCTCATTACTCCTTTCTTTGTTCATTAAAGGAATGCAAATCTTCTTAATTATAACCGTTAAATCTTCTCGTTGTTGTGCGTCTGGGACCCCTCGTATTCTTAGATTTTTTCTTCTGTGTCTATTTTCTTGATTTTCGATCTGATATGCTTGTTCTTGTTGTGTCATTTTTAAACTTTGTATTTCTGCTTCCAAATTCTTTATTATGTTTGTGTCTTTTTCCACTTTTTCTTCCACCTTTACCATCCTTTCAAGTATATGTCCTAGGTTCTGATGTAATCTTTCCATTTTTACTTTCATGGTATTTTCCAGAGCTGCAAACATAGAGATTATCTCATTTTTAGTGGGCAATACTTGAGGATTTTCTAGTTGTGTCTGTTGGGATGTTGAAAATTCAATACTTTGATCTGGTTCAGTTATTGAGCCTGTTCCTTCCTCTGGTGGAACGTCAAGTAATACATCCATGTCATGTGAATTTTGTGTTTGAAGTTTTCTTTTCTCTTTTCTGCTCTTTTCTCTTTCCCTTTTTTCGGTACTTTCTGTCTGTTGGATTTTTATGTGTTGGGATTGAGGTTTTTCTGCCTGTTGTTTCTCTGTGATTGCCGTCTGTGTAACATATTTGTTCATAGCACCTGGGCTGGCGACTAAGCTCCGACGTGGGGATTTCGGGGTTACCCCTGCTTTTGCTGTTTTTCCCTTCATCTAGCACAGCTTTAATTAATCGCCTCTATTGCTATTATTAGATGTGCCTCTTCCCTGTTCTTGCCCCTTTTTTTTTTTTTTTGTATTTTATTTAATGTCCACAGGTGTCAGCGATCTTCCTTATCTACTGCGTTATAGTTTTAAAATTTCTTATTATCACTGTCTTTTTGCGTTACCTTCGGTATGGCCCAAATAAACCCTCATTCCAACCTCTTCTTCGCGCTCCTACGAGGGGGTCACCAAAGCCGCACTGAGGGGTCGCAGTCACCAACGAGGGTGCCGCTCAGCCCGTTGTCGTGCGTCCCGGTCCGAGGGGAAGGCACGAAGGAGGAAGGTAGGGAAGATCCTTGCAGAGACAGGCAGCCAGGGGGACGGGTCAGAAGGAGGAGATCATCGGGGAGCCGCTATCGGCGGCGTTGTCCATGCGGTGGGGGCCATGGAGCTCCTGGACGTTAGATACAGACACACACCATTACAGGCTCCTCCCCCGGAAGGCCGGCGTCGAACCTATCTCGTTTTTAATTAACCGTTGTTTTCCAGCAGGTCCCAGACGAAGACGCCTGTGCTATCCCGTCCCCGCACTTCTCACTTCTAATGATGGATTAGATACTCACTGGTCTAGGCTTGTCCAACAGGTTATCTGCCAAAACGGGGAAGGCTTATAACACGGCCTGGAATACTTTCCAGACTTTTCAAGCATGATACCCTAGTCCTGATTGTTACAACATTCAATACCTTCTGGCTTTGTGGCCTACTGCCTCTCACAGCTTGAACTGTCCCATAACACAATTAAGACATACTTGGCAGGAATACTACATTTGCATCCTTATCCATACTCGGGTCTTTTTTTCAGGATAGGGACTGCTTCAACGGCCTCTAGCAAGGGGGTACCTGGTCACATTATCAAGATGTTAGGTAGGTGGAAGTTGTCATGCTACTCCAAGTATATTCCAGATCTACAGGTCAAGATGTCCCATGCATTTGCACACTTGACTGATTAATTTGTGGTGCAGTTGTTTCAAATAAACCTTCTTTTCATGATCATCCTACTGTCTTTATTTTTGCCCCCTTTTAGGCATACTGACCATGTGACCACAGCACACCCCAGGTCACTTTCCAGCTTTTCTCCATTACCTTTCCTTGATTATCTACAAGAGTCTCCTAGTACAAGTAGGAAGGCTGGCTGCAGGCCAGGCACAATTATAGCGTATGTCAAGGCAAAATAAAAAATAAATAAAAAAATAGCATATCTCTGTAATACATGCACACTACTCATTTCAGACCCTGCAAGTACATAACAAAAACCTTTGAACTTCCAGAAATGCACTCTTTCCTGTTGTGGGCTGCCAACACAAAGCATTTTCTTTTTGGACAAAGTAGTGTCAGCCCTGCCCAGTGTATTTTGTTTTGCTAAACTGCTCAACCATTCTCACTCACAGATTGCCACAACATAAAGGCTTATTCTGTAGTCCACAATAAGAACTAGGACGGCTCATGGAGATAGCATAGGAAGTGTGTAGAGGATACAGGAGAATTCTGAACTTCTTGACAAGATCAACATTTTATTTGCCCTTAAACTGATATAACAAAATGCTCACAATGGTATACAGAACAGATCAAAATTCAGCATGGCCCAGTGTTAAAGTTCAAATATACATTAACCCTCCTTTAGTATTCATGATGAAAAGAAGGAAGGTCAAGATAGAAAATCAGTTTTATAACCAGATCTTCCTATGTCAGAAGTGCTCACAATAGCCCCCCCGAGGTGCTCCCCTAATGGCTCATTAGCATGGATGTGTCCGATATACATCTGCATAATACACAATAATTTGCTGGCAAAAAGATCCTGCATAGTTGCTGTATGCATGAACATCTGTGCAACATTTATATGCGTACAACAAACTCCCACACTGCTGATTACACGCTGTTGGTCTGAATAAGTCAATGATGTGCTAGTAGCGCATGTGCAGAATGTCCTTGGAAAGTCATTCATGAATGACTACCTAAGGTCATTCTGTGCATAAAATGCTAGCGCATTAAGGACTTGATCAGATTGATAGTATGTAATCAGAGATGCAGGAGCTGCTGATTTCACATTGTTAATTGTGACAGGTTGGTCAAGAGCAGCAGTGGTGGCCAATAGGGTCCCTCGGCTCTACTCACCCTATTTTAGCACAAACGTGCTAACGTTACACCCACATAGCACCAAATATGGCCAAAATTACAGCCCTAGATGCAACTGTGTCCTATTTTTTTGTTTTTTTCTGCTAGACACAGCTGTGTGAAGCTCGTAGACTAGTATATGCTTGTGTACAAAACTATATAGTGTGAAAAAGCATATATTATGTCTTTGCCCTAAATTGATGAGTGTAGTCTAGGACCTTTTGTATTGGGCAGCCTATTCACTTCTGACCAGTTTTAGCTGCAGCAAGAGAACAACTGTAAACATTTTCAGAGAAAACCTTCGGGAGAATATTGAGGAATTTATCAAGTCTGTAATACTTACTGATTTTCTCCAGTGTTGTAGCGCTGTTTCTATGGCCTTTTCCTTTGTGCTGTTAGCGGGAATAAAAATATGCTCGTTATTCAGATACTGAAAAATAATGTGTCGGTAAACCCTTTTCCGGTGCAAGAGCTCTTCAACATTATTACTCTCTTGTATGATTTTCTCAATAAGTTCTGAAAATAAAATAAAAATATAGCTGTGGGTAAAACTGATATTTCCCGTTTGGGTGGATGGCAGAGAGTTGAATCACTCCATGTCTTCATTTTACGTCATTCTCTAAGCCAGAGCTTCCAGCTACGCCTAGATTCTGTGGCATTTACAGGCAGGTCTCCCTTGAGTTTTAGCTTCTGGGCAGTCATACTTTTATTTAGGCCAATTAAGGCAAAGCATGCATTTGCAATCCTGTTAAATGGCACTCCAGTGCACTAGAGGAAAACACCTTCAACACACCTATGTTGAAACGTCAGGCCTAAAAAAGCACTATTTTAGTTAACCCCTTCCCACCGCTGCCTCACGGCCCTTTAAGGGGTTCTACATGCCAGGAGGAGGAGGTGGGTATTCCAATCATGTAACCACTATGATTGGCAGTCACAGCAGTCACATGTTCTGAAAGCTCCCGATCTCAAGTATGCATCGGGAGCTGTGCTCTCAGCACAGTAAATTTTCTGTTTCTTTTTTATGTTTTTCCTTCAACAGTGAAGTCTTCCTGAGTCTTCTTCCTTTGATCCCAGTGTCACTTAAAGTGACGCTAAACTTGTTCTAAAATATAAAGTATACTATGAGTCAGTTTTATTTCTGTTTAAAAGGTCTCTTATGCCCTGTACACACGTTCGGAAATTCAGACGGAAAAGGTCCGATCGGATTATGTTGTCGGAAAATGCGATCGTGTGGGCTCTATCAGACTTTTTACATCGGAAATTCAGACAGAAAAAATTTGAGAGCAGGATCTAAAATTTTCTGACAAAAAAATCAGATCGGACTTTTTCCGATCGTTTGTAGAGAATTCCAACGGGCAAAGTGCCACGCATGCTCAGATCAAATTACGAGACCAAAGCTATCGGCTACTAGCCTCTATGTAGTCCCGTCGTACGCAACGAATGTCATCACGTTCTGAAAGTTCGGATTTTCAGACAATTTTGTCCGACCGTGTGTATGCAACATCAGTTTCGGACAAAATCCGTCGGAAAAAATCTGATGGATTTTGTGGTCGGAATGTCCGACCGTGTGTACAGGGCATTATATTGTAATTGTTTTCAGGCTTCATTTTTGTCCTTTGCATGCTCTCTATCCTCCACTGATGTATCTTACTTCAAGTAGTATAGAGCGTGCATTATTTCTGGCCACATGATACGTTCTATGCACACTGCAATTCCTATAGGGTTGAATGTGTCTGAATGAAGTAGTCCATCTCTTGGGCGAGCAGGAAAAGGTGGCTACGTTCACATACACAAGGGGACATGGAGAACAAATATGGCCATCTGAGGAAAGGAAGTCTGAGAAGAACAGAAAAAAGCATGTATTTGAGTGATGTAAAGGAAGAAAGAAATAGAAGATATGTTCTACTTATGTTTAAACATTCTGATTTTATTTTATAAAAAAATGTGAGTTTAGAGTCATGGACACTGATCTTTCTTAACCTTGGACTTCAGCTTGTCATTTAAAGGTTTTGCTTGACTCTTTGTCTACCTACACTAACCTTCTGTGCAATCTAGGACTGATTTCCTCTTCAGGGCCATCCAAGGACGTTGACTACACTTCCATGGACCTTAATCATTAAACTAATAATAATATCTGAAAATATAGTCACAGGAACATCCTGCTACTTGGAGATGATTTTATAGCCTTTAATTTAGGTTCACTTCTATGCGGTTGTGGTCGATGTGTTTTTCAGGCACATTTTGCAATGCGTTTGAATTTTTAAACCTGCATTTTTGATGCCTTTTTGCATGTAGTTTTTGTGCATTTTGCATTTTGTTTTCTTTAAAAAATCTGTATATAGCTGCTTGCTAAGGAGCAGCCTGGGAAGCCGGCTGCTGCATTCCTAACAACCGATGAGTCATCAGCTGTCAACTGAATGTAAAAAGAAAATTGCCGGCAAAAAAATATATCACCAAAATGGCGTGGGGTCCCTCCCCAGATCCAAACCAGGCCCTTATCTGAGCATGCAGCCCGGCAGGTCAGGAAAGGGAGGGGGCACTCGCTTGTCCCCTGAACCATACCAGACCGCATGCCCTCAACATGGGGGGGGGGTGCTTTGGGGCAGGAGGGCTTTGCTCTGCTCCGCCTTGTTGTGACATCACTGCCCCAGCATGTACCTATTTAAGAACTGGTATGATTCAGGAGGGGCCGGTCGCTTGTCCACTCCCTTTCCTGACCTCCCTTGCTGCTTGCTCAGATAAAGATCTGATATGGATTTTGGGAAGCCACTGAGGGGGAGAAGTAACTGGGAAGCAGCCAAAGCCACCTGGAAAGCCTTCAAGTAGGAGAAGCAGTGGGGAAACCGGTGAAGCCGTCTGTGACCTGGATGGGGTAAGTAGTGCGGGACGATCGATCGACTGTGCTCAATAATATCAAACAGCACAATGGCTACCTTTCTCCAATTAAAAAGGCTTAATGACTAATTACGAGATTGAATATGTGTCCTACTAATTACAGAAAACAGTTATACAGGCATACCCCACTTTTAAGTACACAATGGGGTTTATTTACTAAAGTTAGAAAGTGCAAAATCAGTCTCACTTCTGCATAGAAACCAATGAGCTTTCAGGTTTTATTACCAAAGCTTAATTGAACAATCCGAGGTTAGACGCTAATACAACTGGGAAAGCGGATCCCTGGATAGTACTTTTTCATGGTACAAAGAGGGACGCAAAACAATATCAAGAAACTATCATCCCACACCTACTTAACGCAGCGAAAATACTGATTCCTAATGCCGCGTACACACGACCGGACTTTTCAACATCAAAAGTCCGACAGAATGATTCCGGCAGACCATTCGATCGTGTGTGGGCTGCAGCGGACTTTTGATTTGCAAAAGTCTGACAGACTTTAGAAATGGAACATGTTTCAAATTTTTCCGCCAGAACTCTGCTGGACCCAGTTCCTACCGAGAAATCCGCTCGTGTGTATGCTAGTCCGACAGACAAAAACCGATGCGAGGGCAGCTATTGGCTACTGGCTATGAACTTCCTTATTCTAGTCCAGTCGTACGTCATCACGTTCGAATCCGTCGGACTTTGGTGTGATTGTGTGTGGCCAAGTCCGTTCATTTGGAAAGTCCGTCAGAACTCCGTCGAAAGTCTGTCAGACCTAGTCCCTCGAAAAGTCCGGTCGTGTATACGTTGCATAAGAATTGGCAGGAGGTGGAATGCCCAACGATGTGGGAGTGGGTAGATGGAGTCGAAGAGACACACAGTATGGAAAATTTAAGGTGTGGGGATGAAAATAAAAGAGAAGAATTAATAAAAAAATGGAAATGTTGGAAAGACTTTAAGATTGGAGCTGTGCAGAACAATTAAGATCATAATAGACCTATACGAGTGAAGGACAAGGGTAGGGAAAAATACTAACATTTTCGGGGAAAGGGATTAGGAAAAATTAAAAGGTGTATGGTGAATAAAAGATTTGTATTTAATAAGAAAAAGATATATTGATATGCTACAATGATGTGAAGACGAAAGGAGACAATGTTGAATGGAAAGTTGATTTATGTCTCTCTAGAGAATTCGCTGATGTGGCAAAAAAAGGAAAAAAAGAAGCTCATTGGTTTCTATGCAGAAGTGAGCCTGATTTTGCACTTTCCAGCTTTAGTAAATAAACCACATTGTGTACTTCACCTCCCTGGCGGTATGATTCAGTCTGGATTTAGGTGCTGAAAGCGGTACAAATATTTTGCATGGAAATCTGGCGTTTTATTTTGTAGTCCTGTAATTCTTAGGAATAACTCTCTTAAATCTGTTCAAACCAGAGTCTAGCAGTCATCCCGGGTATGATAAAGTTTATAATATAATAAAGAATAATAAAAGTTATTCAATAATGTAATCAAATCCTAAAACACTGAAAAAAGGACACATTTTGGTTGCTATGGACAATCTCCAAATTTCAGGCAGAAAAAACAGGATTTATAATATAAAAGTGCATGCAGGGCACTGCACAGACCACTAGGGACAAAGGGGGTGTGTAATTTTTTAATACAGTACTGTAATCTGTAAGATTACAGTACTGTGTGTGTTTTTGTGTCTTTTCACTTTTTTGAATTTGCCGCCGATCTCCACTCCCGTGTGCCATAACGTCGCAGGGAACGGAGCTCGGTGGCATTCGGCACTGTGAATTGAGCGGAGGACAGCTCGATCACACAGTGCGGCGGACATCGCTGGTTCCAGGGGACAAGGTAAGTAAATCTCACTGTGTCCTCCCCTGCATCCAGTGGTGCGATCCCGAGTCTGGCTCGGGGTTACCGCTCCTGCTAGTAAATTCCCAACCCGAGCCAGACTCGGGATTACCGCTAGGGGGGTTAAAAGTGGGGTATGCCTGTATATTACTATGATCCAATTTAAAATAATTTCTAGGGGTGCCAACAACTATACGTTTTAGAATATATTTGCATGATTAGCTCTTAAATGCTGGAGGAGAACAAATCAGTTATTCTCTATGGATATGGTCCACATCTCCACTCCAAGCCACCAGAAGCCATTTATTCTCATAAAAATGTATAGAAACACGCCATTCACGTGTTTTTGTACACATAATGCAATAATATCTGAACAAATGAACAATAAATACACAAATAAATAAAAATCATCATAAATAAATAAAAAAAATTATAAAATGTAATAATACATAAATAATAATTAACCCTTAATCTTAAAAAAATTAACTAACTGATGATTATTATCAGTATTAATAATAATAATAATAATAATAATAATAATAACTAATAGTAATAATAATAGTAAAATAATAATAAACACCCAAAAACCAAACAAAACTAAATAAGTTAATAATAATGTATTTATTTTTTGTTAGGGTTAGGGGTTAAGTGTAGTGGTTAATTATTTATTTATGATGTAGTAGTGGTAGTAGTAGCCATTGTAGTAGTAGTATCCTTTGTCTTGCAGGGTTTTCTTTTTTTCTGCGTTTATAACCACTTTAATACCCTAACAAAAAAATAATAATAAGTAATCCTAACCCCTAATCCTATCCCCTTACTCTAATGAAAATAACGAAATAAATAATAATAAAAAGAAGAAGTAAAAGCAGATGGAAAAGCTAAAAGAGCTGAAATAGCTAGAAACAAATAATGCAACAGATAATAGTTTTCTCTATGGGCTAATAAAAAAACCACCAAAGCTTAAAAACGATGTATAAAAGAGTCACACATAAAAGTACGACAAAAAATGCTCAAAGACGCTATGCTCAGGTGTGACTGCAACCTAAGGAACCAACAAATTTGCCTAGGACTCTAATCTGGATACTTTCTCTGAATATTAGGAACGGAATTTGATATATTATTATCTGAAGAAACCCAGATTTGTTCCGAGCCAAATCACTAAGTTACATCATTGTTCATTGGTGTTTTTCTAACCTATGTTATATACCTCTCTATATATGTTATAATGAACAGTGTGTGTTCAGTAGGTAACTATAAAATACACATGTCCCAGTTATTAATTTGTGTGCAGTTTAAGCAGTTAACGCCCGCCCGCCACAATTGTACTGCGGCTGGTTGGCTCTCCTGCATGAATCGCTGTCATTGTACATTAACAGGACCGTTTTTAAGGCACGGGAAAAGGGGCAGCTGCCCTGGGCCCTATCATTGTTGTGGGGCCCAAAGTAGCTGCCTCATACTTGCCAACTATCCCAGTTTAAATTCCCTTATCCCTTAAAGTTTTAGTCCCGTGCTGTGTTCCCCGATATCTCAGTGTAAAGTTCTGTTGCTGCTGCCCAGCTCTGCCCTATTGCCATGTACAGATGACTCATCTGCATACGCTGTTTTTACATGTAAATAACCTGCATTGATATGTAAATAGTGGCGCTATTCATATGTATATCATGTCCCCTTAGATCATATCTACCATCACAGCTGAATGCTGCCCACTGGAGAGGTAAAGGAGCATGCTTGAAAGTCCTGCCTACAACTATAGTCATTAAGCCTGACATCATGAGGTGGAACCCTTCTTCACAATAACATGGTGCCAGAGCACCCTGAATTTTGGTGCATGTGAATCGGCACATCAAAGGCGATGCATGAGGGCGTCATTAAGCATGTTTCTGTGGTGTCAGGAAAGCTATTTTGCATGTATTCCCGACACACACAAATGTGAACGCTGGCTAAATGTCTCAGTTACATTGGTGACCAGTGTAAATCTTATTATATTGGGGCTTGGTGTACAATCCTTTCATCCCCACTTGTGGCCAGTGTGAAGGTACCCCTTACATTGGTGGTCAGTGTAAATCCCTCTTTACATTGGTGGTTACTGTGAATGCTCCTATTACATTAGTTGTTCAGTGTAAATTCCCAATACATTGGCAGCCAGTGTAAAACATCCTCTTTATATTGGTAATCCTTAAAAAATCCAAACTTGCATTTTTGGTCAGTTTCGAATCCTCCCTTGCATTGGTGATCCACGTAGAAGCCCCCTTTAAATTGATGGTGGGTGTAAATCCCCCTTACATTGGTGGCCATTGTAGAAACCCCCCTTTATTGGCTGTTGATATAAAATCCCCCATTAGGTTGGTTGTCAATGTACATCCTCCCTTACACTGGTGGTTGGTGTAAATGCTTATTACATTGGTGTCAGTGTAGAAATCCCTCTTTTCTATTGGTGGGTGGTGTAAAATTCCCCATTACATGGCTGTCAGTGCAAATTTCCCCTCACATTGATGGTCAGTGTAAATCCCCCCTCGCATTGGTGGTCATTGTAAATTCCCCATTACATTGGTAGAATCCACTATATACTTGCCAAAGATTTCCGGATTTGTCTACATGATTCAGAATTTGCCACAGTGTACACCTAGCTAATCCCCCCCCCCCCCCCCCCAGCATTACCACTTATCCCAGGAGTTCTAGGATTCCTAGGAGTTTTCTGTCTATTGATGGGTGCCCTCATCTCTCCAGTCCATGGTGTGCAGGCAGTGATGAGATGATGTGTTGTAACCTTTAGCAACCAATCAGTGAGCAGTAACACTGTGCACTAACCTCTTGCAACCAATCCTTGAGCGGTAAGGATATGCAGTATCAAAAATAAAAAAAAGGAATCAATCAGTGATCAGTAATAATGTGCAGTAACCTCTAACAACCAATTGGTGAGTGGTATAGATGTCCAGTAACCTCTAGCAATCAATCAGTGAGCAGTATTGATGTACAGTAATCACTAGCAACCAATCAACAAGAAGTCATGTGCTGTAACCTCTAGGAAATAAACACTGAGCCATAATGTGTGCTGTAACCTCTAGCAGCCAGTCAGTGAGCGGTAATGATACACTGTAACCTCTGGCAACCAATCACAATCGCTGCCTGATCTGATTCAGTAAACTGATTTTTAATCTAGCTGCTATTTATTGTATGCCCCAGCATGTGGAGAGTGAAATTGCATGGAAGAGGGGGCCCAAGAAAATGTTTGCCCAGGGTCCAGTCAATATTATAGATGGCCCTGTACATTGGCTCGCGCAGGCGCAGCTGCAGGTGCGTGCCTGTGGTGGCCCGCAATCACCTAGTACAGAGGCAGAACAGGGATCTGCCTTTGTAAACAGGGTGGATCCCTATTCCTAGTGATTGGGAACAGTAATCTATATGATGCCCCAGGAAGCCCATCCCCCCTATAGTTAGAACATACCTAGGGGGGACACAGTTAACCCCTTGATCACCCCCTAGTATTAACCCCTTCCCTGTCGGCATTATTTTTACATTTATCAGTGCATTATTATAGCACTGATCAATGTAATAATGTCACTGGTTCCCAAAAAATTTCATTTTGGATCAGATTTGTCCACGGCAATGTCACAGTCCTGCTAAAAATCGCAGATTGACATTATTACCAGTAGAAACCATTAAAAAAAAGTCCCTAAATCTATCCCATTGTTTTGTGCAAACCAATCAATATACGCCTATTGCGATTTTTTTTTTTTTACCAAACATATGTAGAAGAATATATATCGACCTAAACTGATGAATACACTTGTTTTTTTATATATATTTTTTTGATATGTATTATAGCAAAAAGTAAAAATATATATACTTTTTTGAATTGTCACTGGCATTGGCACTTTGTTTATAGCGCAAAAAAATAAAAACTGCAGAGTTGATCAAATACCCCTAAAAGAAAGCTCTATTTGTGGGAAAAAAAGGGACATCAATTTTGTTTTGGTACAGCATCACACGACCACGCAATTCTCAGTTAAAGCGATGCAGTGTCATATTGCAAAAAATGGCCTGGTCATTAAGGTGGCAAATCCTTCTAGCCCTTAAGTAGTTATTGTCTCACTTGGCTAAAAGAATGTCTTACCTGCTTTGACACGGACCGATGTTTCGATTTTGCTGATAGTCTTGTACAGAGACAATAAATCAGACACATCCATCTGGTAAAGTAATTGTCGGCAGCCCTCCTTCTCAGAACTACTGAGACCCATGATGAACGAAGAGACGTGTGCGAGAACCAGACCGATGTTCTACACTTACTTCATGTAATGACAAAGCAAAGGATAACTGAAAGCGAAACTAGTCTTTGCTTTTAAATACCAGATCAGGGCGGATTATTATTTCCTTCCAGATGTGCTTATAGTATCTCACACTTCAACTGATGTGCACTTATTTACTAATTCACTTGCTGTGGTCAAGGTCTCGCAATTCTGCTGGTGAGCACTAACCTATTGACCCACTTATAATAGTAGTATTAAACCCTCAATGTTTTAACCTAACATATTGAGCATAAAAAATAAAGCATTTCCCAGTAAACTATTTGTTATAACTCTTACTCAGACACTTGCAGCTCACAACTTTAAATATGGCAGACTCCTGCTCTCTTAGTGCTGCTTCCCTGAAAGAGAAAACAGTGGACAGTGCAGCCTCAAGCCAGTCTGTTAGCAAAGGGAGGGAGGAGTAAGAGGAAAGAACAGTGGAGTTTCTTGCCATCTTAATCATCTTAGTCTACAAATGTGTGTTTCTATTGAAGCAGACAGGGAGAGATTTAATAAATCTGGTGCATTCAGAATGTGATGCAACTGTGCATCTCCATTGCCCCAGTGACGACATCTTCTAGGACGAAACGTACATCAGGTGGAGGACATAGCGATGAAATCAGTATGCCCGCCGGAGGGCAGGACAGTGCTCATCACAAAAATGTCTCTGGGGAAGAAGCTAGTACTCGAAACACGTTAGTCTATTGGACCTTCATTTGTCCTGTCACACTTTATGATGTACTGTGGACTGGATGATGCTGTTTTTTGTGATGAGCTTTGATGCAATTGTCACTTTGGGGTTTATTTACTAAAGCTGAGGTAAGAAGTTGATTGGTTTCTCTGCAGAATTGTGACTAATTTTGCCCTCTATAGCTGTAGTAAATTAACCCCTTTGTGAGTATAATACTTACCACTTTTTATATTAACCACTTCATGACAAATCATGTACATGTACGTCATTAGGTTGAAGTGGTTTTACCAGGGTGATGCCTGCAGCTAGCGGTCGGCTCTCTCATGATAACAACTGATGCAGCTAATAAGCGACCATCCTCCACGTCCCCCGGCTGCGTGAACAACCATCCGCCAAGTCTGCCAGCTGTGTGGAGTCCTGAACTAAGCCAGAATCGGCTCCGATCAGGTCCCCAATGTAAAAACCCGGAAGCGACATCACTTCCGGTTTACTTGGCTGCCAATGGTGCAGATTTAGAAAAAATTTCAGTATTTCAAAATGCAGATTTTGGCGTTTTGAATACTTTGAAGTGCCAAGGAGGGATTTGGGGTCCTTCCCTAAAGAGTACCTGTCACTGCCTATTACCGTCACAATGGATGTTTACATTCCTTGTTGTGATAGCAATAAAAGCGATCAGATTTTTTTTTTTTTAAAGGTTCAGTGCTAAATAAAATAAATGCGAGCTTGCGCACCAAAGAAAACGCATGAGTAAATCGTGCCCGAAAAATGTAAACAGTGTTCAAATCACACATGTGAGGTATTGCCATGAGCGTTAGAGTGAGAAAAATGATTCTAGCACTAGATCTGTAACTCTAATCAGGTAACCATTAAAAAATGTTAAACGTCACATATGTAGTTTATCGCCATTCCACAAGTGCGTGCAATTTTAAAGCGTAACATGTTAGGTATTTATTTACAGCATAACATCATCTTTCATATTATGAAAAAAAATTGGGCTAACTTTTGTTTTCTTATTTTACATTTAAAAAAGTGTATTTTTTCCCAAAAATTGTGTTTCAAAGACTGGTTCGCAAATACCATGTGACATAAAATATTGCAACACCCGCCATTTTATTCTCTAGGGTCTTTTCTAAAAATATATATATATCTAGGGTGTCTACTAAAAATATATATATATAAAATGTTTGGGTGTTCTAAGTAATTTTCTAGCAAAAAATACTGATTTTAACTTGTAAGCAACCCGTGTCAAAAATAGTCTTGGCCCAGAAGTGGTTAATAAAGCTGTTCTTAGAATAATGCACTAGGTTGGTGCGCCCTCTGTTTTTTTTTTTTTTTCTTGTGGTTTCAGTGGTGGTTCCAGACCCCTCCAGTCTTAAGAGGGCAGCAAGATTGGGCTTATCCATGAAAGCCAAGATGGAAATATAGTCTACTACTGTGGTCATCAACCCTGTCCTCAGGGCCCACTAACAGGCCAGGTTTGCAAGATAACTGAAATACATCACAGCTGATATCATTTGATGCTCAGTGGTTGCAGTATTCTAGTCTGCATCTCTCCAAGGTAATACATAAAACCTGGCCTGTTAGTGGGCCCTGAGGACAGGGTTCATGACCACTGGTCTACTAGATTTCTCTGGGCCCACTCTCAATCGCAGGAGATTTTGTATTTGTTTTCACTTGGCAGCTTTGAACCCTGTTCTCCAAAGCCGAGCTAAGGCAGAACCGGTTTTGCGTGTTCCACAGAATGGCTAAGCAATTTGCAGAAAATATTTCTCGTCACACTGAGTTTTTAAGAGCTTTCATAAGAAATTACGTTTAGGCATAGGGTTTTTTATATGATAAAAAAAGCATACAGGACAGTTCAGAGATCTGAGAACATTAAATAGCAGCAGAGAGTGAACGTTACAATGGAATTTGGTGTTACAAGACTGAAAAATGGTGTAAAAACATTTTTCAACTTCCCACTCACCACTGTGCTTGTCCTGATCTTCTGACACTCAGTGCTCATGGAGGCATCAAAAGTGAAGAACCAGTGTTAACACATATGGACCGACCATCTACCAGCTTCATAACATCAAGCTTTGGTTTTAGGATCTACAATATTCAGAATTTTCCCTAAAGTGTATCTAAACTTTTTATCCCCTGATGCCCAAATGGTGTGTGTGTGTGTATGTATATATGTATATATAAGTCCTAAAACATAACTTTTATTCATACACAGCTAAAAATAACATATGTTGGCAAATTATTTTTATTTTTTTAAATCGTGAACCTGGAGCAGGGGGTTAAAAATATATTAAGAGTATTCAAAATTTGTTTTCCGTGAAGAGAAGCATTCTTTCCTTAAGTCCAAAAACTGATCATACTACTGAGTTCTTCCCACACCAGACCATTTTTCAGTTTTACCCTGTGTCTCTTGATAGTATAAAGCATATCATAACGTGAGCAATCCAACCCCAAAACTCAACATGTTTCACCCATAGAAAGGGCTTTATCAGGAGTGACAAAAGTGTAATTTTAAATTTAAGAATGTGCTCAAACACAATTTTATATATTTTAATCACCAATAAAGGGCAAGCAGCAATCCAGTTTCCATCATGCTAAGAGAGTCCCCCCCCCCCCCCCCCCCCCAGTGGTCAGTTGGCAAGCTTCTATTGATTGTATCAATTGTACCATACATAACTTTAGCACACTTATGTAAACATCGTTGCAAATGTCAAAGCAGGAGCAATAATTCTAGCACCAGACCTACTGTGTAACTCTAAACTGGTAACCTGTAAAGACTTTTATGGTGCTGTTCTACAGGCATATGTGGTTTTAAAGTGTGACATGTTAGGTACAGTATCTATTTACTTGGCGTAAAATCATCTTTAATATTTTATCAAGAAATTAGGTATAATATTGTAATTGTGTTCACTAAAATTCAATAAAGTGTATTTTCTCCAAAAAACTTGCGTTTGAAAAACCACAGCACAAACACCATGTGACATAAAAATTTGCAACACTCACCATTTTATGCTCCAGAACCTCTGCTTAAAAATATACATAATGTTTGGGGGTTCTAAGTAATTTTCTTGCAAATAAATGGTGATTTTTACATGTATGTGAGAAGTGTCAGAGTTGGCCTGATATTGAAGTACCTAACAGGGTACAATCTGATTTCACTGCAGCAAGGATGTTAAGGATGCACTTCAGACACATGAAGCAGCCACAAGCTCAGCCCAACTCATTTTTATTGTAACAGTTCTTAGCACAAGTTCCAGGAATCAAAAAACTTCTCAGTTTGTCAATCAACAGTTCCATTTTGAGTGGCAATGTGCCTTTGTGTGCCCAGTAGCAGGGATGCTCTTGTAATTCCCAGAGGTGGTAAGCGGTTGGTGCACTGGCTTGTGGTGCCCTCCTAGCACCCAAGCAAACACATGATAAAGGCTACAAGCCAAAAGGCATAAGCCCTGTATTATGATGTACTACATCTGCATTAATAAACAAATTCATTTGTGGAAGATAGAGCTGCTGGCTTTCTTTCCCCTATACTTTTCTCTCCTGTCTCCTATATTCTCATCAGCCAGAATGAACTACCTCAGCTAGGAAGATTTTAAAGCAGAATCCTATTTAAGTGGTAACAAAGTGACCCCACCCTACAGCAAGGTGACAGGAGAAGCTGAAAAGCTGAGCCAAATAACTAATTTAAAACATTGAAGAACAGAGTAACAAATCCTTTGGTATTACAATGTAGCAGCCTCCTAGATAGGTGCTAGGTTAGATAAATTTAGTTCTGGGCTCACTATATGATTATTTAGGTCTGTTCTATGTTTCACAGGCTGCAGATTTGACTGCTTCTCCTCCAAACCAGAACTTTCTAGGTGGTTCTGGAAATAGGCGTGGAGCACGGCAAATGGGCAGCATTAATATTTATACTGTCTCAGCCAATCCCTGTAGGAGGAGACAGCACAAATGATTGCTGGGAATGTGTATAAATAGTCTGAGACCTGAAATAGAAGTGTCTTGTCCATGAGGAGATCATAGACTGGGGGGGGGGGGGGGGGCTGATTGTTCCCTGGGCGAGCCTGCCATTTGTCTAATGTAGGGTTGCCACCCGTACGGGATTGACCCGGACAGTACGGATCTGGCAACTTGTGCCCGGGTTTCTGTTCCCTGGAAACCCGGGTGCCTCTGTATCCAACTTTCTTCTCTCCCGCCCTGTGCCTGCTGCCCCCCTTCTTCCTGCATTATCTACTTTGAAGTCATTGGCAGCTATCATAGTTTCCAACTGTTCCGAATTTCCCGGGACATTCCCGGGATTAGGACATTTGTCCCGAATTAATTTTGTCCCAGGAAATGTCCCGGGGAAATTGAATTTCCCGTTTTTTTGCCGCCGGTCGCTAGAGGTCGGCGGCCGGCGGAGACAATGTCTCCGCCGGCCGCCATTTTTAAGAAGACCAGAAGTTGGTCTACAATATAGAGTACCTGTGGCACCGCCCGCCCCCGCTGCCAGTGTGTGTATATGTGTAATGTGCAGTGGGGGCGGCGCCACAGTTAAATGACTCTCCGCGCGGCAACTGCGGCATGTCGGGGGCCAGTGTCTGTCACTGTGGATGTCGGGGCAGGGGCCAGTCTGTGGATGTCGGGGGCCAGTCTGTGGATGTCGGGGGCCAGGTGGATGTCGGGGGCCAGTCTGTGGATGTGGGGGCCAGTCTGTGGATGTCGGGGGCCAGTCTGTGGATGTGGGGGCCAGTCTGTGGATGTGGGGGCCAGTCTGTGGATGTCAGGGGCCAGTCTGTGGATGTCGGGGCCAGTCTGTGGATGTCGGGGGGGCCAGTCTGTTGATGTCGGGGGGCCAGTCTGTGGATGTCAGGGGCCAGTCTGTGGCTGTCGGGGGGCCAGTCTGTGGCTGTCGGGGGCCAGTGGTATGTCAGGGGCCAGTCTGTGGATGTCGGGGGCCAGTCTGTGGAGTATGTGGGGGCAGGTCTGTGGAGTATGTGGGGGGGGCCGGTCTGTGGATGTCAGAGGGGCACCAGATTTAAGGAGGGGCTCCGCTGATGGACACAGATGTGAGAAAGGTACCTCTGATGGGGCACCTGATGTAAGGACAGACTCCGCTTGGGACACCTGATGGCATCTGGTGGCAGGCAACGTGGCTAGTGATGCGCTCATGGCTCCCACTGATTCTGCATTATGGTGAGTTGAATGATTTCATTTCATATTACAATGTAATAATAGAAATAATGTGCTTCAATCATCCTGACACCATAACAATCATGGCGCCGGGATGATTGAAGCTCCAACATCAGGTATTTGGAGTATCTTTATCTGCTGATTGTCAAACTCTGGAAAACTCATATTGCTATTGTGGTGTAGGATCGGGGGGCTGCTGTCCCTCCTTTCCCTCTCTCCATCCCCCTATTTTACCTCTCTCCATCCCGCATTCATCTCAGACTCTAACCACACCCCTTTGAGACACGCCCCATGTAAGCCACGCCCACTATTTTACGTAAACCACACCCATATCTTGCCACATTTTACCTTTTCTTATGCCACACCTATAAATGCATGCCCCGCCCCCTAATAATACCATGACTCCGCCTACTGCCAAAAAAGTGTCCCGATTTTTTTTTTTTACAATGTTGGCAACTATGAGCTATGACCAGTGTCCTAGCAACCAATGACGCTTGCCGATGCTCGGTCCACCTCCGCTCAGCCCCCTAATTCCGGCTCCCTCAGTCCCTCTCTGCATGCAGAGCACAGCAGCGGCCACCCTGACCCCCTTGCCCCCGTCAATGCAGCACTCTTGGAGGAGCCCAGCAGAAGGAGTAGCCAGTGCACAGGGAACAAACGCAATCCACAGCTTACAGAACGGGACAGCAGGAGAGAGGTACATACAGTCCATCACTGAGCACCACTGTCCCCCATCCCACTGTCCCTCTATCCATCCCATTGTCCCTCTTTCCATCCCACTGTCCCCCTATCCATCCCACTATCCCTCTATCCATCCCACTGTCCCCCTTGCCATCCCACTGTCCCCCTATCCATCCCACTGTCCCCCTATCCATCCCACTGTCCCTCTATCCATCCCACTGTCCCCATATCCATCCCACTGTCCCCCTGTCATCCCCCTGTCCACCCCACTGTCCCCCTGTCCACCCCACAATCCCCCTGTCCATCCCACTAGCCCCCTTTCCATCCCACTGGGGTGCACTTTTGGGTGCCTTAGATATGATGGACTGATTAGTAGTAGTGTTAAGACAGAATGGGCCACTTTGGTGTGGTTTTGACAATGTGGGTTATAGGTTGGATGGGCTACTTTGAAATGTCAGTGGAAGGGTGCAGTGGATCGTAAGGGTGGTTGTAGGTAGGTTGGGTTTAATTTAGGCCCCTTCCATGGTTAATGCAATGTGGCTACACCCTCTGTTCACCATGGCATACACAGCACACTATGTTACTACTCTTTAAGCCACCTAAAGGTATCCAAGGTCTTTTACAATCAGTCTATATAGTGATAACTAGAAAGAAAAATGCAGCGTGCCAGAAAAGTGTTCGGGTTTGGCTTGAAGAAAAGGTGGCAACCCTAGTCTAATGTTTGTTAAGGTCCTGGACTAGCTGGGGGGGACTCACTTTGCTGAAATTTGAAAAGCACAGAAAAGTAGGGTTTGGGACTTTACATATAACTCTATTAACCCCCCTAGCGGTAATCCCGAGTCTGGCTCGCGTTAGGATTTTACTGATAGGAGCGGTAACCCCGAGCCAGACTCAGATTGCTTTGCTGGATGTAGGGGAGGACACAGGGAGAGTTACTTACCTTATCCCCTGGATCCAGCGATGTCCTCCGCGCTGTGTGATCGAGTTGTCCTCCGCTCGATTCACAGTGCCGAATGCCGCTGAGCTCCGTTCCCTGCGGCGTTACGTCACGCGGGAGCGGAGAACGGCGGCAAATTAAAAAAAGTAAAAGTACACAAAACACACACAGCACTGTAATCTTACAGATTACAGTACTGTATTAAAAAATTACACACCCCTTTGTCCCTAGTGGTCTGTGCAATGCCCTGCATGCACTTTTATATTATAAATACATTTTTTTCTGCCTGGAATTTGGAGATTGTCCATAGCAACCAAAAAGTGTCCCTTTTTCAGTGTTTTAGGATTTGATTACATTATTGAATAATTTTTATTATTCTTTATTATATTATAAACTTTATCATACCCGGGATGTCTGCTAGACTCTGGTTTGAACATATTTAAGAGAGTTATTCCTAAGAATTACAGGACTACAATATAAAATGCCAAATTTCCATGCAAAATAATTGTACCGCTTTCAGCACCTAAATCCAGACTGAATCATACCGCCAGGGAGGTTAAATGCACCTGTTACTGTAATGTATTTTGTTGTTAACAATATGTGCTTTCTTTTAGATTGTAATAAATAAAAGACAAATCTTTTTAGATAAACCTTTGTATCCATTTTTCCATAGTGACTATATAGGTATATGTAAAGTCCCAAGCCCTACTTTTCTGTGCTTTTCAAATAAGTTACTGGGATGATACCCCCTGTCACCCTCATTAGTTGAATGAAATTCAATTCCACAATCCCATACTCTCTCAATATCTTACTTTGCAGAAAGTTGCTGAAGCTGACTAAGCTTCAGCCCCCACCCCAAAGCACCTTTTCCCCATGTTGATGAGGACAAGGGTCTATTACCAACAACCCTGACCATTGGTTGTCGGGGTCTGCGGGCGGGGGGCTCATCAGAAACCCTTTAATAAGGGGGCCCCCAGATCCCGGCCCCCCCACCCTATGTGAATGAGTATGGGGTACATTGTACCCCTACCCATTCACCTTGAAAAAAGTGTAAAAAAAATACATTTACACAGATTTTTAAAGTAATTTATTGGGCAGCTCCGGGGGTCTCTTCCTTCTTTTCTGCACTCTCCGGCCTCTTCTCTGCGCTCACCGGTATCTTCTGCCAGGCTCCTCCGCTATCTTCTGCTCTTTTGCCTGCTCTTTTGCTAGCCTGGTTTTCTCCGTTGCCTTCTTCTCTCTTCTCTTCTTCCGATGTTGACATAACGCTCTCTACCGCTGTAATACCAGGTACGCGGTGCACAATGACTTATATTGGCATGGGGCATGGCATGATGGGACGGTGACGTCATAAGGGGACAGGGTCACCGGATGACATCACCCGGTGACCACACCCCATGCCAATATAATGTCATTTCGCATTGCGTACCCAGCATTACAGTGGGAGAGAGCATAGTGTCAACTACGGAAGAAGAGAAGAGGGAAGAAGGCGAAAGAGAAGACCAGGCCACCGCTAGCAAAAGAGCAGAATATACCGGAGAGCGCAGAGAAAAGGCCGGAGAGTGTGGAGAAGAGACCCCTGAAGTCGCAAGAGACCCCCAGAGCTGCCCAATAAATAAAAATCTGTGTAGTGTGTTTTTTTTTACACTTTTTCAAGGTGAATGGGTAGGGGTACAATGTACCCCATACTCATTCACATAGGGTGACCTCTTCAATGTAAATATTTGTGTATTTAGAATTTAATTAGGATAAGCTGAAAATATGAGTGTAATATTTACTGGATAGAGAAATGTATATGATTGTTTGATATTAATTAATATGTCACCTTACCCCTTCTTATTTTTGGCAGGGGTTGCAACCTGCTAATATTGTGTATGCTGATAAGCATATTCATTAGCGGTAGGGCCCTACCAGATAGCCTGTAAATTGTTTATTGCCAATATCTCTCTCCAAACACACTTCTCCCCTCTCACATTTTCAACTCAGCTGGCAATAAGCAGGTCTGAAGGGGAAGTACTTGCCCTCTTCAATTAACCCCTTCTAATTATACCTTTGGGTCTTTTTCAAAAGACATTCCAGGCTGGCATGGAAGATCTGATCAATTGGAGGCCTGCACAGAATCCTTGCCAAGTGCAGCAAGGAGCAAAGGACAGTGTGAGTACCTCAGCACACCCAGGGGCATACAAGGGAAGAGACTGCCAGACGGAAAATACTTTCCAGGGACAGTGTTGTGCTACATCCCAATCCCCCGTCCTGGGGTGTTCTTCAGAGGCAGCCAGGTGGGCTAGTAGTATCTACAAGCATCAGAACTGTGTGATATTCTACTGAGGAGACACTATACTCCTGCATACAGTTTAGGAATTTGTGCTATTTCATTAAAGGGGAATGAGAGCTCCTAGTTCATAAGAACTTTGCCACTGATTCATAGAGACTGTGTTTATTACAGAAGGAGTACAGTAAATGATATTCTGGATTTTTTTTGTACATAGAGAAGGAGGTTTGTCCTCATCTGTTGTTCTTTAAGTCCAGTTGGACATCCCATAATCCCTATACCCTATCCAAGATGTTTTCCTCAATGTCTGGATGCAAGTTGGAAATGTGTGTTGCCTGGCTGTGCAGGAATAGGAGGGACCAATAACTCCAATGGGGGTAGCGCTACAGAAGCAAAGAATGAAATTGTGAGGTACATGGTGTCTTTTTAATATTATGTTTCCAATAATCTGGAATACAATGCAGTGTTTGGCTCTTTTGTTTTCATTTTGTGAAACTGAGCTGCACCTAAATGCATTGGAGCAGGTTGCAATGATGCCTCCCTTGGAGACTGTTCACACAAACCACAAATGTATATATGTGGTGTATGCTGGCCTGGTAATAGTCTATGCCAGGGATCCTCAAACTACGGCCCTCCAGCTGTTGCGAAACTACACATCCCATGAGGCATTGTAAAACTCTGACATTCACAGACATGGCTAGGTATGATGGGAATTGTAGTTCCCGAACAACTGGAGGGCCGTAGTTTGAAGACCCATGGTCTATGCCATCATGGGCCAAGGCCTACTATAGTCATCAAACAAAAAATTAAAAAAAACAAAACAAAATTGGTATAAATGACAACTGAACTTCAGGAATGAAAAAGAAAACTTGAGACAATTTACTAAAATATTCGAAAATGTTTGCACAATAAATTATGTGACTATTCAGTCAATTGTCCAATCCTATGCAGATGAAATACATAAAAATAGATTTTTATTTTCACGTGAAGTGAATTTTCATACAATTTATTGGATGAACATTCTCAACTCCTTGCCAAGTAAATCAGCCTCAGTATGACAGATTTCTGAGATAATAACAAGAATTCTGATATATGAAGGGTAATTTACTGATCTGAGACTGTTCACATATTAAAATGTGTTAAGATTCAAGAACACATATATAAAATAAGACTTTAAATATAGCATTAAGAAAATGCAGACACCAATATTAATTATATAAAAATTTTAATAATGGGCCAAATAATATTTACAGAGACATTATAAAAACAGGTTTTCAAGTATGTACAAAGAATTATGGTTCATACCAGACCACGGTAACATCTGGAGTATGCCATTAACAAAAAGTCATGTCTACAAACCCATGTCAACATATTTCATGGTGGAGTTCTGTTCCTCAGGACTGGGTTCCAATGCAATTATCAAAATATAGGCTACTCAATTGTCAAACCATCCATGTGGAGTGGACATATAAAACAGAAAATACTTGTGAATGCATAAGCTAAAGAAGAAACAACATGATACTCTCATTTCCATGGGATAGCAAGTCAATTTTTGATTTCTTCAGCAGATACAGGTCTCCTGCTCTCTGACACTTATATGTTTGTCAGGTAACATGTCTCTCACCCTGTGCTGTGGTTCCTCCCACTGGCTGCTACATCAGTACTATCAGTACACCAGTACTATGTCCTGTTCAGCTGGAGGAACCAAATTCAATGCGGGGGACACAGCATACAATACACTCCAAAGAGTTGGATAGAAGCTGTAATAGTATCTCTTGAAGAAAACAAAGATGGGGACTTGCCATCCCCCAGATATCTGTATGTTGATCTTCTTCAGGCTACCCAAATTTTATGTGACAGGGTCACATTAACATATTCCGACTCTGGCTCCAAAATCACATTGAACCTGCTGGCTGAACAAAAATACTGAACTGATCCCCATTCACACATTTGAGATGGATGAGGTAATCCTCCTGTGTCATCGTATTCTGACAGCTAGGAGTCCGCTGGACTCCTCCACTGTCAGAATTCATTGATCCATGTGTGGGTAGGTGAGGGTGACAGTGTGGTCATCACATCCTTCACGTTTCCCATTAAATAGTTGGGCATCAAGTACTGGGTCATATAAGAGGCAAACCTGGGGGTGGGTTCTTCTGGACACCTTGTACGGGGTCACTAGACATGGGGTACCTTTGCTATGTGCCGTTTTCATCAATGCCCTGTGACAAGGCCGAGGCTGCCATGGGGGAATACTAAACGTTAAGGCGGACCTTTACACTTAGAGATGAAAGTTACAATATACACTGGCAGTGTAACTGTTCTCCTCTTAACTTTCCTGTGACAATGTACACCTTCACCATCACTTGCATTTTGGATGTCCACATCCACCTGTCTGTCCAGCGTTTTTCACTACAATTCCCAAGTAGCAGAATGGGCGCTGCTGTGCTCTCTGTGAGGGCTTCACACTATTTCACTCCATACTGATGTCTTCCTACCCCAATGTGTTAAGACCAACTGGCTAACTGTGTGTGCCACTTACTTGCAATACACCTCTCTAATAACTTCAGAGCAGGCGAGGACAACATTTCAGTGCTTTTACTATGCAATGCAAAATATAAAATGCAAATATAAAATGCAAAAATGCAAAAATAGACATTTCACAATCCAACAGATAAAGGCATTATTCATTCCTAATTCCTTAAGTACAACTACAGGCTGAGCAAGTGCAAGTACTTCAGAGATAAATTCCAGTGCTGGTGTCTTCAAGGTGAACACAGCATCCTTCTGCTATTCCTTACAGGTCTAACAACCCACAGCTGCGCTGGAACTCTCAGGACTTACATGCGTCTCTCCTCACTCTCTCTTCATCCCGCCCTCACCCCCCATCCCCACACCCCCACGAGCTGAACCACTGATCCGATTTATATCACATAGGACAAGTGGGCTGGACTCAGGCAGGAATCTGCCACGAAGACCAGGAAACCACACATGGCATTAACTCTTACCCTCCCAGCCAGGACAGCCCCCAACTATCTGTTATCAGCCTGCCCACAAGAACTATTGGAAACAGACTTTTCCAGCAAGCGTGTTTGTGAACAGTCAATCAGTAGATAAACTGCTATCAAACAGGATCGGCCATAGATAGATCAAAATTCATCGGGTACCTGCTGAAGCAGAATTTTGACCCATTTATGGCTAGCTTAATTGAAATGACATCCAGTTTTTGAAAACAGTAAGACAATGAAACAGTTATATGTTAATTCTTGTCTTTATGTAAATATATCATGATGAGTAATTTTCTTATACTGTCAGAAAACCGTTTTTTTTTACTCTTTCTCTTCAATATTACAGATTTAATTCTCTTGACTTGCCTTCTTATTTGTTAAAATGAACAGTTGCATAGTCTCACTTTATTTTTTATATTCTAGATGGCCGCGCTGAGGACGTCAATGACGAAACACATACGATGGAGCCACGCACACTACGTCACTTCCGGGTTGCAGATCGTGTGGAACGCAGCTGGAGCGCACGCCGCTCCTCCATAGATCTAGCGACTACTCCGGACTATTTAACTAACTCCCTTTTTCTTTTTTTTCGCCTGCTGTGTGATATGTTGTTCCACACTGCATGAATTACAAGTGGTGAATAACTATACCAATGGAATTCAATGGAATCTGATAGGAGCTTCATATATTTGATTTTATAACTGCTTTGTACCAATTTTTTTCATTCTTTCCATTTTTTTACTTTTTATTTTTTATTCATTTTTGTAATTTTTGACCATGCTGTATGGAATTTTTTGATAATTGAATTTTGGTGGTTTAAACTACTACACTATGGGAGCTGCTTTTTGTTTCCTCTGAAGATCCATTATATCGCTACAAGCCATAAGTATAAAGGGAATTATCCCAGGTACAAGACACATGGACCAGATAAAGGAAGAGGACGAGGTGAACGGAGCCAAGTGGATATAGAGGGATTACACGTTTTTAACCCCTTTGGGGTACAGGGATCTGGTGAGTGGGGACCCGAGAGGGGGAGTACACAAGTCACCGGATTTCTTTGATCAAGCACTAAAGTCACCTTAATCTACTTTACTACCTCAGGCTTACTCTACAGTTTTCTGAGCTGATATACAAATTTTTTTGCATATTTATTTATATATGTACCTTTCATATGTATCTTTATATATATTTTTTCTTTAACGTATTTTTATATATTTTTTGTATTTTTTGCACTCTCGTGAGTTTTTATGCACATTTTTTTGCACAATTTTGCACTATTGCACTTTATATACATAAGAAATTGGTTTTGCACTATCTTTGAACTTTATTGGCATATGGACAATTTGCTGAAGGTGTCTGCTCTGTGTATATACATACATATTGTGGACTAAGCTGAGGATATAGGAGCATCTTTATTGTAAATGTGTGGTAACATCTGTCTTCCTTTTATTTCTTGATTTACTCTCTATGTTATATTCATTTATTATAATTATCTTGATATTTGTAACAGTTCATACCTAATTTATTGTGGCAGTATGCTTATATAGGATAGTGTGTGCAATCCTAGCCGTATCACTGTGTATAGACTATCTGGCACAAAACAGTTTAGGCCTGGTGCATACTGTACATTATTTGCTATCTACATTAGGCATATTGGCACAACATACCCATCTCCTGGTAACTCAATCAAAATAGGGGGGTACATGATGTATGCCTTTTGTCTTCTGTACCTTTGCTAACTCTATGAGGTATTAGATATTTTTTTTGGGTGCTGTTTGTTCCCCTCCTACCTAGTGGGTCTCTCCCCCCTGATGGTTGAGAGGGTCCTGGAGAACAGCTGTTTTTAGAGATCCTTCTATTATCGATATAATTTATAGAACTTGAGGTAGCACCTTGGACCCTATCCTTCTTTTTATATAAATAGTCTCACTTCATACCTCCACTTGGATATATTATTACTTTAACACAATCAGTATATGGTGGATAATCAGAAAGCATTCTTGTCTTGCAATGTTGTGGTCATGTGTTTGATTACTACTTGGTAATCCATCTGCATGGAGTTTTATGCTCTTAAACAATGGCCCTAGTGCACGTGTTTATGTGTCTATTGGAATGTTATAGATACATGATGTGACTGTATTTGGAGAAGAGGAGACAGAAGCACCGGCAGAGGACCCCAATAAAAAAGGATCGTTGCTAATCTGTGAAAAACCATTGCAAAGAGAAGGTAAGTATAACACATTTATTATTTTATATAAAAAAGGAACTTTTAGGGGTTGATTTATTAAAGGCAAAGAGACTGTGCACTTCACAAAGTGCAGTTGCTATGATTGGATAATGGAAGTCAGCAGAGCTTCTGCTCATTTACTAACCTCTGTAGCAACTACTCTTGCAGAGTGCAATTGCACTTTGCAAAGTGCACAGTGTATAGGCCTTTAGTAAATCTACCCCTTAGTATTACTTAATGGTGGAATGTTCGCTTATTCACAATATTTCAAATTCAGATCTCAGATTTTCTTCAGATGTTCATGGCGTATCAGTAAGATTCAACCTGAGCAAAATTATTTCTGGATTTTTGCATGAATGATCTATAAAATGTGTTTTGACTTTCAATAATAAAAAACATTTTATTATTCTAACCACATTCAACATGTTGCAGTAATACCCATTCCAGAGGACTTTATGTAAGCCTCCTTGATGTTTTGTAAAACACTGTATTGCCCTACCCTCTCCTATTAATACTGCTGATAGAGACTCTGTTGATAGAGAGCAGAAGTCCCAGCCCGACTATCAGAAGCCAATCATGAGGGCCCCTAGCTAAATATTTCATGTTAGACAATTTGTGGTCTGGATATGCAACAAACAAGAGAAAAAGCTTTAATTGAATGAATATGATTTTGTATTAACTTTGAATAGTTGCAACATAACAAAAGGGAAACAGAAATGGCGTTCGTTGTAGATTTCCACAGTGGAAGCCAAACATAAACAGAATTGCCTGTCTCTACCCAGGTTAAGACCAGCTGAATGTTCAAAACCAATGCTAGAACAATGTTCTTGAGACAGGTAAGACAAAGTTGTACTTTTTGGTCAACATATAGAATTATGGCTAGTGATAATGTATGCATGCAAATATCAAAACTTCATCTCATCTCACCAAATGAAAAATCATTGGGCGTCTAAAGTCTTTATTGTTCAAGCAGGGCAAAAGATACCCAACGTGTTTTCATCAAGGCTGGTTAAAATGTTAGAATAATAAAAGGATTCAAATGTAAAGCCCCGTACACACGGGCTGAATATTGGGCAGTATAAGCCAGTTCAAAAGAAATGGGACAACATTCGGCCCCCTGTTTACGGCTCCCCGGTTCGACAAAAGCCGGCCAAGCGTCTCTAAAAGAGGCATGACCGAAAAAGGTCTGCTGATTGGCATCCATTATACCAAGGTAGTAGGGGGGTCCCCCTGTCAAAACACAATAGCAGCTCAGCGGGAGACCACTGTACTAACATCGAATTAGCTCTTTAGTTTTTTTTTTGTTCAGCCCACTGGGTCAAATAGAAAAAAAAATATGTGTGTACTAGGCTAAGGCCTGATTCACACCTATGCATTTTTTGTGCTTTTTGCATTTTGCAGATTTGCACTTCAGTCCATTTACCATGGTTTCCTATGGAACACATTCTGTAGAGAAAATCTGCAAAATGCAAAAAGCACTAAAAATGCATAGGTGTGAATCCAGCCTTAAAGGGGGTTGTAAACCCTCACGGTTTTTCACCCTAATGCATTCTATGCAAAAAGGTGAAAAACCTTTTGTAATGCAGCTGCCCCCAAAGCCCCCCTTTTACTTACTTGAACACGATCTTTCCAGTGACGGGGGCAAGCACAGCAGCTCCAGCCGCTGTCTCGGGTCTTCATTGGATAGATTGATAGCAGCGGGAGCCAATGGCTCCCGCTGCTGTCAATCAAATACAGTGACACGGGGTCCGGGGGTGAGACCAAGTCCTTCTGCCTGTGTCAATGGACGCAGCAGCAGGACCCGGAAGTGCACTCGAGAAGAGGAGGAGCCAGGAGAGCTGCAGGGGGGCCCCAGAAGAGGAGGATCAGGGCCACACTGTGCAAAATCACTGCACACAGGAGGTAAGTATAGGCATGTTTGATATTTATTTATTTATTTTTTAAACAAAGCTTTACAATCACTTTAAGAGTTCTTAACAGACTGAGCTGGAAGTAGAAGATGTTATAAACAACAGTCAGTACTGCTGTTCACAACAGAAGTGGCAATATAAACTGTCAGATCTTGCAGAACAGCACATGTTGGACCTCCAGCTTCTAACTCCAGTAATCCTTTGAAAATGAAAGCTAAAAAAATTGAACAAATTGTTTATACAGGGCAAAGTGTCAGGCTCTTATTGGGGTACCCTCACTCACTGATAATTACCTTACCACACTTCTGCCAGGGCCCTAAGTATAATCCCTATGTAAGGTTGATTTCAGAGCTTAACTATGTTCCATGTTCCCCCATATGATCATGTACAGGCCTGACTGACCACTACGTACTGGGAAGAAGAGGGGATGGTAACAATATTCCACCCTAGAAGTACCAAGTTATCCGAAGGGCTAAGACAGATGAATGGAATGGCTGGGGAGCATGGCAAGGGTGAGTATCAGACGATGGCATAAAATGTCCTAAATAAGAGCCTGTTTCTCTTTAAACTATATAATGAAGCATATACTAATTTTTCGTATGTATACCCACACAATCATGATTTATCTTGCTTTTCTTTAACCACTTCAGCCCCGGAAAGGTTTACCACCCTTCATGACCAGGCCATTTTTTAGCGATACGGCACTGTATTACTTTAACTGACAATTGCGCGGTTGTGCGACGCTGTACACAAATGAAATTGATGGGGTTTTTTTTCCTACAAACAGAGCTTTCTTTTGGTGGTATTCACTTCTGCATTTTTTTTTGGCAATTTAAACAAAAAAAGACAGATCGTTTTGAAAACAAAACAATATTTTTTTCTTTATGCTAAAAAAGATATCCAATAAAAAAAATTAAAAAAAAAAAAATGAATTTAATTTCTTTATCATTTTAGGTCAATATGTATTCTGCTACATATTTTTGGTAAAAAAAAATCCTAATAAGCGTATATTGATTGGTTTGTGAAAAAGTTAGAGCATCTACAAACTAGGGGATATTTTTATGGAATTTTTATTTATTTATTTTTACTAGTAATAGCAGCGATCAGCAATTTATAGCGGGACTGCAACATTGTGGCTATATACAGCTGCTTCCAGTCTAGTCATTAAGGCCCGTTGATTCACCGGGGTGTACACGTCTATTGCGGTCTCTGTATGTGCTAACTACACATTGAAGGTAAAAACTATATCAAATGCTGACGGTCATCATCTAATCTATATATAGCTATGTTGGTAATGCACAGTCTCTGCCTCTGTTCTTACCACATCCTATTTCTATTATTCACTAGGCAGCAACCACTTTGGATCCTCTCCTAATTTTTGGACAGAGTGTGGCCAATGCTGCAGTTTCAATCGCTAGTATTGATCGTGGTGGCAGATTACCCTCTGCTTCAACCCCCGTTGTTTGTACCAACCATCATTGTTTATAGGTCTTCTGAATTACTGGTAAGCACCTTACTACAACTCTATTATGTGGTTTGTTTACTGCTTTATAAACTGTTTAAGATGTAACAAACAGATTATATATATAGATATCCGTTTATATCTATTGGATAAAACTAAACATTTTGCAAACTTGCAAAGGTCCTATTACTACCATTTTTGCATATCTTTCTTTTTTAGAATTATATCAATACCCCATCAGTGAGGACTATTTGCTTGAAGTATTCTAATCCTTATCCTCACAATCTATTATATAAATCTACATACTGTTTGAGTACAAAAGATATATTTTTTATATGCTACGCTGATTCATCATTCTTTTGTATTTTCGGTTTCAAATCTACCGCTGTGTTTAGCTGTGTCCCCCGTGGTAGGTTTATGCCCCTTTATCCCCGGTGGTCACCGGCAATGGGTCTTTGTTCCGGATGGATGTCATTTAAATGATTGTGTCTTTTTATTTACACCATGTTTTATATGTTGGATTATACAGTTTCTATGTATCTATATGTATATTTATTCTATTTTATGTTTTCTTTGTATTTACTAGATTTGTAGCGCCTGAAGAAGCTCTGTTAGGCGTGCAACATATCGAGCGAATAGTTCTCTTGTGACCCTCGTTTGGACTCAATCACTCCATGCACCTTACTTATGCTGAATAGTGTTACTGGTTACATTCTACTACAATCACTTGTTGTTTTTCTTTAACTATAATTGAAGTGTTTTTTGAGTCCCTAGGGCCAATCATTTTATGTCATCTTTTATGACGTGTGTTGCCTTTTCTTTTTATGTGTTGGACATAAGATTTTAACTTTATCCAATTAAATACATTTTCATATTTTTACTCTAATATATGTGCCTAAGTCCATTCTTATGATTTCATAGTTTTTTCCATTGTGGCGGATAAATCTGACATCTAACTGGCACTTTTTGGGGATCAGTGACACAAGACCCAGTGATCGGTGCTAAATAATATGCACTGTAACTGTGCTAATGAAACTGTCAGGGAAGGGGGTAAAATCAGGGGCAATCAAAGGGTTAAGAGTGCTTCCTAACTGTAGGGTGGATGCTGGGACTGGAGGAAGACAGAGATCTGTGTTTCTGCTTAGCTCCATCTCCATCTTCCTCCCTCACAAAACGGCAATCTGCCTTTTTTACATAGGCAGACCAGCATTCTGCCTCTTCTGTGAACGATCAGCGGGTCCCGGCAGCCATTTCAACCATTTGACTTGGTGATTGGCTCTCGCTGTGTCACAGCGGGAGTGGGTCGCTGGTGAGATGCGCACATGTGCCTCAGACCGCCTGTACAAAATCACGTATCTGTACGTGAATTCGCGCAGAAGGGCTACCCTGCAGCAGTATATCTCCCGCGGGGTGGTCCTTAAGTGGTTAATTAATTTAAAATATATATGACAATGTTCAATTTTGTGTATGCTGGTATGGCCTAGATCAGTGTTTCTCAACCTTTGTTCAGTCAAGGCACCCTTTAAATTGTAAAAACGATTCTAATAGTTTTACATAACACGGCAACATCTATACATGTAGGACACCCAATGTTAAAGGTGATCTATTCTTCCAAAGCAAATACACTTTTGCAAACTGGTACTGACTGGTATTCCAGTATTTTCTCTCTCCTTCAGTTTTTCTCCTTCAATTAGCTAAAGAGACCCCAAAGCGGATGGTGAGAGGCAAGGGATTGTCTCACAAGGATGCTCTGTAGGAAACTGACATCCTCCTTATCAACTGATGATATCATTGGTAGTTAGGAGGTTGGCATGGTTTACAATGAAAACCTGTGGCTTTGTGCAACCAAAAGGCAGGTTTCATCCACCCACTGGCTTGTATACAATTTTAGGGCAATTTGTAGGCATATTGCAAAGGCACCTCTGAAGAAACCTCAAGGCACCCTGGTTGAAAACGGCTGACCTAGATGAATAACAGTTAACATTTTATGAGCCATTACTGCAGAAATCCAGAATATTCCTCAGGGTTAGCGAACTTGTTTATATTGCAGCACAATGTTATTTACCGATTGTGAGATCAGCATTAGTAATTTTGAATTTTCCATTGTCTGGGTGTTTAGTTAATTTATATATGTGTTCAAACAGCCCTAGAAATGATTTCTCCCTGTGAACGGTTCCAGATACTTCCACAGTTAGTATGCCATGGTTGTTAAGATGGCTCCTTATTCCTCCAAGAGCATTATAGTTAAATGTTAGTCTTGCATGTCTTATGAAATCTGAAAAGATCCAGCTAGCCATATCAGCTCCTTCACCTTGTATGTTTTTACGTTCACCTATATTACAGATACAGTGGATAGTTACATTCTCATAGAAAACTGTAGCTGCCCAATCAGTTATATTTGTCATATGTTTAAGTTGAGGAAGCATTTTGTTATAAAACCAACGACAGAAGCGTTCTCCAATATCTTGCTGCTCCTGATTGACCTGCAAACAATGATAGCATTTAGTCCAATAAAACCTATGATCTCTGGGCACATCACACATTTGTGGTCTCTCTTTGTGTCTTGCAGCAGCCTTAAATCCACTTCAGCATTATATACTTTCATAAGTATAGAGCCTCCATGGTTTACACTTTACACCATTTAAATATTTACCATTATTTTTACCTAATAATTCAGAAAGAAGATTTAAGCCCAACTGAACCTTCAGTTTAAATCAGCTACTATAAATACATCCCAGGTAATGTTTTATAGTTTGTTCCTCTTAACCACTTTCAGACCGGACCATTTTGCTGGCTTAAGACCAGACCACTTTTTGCGATTCGGCACTGTGTCGCTTTAACTGACAATTGCGTGGTCGTGCGACGTGGCTCCCAAACAAAATTGACGTCCTTTTTTTCCCACAAATAGAGCTTTCTTTTGGTGGTATTTGATCACCTCTGTGTTTTTTTATTTTTTGCACGATAAACAAAAATAGAGCGACAATTTTGAAGAAAATGCATTCTTTTTTAATTTGTTATAATAAATATCCCCCAAAAATATATAAAAAAAAATTTTTTCCCTCAGTTTAGGCCAATACGTATTCTTCTACATATTTTTGGTAAAAAAAAAATCGCAATAAGTGATTATTGATTGGTTTGCGCAAAAGTTATAGCGTTTACAAAATAGGGGATAGTTTTATGGCATTTTTATTAATAATTTTTTTTTTTTTTACTAGTAATGGCGGTGATCAGCAATTTTTATTGTGACTGCGACATTTTGGCGGACACATCTGACATTTTTGACACATTTTTGGGACCATTGTCATTTATACAGCAATCACTGCTATACAAATGCTGTGTAAATGACACTGGCAGTGAAGGGGTTAACCAGTAGATGGCAGTGTAGGGGTTAAGTGTTCCTAGGGGTGTGTTACTAACTGTGGGGGGCTGGGCTTTGTTTTAGTGAACAATGATCTCTGCTCCAATCACATGGAGCAGAGATCAGTGTCACTTGTTGTTAGGCAGAATGGGGAGATGCTGTTTACAACGGCATCTCCTCGTTCAGCCGCCCCATGAGACGATCGCGGGTATGCCCGCAGTGATCGAGTCCGTGGGACCCGCGACCGGACTCACTGGGGGTCCCGACCGGCACGCAAGCGCGCCGCCAGTGGCTTGCTCGCGATGGCAGGGCGGCATTTAAAACTGGACGTACCTGTACGCCAATATGCCTGCCCGAGCCATTCTGCCGACGTACATCGGCGTGCGCCCGGCGGGAAGTGATTAAAGCAATACTAAAGGCAAAGGGCTTGATTTAATAAAGGCAAATTCACTGTGCACTACAAGTGCACTTGGAAGTGCAGTCGCTGTAGATCTGAAAAAAAGGGGAAGCTCTGTTGAGTTCTATCGTCCAATCATATGCAAGCAAAAATGCTGTGTTTTATTGTCCTTGCATGTCTCCCTCAGATCTACTTATAGTGCACAGTGGATTTGCCTTTAGTAAATAACCCTCAATGTCTGTTCTGCAATAAAGTACACTTACCTGCCTGTTCGCAACCCTTTGCGGAATGTACAGTGAGCTGCACATGAGTGATGTCATCCTGCACTAGCCAATCAAAACAGTAGAAGATTGGCATTTGAAAGAACTGGGGAAGAAGAATCCGGCACCAGACAGTTGGAAACAATTGTAAATAATTGTGTCTTTAGTCCTGGTTTAGGATCATTCAGAGTTCATTGACAGGTGCATCTGACCTGCAATCTACTGTGCAGTTGCAAACCAAAGAAAATATCCCACATGGGGTGGAGGTGAGAAGGCAAAATAGGGAAACAAAAGTGTAGGGACCCTGTCTGAAGGTAGTGTCCCTAATTATTTTTGTGTTGTCCTTAACCACCTGCGAGTTGCTCACAGTAATCATACTGCGAGTGGGCGGCAGGTACAGTCTTGTATAGATATGTTGGCTGTGCACAGGTGTTCCTGTGACTGATGTGTCCACCGGACACAGCAGAATAATTTTACCAGTACCCAACCACTATGAGAGGCTGGGGTATCATGTGATCGCTATGATTGCTCATAGCGATCACATGCTTACTAAGTAAACACAACAGTTATGAATGGTTCCCATTACTTAGTGTTGTGAAGCTGTAATTGGCTCACAGCTATCATATGGTACCCGGCTACCTGTAGCAATGTTAACAGTAACTAAACTGTCATGAATGTTAATCAATTCAGGACAGCTAAAACTATTGCTTATAACAGTGAACTTCAACTCCCTTCAACCAAAAACAGCTTCAAGCTGTTTTTTTTTTGTTTTTTTAATTTTTAAACCAGACTTTTTTTTGTTTTAAATTCTGCTGAAAGCAGGGAATCTGGCAGCATGGTTGTTAAGGACGTGGCAGCCGAATGGCCAACCACTTCTTATTAACATGTGCTATTCCAAATGAAGTGACACGAATGCCAAAGATACAAAATTAATTTGGAAAACAAATCAGTCCATTACCGAATGCATCCAAAAAATGATTCTTCACTTAACAAATGGATCCGAAAATGAAACAAAATTTAACCATGTGCACGTTTGGTCAAAATTGCCCAAGACAGCAATTGGTTAATGTAATTAAAAGTTAGTAACTTCAGGAATGTGTTATTTGAAATACAGCATTTCCAAAATTCCTTGAAAACTGTTGGAAAGAGAAAGTGTTTGTGCAGCATCCAATCAAATACAATGCCAGCAAAACTCTCTGAGCAGCTTTAACTCACTTGAATTTGCCTGCCTTCATTGATTCTTTGCAATGTACTTATTTCAACACTACTTTCCAAAGCACCACCTAGGAGCAAAATAAAGAAATTACCATATATAATTCTTCCTGACAGTAATGCAGATTACAAGGATGGCACAATCTTGTTTCACAAATAACCCCTACATCTTCAAAGACATTATAAAATCACTTAAAACAACAGAAAAAAAAATCCTAATGGCCCATTTACCCCTTTCATATGTCTTGGTATGCTGACACACCACAATGGAACAGAAATGTTACATGCGCCTTTTTGTTTCAATGCAATTCACCACAATGCATGGCACAGCATAACTGTGTGCTGCAAAGGTGCTTTGGGGTGCCAATGAAAATCAGCAGAACTGCAACACACACTTGTGTCCACAATTAGTTGCTGTGTAGGCTTTAACAGGCAATTATCATATTTACAGATATCTGAGGGTCATGTAAGCTGCTCTTTGATATGCAATGGGCATAGGTTGCTCTCTTTACTCTCTACTATTTTGTCTCCATGAGAAAGGTGATATGACATTGTGGGAAGTGTATTGTAAATGGACTGAATGTCCTTTATAAGATTGTACAATAATTTGTTACAGTGGTTAATAGTTTCTATTTTTCTGATAGCACAGACATTCTTCTGTGAAATGCGCTAAACTAAAAAGAGCAAACAAGGTATCATCTGCAACCTAAACTGGTGAATTATGCCTTTCCTACGATTGTTCTCAGGACAACTCTCACTACTTTAGCAATCGTATCTGATTTTACGAGGATTTACCAAATAAAAAAGGTCAGTTTTATTTAATTTAGTGGTATCAAGAAAATCCCAATTTTGTTATTTGTCATATACAATGGGGATGTGTATACCAACAGAAGAATTGGTTAACCAGTCCCCAAATAACGTAAGGGACGTAGATAAGTAGTAGTTAATAAAGCTAAAAATCTAGCTGTAGTTAGTCAAATTTAGAGTCCCTCTATAATTCTGAAGACATTTTGTCATTCATCCAAGCAGATTTTCAGTTCTAATGAATGCCAGGACCATACCCAGCATTTATGGCTACACAGGTAACTCAGTCACCTTAATCCAATCACCATGGGATGCCTCAAAGCAGGACTGGTTAGTTTAGTGATACAACCATCCTCAAAGCAGGGATGCAGTGCAAGTGTAAGAAGTACTGTAGTGTGAGCACATTATTCCAAAAATTGTGGATAGCAAGATATTGCTCATCTGTCACCATACACTGGGCCCTGTGCCTTTCTTGTCCTCCTGGTTCTTGTGGCATCACTGCAGAGCTTTATTTCTATTGTCAGGCCTTACTATCCTGTTCCCAATTAGAATAGTTTTTAACTCAGACATCTGTTTTACAGTGTCCTCAAATAAAAGGTGATAATCCCATTTTTCCCAGTCCCAAATTCCTAACTTTGGCTTGCTGGGGCAGTAGAAGCTTTGCTCTTCCTGGTGCCATCATCGGCTTCAAAGCTGACACCCTTTCCATTGCTTCTGCCTCTAACATTCTCTATTTGTGACATTTTTATTATTTGAGGGTGAGGACACAGGGTTCTCCTTAATTGCATTTAAAGATAAAAAAAAAGTGTGATGGTAGGATTATTATGACAGACTCGGTTGGTCTCTTCTGTCATAATTGCTTCCCTGCCTGTTAGCTTTTGTGCACACTGAGCTGTGTGTAGTTGCTCAGCATACTTTCATGGTTTTGCTGGGTGCCCAGATGACTTAATCATTTATTTATTTTTTTGTGGAAACTTCTGTGGCTTTAATACTTTATGCTGTGGAGTCAGGACTGTATAATAATCAGGACAGTACAAAAGCAAAAAATGGCAATACATGTATGTATATCCACTTAAGCCCTGGACCAATTTGCAGCCAAAGGACCAGGCCCCTCTTTGCGATTCGGCACTGTGTCTCTTTAACTGACAATTGCGTGGTTGTGCGACGTGGCTCTCAAACAAAATTGGCATCCTTTTTTCCCACAAATAGAGATTTCTTTTGGTGGTATTTGATCACCTCTGCGATTTTTATTTTTTGCGCTATAAACAAAAATAGAGCGACAATTTTGAAAAAAATGCAATATTTTTTACTTTTTGATATAATAAATATCCCCAAAAAATATATAAAAACATTTTTTTTTCCTCAGTTTAGGCCGATACGTATTATTCTACATATTTTTGGTAAAAGAAAAATGTCAATTAGAGATTATTAATTGGTTTGCGCAAAAGTTATAGCGTTTACAAAATAGGGAATAGTTTTATAGCATTTTTATTAATATTTTTTTTTTACTAGTAATGGCGGCGATCAGCGATTTTTATTGTGGCTGCGACCATTATGGCGGACACATCGGACATTTTTGACACATTTTTGGGACCATTGTCATTTATACAGCAATTAGTGCTATTTAAATGCACTGATTCCTGTGTAAATGACACAGGTAGTGAAGGAGTTAGGGGGCAGTGTAGGTGTTATGTATGATGTTATGTGTTTTTTTAATTGTAGGGGGGGCGTGGCCTGGCATGTGACATCACTGATCGTCTTTCCCTATTAAAGGGAAGAGATGATCAGTGACAGTCTCAGTAGGAAGCACGGGGAGAGGTTTGTTTACACAAACCTCTCCTCGTTCTTCAGCTCTGTGACCTGATCGCAGGACACCAACGGCGATCGGGTCCGCTGGTCCCACGGTCACGGAGCTCAGGACCGGGTTGGGAGTGCGCCGCCGGCGGCGCGCTCCTGACCCACGGCTGTGCACTTAAAGAGCAACGTACAGGTACATGCTTGTGCCCAGCCGTGCCATTCGTATATGTGCAGGAGGCGGTCCTTAAGTGGATATACAGTATAAACTGACAACTCACCAAAATGAGTGTGTTCCTCGAGCTAAACTAAAAAAGTAGCAAAATCAGGACTGCAAGGAGACTCCGTCCCAAGAAAAGATGCTTTAATTAATGAGAAAACAACTATCTTGGTATCAAAAGATTTACAAAAATATTAAATAGACAATACCCCGCAACCCAAAAGCATTAACATGGGACAACGTTGTCTCATAGCTATAAACTGGGTTAAGACCTAATTTTAAAAACCTGGGATTACAGTCCCACTGGGAAAACATGAAGGTGAGCCCAAAACCACTTCCCCATATACCTCTCCAGTGGGACTGTAATCCCACTTTTTTGAAATGATGTCTTGACCTTGTTTGTAGCCATGAGACAACATTGTCCTATTGTAATGCTTTTGTGTTAAGGGTTATAGCCTAATTTATATTTTTGTGAATTTTGTTTTATACCAATAAAGTTGTTTTTTTAATTAAATAATGCCACATGTTATATCATAGGCAGCATATTTTCTTGGGTCAGAGTTTTTTTTTTCTTTTTTCTGCACTGTATATTTTAAAATGACACCACAGTGGAAAATAAACTATAAAACCCCCATAAATAGATGGGGGTTTTATAGTTTGTATGTTGCCATCCTAATCTGTGCAATTTGATTCAAGTTTAACACAGTACAACAATTGTGATCAACTCTATGCCCCTTCTTTCTTATAATGAGTGTTTGAGGGTTAACCTCTGTCAAAGTTATATTCCTTTCTGCGTTCAATTTTTGGGAATTATTTCTCATTGCCTGTTTGACAGGTTTCAAACAGAATAGATAGTGAGGGGAAATCTACCTGTTTATTGAGTGTTTGATGAACACCAGACAAAATGGAAGGTGGGGGAAAATCTCCACATTTTCTACCTATTTCACAGTTTTAGATGTAACTGGAAGTGAGAGAATACCTACCCATGAAGAAAAAAAAAACTCAGACACATTTTCTAATAGAATAATGAAGGCTTAGTGCAGGGGTCTCCAAACTTTCTAAACAAAGGACCAGTTTACTGTACTTAAGACCTTGGGGGGGCTGGATTGTGGCCAGCAGGAATATCCATTTTTTCCTGGCATCAGTGGGAGTAAACAGTGCCCTATCTTTGGTATTAGGGTAAGGAACAGTGCCCCACTGTTATTGTCAGTGGGAGAAATAGCACCCCACTTTTGATGTCAATGGCAGGAAATATGCCCCATTGTTGGTGTCAGTGAGCAGAATAGTGTCTCACATCAGTGGGATGCATAGTGCTCTAAGGACCGGATAAAGGCAAGCAAAGTGCCCCCGGACCCCTGGTTTAGATTTATCATCATTTTCTGTTACTGTCTGTGTTGCTTTGAGGAATATTTCACTTCACCTCCCTTCTGGGTGATGAGCATCAGGCAGAACAGGAAGTAAGGTAAAATGTGTTTAAAAAGGAAACAGCGTTTAAAACTGGCTACAGTTCTTCTCAATAGGGGCTCAGATAGCATTTACAACCCTTACCTGTTCTAACAAAAAAAAAAAATGTTTTGCTGAAAGTTGGGTAATATAAGCACTTTGTATCAACCAAGCTGAAAAGAAGAGGACACAGAAGCAACAAGTATCAAGAAACCAGTGATCATAACCAAAAACCCAATAGCAGATATCCCTCCTAGAGGGCAAAATATTCTAATACTCACTCATCTTGTCACCTTCATATCTTGTCCCCAAGGCAGCTACAGACTAGAAAAAATGCATCCGATCAAAGTTGGAACAAGGCTAAGCATTTACAGGTCCTTCTCAAAAAATTAGCATATTGTGATAAAGTTCATTATTTTCTGTAATGTACTGATAAACATTAGACTTTCATATATTTTAGATTCATTACACACAACTGAAGTAGTTCAAGCCTTTTCTTGTTTTAATATTGACGATTTTGGCATACAACTCCTGAAAACCCAAAAATCCTATCTCAAAAAATTGGCATATTTCATCCGATCAAAAAAAGAAAAGTGTTTTTAATACAAAAAAAGTCAACCTTCAAATAATTATGTTCAGTTATGCACTCAATACTTGGTCGGGAATCCTTTTGCAGAAATGACTGCTTCAATGCGGCGTGGCATGGAGGCAACCAGCCTGTGGCACTGCTGAGGTGTTATGGAGGCCCAGGATGCTTCGATAGCGGCCTTAAGCTCATCCAGAGTGTTGGGTCTTGCGTCTCTCAACTTTCTCTTACCAATATCCCACAGATTCTCTATGGGGTTCAGGTCAGGAGAGTTGGCAGGCCAATTGAGCACAGTAATACCATGGTCAGTAAACCATTTACCAGTGGTTTTGGCACTGTGAGCAGGTGCCAGGTCGTGCTGAAAAATGAAATCTTCATCTCCATAAAGCTTTTCAGCAGATGGAAGCATGAAGTGCTCCAAAATCTCCTGATAGCTAGCTGCATTGACCCTGCCCTTGATAAAACACAGAGGACCAACACCAGCAGCTGACATGGCACCCCAGACCATCACTGACTGTGGGTACTTGACACTGGACCTCAGGCATTTTGGCATTTCCCTCTCCCCAGTCTTCCACCAGACTCTGGCACCTTGATTTCCGAATGACATGCAAAATTTGCTTTCATCCGAAAAAAGTACTTTGGACCACTGAGCAACAGTCCAGTGCTGCTTCTCTGTAGCCCAGGTCAGGCGCTTCTGCCGCTGTTTCTGGTTCAAAAGTGGCTTGACCTGGGGAATGCGGCACCTGTAGCCCATTTCCTGCACACGCCTGTTCACGGTGGCTCTGGATGTTTCTACTCCAGACTCAGTCCACTGCTTCCGCAGGTCCTCCAAGGTCTGGAATCGGTCCTTCTCCACAATCTTCAGGGTCCGGTCACCTCTTCTCGTTGTGCAGCGTTTTCTGCCACACTTTTTCCTTCCCACAGACTTCCCACTGAGGTGCCTTGATACAGCACTCTGGGAACAGCCTATTAGTTCAGAAATTTCTTTCTGTGTCTTACCCTCTTGAGGGTGTCAATGATGGCCTTCTGGACAGCAGTCAGGTCGGCAGTCTTACCCATGATTGCGGTTTTGAGTAATGAACCAGGCTGGGAGTTTTTAAAAGCCTCAGGAATCTTTTGCAGGTGTTTAGAGTTAATTAGTTGATTCAGATGATTAGGTTAATAGCTGGTTTAGAGAACCTTTTCATGATATGCTAATTTTTTGAGATAGGAATTTTGGGTTTTCATGAGCTGTATGCCAAAATCATCAATATTAAAACAAGAAAAGGCTTGAACTACTTCAGTTGTGTGTAATGAATCTAAAATATATGAAAGTCTAATGTTTATCAGTACATTACAGAAAATAATGAACTTTATCACAATATGCTAATTTTTTGAGAAGGACCTGTATATTGATGTATAACGAGGCACAGGGTGAAGCCACTGTTTAAAACATGAACATGTGCAAATTCCCAAATTATAGAATATTAGAGCATTCCCTAAAAAACACAAAAACAAACACAATTCTGCACTCATCAATCGGCTTAATATATTTGTATATGTTAATCAAGCCAGATTACAGAAAACCTCTGTTTATGTTAATAAAATGTTGTAGACTGCAATATTCAGGTGGAAAAAAAAACACACCATTTTTTTAAAAAGTGTGTTATGTCCTACAGCTGAATTTGTATTCAGTCATACCATACCAACCCGAAAAGTTTGGTCTGAATCTGGGTTCTTTCCAAACCCTGGGCTCAACTCTAGTCCCGACCCAGCTGCAGGAAGAAGGAGAATTCATCCTTTTGATAACTTTCTAGGGTGAAAGCCCAGAGACACACACAAAATCAGCCACGCCATTAAAATTTGTACACTACCCTTTTGTGTAATGCAATATAACACAACATACTAACACATGAATGATGTAGTAACAAAACTTTACTATGATGTGGAAGTGTAAATAGGCTCTTATGTAGCCACCAGGGAGAGTGCTGGCGCGAGAGGGAAAAACATGTGGTGGACCTACTGCAGGGGTCACGGCATTGAGGTAAAAGGCTACAAGGGTGGAAGATTCACATTTTGCATAGCATGTCACAGTGGTGATTGGAGTGGATTCAAATTGGATATTGTTCTCTTTTCCCTTTGATATTTTTGGATGTACATTGGACTATTTTTTTTGTATACACATATATTTTTTGCACAATTGTTTGCACTTTTATCATTTCTTTCTTTGATATTTTTAATACACATTGGATTATATATTTTTTTGTACACAATTGTTTGCACTTTTATTATATGCATTAAGATAAAAAAAAATTCTACCTTTACAAAGTCTTTAAAGAGGAAGTAAACCCTGATGGGTTTACTTCCTCTTTGATTCCCTGCAAAGGCAACGCATAATGGACTACTATGCATCGCATAGTAGTCCATTATGTGTCACTTACCTGACCCAGGAGCCAGCGAAGTCACCGCTGTCCCCTGTAGTTCCGAGCATCCATCTTCTTGGTTGGTCTTGCTGCTCCAGCGCTGTGATTCGCCGGAGCCGCAATGACGTCACTCCCGCGCATGCGTGCGGGAGCCAACACTCGCAGCATATCGCTGCAATCTGCGGCCTGCCCAGTGCGGCTGCACGGTGGCTGTCTTTGGATAAATATCTCCTAAACCGTATAGGTTTAGGAGATATTTCTTGGACCTACAGGTAAGCCTTAATCTAGGCTTACCTGTAGGTCAAAGTGGTTTGTAAGTGTTTACAACCACTTTAAGGACCTTAACTTCATTTTTTCAAAGTAAACATTCCTATAGTTTTTAGATTTGTTGTGGGTGCTACTTTTTCTGTTCAAACTTAGTACTGCTGAATAGAAAACCAGGTGTCACAGCCAAGGTTACTTAAAAAAGATTGAGAAAAATCAGATTGCTGCTGTTAAACTTAAAACATCAAGTTTTACAGTGTCCCTGATGCTGTCTGGGAAAAGTGTACTGTTCTGTTAAATCTCCAAAGCATGTAATTATTAGGATTAGAGTATTTCCCATGGTGACCCATGTTAAAAGGACACTTTCTCTGTTGTATGGTACAAAATATTCGGCTTTGTTAAATGCCCCCCATGGCATTGCCAAACTCCCCATGCTCTTTTTTTGTCAATAGCTTAAATAGTAGCTTTGCTAATGGCTAGAATTTAGTATCAAGATTCACTCCTGTAGATTTTAGTGGGGTTTGCTGCTAAATTGGGTTTTGACAAATTATTTGACAAACCCTTATGCCAGGGCTCAAAATATCCTGAGCTACTAGCCAGGCCTCAAGTGTTACTTGCCACCAGTTGCCCCACCCAACCCCTACCCTGCCCCCCTAATTCTGTCTCTAAACACGCTCTCATAAATTATTATTAAATTTTATGCAGAATTAAGTCACAAAAATAAATATTAACAACAACTTTATCAGTCAGTGCCCATCAATGCAGCCTCATCAGTACCCACCAATGCAGCGTGACCTATGCCCACCATTGCAGCCTCACTGTGCCCATCATTGCAGCCTCACTGTGCCCACCATTGCAGCCTCACCTGGGCCCACTATTGCAGCCTCGCCTGGGCAGAGGAAGAGAGAGGGTGGCCGGATCATGACTGGAGGAAGAGGAAAGCCGCGGGATCACAGCGTAGGATAGCATGCAAAAACAGCTTACAATAAAATTGCCTCTGCTCTGCTCACTGTCACACATAACCCCTTCTCCTCCTGCCCCCGTGCCTGGGATAGACAGAATGCATCTCAGAATTAGACCGGTGTTCTGTCTATCACAGGCGCGGGGTCAGGAGGAGGCGGGGCTGTGTGTGACGGTGAGCAGAGCAGAGGCAATTGTAATGTAAGCTGTTAGAGTGGGCTATCCACGCTCTGTGATCCTGCGGCTTTCCTTTTCCTCCATGCTCTCTTACCCCAGGTCGATTGCTGGGAGAACGGCTCCCGACCAATCCAGTCCGATGGCGGTGCTTGCCCCCCTGCTCCCAGGCAGCCTAGCTCCTCGCCAGTCCTCATTTTCCACTCGCAAAATGTGAGTAGGCGAGTGGAAAATTTGACGGCCGCCCTATGAATCAAACCTGGAAGAATTCTAATTTCTTCCTTCTTCTAGAACGTCTCTATAGTTGAATCTTTGGAGTACAACATACTTCATGGAGTGTCAGATTCTATATCCCCCGATGCATGCTAGGGTTCCACATGCCAGACCTTTTTCACAAATGTCCTGTGTAACCATAGTGCACAGTGCGGGTAATACGCCTGGAAGTGAATTATGATTCTTCAGTCAGGTTAACTCTTTAAGAGAGTGAAGATCACTGGGACAAGTATATAATACCTCTTCTTTTACAGGGACAGAGTTGCAATAGTTTTTTAATTCAATTAACAGTTAATAGCTCCAGGCATTTGATATTTGAAATACAGCATTCCCACATTATTTGAAAACTGTTGGAAAGGGAAAGTGTTTTTGCAACATCCACTCAAATGAATTGTAGTACCCTCTAGTGGTAGTACAGGTAAATTCTAGTCTGGCTTAGGGCTGAACCTGATCCATGGAATCTGGATCAGGGTTATTAGAGTTTAGGTCTGGATGACTCATCCTGGCAGCTCTCTGGTGCCTCCCCCTGGTTTTAAAATGTTGGAGAATATTCTAGAAATTAGTGGGCAGAAGCTAGGAGAGCTGTCATGCATATTTAGGAGCCCTTAGCCAATCCCCAGAAAGTGGGCCTGGCAGGGTACTAAGTGAGTCCTAAAGAGATATGAGTCATGCCACCAGGGGAGTCGAGTGTAAGATGGAGAAGCAATGCTCAGGGAGTCTGTCGGTGGCCCTTGACGGACCCCTGCTGGGAGGGATTTTTCCTCTGGCCGGAGCTTGGGTGGCTGGCCTGGAAAGATCCTACAACAGGAGGCAGTTGGAGGGAACATTTCCAGAGAGACAGAGGGACCAAAGAGAGACAAACTGAGCAGATCAGCACAGTGCAGAGACAGACAAGGGGGGAGACTGCCAGCTGTAGTAGGTTTCTCTTGAAAACAAGTGTGCTTAAGTCTTCATCCAACCTTGCCCTAGGAGATCTCCAGTGTGTTCGTCCGGTGGACTGGGAAGAAGAAGCAGCCAGGTGGGCTAATAGTAGAGCTGGGACCAGAAGGAGTTGCAGGATGCAGTTCACTTCACATGTGCTACGTTTCTAAGGGACAGAGTTCCTACCCCGTAGGGGGCTTTTGCTAAGCTAACAAAAGTTTGGCTCTTAAAAGCATAAACCAAGCGGAGCTGAACAGAGGATCAAGAATTCTGCATGAGGAAGAAGGGAAGAACTTGTCCCTAGTTCTGTTGTTTTCTGTCAGGTTGGGCATCCCATAATCCCCATCCAAGTTATTATCCCCTAATAAAAACAACAAAAAACAAGCTCAAATACCGTTTTCTGTGTCTGGATGCAAGTTGAAGATGCTATGTGCCTGGCTGTGCAGCAGTGGGGAACCCTGACATTTTCAACTCCCATGGGGATAGTGCTACATAATATAAATATCAACAAAAATCTTTGGGTAGCTTCAACTCACCTCGATTTGCCTGGCTAAATTGTCCATTTTCAGTAAGTTTATTTTGGAACTACTTCCCCAAGCACCACCTAGAAATCAAATTTGGAAATTATATAAGGATAGTCTATTTAATACTGATTGCAAAAGAAGGTCAGCACAAAACCAAAAAATCTGATTCACAGCCTGTGTCAAGCTTATTTAGCTGAATATTCAAAAAACATTATTAAATCACTTAAACAACAGAAAAAACTCTAATGCCGCGTACACACGATTGGAATTCTTGTCGGAAAAAGCTCTGATGGTTTTATTGCGCAAACTGTTTTGCCTAAACACCAAATTTCGACGGTCAATAACACCGCGACATACAACACGTTCGATGACACTATAAAAGGGAAGTTTAGAGGTTTTCCGTCGGAAAAATTAAGAACAGGCTCTCAATCTAAAGACCGTCGGAAATGCCGACAGAAAAAGACAGATGGGCATACACAAGGTTGGAAAATCCGTTGAAAAGCTCACATTGGACTGTTTCCATTGGAAATTCTGGCCGTGTGTACGCAGTATAAGGGCCCGTTCATGCCTTTTTGACGCCTTTTTGATCTGTTGCTATGCTGACACAGCACAACAGGCCAAAATATAGGAACATGCAGGTTTTTTTTACAATGCAACACACCACAATGTATGGCAGAGCAGAGCACAATGTATGGCAGATTACTGTGTGCTGCAAGGACCATTTGGTACCACTGAAAGTTAACAGAACCACAACAGACTGCTGAATAGGCATTAATTGGCACCTGTAGTATGAATACATATGTGGGCGCCCTGTAGGCTGCTCTTTTGATACTCAATGAGCATAGGGTGTTTGGTGGGTTTCTTTTCCAGCTACTGTTTTGTTCTCTATGAGAAAGGCGATATGAAACTGTGAGAAGCATAAACTGAATGTTTTTGATAAGTTTGTACGATACTTTTGGATAATTAAAAAGAATAACCACTGCGCTTAGGCTCTACAAAGCAGATAGCATATATTGCTGGTGACAATAAACAAGATATAAAAAGAAAGAATGCAGCGCTTAAAAATCATAAGTGTTTACAGACACCATAACACAAAATAGCAAAATCATATAAGTGAAAGTCCATAAATCCTAGGATACAGCCAGAGTGCATAGCCAAATGATCTGCAAGTGAACTCCACCGATACACAAGCACACCGGAAATTGTAATACTCACTCATCTTGTCACCTTCAACTCTTGTCTTCAAGGCAGCTGCAGACTAGAAAAATGCATCTGATCAAAAGTGGGACAAGGCTAAACAAAGATATCCAACATAGCATAGGGCAAAGCTACCCAATCAAAACACGAACATGTGCAAATGCCAAGAATCACAGAGCATTCCCTATTAAAAACATAGTTCTGCACTGTCACACTGGGGCAGCTGGGACTGGCCACAGCCTAGCAGTACGGTTGCCACCTTTTCTTTAAGTCAAACCCGAACCCTTTAGCGGCAGACAGCTATTTTTTTTTCTTTTTTGTAGTATAACCTATACATGTATTTTGCTATTAAATAACATTTCTAAACATATGAAGTTAATAACAAGTCCCCCTTTACATCAGTGTCCACAGAGTTCCCCTTTTACATCTGAACTCACAGAGTTCCCTTTCACTGTAAGGGGGGACTCTGCAGACTCTAATGTAAGGGGTGTAGCAGAGCGTCCCAGAGAGAGCCAGGAAAAGTCCTGTTTGGGGTTTATACCTCTCCCAGGCTCCTCTCGTACACATTCAGAAATCTGTGATCCATGATCCAGTTCGGGTCTTGGTCCTCTTCCCCGGGCTAATTTAAGCTCCCCTGAGCAGACAGCCTTTGCTCTCTGCCTGGGACATATACACAAAGTTGGTCTGTGAAGAGAGTAAGGTTGGTAAAAGCTGTTAAGCAGTTTTTGTAGAGACTGACAAGCGTTAGGCTTGTTCAGCCTGGTAGTCAGGGCCTGCAGATTGTATAGTTAGAGCCGTGACACGGTTAGGATTTGTATTTTGCTACTTTGCCCTTTATTTTTGTTTTCTGGAACACTGTACAGCACCTGTATATGGACTTGTATATAACACAAATAAACACAGCACTGTTTGTCACTTCATCTCTGGATTTGGTATCTGTGCCTGAGAAACTGCTCATCCCAGGGAGCTTTGTACCTGCTACCTGTCCCCCAGGTTACATATGGTGGAGGCTGCGACCAGCTGTAGTAAGTTACTACATAAAAGGCCAGGACTGAAGTTTGGCATCCCAAACAAGGGAAGCCATTGCCTGTCAGCAAACCAAATGGTTGGGAAAACGTCAGGTGTTTTCGTTGCCAAGAACTGGGACATGTTGCAGCGAATTGTCCATTGACAGATGAACTGATGCAGTGCGATTTTTCCATTAGGAGACAGTCTATGTTTGCAGCTGTTTCATGCGCTGCAGTGCCAAATATGGGAAAACCAATGTGCCAAATGACTGTTAATGATAAGCCTATTACAGCCTTGCTGGACTCTGGAAGTCTAGTAACTTTGGTTACAGCTGAAATGATTGAACCTGTGAATTGTCATGCTAAAAAAATTGCTGTGACCTGTATTCATGGGGATACCAGGGAGTACCCTATAACCACTGTTCGGTTTAAAACTGGCTTAGGTACGGTGACCCATCAGGTTGGACTTGTCCCCAACTTGGTGCACAGGGCCATCATTGGTAGGGACTTCTCTAAGTTTTGGGAACTGTGGGATCGTCCCAACCCGGTCGCAGTACCTAACTCAGTGGCCGAGCCAGAACTCCTGGCCACTACTGACAAGGTGGATACAGGGGATTCCTCTCAGGGCACCCCGGATTTTCCTGTATCGGTTATGGCAGGAGAACTGGAGGAGTCTGAGGAAGTCCCCACCACCAGTAGAGCTGGACAGCCGTCTGCTGAATCTGAGCCTACGTTGGAGTTTGCTGACCTTAATGTGCACAAAGAAAATTTTGGTACTGAGCAAAGAAAAGACCAGACCCTTGCCCGGGCCTGGGAAAATGTAACAGTGATTAATGAGGTACCTGTCGAACCAGGGGACAGGCCCTGTTTTCCTTATTTCAGCAGTAGTGAGGATTTACTGTATCGTGTATGTAAAATTAATGATGAAGTGGTTGAACAATTGGTGGTCCCTAAGCCATACAGACGGGTGGTGTTGGAACTTGCCCATGGGCACTTGTTAGGAGGCCATTTAGGGGTTTAAAAAACTACTGAAAGGGTGTTGCGTAGGTTTTACTGGTCCGGGGTACAGAAAGATATTGAGAATTATTGTCAATCCTGTCCTGTGTGTCAGATGTCAGCCCCACTACCCCACTTCTGAAGTTCTTTAGTACCATTACCTATTATTGAAGTGCCCTTTGAGAGGATTGCCATGGACCTTGTGGGTCCACTCCCCAAGTCTGCCCGGGGTCATCAGCATATCCTAGTAATCATGGATTATGCTACCCGTTACCCTGAAGCGGTTCCCTTACGCACCGCTTCTGCTAAAAACATCGCCAAGGAGCTGTTTATGGTATTCAGTCGGGTGGGCATCCCTAAAGAAGTCCTTACAGACCAGGGCACCCCATTTATGTCGCGAATAACTAGGGAGCTGTGCAAGTTGTTTAAGGTGACACAGTTGCGAACCTCAGTGTACCATCCTCAAAGGGATGGCTTGGTGGAACGCTTCAATAAGACGTTAAAGAGCATGTTAAAAAAGGTTGTTGACAAGGATGGGAAAAACTGGGACTTCCTGATACCATACTTGATGTTTGCCATCAGGGAGGTTCCCCAGTCCTCTACGGTGTACTCTCCATTTGAGTTGCTTTATGGGAGACACCCTCGGGGACTTTTAGACATAGCCAAAGAAACTTGGGAGGGGGAGCAGACACCCCATAAAAGTGTCATTGAGCACATCACTCAAATGCAGGAGAGGATTGCAGCAATCATGCAGATGGTAAAAGAACACTTACTGCAGGCCCAGACAGCCCAACGGAGAATATACAACTCTGGGTTTTCTCACCTGGTGACAGGGTCCTGGTATTGGTTTCTACTGTTGAGAGCAAGTTCCTGGCTAAGTGGCAGGGTCCCTTTGAAGTAATTGAAAGAGTTGGGGAAGTCAACTACAAGGTGTATCAACCAGGAAAAAGGAAGCCTGAGCATGTTTACCATGTAAACCTGTTAAAGCCCTGGAAGGATAGACTGGCATTAACTGCGAGATCCCTCCCGGTAACGCCTAAGAGTACTGAGTCCCCTCTGATCCCTGAGGTCACAATTCCTGATACCTTGTCATGTTCCCAAAAACAGGAAGCTAGAGAGTTCCTGATAAGGAATAGAGAGAAATTTTCAGAGTTACCTGGCATGACTTCAGCAGTTCAGCATGATATTGTTACTGAACCTGGGGTACGTGTCAAGCTCAAACCATACAAAATTCCTGAAGCGAGGAGAAAAGACATCAGCAATGAAGTTAAAAGAATGTTGGAGCTGGATGTTATTGAGGAATCCAATAGTGACTGGTCTAGCCCCATCGTGTTAGTCCCAAAACCGGATGGCACTTGGAAGTTCTGTAATGACTTCAGGAAGCTTAATGCAGTGACAAAGTTTGACACATACCCAATGCCCAGAGTAGACAGACTTATAGACCAACTTGGCAAAACTCGCTATATTACCACTTTGGACTTGACAAAAGGGTATTGGCAAATACCCCTGACTGATAGCGCCAAGGAGAAGACTGTATTTGTGACCCCAGAGGGTTCATTTCAATATAAAAAAATGCCTTTTGGGTTGCAAAATGCTCCCGTGACATTTCAGAGGGCCATGGACAGGACCCTAAGACCCCACCGACGATATGCAGTAGCCTATTTAGATGACATAGTAGTATATAGCGCTGACTGGGAGTCTCACTTGCCTCATGTCCAGGCTGTCCTTGATTCCCTCTTCAAAGACGGTTTTAGGGCAAATCCAAAAAATGTGCCATTGGTCTAGAGGAAGCCAAGTATTTGGGCTACACTATTGGCCGTGGTGTCTTAAAACCTCAAGTGAGTAAAATAGAAGCCATCCAGGAGTGGCCACGTCCTGCAAACAAGAAGCAGGTCAGAGCCTTTCTTGGCATTGCAGGGTATTATAGAAGATTTATTCCAAATTTTGCAACTATAGCTGCCCCTCTGACAGACCTGACGAAAGGTAAAGACTCTGTAATGGTGAAGTGGTCCTCAGTAGCAGAGGAGTCTTTCCAAGTCCTGAAGAAGGCTCTTTGTGCACAGCCAGTGCTGTACTCCCCCGATTTCTCCAAAGATTTTTTGGTTCAGACGGATGCGTCTGATGTTGGCATCGGGGCAGTACTATCGCGGGTACACAATGGGGAAGAACACCCTATGGTGTACCTAAGCAGAAAGCTCAATGACCATGAGAGAAAGTATGCAGTCATTGAAAAGGAGTGTTTAGCCATAAAGTGGGCTGTGGATGTGCTCAGGTACTATTTGTTAGGGTGCCAGTTTGAGTTAGTAACTGACCATGCTCCCCTGAAATGGATGGTCCAAAAGAAGGAGACTAATAGACGGGTGAACCGGTGGTTTTTGGCTCTACAGGATTACTCCTTCTCCAGATGTTGAGATGGGGAATGTAGATGTCCTGTCCCGTGTTCACTCTGGTTGGGCCACAGGTGTTCCAACCCTGGGGTTGAAACAAGGGGGGGGGGGATATGTAGCAGAGCGTCCCAGAGAGAGCCAGGAAAAGTCCTGTTCGGGGTTTATACCTCTCCCAGGCTCCTCTCGTACACATTCAGAAATCTGTGATCCATGATCCAGTTTGTGTCTTGGTCCTCTTCTCTTGGGCCATATTAAAAGGAAAAAAACAAAAAAAAAACATACAGAATATATAACCCCTAGGAACAGAGACTCCCATACAACCTCATCCACAACATAACCTTAATCTCATATACAGCACCCAGTAATCGTAACCTTCCAGGCCAGGCATGTACTGGCCATCGGGTCTACAGGGAGTTTCCCGGTGGGCCGATGGCTCAGTGGGCCACTCTGATGTAAGGGGGCTGCTGATGGGACACTCTGATGTAAGGGGGCTGCTAATGGGACACTCTGATGTAAGGGGGCTGCTAATGGGACACTCTGATGTAAGGGGGCTGCTAATGGGACACTCTGATGTAAGGGGGCTGCTAATGGGACACTCTGATGTAAGGGGGCTGCTAATGGGACACTCTGATGTAAGGGGGCTGCTAATGGGACACTCTGATGTAAGGGGGCTGCTAATGGGACACTCTGATGTAAGGGGGTGCTAATGGGACACTCTGATGTAAGGGGGTGCTAATGGGACACTCTGATGTAAGGGGGCTGCTAATGGGACACTCTGATGTAAGGGGGTGCTGATGGGACACTCTGATGTAAGGGGGTGCTGATGGGACACTCTGATGTAAGGGGGTGCTGATGGGACACTCTGATGTAAGGGGGTGCTGATGGGACACTCTGATGTAAGGGGGTGCTGATGGGACACTCTGATGTAAGGGAGTGCTGATGGGACACTCTGATGTAAGGGAGTGCTGATGGGACACTCAAAATGTAAGTGGGCCGGTCTGGATGAAGTCCAGGGCCAAATTTCTGTCCCAGTCCAGCCCTGTTCCAGGCGGTTATGGCAGCACTTTCCTCATGCAGTAACTTTGGTCATTGTTGCCCACTAGTGGAGAGAAGTGTGATAGCCTAAAGGTGCTTGAAGGGAACGGTAGCTGGAGTGTGAAAAGGGAGACCAATATACCTCTTTAAATGCTGTATGCTGCTGATGTTGGCATCTCACTGTCTGGGGAATGCATATTACTGGAGGTGTGGTTACATTTGTATTCAGTTGGGTACATCTGTTTGGCACATCTGATTAATTCAGTGGAAAAATATGAAATACACGCTTTAATGAACTATTTGAATTGTTTTTTTTATGTATTCATGTATCTACATATAGTGATGCAAAAATGAATTGGTGGAACTTTTTATTAAATTTAGACTTACTTGTACATATACAGTATAGTGCATTCATAAGGTATTCAGACCCCCTTCATTTTTATCAATTTTGTTATGTTGGAGTCTGACACTACAGTTGTTTAACTAATTATTTTTCTCATTAAGGTATACTAAGTACTCATAATGAAAAAATGAAAACAGAATTTTAGATCCTTTGTAAATGTATGAAAAAGAAAAAAATATGAAATATCACATTGGCATAAGTATTCCGGCCCCTTTGCAACAACACTTCTCTTGGTCGTTGCTGAGATGTTTCTACATCCTGATAGGAGTCCACTTGTGGTAAATTACTTAAAATAATTGGGTATGATTTGGAAAGACACACACCCCTCTATAAAAGACCTCACAGCTGACAATGCATACTGTTTCAGAGAAAAAGCCATGAAGTCAAAAGAAGACCTTGCAGAGCGCTGAGACAGGATTATTGCAAGCCACAGATCTGGAGAAAGCTACAAAAAATGTATGCTGCACTGAACGTTTCCAAGAGCACAGTGTCCTCCATAATTCTCAAATGTAAGAAGTTTGGAACCAATCACATTCCACGACTCTTCCAAAAGCTAGTCGCCTGGGCAAACTGAGCAATAGGGGGAAAAGGGCCTTAGTAAGAGAGACAACCAAGAACACGATGGTCCCTCTGACTGAGCTCTAGAGATCCTGTGTAGAGATTGCACAAAGTTCCAGAAGGACAACCATTACTGTAGCCCTCGACTGATCTGGGCTTTATGGCTAGACAGGACCCTATCCTCAGTGCAAAACACATGAAATTACAATTGGAGTTTGCAAAAAAAGCACCCAAAAGATTCTCAGTCTGTGAGTAACAAGGTTCAAGATCAAACTGTTTGGCCTCAATTCTAAATGTTATATCTGGAGGTAACCTGGCATTGTTCATCACCTGCCCAATACCATCCCAGCAGTGAAGCATGGTGGTGGTAGCATCATGTTGTGGGATGTTTTTCAGCAGCAGGGACTGTGAGACTGGTCAGAGTTTAGAGAAAGGTGAATGGAGCAAAGCACCGAGATATCCATAATGAAAGCCTGTTCCACGCTGCTCAGGACCACAGACTGGGTAAAAGGTTCACCTTGCAAAATGATAATGATCCTTAGTACACTGCCAAGACAATTCAGGAGTGGCTTAGGGACAACTCTGTGAATGTCCTAGAGTGGCTTAGCCAGGGACCTGATTTGAACCCTATTGAACATCTCTTGAGAGACCTGAATATGGCTGTCCACCGATGATTCCCATCCAACCTGACGGAGCTTGAGAGGATAATGGCAGAAAATCCCCAATCCAGGTGAGCAAAGTTTGTCATGTCATACCCAAAAAGACTCAAGGCTGTATTTGCTGCCAAAGGTACTTCAACAAAGTACTGAGTAAAGGGTCTGAATACTTAAGTACATGTGATATTTGAGTTTTTTCTTTTTAACACATTCACAGACATTTCTAAAATTCTGTTTTCACTTTGTCTTTATGGGGTACTAAGTGTAGATGAGAAATGACTGTAAGGAGCTGGGAATAGACTTGTCGCAGGGACACTACATGTCCTGGCCCTGCAGCGCTAGTGGAGTGCTTCCTTAACGTCAGCTGAACTAGCAGGGTTCACATAATGAATGTAGAATATTCAAGTAGCATTGGATTGGATTATCAATAATAACTATTGTTTGTATTGCTATTACAATGCTGATGTTTTAATAAAAGTGTACACTGGGATTACAGATGTAGCAATGTGCCGGGCCTCTTTAGGCCTAATGGCGACCTCCAGAGTTAGGGAGAGCTGACATCCTTCAATGAAGAGTGGGTTACAAGGCATGGTAGGTGTAATGCAAGATGAACAGGTGGGCACCAGACACTTTTTGAATGCAAAGAGATTTATTGTCTCTTAAATAGAACTGTGGGACAGAGGATTAGGGCCAGGACACCCTTAGGTAGATGCATTTCAATTATGTTTCAATTATTTATAATAGGAACAAATACACAGAAAGCTATACAGGTCAAGGTCTTCAGCCGGACACCACTTCTGTATAGGTAGGACCGCTGTCTCCTATGGCAACAATCTTGTAGCTGTTACTAACAGCAATTGAATTCAACTTTTTGCAACATGAACAGTCCTCACTATGGGCCTTCACTCAACAAGCTCCCAGTTTCTCACTAGACTTCAGATCCACTAGCCACTGGATCCCCTGAGCTCTTCCAATTTAACACTCAGTATCTTCTTCAGGCATCACTCCCGCTGTCCAGCTGGGTCCCTGGCTTGGCACTCACAGATACTCCTCAAGCTTCACCCCTGCTGACATGTTAGGTCCCTGGCTTGGCACTTACTGATGCTCCAAAAGCGTCACCTCTGCTGTCCCGGTGGGTCCCTGGCTTGGCACTTGCTGAAGTTTTCCAACTTCTGCACCGTCCCCGGCTGGGGAGAAGTCTGCTCTGGTACTGGCCTCAGCTTACTCACTGTAGTCTCCGGTATGGACCCTTAGTGGCGACAGCTTCCCCTCTACCTCCGACCAAAACTGGTTCCCCGATCAGTGGAACCGTTACTTCTAGCAGGACTACAAGCCTGCAATCCCAACCCTATGCTGCTTTTCCTGCTTCTGGATAGGCCCTCAGGCAGCCTAGCAGCTGGATGTCCCAGGGATAGATCTTAGGTTTCTGGCCTAGCAGCCCAGGGCACTACAACACACGACCACCCAGACAGCCATCCAGGTGGCAAAGAACAGCGATCACCTGACTCCACCCAAATAAATAGGTTCTCCCTGCAGGCCAAGGGACCCAAGAAAATCCCTGCCCATTAGCTGAGACACCCCATTCATTCCTAATCTGTCCTTGCAATGCCCTTGTCGTATCTAATGCCACCAGCTACAATACCACCTAGTGACAGAAGAGAGAAGGGCAACAATTCCAGAATTAGGGGGAAATCAATTGACTGCCTAACAACTGGCCAAGGCAACTATTGCCCGGCAACTAAATTTGATAGAAACCCTGCCTAAACATCAGAGTGCTACATATCTGACGACCAGAGCATCTTGTATATTATATTGCATGTTTTCTTTTTTGTACTGCATACACCTCAAAAAAAATGCCAAAACAAAAAAAAGGATTAGCTTTGGCTATAGTAGGGGGTTGGTCTGTATACTGTTGAAGAAACCAAACAGGAAGTGCATAGCTACTAACAGTTCCCCATTTAGAAGGATTCTTCCTCTTTTGCGACAATTTTTTGTCTGATGTTGCGTATATAAAATCATACTAACGTCAAGGTACTATGTACCTACGACACGTTATACTACAGTAAATACAGTAAAGGCCCCTTTTTCCCTATACCTTTTAGTGTTTGTACTCTACCCCAATGTACTATACATAATTTTCTTCTGGACAGTTATTGCTTTATTTTGTAGCAAATTTGAATACAAATTTGAAAAAAAAATAGGTAAATATTTAAAAAAAATAAATGTTCCCGTTTTCCAATGCAGCATTTACATAATTAGTGCATCCCCACATACTGACCCTCCAAAAAACAAAGTCTGCTGATTAAAATAGTGCAAATTTTATGTAACATAGAATAGTGAAGCTCAAACTGAAAATATGCCTTAAAGCGGAGTTCCACCCACTTTTTTAGGTTTTTCTTATTCAATCTATTAATGCCAATAATTTACTCATTGATCTTTTTATTTTATTTTTTTGTCAGCTTACCTTGTTTCTAAGCTGATCAATTTCACTTCCTCCTTCTCCCATCCGCGGCTAATAACGTAATTTCCCGGCGGCGCACTGTCTCCTGGGAGCTAGGTGTCATAATTCCCAGGAGTCAGTGTGTATCGCCGCCGCTCAGCGACACGATGATGAAAATTACGCCATACAAGGCGTTACAAAACACCATTTTAAATGTGGGCAACCAGTGCATAGCATCTTCATTGCCATCACAATCGTTGCCAAAACAACACATGTTTTGCTCTACACATGTTTATTTCCTTTGTGTGTATTGGAACAAAACAAAAAAAGGGAGGAAAAAAAGCAAGTTGGACATAATGTCACACAAAACTCCAAAAATGGGCTGGTCAAAATTCTTGGCACCCTTAACTTAATATTTGGTTGTACACCCTTTGGAAAAAATAACTGAAATCAGTCGCTTCTTATAACCATCAATAAGCTTCTTACGCCTCTCACCCGGTATTTTGGACCACTCTTCCTTTGCAAACTGCTCCAGGTCTCTCTTTCTGGAAGGGCGCCTTTTCTCAACAGCAATTTTAAGATCTCTCCACAGGTGTTCAATGAGATTTAGATCCGGACTCATTGCTGTCCACTTTAGAACTCTCCGGTGCTTTGTTGCCATCCATTTCTGGGTTCTATTTGATGTATGTTTGGGGTCATTGTCTTGCTGGAAGACCCAAGATCTCGGACGCAAACCCAGCTTTCTGACACTGGACTCTACAGTGTGACCCAAAATCCTTTGGTAAACCTCATATTTCATGATGCTTTGCACACATTCAAGGTACCCAGTGCCAGAGGCAGCAAAACAATCCCAAAACATTGAACCTCCACCATATTTCACTGTAGGAACTGTGTTCTTTTCTTTGTAGGCATCATTCGATTTTCGGTAAACAGTAGAATGATATGCTTTACCAAAAAGCTCTATCTTGGTCTCATCTGTCCACAAGACGTTTTCCTAGAAGGATTTTGGCTTACTCAAGTACATTTTGGCAAACTGTAGTCTTGCTTTTTTATTTCTCTGTGTCAGCAGTGGGGTCCTCCTGGGTCTCCTGCCATAGCGTTTCATTTCATTTAAATGCGACGAATAGTTTGCACTGACACTGATGCTCCCTGAGCCTGCAGGACAGCTTGAATTTCTTTGGAACTTGTTTGGGGCTGCTCATCCACCATCCGGACTATCCTTTGTTGCAACCTTTCATCAATTCTTCTCTTCTGTCCATGCCCAGAGAGATTAGCTACAGTGCCATTTGTTGCAAACTTCTTGATATTGTTGCGCACTGTGGACAAATGCAAATCTAGATCTCTGGAGATGGACTTGTAACCTTGAGATTGTTGATATTTTTCCACAATTTTGGTTTTCAAGTCCTCAGACAGTTCTCTTTTCCTCTTTCTGTTGACCATGCTTAGTGTGGCACCCACAGACACACAATGCAAAGACTGAGAGTGAACTTCTCTCCTGTTTATCTGCTTTCATGTGTGATTTTTATATTGCCCAAACCTGTTACTTGCCCCTGGTGAGTTTAACCACTTTCAGACCGGACCAATTTGCTGGTCAAAGACCAGACCACTTTTTGCGATTCGGCACTGCGCCGCTTTAACTGACAGTTGCGCGGCCGTGTGACGTGGCTCCCAAACAAAATTGACGTCCTTTTTTTCCCACAAATAGAGCTTTCTTTTGGTGGTATTTGATCACCCCTGCGGTTTTTATTTTTTGCGCTATAAACAAAAATAGAGCGACAATTTTGAAAAAAACGCATTATTTTTTACTTTTTGTTACAATAAATATCCCCCAAAAATATATAAAAAAAACTTTTTTTTCCCTCAGTTTAGGCCGATACGTATTCTTCTACATATTTTTGGTAAAAAAAATCGCAATAAGCGATTATTGATTGGTTTGCGCAAAAGTTATAGCGTTTACAAAATAGGGATAGTTTTATAGCATTTTTATTAATAATTTTTTATTTTTATTTTTTTACTAGTAATGGCGGCGATCAGCGATTTTTATTGTGACTGCGACATTGTGGGGGACCCATCGGACATTTTTGACACATTTTTGGGACCATTGTCATTTATACAGTAATCATTGCTATATAAATGCAGTGATTGTAAATGACACTGGCAGTGAAGGGGTTAACCAGTGGGTGGCAGTATAGGGGTTAAGTGTTCCTAGGGGTGTGTTACTAACTGTGGGGGGGTTGGGCTTTCATTTAGTGAACACTGATCTCTGCTCCAATCACATGGAGCAGAGATCAGTGTCACTAGTTGTTAGGCAGAATGGAGAAATGCTGTTTACTCGGCATTTCCTCCATTCGGCCGCTCCGTGAGACGATCGCGGGGATGCCCGCGGCGATCGAGTCCGCGGGTCCCACGACCGGACTCACGGGGGTCCCGACCAGCGCGGGAGCGCACCGCCGGCGGCGCGCTCCCGATGGCAGGGCGGCATTGAATAATGTACGTACCTGTACGCCAATATGCCTGCCAAGGCCATTCTGTCGACGTACATCGTCGTGCGCTGGTCGGGAAGTGGTTAAAGAAGCATCACATGCTTGAAACAATCTTATTTATCCACAAGTTTGAAAGGGTGCCAATAATTTTGACCAGCCCATTTTTGGAGTTTTGTGTGACATTATGTACAATTTTATTTTTTTCCGCCCTTTTTTTGTTTTGTTCCAATACACATAAAGGGAATAAACATGTGCACAGAAATACTTGATTTTCGGGAACAAATTTCTGGGGTGCCAACAATTTCGGCCATGACTTTAATATATATATATATATATATATATATATATATATATATATATATATATAGTTGGAACTCTGCTTTAAACTTTAGGAGACTAGTAGATACTTCCTCTTTAGATATTAAATTGTGAAGCACGCGGGTGCTTAAAGCGGGGTTCCACCCTAAAGTGGAACCTCCGCTAATCGGAACCCTCCCCCCCTCCGGTGTCAAAATTGGCACCTTACAGGGGGGAGGGGGGTGGAGATACCTGTCAAAGACAGGTATTTACACCCACTTCTGGGCATAGACTCCCGTGGGAGTCTATGTCATTTCCTGTCCTGCCGCGCTGTCTGCTGGGACACACACGGGTCCCAGTGACAGCGCGGAGAATTCCTATTGCGCTGCGCGACTCGCGCATGCGCAGTAGGGAACCGGGAAGTGAAGCCGATTTGCTTCACTTCCTGATTCCCTCACCTAGAATGGTGACGGCAGCAGCCGAGAGCCGAGCGATCGATCGGACTCGGCTGCCGGCATCGCTGGAACCCGGGACAGGTGAGTGTCCATTTATTAAAAGTCAGCAGCTGTAGTATTTATAGCTGCTGGCTTTTAATATTTATTTTTTTAGGTGGAATCCCTCTTTAAAAAAAAGTTTGGCATAAATGGTAGTTTATCATTAAGATAAGATCAATGTGGATTGGGGAGGGAAAAAATTAGCATAGCAATGACAATGAATATTCTTTCATAAGCATTTGAGGCTTGCGCAGTAAATGCACACGTTATCTAGATCATCCAGCAGCATTGCTGGGACTTGAGGATTAGAATTGAAAACGGGTCAGGATGCCTTTTTTGCTTCAGTAAAAAATTATTTTTTGCTGAAGCTATAAGTTATGCTCTAACAAGGGTTAATACCCTTGTAATATGTATATATATAAATATATATATACAGTATATTTATTTTTTTCATTTTCTTTATGGGGGGCCTGAGCAGTGGTGTACAGAACACCATATGCAGCTCTGTAGTAACAGATCCGTTCTAATAGTTATCTACTGCTGGATCCAATTAGCTAGCAGTAGATCACTGTACCCATGATCATGGGCGTCCGCAGGTATGGGCAAGGGGGGTCAAGTGCCCACCCTTGGAATCAGGTATTGGATCTTAAATTTAGCACAGTTGCGTCGCTATTGGGGTGTGGGCAGCCCGCACGTGGGTGCCACCCGCCAGTGGGGTGAAACCATCAAGGTGCTGTCAAACCCCTCCATCAGTGTAGTGTGACTTCGGGCTCTTTTCCCTGCTCAGTCCAGCAGAGAACTCGGCAGAGCTGTGACAGGAGAAAAGCGAGCTGCAGGCCATCAGAGGTTTCCCCAGCTCGCCCCCCCCCCCCCTTTCTCCTGTCAGGAAGAAGAGACGGTGGCTCTCACCAAGTTCCCCACACAGATTCCTGCCCGCTCTGTTACCCCCCATTGGCCATAACTGAGGGCCACTCAAAGGAGACTAGGAGAGGAGAGCATAATGGGACATGTAGTCAGCAGCCCCATATTCCACAGGGAGGAGGCTACAGCTCGATCAAGAGAGATTGAGAGACTGCAGCCTGGAAAAAAGCTGAGTGAGAGAGTGCTACAGGGCAAAGAATGAGGAGTGTACTGGGCGGAAGCCAGAGAGAGGGAGAGCCATACTGCCCAGCGCCACCAGAGAGAGCCACGCTGCCCAGACCCACCAGAGAGAGAGAGAGCCACGCTGCCCTGCCCCACCTGAGAGAAAAAGAGCAAGCCACTACCAGGGTACAGACATGATACACTACTGACCAGAGTCACCCCTGGGGAACCCAGAGTGAGCAATCATCCAGTCGGAGGGATCACTGCTGTGATCTGGTAAGAGGGCCTGTTGGCCATTATCTATTACTTATCCTACGGACTGTACTATATCTGCAGTCTCTGACCTTGATAATGTGATAATGACATTGTCGAAAAGGGGCAGTGCACAGATGACACTAAAATGATGCCCCCCCCCTGAAAAAAGTTCTGTGGACACCCATGCCCGTGATCAATTGCTGCAAAGAGAAGCAGGAAAGAGCTGCAACATTCTATTTCAGCCTCCATACTCAAAGGAAGTGCCATGACCTCACATGTGGGCTATGTACATACAGTGAGGGGGTATTGTGATTACAGTGATCTACTACAAATGCTGTGTAGAACTATAAGAAAAGTCTAGGAAATTACCCTTCAGCTCCTGGATTTAATGCTGGAAGTCACTGACAGCTGGCAGTTCCAGCTTAATCCCTCACCTCAGGAACCACTGATTCCTGGTGCCGTTTAAAACAGTGATGGGAAGAATAGCCACTGTCCTATTACCGTTTTAAAATGGCAATGGGGCGGGTCAAAAAAATATATAAATCTCAAGAGATAGCCAATTGCTTTGGTATCTACTATGAAAAACTTTACAATTTGGCCCCCATGGGTGCAGAGTCTATCTCGCCAGCCCACATCTCACTAATAGACGATTATCTACTCTCCTCCGGTGTGCCCACATTGACACCGCAGGAGGGGGAAGAAATGGAAGGCCATATTACAGAACAGGAAGTTCTCACTGCCATCCAAGGTATGGAAACGCAAAAAACACTGGGACCCGATGGTTTTCCTCTACTTTATTATAAGACGTTCGCTCCGCACCTGGTGCCTCGATTTTTGCAGGCTTACAATGCGCTTCTGGACAGGACTCCACTCCCTAGGGACTCCTTATTTGCTCATATAGTTCTGATTCCTAAAGAGGGTAGAGATGCGACAGACTGTGCGAACTATCGCCCAATATCTTTATTGAATACAGATCTCAAGATATTTACCAAGATACTAGCCAACGGCCTTATTTCCTTTATCCCCAAATTAGTCCATTATGACCAGGTAGGTTTTGTACTGACTAGGGAGGTTAGGGCCCTGAATCTTATTCACTTGGCCCAGTCCAGGAAAACTCCAACGTTGCTGATTTCAGCTGACGCAGAGAGACCGGGTCAACTGGCTTTTTATGAAATGCACATCGAGACACCTTGGTCTAGGTCCCCATATGTGTCAATAGATAGAGGCAATCTATTCCCATCCCTCAGCAGCGGTGCGGGCCAATGAAGCAATTTCTACCCCATTTTCCTTGAGCAATGGGATGAGACAGGGGTGCCCGTTGTCACCCTTAATATTTATATTGGTACTAGAACCCCTGCTAGCTCACATTAGAGGCGATCAAAATATAAAGGGCATCACGCACCATAAAGTTGCGGCTTACTCTGATGATTTATTGTTTTTTGTAACAAACCCCATGACTTCCATCCATGGGCATCTGCAGAACTTTTTTCAGGAGGGGGCATCATTTTAGGGTCACTTATGCACCACCCCTTTTCGACAATGTCATGATCACATTATCATGGTCAGAGACTGCAGACGTAGTACAGTCCCTTGCCAGACCCAGTGAAACTACAGCAGTGACCCCTCCGGCTAGACAATCGTTCACTCTGGGTTCCCCTGGGGCGACTCTGGTCAGTAGTGTAGCATGTCTGTACCCTGGTAGTGGCTCAGTTTTTCTCTCTCTGGTGGCGCTGGGCAGCGTTTCTCTCTCTGATGGTGCTGGGCAGTGTTTCTCTCTCTCTGGTGGCGCTGGGCAGCTTGTCTCTCTCTCTGTGGTGGCGCTGGGCAGCGGGTCTCTCTGGTGGTGCTAGGCAGCATTTCTGTCTCTCTGGTAGTGCTGGGCAGCGTGGCTCTCTCTCTGGCTTCCACCCAGCACACTCCTCATTCTTTGTCCTGTAGCGCTTTCTCCCTCAGCTTTTTTCCAGGCTGCAGGCTCTCAATCTCTCTTTTGATCAAGCTGTAGCCTCCTCCCTGTGAAAAATGGGGCCACCAATCTTTGGGACTACATGTCCCATGATGCTCTCCTAGTCTCCTTTGATTGGCCCACAGTTATGGCCAATAGGGAAGGAATGGAGCAGGCAGGAAGCTGGGCGGGGAACCTGGTAAAAGCCGCCATCTCTTGTCCCTGACAGAGGCGCCGAGTTCTGTGCTGGACTGAGCAGGGAAAAGAGCCCGAAGTCACACTACACTGATGGGGGGACTGGACAGCACCTTGTTGGTGTTACCCCACTGGTGGATGGCACCTGGGTGAGGGCTGCCTGCACCCTGATAGCGATGCAACGCTGTTGAATTTAAGATCTGATCCCCGATTCCAGGGCAGGGCACTTGACCCCCCTTGCCCCTACCTGCGGACGCCCATGCTTCCATCCCTAATTTATTGTAGGCTCTTAGGACTTACTCTGCCTTGTCCAATTATAAAATTTATGTACACAAATCCGAAGCTTTAAACATTAATTTACCTAAGGAGACTATCAACAACATTCAACTGAATTTCCCCTTCTCTTGGGCTCACCACGAAATCAAATATCTGGGAGTTTTCCTTACCTCCTCGTTGTCAGCAGTCTTTCAGGAGAATTTTAACCCCTGGATAATTTCTAGATCTAGATCTAACTTCTAGACTAACGTCTAGATCTTCAGCACTGACACAAGAATGCATTCTCCTGGTTCGGTAGTAACAGCATTTTAAAAAGATGGTGGTTTTGCCAAAATTATTATACCTTCTCCAAACTTTGACAATAACGGTCCCAACCCACTTCCTGCGCTCAGTACAGGGGAATTTTTGAACTTTCTCTGGGGTTACAAAGCAAAAAGATTGTCTCATCGTATCCTGACTGTCAGGTCACCTGAGACTAGGTGACAGATGCACTCTGTAAGAGTTGGAAGTGCACCGCTAGGTAGTGGACCTTAGGACTGACTGCTGCGGATTGTACCCAGGGAGATACAGGACACAGGTCTACTGGATCACTAACACAGATCCCAGTAGGAGCTAGAGCATAGATTCTCCAGGGCGCGGAGTCTAAGAGCCAGCGGGTATTCGCCAGAGCCTCCAGTGGTGAGGATGGACTTCGCTGCAGTCTGGCGCCAGGTCGCGACCCCTAGGGTCTCACAGCTCACGCTCACATTAGACTACAGGAGAAGGAAGCAGCAGGCTGGAACGACAAGGATAGTAAGGGGATATGGCAGAGGTCAGGGCAACTAGCAGACAGGAACAACAGAGTACACACCAAAGGTTCAGGGTCACGGGCAGACAGGGATGGTTGGAGACATGTAAAAGGTCAAGGTCGCAAGCAGACAGGAATCATAGAGAACACGCCAAGGTTGGTAACAGAGTGAAACGTAGAGCACACGACAAGCAGGAAACAGGAAGCCAAACACACAATGATACACAATGGTTGAACAGCACCACTGGCTTGCAGTGCACAGGTTAATATAGGGTTCCCTGATAGGACCTGGTGTGGAGCCATGCTTAGAGGAGAGGTTATAAAAACCACCAGGTGGAAGTGGCTTAGTCTGAACACATGAGGAGAGGTAAGCAGAGGAAGATTACTGCATAACCATGAGATTGACCTTACCAAAAGACCAGGGTGGTATGGGGTTCCCAGACCCGTTTAAATTTTTTTTTTTGTGCCCTCCAATAGTCACTCCACATCTGCATTTGAAGGCCTCTACCTGGATCCCGCTCCCCTCCGTTATTCATTGTCCTTAACCTCTCTGGCGGTATGATTATTTCAGATTTGTGTTGCTGAAAGCGGTACCATTATTTTGCATGGAAATTTGGCGTTTTATACTGTAGGCCTGAAATTCTTAGGAATAACGCACTTAAATCTGTCCAAACCAGAGTCTAGTAGACATCCCGGGTATGATTAAATTTGAAAAGCAAAATCATAAATTAAAATATAATAAATAACTATAAATAATTATACCAAATTATAATATAATAATAATAAAAATTACTTTTCAGTATTTGATGACGGATCTCCCCACAAATCGCTATCGCTTAATTCTGCAAGTGATTCTAATTTATTATCGCTGTTTTCTAGCTGGTTTAAAACCACTTTTGATGTAAAGTGACAGTTTTGGTTGCTATGGACAATCTCCAGTTTCCAGGCAGAAAGAATAGTTTTTTTTTTTGTTAAATCTTTTTATTGAAAGAAAAAAAAAGGGAAGTTTACAGATCATAACGAGCATCATATCATGAGTATTGTAAATTAACAATATAGTTATAATCAGTTATTGATCACATAGATTAGGTATGTTATAAGTGAAAGTATAAGTAACATAGAGAATGTATACTATAATATTATAAGTACTGAACTAAATTAGGAACGAACTATATGAGAGAATTAATGAAATATGCCTCCAGAGCACCTGTCCACCCCAAATGGGTTCAAGCTGTGAACAGGTGGGGGCAGATATAATTAAAAAGTAAAATTCTTTTCCTGGTTAACTTTAGCTCAGCACAACCAGTATTTAAAGAAAGTTTTGAAGAATAGACCCTCCAAAAGAGAGATCGATTCTCTAGGTTGATGAGAAATAAACCAACTTTTGAAAGATAAAACATAAATAAAAGAAAAAAAGAAGAAGAGGGATAGAAAAGGAGGAAAAGAGAGAAGAAAAGGGATGAGATGAAAACTCTCGAGGTAGTGACCTGGTACATGACATGAATCAATAGCACAACAGCAATACACAAGGATTTTATTGTGGGGACAGCAATGACTGGCCAAAATCAGAAGGAAAGAAATGTTTAACCCATGGTTAGAAAGAACAGTTTTTAATCATATAAAACTACATGCAGGACACTGGACAGACCACTAGGGACAAAAGGGATGTGAAATTTCATACAGCAACATAATCTGTAAGATTACATTATACTGTATGTAATGTGTGTGTTTCACTTTTTGAATTTGGCGCTGTTGTCCGTCCCTATGTGCCGCAACGCTTGCAAGGAACGGAGCTGGGCTCCGTGATAGATTGAGTGGAGGACAAGCCGCTCACACAGCGGGGGGAACGTCGCTGGATCCAGGGGATAAGGTAAGCACACTCTTCCTGGATCCTGCAATGCAATCACGAGGCTCGGGGTTACCGCTTTTGGTTCTGAAATTCCACCCCGAGCCAGACTCGGGAATACCGCCAGGGGGGTTAATGTACAGGTTACTAGTTGAATCCCAGGATAGCTTTATACCGCCTTATCTACGGAAATGGGAAAATGACCTGAGTCAAGCCTTCTCAAAAGATCAGAGAGAAGGTATTTTGTACTTTGCACACTGCTCCTCAATCGCAAGTAGGTGTCAAGAGGCTGGGTTTAAGATCCTGACTCTTGGTATAGGGTAGACACGCTTCATCATAAGACTTACCCGTCAGTTCCCTCCACCTGTTGGCGTTGTCAACAATCTGATGGTTCGTTACTGCATGTATTCTGGACATTCCCACGTGTTCGCCCCTTTGGGGGCGCTATCCGATGCTTGGTCTTTAGACTAACAGACATTTCACTTGAAGATGATCCAGCGCAGTGCCTGCTTCATCTCACCCTGATGTTGAGACGTCGATATAAGAAATCCCTCTTGATCCACCTTTTTAATGCCAATAAAATCTGTATTCCGCAAAAATGGAAATGCTTGGATCCCCCTTCAATTGGTCAGTGGATAGCCGTGGTGAATGAAATCAACCTGATGGAACAATTGACGGCCGCATTTAACCGAAAAGAGGAAAAATTCAATAAAATCTGGTTTTACTGGCACAAATTCCGATCCTCTCAAAATTATAAAACCTTTGTGACCCCCTCGGTAGAGCTACTTTAACGGTGCATGTTTCCCTAACCATTTGCTTTCACATCCAACTACCCCCCCCCCCCCTTTTTTTTTTTCTTCCCCATCTCCCTCTCCTCCTAAGTCCTCTTCTTCCCTCTCCCTCAATTCCTATCGATCCTGCTTTGGTTCTCTTCATTTTCCTGCTGCCTTCTCTGTCTTCTGATTTCTACCTTATTGGAAAAAAGCTACTTGTGTGCACCTGACTAGGAGCAATAATAAAGTCTTACATTGTAATATCATAAGTTTATTTAGGTGGACTGATGCTGTGTCGTCACTAACTGAGTTGCTATTACCATATTGAGTCTTGATACTCTTTTTCTTTTTGGTTTGTTTTTGGCTTTTGTATAAGCCTGTTCTCAGTGTTCAAACTGTTGTTGTCGATTCTGCTCTGCCCTGTCTGGTGTACTCAATAAAACTTTTAAATGATAAAATGACAATGGGGTCTCCGATTATTAATTATTGTGTTTGGAAATTAAAAAGTAAATCAGTAATTAAAAAAAAAATGCCGGGGTTCATTTTATGGTTTTACCTAACTGGCGTGGCGTGTTTTCTTTGCCTACGTATTTTTTGATGCCTGCCTTTCTCATCACATAAAGTTGAATGTTTGCAAGTGAAAGGAAATCTCTTCAAAGTGAGCAGAAATCCCCATCCAGGCAGTTTTCAACAGGGCAGCTACCCCCATTGGAAGATTTCCCCTCATCTCTTGTTCCACTGACAACTGTAAAGTTATACATTTCTCATCATTTTCTGTCAATGATGATAGTCACCATGGTGAGTAAAGAGGGGTTTGGCGGATTTTGGATTTAAACACTCAAGGTGATTTAAAGACAGATTTGTGAAAAGCAAGAAAATACAGGTGGCATAAAAATAATAATTTGAGATAAAATGTTGCAGTACTGTAGACCTACCTGAGCATCCAACATTGTAAGCAATTTAGCTTTCTCTACTTTGTTGCGATCTTCCTGGTTGCTGTTTATGGATAAATGGTTGATTTGGAAGGACAGCTGTCCAAGATCAATATCAGAGGTTGTGTTTTCTAGTTGCCTGGAATTAGTTGGGGGCTTTTTTTCAGCTATAGATTTCACGGTTATTGAAATGTCCTGTAAAGGGAAGTACAATATATTTTTTCCTGCTTTTCTCATTTTTATCTATTTGTTATAAAGACAGAATATAATGGGACAGTGTTTCAGTAGGATGGGGCAGCCTCTTGCTAGTCATTCTGTACTCTAAATAAAAAGTGAAGATAGATCACAGATGTGAATATATTTTTTCTGAATGATTAAGGGTTCACATTAGTATAAACAGTCATTCCTAAAATGCACATAATTACAATAGATGTAGAAACACTTTATTTTATACACATCAAGAGCGTACACATTAAATTCTCAATTATGGCTAATATATACAGTATTTATATAAGGATGTTTTCTGATGGTATCACCATTATATCCTGCTTGCAAAATGTGTTTTGAAACAGCCAGCTGTAGTCTTCATTGGAAGCCTGTCTGAAAACACAGAAGTGCAACTGGGAGACAGGGACAGAAGTGTAGTCACCCTATAACAGGAAGTGTCTATACAAAGATCTTCATGGTAGGGTAAGGTAGGATAACATGGAAGGCATGGCATTATAGGATAACCTGATATTATTTTAATAAAAGCTGCAGTAATGACAATGACTTGAAATTGAATGTACCTGTTAATCACTTCCCGACCAGCGCACGCCGATGTACGTCGGCAGAATGGCATGGGCAGGCATATTGGCGAACAGGTACGCCCATTTTAAAATGTCGCCCTGCCATCGCCTGTGCGCCGGTGGCGGCATGCTCGTGTGCCGGTGGGGACCCCCGTGGCTGCGATCGTCTCACGGGACGGCTGAACGAGGAGATGCCGTTGTAAACAGCATCTCTCCGTTCTGCCTAGCAACAAGTGACGCTAATCTCTGCTCCATATGATTGGAGCAGAGATCAGTGTTCACTAACACAAAGCCCAGCCCCCCACAGTTAGTAACACACCCCTAGGAACACTTAACCCCTACACTGCCACCCCCTGGTTAACCCCTTCACTGCCTGTGTCATTTACACAGGAATCAATGCATTTGTATAGCAGTGATTGCTGTATAAATGACAATGGTCCCAAAAATGTGTCAAAAATGTCCGATGTGTCCGCCATAATGTCGCAGTCACAATAAAAATTGCTGATCGCTGCCATTACTAGTAAAAAAAAAAAAATATTAATAAAAATGCCATAAAACTATCCCCTATTTTGTAAACGCTATAACTTTTGCGCAAACCAATCAATAATCGCTTATTGCGATTTTTTTCTTACCAAAAATATGTAGAAGAATACGTATTGGCCTAAACTGAGGGAAAAAAATATTTTTTATATATTTTTGGGGGATATTTATTATAACAAAAAGTTAAAAATAATGCTTTTATTTCAAAATTGTCGCTCTATTTTTGTTTATAGCGCAAAAAATAAAAAACGCAGGGGTGATCAAATACCACCAAAAGAAAGCTCTATTTGTTGGGGAAAAAAAGGACGTCAATTTTGTTTGGGAGCCACGTCGCACAACCGTGCAATTGTCAGTTAAAGCGACGCAGTGCCGAAACGCAAAAAGTGGTCTGGTCTTAAGCCAGCAAAATGGTCCGGTCTGAAAGTGGTTAAATAAAACGTATTTAAAGGCAAAATAAATAATAATAAAAAAATAACATGCAGTACATATCTGCAACACATGCACATTTCCCCATGTTTTAACCCTTAATAGATTCTGCAAGTACAGGAAAATACTATTTGATCGGCCAGAAATCCTGCTGTGGGCTGACAATGCACCTGTCCACTGAGTGTAGTCAGCCCTACCTGCGCGTTTTGTCCAACGGGACATCAATTGATGTTTAAGATTGAATTCAGACCTGACCTCAGATCTGATCTCGGAATTATATGGACTAATCAATGTTCACGTGTTTCATTTATGTTTATATTTATATTTGAATCTTCACTTATATATGCCAATTGATTACTTAAATGCACTATAGAAGATTGCAATTATTTTTACAATGTAAGTAAGAATATTTGTATCATTCTTTATTGCTATCAACATACTTTTCCTTAAATAACATGGTCATTTTCTTTAAGATGTAAGTATAATGACATGACAAGAGAGCAGAGCAGAAAACACTTGTTGTGTGTCCACTTCTGTTCCCCCGCTACTAACGCATGCGCACAGCACCCCGCCCTCCTCCATCTGTCACACAATGCTTACAGACAGTCCAGAGATTCATGATGATGCACCTCCATCCTTCTCTCCAAGCAGCTCTGGGTGAAACCACAGAGAATTTCCCTGGACCAAGGTAGCTCCAAGGCAGGAGACCCTATTTAATGAATGGGGAGTGGGACACAATGGGGACACTTTTTCTGGGGGAAGCCTCCTGATACCAAGGACCGTCCTCAGCAATCATGGATATCTGGTCAGACTAGCTTACTGTATATTCAGGTTTAGCTGCAAGTCGTTTTACATAACAGAATAACTGAAAACCCATTCATAATCTAAAAACGTTTGAAATAATCTTCAGATCGGTATTACTTACTGATTTCCTCCAGTGTTCTATGGATTTTTGTATGGCCTCTTCTTTTGTGATTTTAGTTGGTATAAAAATATGCTCACTATTCAGATACTGCAATATTTTATCTTTTAAAACCTTTTTCCGGTTCAAGAGCTCTGAGGCCGTTTTACTCGCTTCTATGATTTTCTCAATAAGGTCTGAAAAGAAGAAAAAAAAGATATTGCTAAAGGGTAAGTCTACTCAGAACTGATATTTATTGTTTGGGTAGAATACAGTGAGTTGAATCGCCTTATGTCTTTATTCTAAGTCAGTCTCTAGACCAGTGATGGCCAACCTTGGCACCCCAGATGTTTTGGAACTACATTTCCCATGATGCTCAACTACACTGCTGAGTGCCAGAGCATCATGGGAAATGTAGTTCCAAAACATCTGGGGTGCCAAGGTTCGCCATCACTGCTCTAGACCCAGACCCAAGCTTTCAACTTCACTGGACTCTACATTCACACCTTTATTGAGGATGGCTTCACACCTGTGCATTAGTGTGTTGCAGTTTCATTCATGCTAAATGGCACCCCAGTGCATTAGAAGAAGGCACCTCCAATTTATATGCATTGAAGCAAACCTCAAAGCACAGTAACATACTACTGTGCATCGGAAATATAGTGCAGGTGTGTTTTCTGGTGGTATGTTGGCTGGCCATTTAAATGAATAGGCTCTCTTAACAAAATGCTCATTAACGTATAATCTAACGCACGCATGTTAATGCACCAGACTGCACAGAAGTGAATGGGGCTGTAAGTTCATGTGATTTCAGCAGCCGATTTGAGACTTTTATATTTGAGTATTTGGATGGAAATATTTTGCAAGATGATAAACAGGGAGCATTGTTTGATTAAGCCCATTATTCACCAAAAACTGAAATATTTATTAATAATTGTTCCCATCGTGTGCAGTGAGCTGTTGACCAGTGTAGCACTACCCCTAAAGAAGCTCCGGAATTGTTTTGTGATTTCTTTGCACACCTGAAGATGACACATTGCGCTCACCCAGCTCTTATGGAGACACCTTGAAGTATTTTAGAAATTTATTAGGCTAAACATAGCCTAAATTAAGAATGGTTTAGCTAGTGTGCTTGTACAATCAATAAGACAATAATGTTACTCTAAAGCCCCATATACACGATCGGACTTTGTACAAACTGTCCCTTGGATTTTTGTACAAAGGGCATTGGCCGTAAGTTTGTATTGCATACACACGATCTGACTTTTTAGGCAACAAACACGAACGTAGTGACGTTTCAACATACTGACGGCACTTCAAAAGAGGACGTTCAATTACTCCAGCGCCACCTTTGGTCAACTTCTGTATTGTTGTCTGATCTTTTGCATTGGTTCTGAGCATGCATGTTTGTACTTTGTACAAACGTCTGATGGTTTTGTGTACACACGATCGGACTTTGCTCCATTGGACTTATGTTGTCAAAAAGTTTGTCCGTTTGCACAGCCAACAAAAGTCAGATGAAAACCGAAAAAGTTTGTCCAATGGAGCGTACACGCGGTCGGATGTTGCCTCAAAACAGCTAATTTGCATGTTTGTTGTCAAAAAGTCAGAATGTGTGTACGGGCCTTTAGAGATATGGTTAAACACATGCAGTATTCTGAAAAACAGTAATTAAGAGAACTAAACTGCATTTACCTAGCAACACAATATAAAGACAGTCCTAACTTGCTGATGAAAAACAAAAAAACATTGGCAGGCAAAGTTGGAGCCCTTGAAGGGAGCACAACAGTTCCCAGCAGACAACAGAGTAAGTTGTATGATGTTAGTGTCTTAACCAGGGGTCTCAAACTGGTGGCCCTCCAGCTGTTGCAGAACTACAAGTCCCATGAGGCATTGGAAGGCTGAAAGTTACAAGCATGACTCCCACAGGCAGAGGCATGATGGGACTTGTAGTTCCGCAACAGCTGGAGGGCTGCCAGTTTGAGACCCCTGGTCTTACCAGTCCCAGGGCACACTCTTCCGGGTCTCTGGACATATACTCTGATTAAGTAAATGTCAAGTTAAAGTCAGACCAGGACAGAAGTTGCTGTGATCTCTTTCTTTCAATCCCGCTGATACAGTCCCTCTTTTCCTTCCTTACAAGTGGTAGGAATGCTTTCTAGTACAGCCTTTTTAATCCAAAGGGGAACTGGATTATTCCCAAATAAAGAGGAGTTAAAGCAGGGGTCTCAAACTGGCAGCCCTCCAGCTGTTGCAAACAGCAAAACTACAAGTCCCATCGTGCCTCTGCCTGTGGGAGTCATGCTTGTAACTCTCAGCCTTGCAATGCCTCATGGGACTTGTAGTTTCGCAACAGCTGGAGGGCCACCAGTTTGAGACCCCTGAGTTAAAGCAAGCTCACTGGGGCAGAACTATTTCATAGAACAAGGAAACAAGAAAAGTCAGTGGCCAAGAGGCCTCTCATCAGGCATTTCTAGGTAGGTTTGAAAAAGGGTCCTCTCTTGCGAGCTAGAACCCAGCAGTAGTAGCCGGTGGTCCTCTAGTGATGGTCAGAGGTCTGCTGATGGTCACAGTCACATGCTGCATCCAGCAAGTGAAACACTGATCCCCTGTGTGGGCTCTCAAGATCCAGGTCCCTTCACATGTAGTATTGCACAGATAATATCATATAATGGTGGCAACAGTCTCTGATCAGCACTCTTTTCCTGGGCAGCACAGCATCAGATAGCTCCGGCAAACTTTGGCCACAAACCACTGTTCCCCCTTCACTGCAAACTTGTAGTGCGCTATCTCAGTGACTCAGCACAGCAAAATGGTAAAGCTAGTCTGAGATTTTAGTGATTAGATTTAAACCCTGCCAGCATCTCTGGGAACTTAAAGGGTAACTCCAAAAAAATATATAGCAAATAAAAAAATATATATGGCATGTACAATTGTGAAACAAGCCATATTGTTATATAACATTAATAATATTTACCTTTCCTTTTCAATCTCCAATGTGGCAACCTGGAGGTGTGCTGTACACAGATGGTGTACAGAACGCCCCCCAGAAATGTTATTTCCTGCTTGTGTGATTGGCTTACTGATTTCCCCAGAAGTCTGCACTGAGACCCCATATGCATTAGATTTTCTGCAGATTTTTGTCTTCAGATTTACCAAAAACATATAATATGAGGTCAAACCCCAGAGTTTCAATTTGTATGCAATCAGGGAGGCCCTTGCACTATATGGTTTTGGTAAATCTGAAGACAAAAACCTGCAGAAAATCTAATAGTGTGTATGGGATCTAAGATACAAATCAGATTGTAGGCAAACTTGCATCCTCTGCAACCATTATTTATTTATTTTTTTGGTAAGATACTCCCAAAAGGTTAATATATAAAGTAAGGAAATTAATAATTGGTGCTACCGGTGTCACTATCTCCTTCACTCAGCGCAATGGTATTTAAATATAATAATAAACAAATAGAAATACACAAATTAAAAATATCCCTTTAACTTTGTGCAAAAGCAGCTACTTAATACATAAAAATACAATATCTTATTATATGATAAACACAGCTTATTGACCACAAAAAAGTCATCAGATGTCATTCCTCATTAGCAGCACTCCTGCCATTCCTATAATGACCATGAAAGTTCCATTTGAAACCGCTTTCTAGTGCCAATTGTTCAGTTTCAATATAATTATTATCCTCTGTGTTATATTGGACATTGCTTTACCCTGGTCATTATAGGAATGACAGGAGTGCTGCTAATGATGAATGACATCTGATGACTTTACTCGCAAAAGGTTATTCGTGTCTAAAGGGATGCAGGCCTTGCCACTTTCCTCGTTAGAGCCCTGCAGGTGAAGAAGCTGGTCAATAATTAAAAAGTCACATTCACAAACAAACAGATTTTTCTTCATAATAACAAAATGTAGGAATGTGCAACAAAGTTTGTTAAAATCCTTGTAATGTACATAGATCCCCCAGAGGGGACTGCTTTTTCTAAATAAAAGTGAAGTTACTGTTTAAATTTAGCAATATAACATACAGTTAAAGAGACATTTAGTAGTACAGGATATTTCCTGGAATAAAAAATACCATTGACAAATCCCAGGAATTCCTGATCAGGCATGATCTGTGATATATTTTTTTAAATGAAGAAACTTAGTTTTGTTATGAGCCAAGCCACTAAGTCCCCCCACTGTTCATTGTACAAATTCTAACACTTCCATACCTAACTTCTGTGTATATAGGAATGAACGGTGTGTGTTGACTACAAAACATGTGTCCTGATTATTAATCTGTGTTCAGGCATACCCCACTTTTAAGTACACAATGGGGTTTATTTACTAAAGCTGGAAAATCCAAAATCAGGCTCACTTCTTTATAGAAACCAATGAGCTTCTAACCCCAGCTTGTTCAATTACGCTTTAGTAATAAAACCTGGAAGCTGATTGGTTTCTATGCAGAAGTGAGCCTGATTTCGCACTTTCCAGCTTTAGTAAATAAACCCCATTGTGTACTTAAAAATGGGGTATGCCTGTATTGTTTAATGTCTCACTTGGCTTTAGGAACATCTCACCTGCTTTGCCATAGTATGCTGTTTTGGTTTTGCTGACGGTCTTGTACAGAGAGTCTAAATCAATCACATCCAGCTGCTGCAGTATTGTCCGACAACCAATTCTCTCAGAAGTACTGAGATCCATGATGAACGAAGAAACTCGGGAGAGAAGCAGACCGATGTTCTAAACTTCCCTCAACTAAATGACGAAGTAAAAGATAAATGAAAGTGAAACTAGTCACTGCAGTCAAATGCCAGATCAGGGCGGATTATTATTTCCTTCTAGATGTGTTTATTGTGACACAAAGATTCTGATTCTGCTGGCATGCACTTACTTACTGATCCACCTAAAGTTTTGGCGATTCTGCTGGTGTACACCTACTGATCCACTTACAGTTGTTTGTAGTGCTTACCTCCAAAGGAGCTGCTAATGTATGGGTTCCCTGATTTGACCCGATTCCGGCAATGCCGTGAAATCTATTTGGGCTGCACACCTAACAAGCCAACAAAAATGGGGGAAAGTATTAAACAGTCAGAAAGTAAAGCAAATTTGTACAGCACAATAAAAACAATGCAAGAACCAAGTATGTGTGGGTAGGTGCAGCGTGATGCAGTGGGCAGAAATCACACTGAGTCCAAGTGCAGTAAAACAAGTATATATAGTAACAAAAGTCCAGCAATACACAACAGGCCCAGTGGGAAGGCAAAAATCAACAGAAAACTTCAGAGCTAAAATGGACAGTCATATCAAACCATTATCCTGTCATAATCAAAGATAAAATTTGTCAGGTGTCCAGTGCAGCTGATAACTTCTGGAGAAAAGTTTGCACAAATTGGATACTGAAAACAGCACTCAATGGGACCATTGAGCGCTGGTCCCATTGGTGCTGTTTTCAGTATTCAGTGGGAAGGCAACCCCACCAGGAACACTCACAAGATGTAGCAGTGGTGGAACAGTTGACTGCAGACTCAGAGATGCCAACAGCAGAGCAGAATGCGGTCTGGCCTGTTCATACTAAAAGGGGAAGCTTTTCAGAGGTTTGGAGTGGTCTATACACTTTCCCTACTCCTCAAAAACCTTTTCCTGACTCTATATATTGTTCCTGTCAGACAGGTTCCCTGTCCCTACAATAGTCACACGCAAAATGTGTGCCGAACCCATGAACCAGGGTCTTAAATAGACTCTGCCTGACCCAAGATGCTGGCAAAATCACATGGGGTGCCAGCATCCATTCAGATAGCTGTCTTCCTGTGACTGAGGAAACCATAGAGGAACTAGGTTCCCCGTGACTTTCTCCCCCATCTGCATTGCTGTTGCGGACAGGTGCCACCTCCAGTGGAGAAAATAGACTGTACCTGCCTGCATACGTCTGGACCCAAAACCCACAAATACCTGAATCCTAACTGGGGGGGGGGGGGGGGGAAATAACCTCTCTACAATTTCTCCCACAGACCAGTGTGGTATTAGATGTTGGCTAGTGTTGGGGCCCAGAGTCCTACATTGGAGCGCTCCAATCAATTTTGTTATTCAATGGTAAAGGGGTGAACATTTCCAAACTAAACCCCAAATCAGGGTAACAAGATTGAGACCAGTGCCCTCTCACTACAGTAGGGGGCTCTCCAAACTCCAGGTGATCCCTGGTAGACTGGTGAAAGAGTCCTCCCCCTGAACCGAGTGTCCAGCAGCAGTCTCTGAACAGGTCTCACCAGCAGGGGTGCCAATCATCTGTACCACAGGATCAGAGTTCAGTACAGCAGACTAGATAGAATATGTATGCTGGGTTCTGTAGTTCACAACAGCACAGCATGAGATTCATTGACAGATGCAGTCTCTTATCCCAGCAGCCAGCACTGTCTCTCGCTGTCAAAAGCATTGTGAATTTTTTTTTAAAACAAATGAAATTGTAAAAAAATCAATTATTACAAAAATAAAAAAACTACTGACACCATCCACTGCCACCCACCCCCCATCCCCTTCCCCAGAAGCACTGCAAAAAAATCTTAAGAAAGTGATTTAAAAAATATTTTGCCGTGGGGGGTGGGGGGCACTTGCGGGCGCAAAGTACCACCTCCCTGAAATCAGTTTGCCACCTCCCTAAAATCAGTTTGCCACCTCCCTGAAATGAGTTTTTGCAGGTTGGGATGTCTGGACTATGTGTGCCTGACACCGCTTAGCACAAGGCAGAGGTCCTCCCACACAAAACTACCTTGAGCCCAGGTTTCTCCTTCCTTTTCCTCCTTTCATACAGGTGTTGATTTACTAAAACTGGAGAGTGCAAAATCTGGTGCGGCTGTGCATGGTAGCCAATCAGCTTCTAAGTTCAGCTTGATTGATCAAGCTTTGACAAAAAAAAAAACTGCAAGCTGATTGATTTCTATGACCAATGGCAGAGTAAAATATATATGTGTGGTATTTACTATGGGAGGCTGACATCTAGTGGCTGCTTTGAGAATAGAAAATTCTAATTAACAATGTGTTGCACATGAATAGTAGAAATAGATGCTGGCCACTGACCACTCCCATCCTTGATAAAACCCATGTAATTGGGTGAAACATGTCGGACCTTATACCACGACGGTGATTTTTTTCGTCATAGATGATGCATCATGTCACACCAGCACATGTGCGCAGTGTACTACTGGTGTGAAGTCAGCAGCAGCCATCTTTGGCTAGCCAAACAGGACAGAGCCTGGGATAACTGACAGCACTACATAGCGTCTAGCAGAACCCCCAGCCAAGCCATCTGGATCGAAAGTCAGCAGTAGGGATGAGCTCAGGCGGGTTCGCATGGAACACGTGCAGAGCTCGCCAGGAAGTGAGCGCAGCGCTGCGCTAATTACAGGCAGTGAGACATTGCCCCGATGCGTGGCTGCAGAGATCGGGCAATGTCTCACTGCCTGTGATTAGCGCAGCGCTGCGCTCACTTCCTGGCGGGCTCTGCACGTGTTCCATGCGAACACGCCTGAGCTCATCCCTAGTCAGCAGTATACTACTTCAGCCGCAAAAGCCTTAAGCAGTCCATGACCCTCAGCCATCTGTGGACATCTGTGGAGACATCGGGACACTTGTCTGTGCACCAACGTTCTTTGTGTACCTTGGCTGGGTGAAAGGACCAGTGGTCCGTGTGATTCTGCTCTATACCTGTCATTATCATGCGTGTTCTGATTTGAGGCAACTGTCCTCAGCTGCTTATATCCTGGGACTGTACTGTGCTTTAGCTTTGAACTATTTGGTCTTACTAGTTACCGACTATCTGGACTAGGGCTGCAACTAACGATTATTTTCATAATCGATTAGTTGGCCGATTATTGATTAAAAAGTGGGTCAAATTGACGTTAATTTTCAACCACAGTGACAGGAAAATTTGGAAATCATAGAAAACTTCTCGGTCAAAGGAATTTTCAGACAGTGTACGTGTTTTTTGTTCAGAAATGAAGTGAAAATTTCCCAAAAATTCTTTCATTCAGCGAATGTACAAAGATTTTTCATCTGAATATTCTCACTTGAAAATTGATCCGTGAGGCCAGCATAAGGCTCGGTACACACCCATGCAGTTTTTGCTTTTTATCTGTTTCTGCAGTGCTTTTTGCGGTGCTGTTTGATTTATGCGCACGTGATTTTACTGCAATTTGCGTTTTTTTGCATTTTTTTGGGCAGATTTAAAAACACAAATTGCTGCAAAAATTCATTAAGTCTTTTCTGCAGCTTCTCCATTGAAGTATATTAAACCAAAAAAGCACCGTTTTGCATTAAAAGTCCCTGACCCTTTCCAAATATGCAGCGGCTGAAAAAAGCACAGATATGAACGTGTCCCATAGGAAACCATGTAAATGAACTGTAGTGTGTTTCTGCAAAAAGCATCAATAAGCATATAGATGTGAACCAGGCCAAGACGTTTAGTAACATAATGGGATTAAAAAGACTAAAATTAGCCCTTTATAAAAAAAAACAGTACAAAAAAAAGTAGATAATTACTGGAAGGGGTTAATTTTTTTACTGTAGAAGAGTGAAAGTAATATTTACAGTAGTGATTATATTTTTGTACTATAAAGGGCTTGTTTTAGTTTTTTTTAACCCCATTATGTTACTGGCCGATTAACTGATTATGAAAATAGTAATCGATTAATTTCATAATCGATTAGTTGTCGATTAATCGATTAGTTGTTTCAGCCCTAATCTAGACCCACCAGGTTTCACGATGAAAGTATCAAAGTGAATAGATCAAGGATAAACTATGAAACAAGGGATAGCTCTAAGTCCCAAACAGAGGCAAATATCATGTGATCACAGCAGGCTAAGATGAAATCATAAAACATATTCTGATGAAGGAATGGATACTCTTATGCCGCGTACACACGATCAGACTATCCGGCGGACTCAGTCTGGCGGACAAACCGCCAGACTTTCCGAACGAGCGGACCTGCCCACACACACCCGCACTATGGCGGGAGTCCGCCGTACTTTCGAAATGAACGGACTTGCCCACACACGGAGGAAAGTCCGTTCATTTTGAACGCGGCTCCAGGTAGCCGGGACTAGTGAAGGAAGTCAATGAAAAAAGGGCGTGGGCGTCCCCCCCCCCCCAAGGTCCATATAAGACCTTTATCCGAGCGCGCAACCCGGCCAGTCAGAAAAGGGGGTGGGGAGGAGCGAGCGCCCCCCCTCCTGAGCCGTACCAGGCCACGTGCCCTCAACATAGGGGGGTGCTTTGGGGAAGGGAGGGCCCTGCGGCCCCCCCATCCCAAAGCACCTTGTCCCCATGTTGATGAGGACAAGGGTCTGCTGGCGGGGGGCTTATTGGAATCTGGGAGCCCCCAGATACTGGCCCCCCACCCTATGTGAATGAGTATGGGGTACAATGTACCCCTCCCCATTCACCTGGTGAACACAATTTAAATAAAACACAACACAAAGTTTTAAAATAATTTATTGCACAGCTCCAGGTGTCTTCTTCCATTTTGGGGGGTCTTCTCGCCGGACTCCTCTGCTATCTTCTGCCCTTTTGCTAGCTCTTTTACTAGTGGAGGAGCCCGGCTTTCTTCTTCGTCGCCGTCCGGGGGTCTTCTTCCGACTTCGGGGGTCTTGTCCCCCTCTTCGGTTCGGGTCTCTGCTTTCTTCCTATAGCTCTTTTACTAGCGGTGGCTCGGTCTTCTGTCGTCGTCGTCGACACACGGGCGGATTGTCCAGCGGACTCTGGTCCGCCGGATAGTCTGATCGTGTGTACGCAGCATTACCAGAATAGATGGACGCACAGGATGATGCCAGGCTGGAAAAAGGCACGAAGACTGTAACGCCAATCTGGATGGAATTGGATGGTAGTTCCAGAGCGATGGTTCCAGAGCGGAGGTTCCCAAAGAATCCAAACCAGTCCCAGACAAGGTGCTCAGGGGGCAATAATCAATACTCAAACATGGTGAAAGAAAAAGGACAAAAGCCCCACATGGCGTAGATCAACCACAGTAGGTTTATTAAAATAAAAAAAATTGCCATACAATAGAATGCAGGCAAGAATTAAAAAGTGATCACGAAAAATGGTATAAAAAGCAATGTGGGAAGCAGGAGGTGCTGGCCCTCGTGCTTCCCACATTGCTTTTTATACCATTGTTCGTGATCACTTTTTAATTCTTACCTGCATTGTCATCTTAGCCTGCTGTGATCACATATTTACCTCTGTTTGGGACTTAGAGATATCCCTCTACCCAGTGGACTTTTTATATGCGGACATTGGCCATTTGATTTATGTTTGGCATTTGTACATCACTGTGAAATTATATTATATTATTTATTTATGTTTCATAGGTTATCCTTAATCTATTCACTTTGATACTTTCATCGTGACACCTGTTGGGTTTCTTTTAGCGCTACACTTATTTTGCAACATTACTATTGGGACTTTGTGTGTTAGCAGCCTCATTTTCACTTTTAGGGTTTAGCGTGGTATTTTTCCTCATTTACACATTTTTCACTATCTGGACAGTCCAGCAACTAGTGGCGATATGCCACCTTCTATACAGGACCTAATACCAGTTCACTCAGCTAACTAGCAACACACCATCCCAGTGACTTCAAATGTACAGCGAATTCCATCATTTCCCTTGTGTATCTCCCCAGTTGGGAGGCCCTTTGAGCACCACCACTAACTGGCTGAGCACACTGATCAACGGTGATACTCACCGGGATCCGTGAGCTAATCACCTGCCATTTTTTGTTCATCTCATTAGGTAGCTTTACAGTGGGTATCTGATGCATGCATGCACCATATGTGAAGTAATTGATTTTACTAGACAACATTGTCTTATTAACGTTTAAATACGCTAAGGTTTTGGTGATGGGTATTTAGTATTTGTAATATGCACAACTAATTTTCTTTTTGTGCGATAAAATTATACCTTTTTCAAGCAGTCTGGTCCGCCCGTAGCTCTTTTTAGAGGATTCCCTTTTCCTCTCTTTCTTTTTGAGTTCAAGGTTTAGCTTACGGAAACTGCACCAACCTGGTGAGTCTGCAAACTTATGCCTCGTACACACAATCAAACAATCCGGTGGAAAAGTCTGGCGGACTCAAGTCCGCCGGACAATCCGCCCGTGTGTAGGCTTTTTTTTACCCAAAAGTCCGGTGGACTAAGAAAGTATTTTTGCAGTCCAATCTGTCCCCTGGACTAGCATTTCGGCGGACAATACAGCCGTGTGTGTGCCAGTCCGCCATACTTTTGAAATGAACGGACTTTTCCCCGCCCAGAGAAGGATGCTGGGACTGTGACATCATAATGGGTGGGGACATCATCCGATGATGTCCCTATATTAGTCGCCGCACGCCGCGTCTCTGTCATTGTGACCAGAGACAGCGACGAGGCAACATCTCCTGAAGAGAAAAACAGAAGATGGCGACAGCGGAAGCGGCGACAGAAGAGCGGGCCACCGCTTATAAAAGAGCTAGAAGAAGGCGCGGTGGCCAGGCAAGAAGAACCGAAGAGGGGGACAAGATCCCTAAAGTCGGAAGAAGAGGGTGGCGACGAAGAAGAAAGATGGGCTCCTCTGCTAGTAAAAGAGCTAGCAGAAGATAGCGGAGGAGTCCGGCGAGAAGACCCCCGAAGATGGAAGAAGACCCCCGGAGCTGTGCAATAAACTATTTTAACCCTTGTGTGTTGTGTTTTTTTTTTACTTTTTTTCACAGGTGATCGGGTAGGGGTACATTGTACCCCATACTCATTCACATAGGGTGGGGGGCTGGGATCCGGGGCCCCCTTATTAAAGGGGGCTCCCTGATTCCGATAAGCCTCCCGCCCGCAGACCCCGACAACCAACGGCCAGGGTTGTTGGGAAGAGGCCCTTGTCCTCATCAACATTGGGACAAGGTGCTTTGGGGTGGGGGGGCCGCGTGGCCCCCCTACCCCAAGGCACCCCCCCCATGTTGAGGGCATGCGGCCTGGTATGGCTCAGGAGGGGGGTGGGGCGCTCGTCCCCACCCCCTTTCCTGGCCGGCCAGGTAGCGTGCTCGGATAAGGGTCTGATATGGAGCTTGGGGGGGGACTGATTTTTCGGCATAGGGATTCCCCTTTAAGTCCATACCAGGTGACGGGGGCCAGCGACGCCTCCTTCGCTGGTCCCGGCTACCTGGAGACGCGCTCAAAATGAGCGGACATTCCTCCGCGTGTGTGGGCGAGTCCGTTCATTTCAAAAGTACGGCTCATAGTCTGGCGGACTTAGTATGCCGTATTAGTCCGCTGTAAAAGTACCGCGTGTGGGCAAGTAGCTAGTTCGGAAAGTCCGCCCGACTAAGTCCGCGGGATAGTCTGCTACGTGTGTACGCAGCATAAGGGACGCTGCACCAGTAGGAACATATTCAGCATGGTACAGCAGCTACTCAATAGTGATGGTGCATGAGCATTTCATACTACTGTATGTACATTATTGTTAAACGCTATAAGATGCACTTTGAATGCCACATGTTATATGAGTAATATGTTTTTATGTATACAACTAATAAAATATTTGTACTAAGATACTATTTTATTTTTTATGTGCCTAAAAAGTCCACCACCAGGGTTTTTTTTTTTTTTTTGCTTTTGGCAATAGTGAGCTGATGACCTCCATCCCTTTGCTTTACTGTATATACTGATTGGTTTCTATGCAGAGCTGCACCAGATTTAGCAATCTCCAACTTTAGTAAACTCCACAATCCTCCTGGGATCTATAGTCCCAAAATGTCTTTCAGTGCAAGGCCTCCAGATGAGGACTACACTCTTCACATATTGCTGGGGCTGGCTTTACTTTTCCCTATATAGCAGGGGTCTCCAAACCCCAGGCCGCTTGGATGTTTTATCCAGGCCCGCAGCTCATTCAGAGACTGCCTGCTTCAATTCTCCCGTGCACTTTAGGCAGTGGGACAGAGCAGAAGGCAGGCCGGGCGATGTATGTGTGCCGCTAACAGAGCGGATCCAATGAGGCAGAGGAAGGGGAAGCGGTAGGATGGATTCCCATGCTTGCAGGGAGGAGGAGGGGCCATGCTGTCGGTCAGCATGGATGTGGTCTGGCTGTGCGAGCTGGAGTCAAACTGGTGGAGTGGCAGCAGTGGAGGAGGTTGGGCTGGGGGAGTGGCAGCAGTGGAGGAGGTTGGGCTGGGGGAGTGGCAGCAGTGGAGGAGGTTGGGCTGGGGGAGTGGCAGCAGAGGATGAGGTTGGAGTGGAGGAGGCTTCCGCTCTGTGCAGCTGCCACAGCCAGATTTGTATAGAGGTATTGTGCCTGCTCCAGTGACAGCTAACCCCATACCTCCCAACTTTTTGAGATGGGAATGAGGGACACCTATCAGCAAAAGCATGCAGGCATAGGACACACCCCATTGCCACATCCCCTTAAAGGAGAATTGATTGGTTAAACCCACAAGTGATTTTTTTACCACTACTATTCCTTTATATTGGCTTTTGGAATTTAGAAATGCAGCAATTTAGAAATCATATGAAAGGTTTAGTACTGGAAACACTTTTTGATAGATAAAAAATGCATTTTATTATCAAGTCTAAAGATCAGACCAAAATGAGGGACAAATGAGGAGGAATGAGGGACAGAGGGACATTGCTCCAAATCAGGGACAGTTGGGAGCTATGGCTAACCCACCCTGGTGTGCTGCAGATTCCTCCACTGACATCATCTGGAGGAGGAGCCGTGGGATTAGGAGGAACTCTCTGCAGGACTGCAAAACCCAAAGGTGTGTGTGATGGTGGAGGGGTGTGTTAGGGGAGAGGTATGAGGAGGGGGGGGGGGGGTGTGATCAGAGTGGAGAGATGTGGGGGGTGTGATCAGAATGGGGGTATCTGGGGTGGTGGTGATCTGACTCTGATGGGGATCTGAAGGGGACACACAAGCGCGGAAAGGCTCTAATGGGGACACAGACGTGCGGAAAGGCTCTGATGGGGACACAGAAGTGAGAAAAGGCTCTGATGGGGACAGAGAAGTGCGGAAAGGCTCTGATGGGGACAGAGAAGTGCGGAAAGGCTCTGACGGGGACACAGAAGTGTGGAAAGACTGCGAGGGGGACACAGAAGTGTGCAAAGGCTCTGACAGAGACATAGATGCGTGGAAAGGCTCTAACGAGATTATTTCGATTTTTATTAATTTATTTATAAATACACAATAATAAAGGTCTGGCAAGTTAAAGTGGTTTTAAAGTCAGAAGGTTTTTTAATCTTAATGCATTCTATGCATTAAACGAGAAGTACAGCCAAAGCTTGTTTGGACTGACAGTCCATCAGCTCTTCTGCTCAGGGAGCTGTGAGAACTGAGCAATCGGGTGTTCGATCGCTCCGTTCTCAGTTTTAGAGGTGCACAGGGGACAGATACAGCATTGGAACAATGCTGCATCCACCTAGGTAAGTAGGGGTCTTAAAGTGGTTGTGTAGTAATTTTTTTAACTTTTACCTACAGATAAGCCTATAATAAGGCTTACCTGTAGGTAAAAAAAAAAAAAATCTTTTTTTTTTACCTACAGGTAAGCCTTATTCCCCTCGCAATGCGCCGCTGAAAAATAATATCATACAGTCCCATATACACAATCCTATACCCACAGTTGAGCCAGAGGAAGGCAAAAAAATAAAATAAAATAAAAAACTCCAGCAAAGCATGATCCAATTTGCTGCAGCAGGGGAAAAAAATTCCTTCTTAACCCCAGAGAGGCAATCGGATTTTCCCTGAATCAACTTTACCTATACATGTTAGTACTCAGTTGTATTATGTACATTTAGGAAAGAACCCAGCCCTTTCTTAAAGCAATCTACTAAACTGGCCAGAACCACCTCTGGAGGGAGCCTATTTCACAGCTCTTACTGCGAAGAAACCTTTCCGTATTTGGAGATGAAATCTATTTTCCTCTAGCCATAAGCAATGACTTCTTGTCCTCTGCATTGACTGTAAAATGAATAACTCAACACCAATTTCACTATATGGACCCCTTATATATTTTAGCATGTTGATCATATCCCCCCCTTATCTCCTCTTCTCAAGAGAGAATTCAGTTCCTCGAATCTGTTATCATAGCTGGGCTCCTCCATGCCTCTTATAAGTTTGGTTGCCCTTCTCTGCACTTTCTCCAGTTCCCCGATACTCTTTTTGAGAAATGGTGCTCAAAACTAAACAGCATGTTCCAGATGAGGTCACACTAATGATTTGTACAGGGGTAAAATTATATCTCTCTCTCTGAAGTCCATACCTCTCTTAATACAAGAAAGGACTTTGCTTGCTTTGGAAACCGCAGCTTGGCATTGCATGATATTATTGAGCTTTTGATCAACCAAAATCCCCAGATCCTTCTCTACTATGTATTTCCCCAGTTGTAACCCCCCCCCCCCCCAGTATGTATGATGCATGCAAAGTCTTAGCCCCCAAGTGCATAACTTTACATTTATCAACATTAAAACTCATCTGCCACATAGTCGCACATCCTAAGAAAATTTCCAAAACACAATGCTGCTTTGTTTTTCAGATGCAGCAGGCACACTTGACAGCAAGAAGCGTGGAGGAGTTATATGGACACAATGGAGCCTATGGACACAATGTTTTAAACCCAGACATTGGAGAGATCTTTGGTCCACGTGGCTGCAAAGGCCTCCAGACTTCTCCCTCCACTTGTAGAAGTGCAAGAATCCCTTTAATGGGAGGAAAGTAAGTTAATGGCTTTACCTGGCTTGGTGTTCCAGGATTTATTCTGCAAGACGTCGTATGCTTAGCCACCTGAAAAGAATGAAAGGAACCCTTCTTGGACCCAGACAAAGACAGACCTTGCTTCTGTCACTTCTTTAGAGGTAAGAGTGTGCTCTTTCCTCCCATAACCCTTTGAATAAACGTATCGCCAAAAGGTGTTCACCCTCAAAAAGCATACACTCCAGCTGCTTCTGGCAGCGAAGCTCTGCTGATCAGCAGTTTAGCTATAGTACTCGTCTTATATGGACTGACATAAGTCCCAGCTCCAGGAAAGCGCTCCAGGTGCTGTTGAGTGGAATAACCTGATTTATTTTTCTAAGTGCTCAGCCTAGACCAGCAAAGCTATACAATTCTCCATGAATTCAAGGGCAGATTGTATGGTCGCCCTTTCCAAGGAAAAGAATGCCTTAATGAGGGACTTAAACTGTTTATCTGCGAGGTCCTTCAACGTCAGTGTACGTTATACACTTGGACTTAAGAGTCTTACTCAAATAAGACCACTGTGGCAGTCAGATTTTTCCAGAAAGCTGTCTTCCATTGTATATTGTGCAAACTGCTTGGGGGGGGGGGGGGGGGTGCAATCGCTTTATCCGGATGGGCTCAGTTCTTGTCCAGATACTCATCAGTGTGAGCATGCAGCAGAAAAGATTTGGCCAGTTTTGACCTTTCCATGACCCCTAACCCTGTCACCGTATGTCCAGAAGATAAGAATTATTGACGTCACGATTTCCGCCTCAGCCAATCAGAGTAAGCTTTGTATTTATTCAGATAATGCAAAGCTTCCTATGAATGGCTGAGAAGCTCCCAGGCTGACTCAGTTTTGTCTTGAGAATGCAAAGGGAGCCTGCTTCCCACTGCCAGAACAAAGGGCTTTTATACTGTATGTAGCTGACACTACATACAGTTCATGCAGCACTGAGAGCAACTGCATGACTTAGTGATGTTAACACTTCATTTGGACTAGCTTGGCCCAAAAAAAAACTATTTAAACTTCACGAAAAGCTGGACCTCAGCTTTAAAGAACCTGAAAACACTCAGAAGCACCTAGAAGCGCCTCATGGCAGAAGTTTACATCAATTGAGGCCTTAAAATCCACCTGGCAGAACTTGTAAACGTGAAGAGAGGACCAGGTTGCAGCATTACAAATATGGACTACAGATGCTTGATGCTGAAAATCTGAAAATCCCAAGAGACACTAAGAGGCCTGTTGAAATGATCTCTGATAGGGAAGGAAGGAACTCTTTTTTTAAGGGTGCAAGCTCTGGAAATAATGATACAACTATGGCCCTGAAGCCTTGCACACACTACATTTTTTTTTTTTCGTTCAACCCAGCCTAAACGAGGAGTAAAAAGAAGTATCAAAAGAGTTTTCCAAGAGACAAGGACCACTTGTGGAGAGCTTCAGAAAGACCTGGAATTAGCAGTTACAATTGTTTCAAAGAAAATAAGTAATGCACTCAACTGCCATGGCCTGTATGCACGCTCACGCTCACCATGCAAGACTTCATTGCTGAAGGAAAAGCATGTTGAAGTTTGTTTCTCGCTTGCTGCAAAACATTTAACAAAGCCTGTGAAATACTGTGAATAATATAGTCTGGTCAGATGAGACCAAAACTGAACTCTTTGGATGACATAACACACACCTCATTTGGAGGTCAAATGGCACTGCACATCACCCCAAAAACACCATATGAACATTGAAGTTTGGAGGTGGGAACATCATGGTGTGGGGCTGTTTTTCAGCATACTGGCAAATTTCATATCATTAAAGGAAGGACGAATGGAAAAATGTACCAAGTCATTCTTGACAAAACAGGATTTTTAAAACAGCTTACCTGTAAAATCCTTTTCTTTGATGTACATCAGGGGACACAGAGCCATAGTAGTTACTATGTGGGTTAATAGGCCACCTTTAGGTGATGGCCACTGGCACACCCTAAGACCGGAAGTGCACTCCCTATATAACCCTTCCCACTACTGGGAGTACCTCAGTTTTGTAGCCAAGCAATACAAGTGTATACCAAAGAAGGGAGGGACCTCTGTGTCACCTGATGTACATTAAAGAAAAGGATTTTACAGGTAAGCTGTTTCCTTTTCATACATCAGGGGACACAGAGCCATAGTAGTTACTATGTGGGATGTCCCATAGCAATGGCAACTGAAGGGAGGGAGACACAAAAAAAAAAAGTAGGGCAAAAGAGGCTAAAGGACTCATACTGCAGCCTACAGTACACTACGCCCAAAGGCAATATCCTCATGACCTTTAACATGAATTTGATAAAATCTGGTAAATGTATGAACTGAAGACCAAGTTGGGGCCTTACAGATCTGAGCCATAGAGGCCTGATGATGCACCGCCCAAGAGGCACTAACTGCCCTGGTAGAGTGTGCTTTAACATGAAAAGGAGGAATTTTCTTCCTTAAACCATAAGCTTGAACAATCACTTGACGAATCCATTTGGAAATAGTAGATTTTGATGCTGCCTGTCCCCTTTTTGGATCTTCTGGCAGTACAAACAAAACATCTGTAGACTCTGATCGCTCTTACTACATCAAGGGAATGTAGTGCCTTCTCTTCCCTAGATTGAGGCTCTGGGAAGAAAGAAGGTAGAATAATATCCTGGCTTAAATGAAAACCTGTCACCACTTTTGGTAGGAATTCAGGATGAGGACGCAAAACCACCTTATCCTTATGCATGATCAAAAAAGGCTTTTTGCAAGACAGAGCATCTAGTTCCAATACTCTTCTAGCAGAAGAAATGGCAACCAAAAAGATTATTTTCCTTGTCAAAAGAACCAAGGGAATTTCCTGTAAAGGCTCAAAAGGCTGATTCTGTAAAGCCGATAAGACTAAATTTAAATCCCAAGGATTTAGAGGTGCCTTGATCCGTGTTACCCCCTGAATAAAACTATGCACCAAGAGGCCATTGAAAAAAAACTGACAAGGCCAAGATCTGGTCCTTGATAGTACTCAAGGCCAGCTTAATTTCTGATCCCATTTGCATGAAACCTATGACATACTTCCTGGGGTGCCAACCCCTTGATCACACCAGGAAACATATGCCTTCCAGACTTTGTAGTAAATGATTCTGGAAGCAGGCTTCCTGGCATTAACCAAAGTAGACACTACTGAAGGGGATAACCCACGGTCCTTTAGAATGTGGGTTTCAACAGCCAAACCGTTACATTTAGCGTCCGTAAGGTAGGATGGAATACCAGACCTTGTGCGAGAAGGTCTGGCCATAATGGCAGAGTCCAAGGGAATCCTACCACCATCTTTATGACCTTGGCAAACCAAGATCTTCTGGGCCACCAAAATCACCTCCTTTCGTTCCTGCGGAGAAGGTGCGGAATAGCAGAACTGGAGGAAATGCATAGATCAGTGAAAACTGATCCCATGGGAAGAATAATATGTCTGTTCCACATGCTAGTGGATCCCTTGTTCTTGACACAAAGTTGTCGACTTTGTTGTTGAATCTGGATACGAACAGGTCCACTTCCGGAATACCCCATCTCTGACATATCGCTAGAAAGATGTCGGGGTGAAGGGACCATTCTCCCGGAAATACGTTTTTGTGACTCAAGTAGTCCGCCTGCCAATTTTCTATTCCTGGAATGAAAATCGCTGATAGGCAAGGGACCATTCTCCCGGAAATAAGTTTTTGTGACTCAAGTAGTCCGCCTGCCAATTTTCTATTCCTGGAATGAAAATCGCTGATAGGCAAGGAATGTTGTTTTCTGCCCAAGCTAGAACATGATTCATCTCTTTTTGGGCTGCACGACATCTTGTGCCCCCTTGGTGATTGATGTAAGCCACAGCCGTGGCATTGTCGGATTGAATCCTGACAAGACAATCCCGTAGCCTGAGCGTCCAGGATTCTAGGGCCAGACGCACTGCCCAAATCTCTAGAATGTTGATGGGCAGGATTTTCTTTGACTTGGACCATCTCCCCTGGACAGAAGCTTCTTCCAGGACTGCTCCCCAGCCTAGAAGGCTGGCATCTGTTGTCACCACTTTCCAGGATACTGGCAGAAAGGATTTCTCCTTTTGGAGGTTGCTGGATACAAACCACCAATTTAGGCTCTGACGTACGTCGGGGGATAAGCGTATTGGAAAATCCAAAGCCTGAACTTTCTTGTTCCAGACCGACAGGATGGAGTTTTGTAGCAGTCTTGCATGAAGGGACAGCCTCAAAGGAGGCCACCATTTTCCCAAACAATCTCATGCACAGCCGAATGGAAGGACTTTTCTTTGTTTTGACAATTTGAATTAATCCTGTTATAGAACTGATTCTTGTCTAGGGTAAGAATACCTTCTTCTGTACGGTATCTATGACCAGCCCCAAGTACTGTAATCTCCTTGATGGTTTTAAGGAGGATTTTTCTAGGTTGAGTATCCAACCTAGAGATTCCAGGTAGTTTACAGCTGTGATTAAACTTTGGTTTAAACCAGAGACTGAATGGTCTATTAAAGTAGATTGTCTAAATAGGCTAGGACAGTTATGCCCTGAGCCCTTAATCTGGCTAAAGGACGTGCCAGATCCCAAAAAAAGGACACGAATTACCCGGATGGGTGTTTCGTCACACACAGCCTGGAAAACCTTTTTTTGGGATATATGATTATATCTTTGGCTATATTGTATAACAGCTAGTGGAGCATTGATTGTTACCATACTGAGCTGGATGGACGTTACTGTATACAATTTTATACCAAATTTTTTTTGTGTTAGTTTTATTTTATAAAAAATTTTTAATAAATGGAAATTGATTTTTTCCAACTACTGCACCATGGAAGTCATTCTTTGTTTTTTTTTATGAGAATTATAACTGGAGACATCTGGCATTATAAATAGAAAGAGAGAAAGAATGATATACCCTGAACCTGATCCTTGGAGTTGTGCAGAGTGGAGCCTGAAGCCGAGGGAGTTGGGCCGGTACATCCTTAAGGGAGTGGAACTACTCGCACATTATCCCTGTAGGGGTGTGAGGATTCGGTGAGTAGGGACCCTTGAGGGGGAGCACTCAAGTCACTTGGAGATATCACGAGCACGAAAGTCACTTTTTCAAATCTCTTTTGGATTTTTGCACATTAATGACTAACTTTATGGACAAAATTTTTTCTATGCATATAGACTTTTCACAACTTTTTGCTTGTTTTTTTTTTTTTTTTGAGCACTATTTAGGTGCCACGGATAATATTATTATTATCTTTTTTTATTTAATATTTTTTCATATAAAGACTTTGGATAATTCTTTACAAAAAGTTTTTACGTGCGTCTGCACGTTAGTCACTGTACTGTTTGGTTATATTGCACTGCACATCATTTACATGTTATGTATAGTACGCCTTGATTAGGGATTGAGCACCTTTTCATTTGATGACTAACTGACCCCATGATTATTTGATCATCCTAAATTGGTATTTATCACCATATAGTATTAGGGACATTTAGTCAGCATATATATTAACCCCCTTGGCGGTATTCCCGAGTCTGGCTCAGGGTGGAATTTCAGTATCATAAGCGGTAACCCCAAGCCAGACTCGGGATCGCATTGCAGGATACAGGGAGAGTTACTTACCTTGTCCCCTGGATCCTGCGATGTCCTCCCCGCTGTGTGTGCGAGCTGTCCTCCGCTCAATTCACACAGTGCCCGAGTGCCACTGAGCTCTATTCCGACTCACGGGAGCGGAGCCAAATTCAAAAAAGTAAAAACATACAATACTGTAATCTTACAGATTACAGTACTGTATAAAAAAAATTACACGCCCCCTTTGTCCCTAGGGGTATGTCCAGTGCCCTGCATGTAGTTTTATATTATAAATAGTTTTTTCTGCCTGGAATTTGGAGATTGTCCATAGCAACCAAAAAGTGTCCCTTTATGTCTAAAGTGGTTATAGACCAGCTAGAAAACAGCGATAATAAATTATAATCACTTGCAGAATTGAGCGATAGCGATTTCTGGGGAAATTCGTCATCAAGCACTAAATCTAATGACAGCGACAATTCTGCAACTGAGCAAATTTCAGTGTTTTTGATTTGATTACATTATTGAATATTTTTTATTATTATATTATTAGTTATAATTATTTATTATATTATAATTTATGATTTTGTGTTTCAAACTACTATCATACCCGGGATGAGTTATTCCTAAGAATTGCAGGCCTACAATATAAAATGCCAAATTTCCATGCAAAATAATTGTACCGCTTTCAGCACCTAAAATCAGAAATAATCATACCGTCAGGGAGGTCAATACAAGCACCAACATATAGTATAGCACACGCACTCGTGTGTATATAGTGTGTTTTCTCTTTTTTATACCACTGCATATTTGATACCGTCTAAATTTCTCTGCAACAGGCACACGCACGCTTTGCGTATATAGTGTGTTTCTTTTTTATATCACTGTACGTTTAATACCCCCTAATTCTCTCTGCAATAGGCATACTAGCTTAAATGAAAATACTCAGGGTACAATAGTAGTACATATGCCCATATAAAAGGTAGCGCCACCGACCCCACTTTTAGTATGTCTTGTGATACTACTCCCCCTATATTAGGATCCTTGGAAGAGGATATATTAATATCTTCTGAATCTCTTGGAAGATCTTCCTGATCCCCTGCCCCTTGCACCTCAATATGAGGGTCCTGGGCACTGGATGGGGATCTGCTACGTTTAGACCCACTATGGAGAGTGATCATAGCATAAATCTTATTTTCCAAATTAGAAATGGTAGAAGAAAAAAAAACTGTGTGGTATATATAGGGACTGAAGTGTCCAGCTCTGCTGCAACATCAGTCTCCCCTGACGGCTCAATCTGACCAGCCGCATCACTCAGAGGAGGATGACATTCTTTTGGAAATGGATTTAGGTGGTTGTGAAACCATTGAGCCTCTAGAACCCTTTGAAGAGTTCCTGGTTCCTCTTCCACTCATAGCCTGAAGCACAAAGCAGAGGCACTACCAAAGAGAATGTACACTGCTAGGCTATAGTCCAGCACTACAAAGCTGCTATTAATGCCCAGCTTGGTAAAGTAATAATGTGTCAAAGGGGAATGCCTGTGTAACCAAACCTGAAGTAAGCCACCTCTGCTCTTGTGTCCCTCCACAGCCAGCAGCAGCAAAACACACAGTGCTTTTAAAAGATTCCTCCAAGTGTAGTTGGCGTCTGAGAACGCTGATGCCATTAGCCCACCCTGATTATGGCCCCACCCCTGTTTTTAAAAGAGAGGGCTTTCCCGCGCGAGCAGCGGACTATAGGTGCCTAGCAAACAGCTAATATAGCGGCGGGGGGTAAAAAAACTGCTGAGCCGATCGTTAAAAAAAAAAAAAAAAATAAAAAGTTATTTTGGGCTTACAACTCCCCCGAGAGGGGGGTAATTTTAACATAGGGGGGCCACAGGTGGAAAGACCAATCCCCCCTTGCTTACCGGAGGATCTGCTGCTTTAGCCAGAGGAGAAGGAGGAAATAATGGCTCCTGCCATATCGCTGTTTCCAGCATAAGGCGGCGAGTGCTCAATACAGCCCCCAGTGGTGACACATAGGCATGACAACATTATATACTCATAATAATTATATATTCATAAGAAAATCCAAAGATATTTCTTAGAAAAAACTAAAAAGAGAAGCATTCGCATACAAAACCTTGTTTCTTTGGACATGAAACCCGGAATCATTCCTTAGGCCCATTAACCACTTGCCGACCGCCGCACGACGATGTACGTCGACAGAATGGCACGGGCAGGCATAAGGGCTTACATGTACGTCCTTGCCTGCCCGCGGGTCGGGGGCCCGATCGGGCCCCCGCCCGGTGCCTGCGGCGGTCGGTATTCGTTCGGGAGCGATCCCGGACGAGGGGGCGGCCATTCATTCATGGCCACCCCCTCGCGATCGCTCCCGACGAATGAAAATGCTCCGTGACATCACTTCCTCTCCTGTAATGTAAACACAGGAGAGGAAGTGATGTAATCTCTCCTCCGTGTCGGTATTTTTCGTTCCGACACCGAGGAGAGAGGATCGGTGAGTTGCACCAACACGACACTACACAGTAGAACATGCCAGGCACACTCACACCCCCCCGATCACCCCCCCAATTACCCCTGCCCCCCCAGTCACAGTGACACCAATGTCATTTTTTTTATTTTTTTTTATTTATTTATTTTTTTTGCATTGGTGTCATTTGTGACTGTAATAACTGTTAGGGCAGTTAGGGTTAGCCCCCTTTAGTTCTAATGTACCCCCCTAACCCCCCCAATAAAGGTTTAACCCCGTTATCACCCCCGTCGCCAGTGTCACTAAGGCTGGGTTCACATTGCAGCGGTTTATGAGAACGAATGTGATTCGCACCGCACTGCAGTGCAAAACACATCCGATCTCTGTGCGATTCGAGTTCAGCCATACAGATAGTATGGCTGAATTCGCATCGCACCCGCCGCAAATTCGCACGGGACCCTTTTTTTGGCCCGCAGCAGAATCGGATCGCATGGGTGTTCACACCATGCGATCCGAGTTTGCAGATCGCACTGCGATATGCGAACTGATCTGGGGGTGTCATTAACATTTCACTGACACTCCCAGCAGTTCGCATAGGGCAGTGTGAACTGCCGCCGGGAGGCATGCGATGCGGGAACCCGCCGCGGATTCGTGGCGTTCCCGCATCGCTCCAGTGTGAACCCAGCCTAATAAGCGATCGTTTTTCTGATCGCTGTATTAGTGTCACAGGTGACGCTAGTTAGGCAGGTAGGTATTTAGGTTCGCCGCAGCTTTTTATAGCGCCAGGGACCCCCATATACTACCGCATAAAGCCCCCTGATTGCCCCCTAGTTAACCCTTTCACCAGTGATCACCATATAACTGTTACAGGTGACGCTGGTTGGTTAGTTATTTTTTTATAGTTTCAGGGCACCCGCCATTTATTACCTAGTCTCACTAGTGTACCCCTAAATTTAGGGGTGTCTACTTTACAAAATGGGGTCATTTGGGGGGGGGTTTGTGCCATCTTGGCATTTTATGGCCTTCAAAACTGTAACGCCCTTAGAAAGCCTGAAGGCGGTGCTTGGTTTTCGGGGCCCCGTACGCGGCTAGGCTCCCAAAAAGTCCCACATATGTGGTATCCCCGTACTTAGGAGAAGCAGCAGAATTTATTTTGGGGTGTCATTTCACATATGCCCATAGCATGTGTGAGCAATATATCATTTAGTGACAACTTTGTGTAAAAAAAAAAAAAAAAAATTTTTTTTGTCATTATTCAATCGCTTGAGGCAAAAAAATAAAATATTCAATGGGCTCAACATGCCACTTATCAATTTCCTTAGGGTGTCTACTTTCCAAAATGGGGTCATTTGGGGGGGGTTGTACTGCCCTGCCATTTTAGCACCTCAAGAAATGAGATAGGCAGTCGTAAACTAAAAGCTGCGTAAATTCCAGAAAACTTACCTTAGTTTGTAGATGTGACAACTTTTGCGCAAACCAATAAATATACAATTATTGACTTTTTTTTTACCAAAGACATGTGGCTGAATACATTTTGGCCTAAATGTATGACTAAAATTGAGTTTATTGGATTTTTCTAATAACAAAAAGTAGAAAATATCATTTTTTTTCAAAATTTGCGGTCTTTTTACGTTTATATCGCAAAAAATAAAAATCGCAGAGGCAATCAAATACCATCAAAAGAAAGCTCTATTTGTGGGAAGAAAAGGACGCAAATTTTGTTTGGGTACAACATTGCATGACCGCGCAATTACCAGTTAAAGCAGCGCAGTGCCAAATTGTAAAAAGACCTCTGGTCATTTACCAGCAAAATGGTCCGGTCTGAAAGTGGTTAAAGAACACTCTGAACGGATCCGGGCAGCATGGCTAGCCCCAGCAAGGATTGCTGTGCTGAGCTCCACTGGAGCACATCTTTACTTGTGACCAACACCTTAGACACTGGTGAAAAAACTGAGGACTCCCAGCAGGGGAGGCTTTATATAGGGAGTGCACTTGTGGTCTTAGGGCATGCCAGTGTCCATCACCTAAAGGTGGCCTATTAACCCACATAGTAACTACTATAGCTCTGTGTCCCCTGATGGATGAAAAAAAAAAAAATCTGCTGTTATCTACCAGGATGATGAAGATGAAACGAGGGTGGACATTTCAGCAAGACAACGATCCCAAACACAAAGCCAGAGAAACTCTCAGCTGGTTTCAAAGAGAGAAAATAAAGCCGCTAGAATGGTCCAGCCAATCACCTGACTCGAATCCAATTGAAAACCGATGGAAAGAACTAAAAGATCAGAGTTCATAGAAGATACCCACCAAACTTTCAATATTTTAAGACTGTTTGTGTGGAAGAATGGACCGAAATCACACCTGAGCAATGCATGTGACTAGTTTCTCCATACAGGAGGTGTTTTGAAGCTGTACATTTCCAACAAAGGATTTCGTATGAAGTATTAAATACATTTCAGTTAGCGTGCTCAATACTTTGTCCCTGTGTCTTTCCACATAACTTAATTTCTGAACTTATTTATTTGTATGGATTGCATGGGGTGTTATCGCCATGTGGTGAAAATTTCATGTCAATAGCACCTTTAGAAATCTATTTACGTAGAAAAATGGTGACGTGTTCAAAACTAAATTTTACCCACTGTAGGTCCAGGAAAGCTCCGGTTTGTAAAGGCAGAAAAAAATGTAATGGGCATTGGGCACAGATGTAACAAAAGTGACACCTGTTCCCATTCTGCTTCGATTCAGAATGGGAACTGTTCTCAGGCGTCCTGCTGATTCTACAGCACCCATGTCAAAGTGGCTTAGAAACTGCGGAGGCCCCTGGACCATGATGACAACTAGGAAAGTGTACTTTTAGAAAGGAAGTTCAGCAATATCAGTACCCATAATAATAGTTTCCATAGTTGCCCAAGTATCAGAAAAGAAACACATAACACAAGAATATATAGCGCTTCATCTGTGTTTAACACCCGTCTTTACTGGAGCTCTAAACAGAATGTTACAAGGAACTTTCAAAACATTACTGCATTTCAAAAAATAATTTTGTTTTCTTAATAAAATCTCTGTAAAAATTGTATCCAATTTACAGAATGGTCAAATAATTATAATAATAATTTATACATCATACTGAAGCAAATATAACATACATCAAAAGTTTGAGATCTAAAGCACTGTTGCCTCTGAATACTAGTCTCAGGAGATATGAAGTGTGATTTTGCAATATCACTATTGTGCTGCCTCCTGTTCCTGCTGGAGGTTCCAACATGAAAAAGCAGATCTGCCTCAACCATGATGGCTACCATCACTCCGAGACACAGTGCAGAACAAGGAAGAAATGGGGAAAGATCAGCTGCAGGGAGACAATAGGCAAATATCTCTGTTGCCTTCTGCCCATCTTATTTTGAGCACTGCTTCTAATGTTCAGTTCCACTCTCAGTTCTAATAGGCATTGTGGTGAAATTCATCTTTAAAGCTCACAACAGAGGGACTGAAATCTTATCTCTTTTCCCTCTTCCTCTATAGAAACAAAATCTTTGCAGTCTGCCAGCCCTCTGTCATAAACACACAACAGGTGTTTCTAAGATGTTAGAACTTTCTAACAACCAAATTTTAAAGTCCATGTTGTGATCTCTGAGGATGGATTACTTCATTTCATACAGCTTTAAATATCAGGGGTGGCTTGTCTTAAGACTTTTACTACCCATTAAGTCTTTGTAAATACTTTAAGGCCCATAGACTGGGCATGGGCGCACTTTAAGATGAACCTTTGCACAATGCTTCAATATGTAGTAACTAAGGCAATAAGCGTATACTGATTGGTCTGTGCAAAAGTTATAGCGACTACAAACTATGGGAAAGATTTATGGCATTTGTATAATTTATTTACTAGTAATGGCGGTGATCTGCGATTTTTATCGGTACTGCGACATTATGACGAACAGATCGGACACTTGACATTTATACAGCGATCAGTGCTATAAATATGCACTTATTGTTGTGTAACTGTCACTGGCAGGGGACGGGTTAACACTAGGGGGCAATCAAGGGGTTAAATGTGTGTACCCTAGATGTGTTCTAACTTTATGGGGATAGGACTGACTTGGGGAGGAGACATTGTTGTTCTTACTTAGAAGGAACAAACGATATGTCTCCTTTCCCCTGACAGAACAGGGATTTGTGTGTTCTCTCTCTCTCTCACTCACTCACACACACACACACACACACACACCTACACACACACACACACAAATCCCTGTGCTGGCTCTCGTGCACAAAATCGAGCGTGGACGGTGGCAATTGTCAGCCACGCGCATTGGGTCCCCTGCCATGCAGCGGGCACGTGCCCTCTGGCAGCTCTTTTAAACGGAAAGACGTACCGGGACAGTGTTTTGCCCAGCCGTGCCATTCTGCCCACGTATATCAGCGTGAGCCCGTTGACAAGCAGTTAATTAAAAAAAAAATTAAAAAGTGAGCCTTTAGTATGCTTTTACCGCCAATAAAAAGAAGTACTGGACTCCCAGTACCAAAATGTAATGTTTCACAAGAAGACAGCAGAAGATCCATTGCAAACTAAGTCAGTATGCATATACTCACAGAGCTTCATTATGCTGCAGAGATGAAATGCAAAATTAGCTTGTGCACACACACACACACACACACACACACACACAAAAAGGTATTTCCTAGCTCAGGAAAAAACTAAAAGTGTGTTAGGCAAAGACCCCTGCCTATTGCCACATTGGAGGGTCTAAATTTAGGTTAAAAAAAAAAAAAAAAAAATCTCTTTTTAATTACAAAAAATAATAAAAAGGTTTTTGCAACTAAGCTATTTTTCACAATTGTTGCCATTCAGATCATCATACAAGAAGACAGTCACTGATATGTAAAATGGGAAAGGTCTGCTGGCCTGTGTCCAAAACACAACGCAATGAAATGGCCGACAAACGCACGCAGCATTAAGCCCAAAAGCAATCATATATTATATTGCAGCTAACCAGTTCTTAGATATGTCGCCTGCATTGGTTTTTCTTTTTGGCTTCTATTTTTATCTGGTGATCTGGCCAACAAGAGAACAAGCTCTCTTCTAGATGCATTAGCTTACAGGGAAAAGACAAACCATTTAACGCTGACAGGGGTGCCTACAATGATCTGCTTTTATTTATTCATGTAAAACCTTTATTTCAGAAGGAAAAAAAAAAAAAAAACGGTTTGCTGTAACAAGTTATAAAGTGCTAGCTGGAATTTGGCTTCAATTTGTTAGGGTATTTAAATCTGCTAATACAGTTAACACTCCACATCAGACAATACTGCTGTCTACTCTGATACAGGTGAGTTACTGGCCAGGTCACTAGGTGAAAACAAAAGGAAAAATAAAATGAATGCAGCCACCACATAGATTGATTGGTAAGCTGCAATATATGACATTTTTGGTTTTGGGTTTAATACCGCTTTAAAGCGGAAATTCAGTTAAACAAAATTGCACACAAGATGGTTTGTATTGTAAATGATACTATGAATATGTTTCTTCTGCAATACGTTCATGCTAGTAAGTCTGTAAAGACTAGGCATGTCTTTGCGCTGAGTTAAAGGATAAGTTCACTAAAAAAAAAAAAAAATTTTTTTGCAGGAAAAAAAAAAAAAAAAAAAAAAAAGTGTATTTATCATTTTTTTTTTTTTTTTTTTTTAGGCGCCTGTAAATCATTGTACTGGTAATCAGCAGATCTCCTGCAGACTGTAAGTGGGAGCTGTCTGCCCGTACATCGTACAGGCAGGCAGGGTCACACTGACAGGAAGACTTAATGAACTACAAGCCAGCAGCCGCAAAGTATGTCAGGACTTGTAGTTCGTTTACACAGAGCACAACAGTGACTGTATCTGATTGGTACCATTCAAGTCTGAGAATTTTTTCACCCATCTCCTTTTATTAGATTGAAGTTTGGTCCATTTGGGCGATGCCGGCAGGCGCACCCATGGCTCAAATTTCGGCCAATTCAGCTGAGTATGAGCAGCATTAGTCTAAAATGCCTGATAATGTACAACTATCTCCCACTTGATAGCAAATGTGAATACTTTCATGTATTTAACACTTTATATAACACACTGTATATAAAATTATTAGCACTTTTACATACATTTACATATTTTTTGGTTTAAAGGCATATAAAGTGAGTAGTGTGTACATCAGGGATATGCAATTAGCGGACCTCCAGCTGTTGCCAAACTACAGGTCCCATCATGCCTCTGGATGTCATGCTTGTGGCTGTCAGGAGTCTTGCTATTCTCATGGGACTTGTAGTTCTGCAACAGCTGGAGGTCCGCTAATTGCATATCCCTGGTGTACATCATTATCCTCAATTTGACTCTCTGCTGATGTGTTTCATTAGAACTGAAAAAACTTCACAGGCTAGCAGAGAAAATGCTGAAAATATAAAATCATTTGTGTTACATAAACAGTTCAAACCATCAGCCATTAGCAGACTCAGAAAAGTAGAGTTCCAAGTCCTTAGTCTCATAGGTAATAAAAGGCAAACATTTTGTCTGCTCAGAGCTCAGCGAGTTCTGCCCCAAGACTTTCAGATCCACATGCTTGATCTTCCAATTTTTACCAATCGGACAGCGTATTAGTCCAAAGATCTGTTCAAATAGTCCTAAACAGGCCCCGTCCCTTTGGATTGTACCAGCAACTGCCACCACTACCAGGCCATGTGGAGAAGACACACATTTTAATCCTCTGCTGTCAGTACTAGGGCTAAATATCAGTCTTTCATCTCGTGTAAGTGCAAGCAGGCGGAGACTCGCCATCTGGGAGCCCTTGTGTTCTTCTAGAGCTTGCTCTGCTGCCTTGTATGCAAACCTCAGTATGGCATTCTCCCAGAAGTGCTGAGGTCCCCACTCTCCCTTTTCTTGTCCAAACGAAGGATTCTGGGAGTTCAGAAGAATGTAGAACCACTCACAAAACTTTTCACCGAGTAAATTAAAGTCAGTTGACTCCAGATGATGCTCTGCTTCTTGGACCTGGAAAAAAAGATAAAAAAGAATCAGGATTCAGTTTTTTTTTTTTTTCTTTTCTTTTTTAACAGTGTATTATTACATTACATTGCCTAGAAGTTCAAACATGCCCTTTAAACATTGCTGATTTCTGCTGTGAAGGAGGAATTGGGGTAAATCAAAACTTTTGATTCACACAACTATCTCAGGGCCAGGTCTTTTTTTCATCTTTGTTAAAATGCACAATTAAGGGTTCATTCACTTGGTTGACCCAAAATGACCCATACCTCTTTATAGTGTTGCCTTTATATGCCTGGGTATTCCGTGCATCCAGCCTGTGAAAACCAATGACATCTGAAGAGACACAGTGGCTTTACAGATCTTCCCACACATGGTGATGATTATATCTATTGGTTCCAGAAGCTGGCCGCCGGAAGATATCAGTGGCCAGGCATGGAGTTCAGGACGCTGCATTGCTGGAGCTGAGGTAAGTATTGTTCCGCTTTAATGAGATTTTAGGGGTCTATTACCCCCCTAATTTCACACTTGCACGCTTGAAGCAATTAGCTTCTTCACCAGCCAGGGTGGCCAGACATTGACAGCTCTGCACCTGGAAATGCTCAGAGTTGAGGGCTTCCAGTTTCACTCTTCACAAGAGATATCAGCGAACAAATGTTCAATGATCTCCTGCGGCTCTCCATTCTGACAACAAGGCTCCATATATTCTCTGAACAAGTTTCCTTTAACCTCAGATTGAAGCTCCTACATGCAGAAACACCGAGGATCCCAATACTAGGGTCAATCATTTTCAATCCTGGATCTTTCAGTGCAGGATTATTGGTATTTAGGAGACACTATAGGTCAAATAAGTCACCTAAATAGACACTATCACTTTGCCCTGCAAGGACAAGGTGATAGTATCTCTCTGAAGAACAATGATTTTTGCTTGAATTTTGGAAAAGATGATAATGTTATAAGTTCTTATTTTAATACATTTTGTATTTTCCTCTGTCTGGTTTTTCTGTTATTACGATATCACTAGCTGGTTAGGTAAAGAAACGTTCCACATATTGGGTTCAATATATCAGACTTTCTGACACCAAGGAAAGGTTTAAGTGGCTAGAACAAGGTGGTTCCATAAGTTTCACATCTCCCAAATGAAAATCTACACTTTCCTTAGTGATTGGATTAAGGTGTCAGTGCTACCTGTGTGGGAGAAAAGCAGGAGGTGCGATTTCTGACACTTATTAGAACTGAAAGCGGAGGTTCACCCTAAAGTGGACCTTCCACTCATTGGATCCCTCCCCCCCTCCGGCGCCACAATTGGCACCTTTCAGGGGGGAGGGGGGTGCCGATACCTGTACAGTACAGGTATCTGCACCCACTTCCGGCCTAGATTCTGCAGAAGCCACGCCCCTTTCCGCAGAATCTACGCCCCTTTCCGAAGGTCCCCCCGCTGCCTGCTGGGAAACACATGGATCCCAGAGACAGCGGGGACCATCCTTATTGCGCATGCGCAGTAGGGAACCGGGAAATGAAGCCGCAAGGCTCCACTTCCTGATTCCCATACCCAAGATGGCGGCAGCAGCACCCGAGAGACGATCGAGAGATCGGCTTCGGGTGCCGACATCGCGGGCGCGCTGGGCGGGTAAGTGTCATTATTTTAAAAGTCAGGAGCTGCAGTATTTGTAGCTGCTGGCTTTAAAAAAAAAAAAAAAAAACGGCGGACTCCCGCTTGAAGAAGCATCTTAGATAAGTGATGAAATGTCTTCAATATTATAGAACAAATCCATGTAAATGTGACTAAGACCCCTTTCAGACCAGTGCTGATTTTTGTCTTCAGATTTACCAAAACCCTATAATATAAAGGTCAAACCTTAGGAGTTTCAATTTGTATGCAATCAGGCAGGCCCTTGCCCTACATGATTTTGGTAAATCTGAAGACAAAAATCAGCAGGAAATCTGATAGTGTGTATGGGGCTTAAGACCCCTTTCACAATGAGGCCTTTTTCAGGCGCTAAAGGGCTTAAAATAGCGCCTGAAAAAATATCTCAACTGGAGCGGTGCGCTTGCAAGACGGGGAAAAAAAAGTCCTGCAAGCAGCATCTTTGCGGCGTTGCAGGAGTGGTGAATACACTGCTCCTCCTAAAATGCCCCTGCCATTGAAATCAATGGACAGCACTGCGCTTCGGCAGCGGTGCTTTGAACCCTTTTTCGGCCGCTAGCAGGGGTTAAAAACAGCTGATTCCCCCCGCCCTAGTGTGAAAGTGCCCCAACTGCTGCTAGCTACATCTTGACCTGAATCTTGAATCTTACTCGCCTAGGTGGATGCAGCATCATTCCGAAGCTGCATCTGTCCCCTGCCGGCTCTAAGACTTAAAACTGAGCGATCAAACAATGCTGATCACTTGGTTCTCAGAGCTCCGGGTGCAGAGAGCTCTCTGCACTGCCCGCCCCCGCACTGCAGTGCTGGGCCGTGGAAGGGGCAGGAACGGCCAGCTCAGGCTCTCACCGGCTCGCTGAGAGGCTGAGCCAGGTTGCGGGTTCAGGCATGTGGGCAGATCCTGAGCATATGGATGCTGGCCGTCAAAAATATGCAGTTTTTCAATGCTATTTTTTTGGTATTTGAAAAGTGGGTGTAGCCTGTCACATGCAGCTTGCTTGATCAATTTGTCTATATAAGGGTCTTTGCTACAAAGATTTCAACACTATAATTAACGTTTTTTTATGCTCAAAATGTGTAAGGTTTTCCTTGCGGTTTTATTTGATGGTCTAATAAAGACAGCCTTTCACTGATGCTCTAGATTACTGAATTATATATGACTGCAGTGGTTTCTGTAGAAAAATAAATGACACAAGCGTATATGTGCAATACATAGGTCTGCGGACACAAGTCCTGGCTAATGCAATATTAGCTAAAAGATCAAATGGCTGGATTTTGTTTTTCCAGAAAGGGTGACAACGCTATGTGAAAAAGACAACCCCACTGGTCTGTAAAAATGACTTTGACCCGCTAACCTTCTTTCCAGGGACTGATGTCTTGTCAACTCTCGGTCCTGCCCAGTGATCAATAGCATATTGGATCAGCTGACTCTTCTCACTAGATGGTGGCACCGCAAGTTTTTCAGCAGCCAGGTATTTAAAAATTGCATCTCGGTGAACTTTCCGCCTCTTCAAGAGCTCTTTAGCATCCTTGCTGTAGACAAGTATGGCATCGATGGCCTCTAAAACATTTAAACAAACATGAAAAAATTCATAAAATTTATTTCCTGAGAACAGTTCTTCTCATTCAATAATACAATAAAACATTGTGGCATGCAGCGATCTGTCAACAATTAAAGTGATTGTTTTTGTTTTGTTTTTTAAATAAACAAAGCTTTACAAACACGTCATACTTACCTCCACTGTGCAGCTTGTTTTGCACAGAGTGGCCCCAAACATCTTCTTCTGGGGTCCCCCGACTCCTCCCCACACTCTCCTGGGGGGGTTACCTTGCGGGTGCGCTCCCGAGTCCATAGCTCCCAAATGTATGACTTGGCCCCACCCCCCCCAGTCATTGGATTTGATTGACAGCAGCGGGAGCCAATGGCTGCGCTGCTATCAATCTATCTAATCAAGAGGCAAGAACCCTGGGCAGAACAAGAGTGCGTCCCCGCCGGAATAAGTTCCAGGGCTCAGGTAAGTAAAAGGGGAGGGCTGCCAGGTGTTTTTTCACCTTACTGCATAGGATGAATTAAGGAGAAAAAAAAAAACACAGGGGGTTTATTACAACCCCTTTAAAGCTGAAGCTTAGCTAAAAAGAACAGATCAGCACAAGGGACAGAACTTATACTTAGTACACTTGTATGGTGTTCCTTCTGTTGATTCTTCTCTGTTCTACCCACTGCCATAATCTTCGGGTGCAGTGGTGGTTAATACAGTTAAGGGGCGGTCAGGAACTGTCAATAAGAGAGTTTGACTATTTCCTGCTTGATTTGCCATTCATAGAAGCCATACTACCGCATGAATGACACGGGATCTCTGACTAGAGTGGGCAGAGCTACCAAACATTCACCCTTTCCCCATGCCGGGATAAGCTGTAGTAGTTTCTAGGAATGGCGGATTAAGCAAGAAAGGTGGGCATAGTCAAGCTCTCTTGATGACAGCTCCTGAAAGCCCCTTCGGTGTATTAACCCCCCTCTGCACTTGAATATTACAGCGGGAGGTTAGAGATGAGGGTAGCACAGAGGAAAATTTCTACTGAAAGGAAAATAACTGACAAAAGGGATACATCATACTAAATGTATGCTATGTCCCTTGTGCTGATTGTTCGGTTTTTAATTTTTGATAAACTTAGGTTTTATATTTCAAGAAAAATCATAAGCAGAGCCCAGACAAGTGTCAAATACCAGGCAGTCAATGTGTCTAAACAATTATAGCCAACGTACGCTAAATTGTCAAAAGTATTGGGACACTGGCCCTTACACACATCATAAACTTTAATGGCATCCCAGTCTTAGTCCGTAGGGTTCAATATGGAGTACCCAACACAAAAGCATTAGCATGTTGGGGAATTAGTAACTCCAGTGCCGCTACACGGAATTGCTACCCACTCAGCCAGTGGGCACCTCACACATGTAGTCTGCATCTCTGGTGTGAACCAGCCCTGAGTCCATAGCCATGCTCAGTGTCAGAAGCAGTATATAATATACTGGCCTAAGTATTGGAATGACTGCCATTACACATACATGAACTGAAATGGCATCCTGGTCTTAGTCTGTAGGTTTCAAAAGCGATCTGGCCCACCCTTTGCAGCTATAACAGCTTCAACTCTTCTAGGAAGGCTGTCCACAAGGTTTAGGAGTGTGTCTGTGGGAATGTTTGACCATTCTTCCAGAAGCGCATTTGTGAGGTCAGGCACTGATATGGACAAGAAGGTCTGGCTCGCAGTCTCTGCACTAATTCATCACAAAGGTGTTCTATCGGGTTGAGGTCAGGACAATCAAGTTCCTCCACCCAAAACTTGCTCATCCATATCTTTATGGACCTTGCTTTGTGCGCAGTCATATTGGAACAGGAAGGGGCCATCCCCAAACTGTCAACACAAAGTTGGGGGCATGAAATTGTCCAAAATGTCTTGGTATATTGATGCTTTAAGAGCTTCCTTCACTGGAACTAAGAGGCCAAGCCCAACCCCAGAAAAACAACCCCACACCATAATCACCCCTCGATCCATATTATTTGGAACAGTGCACAAAGCAAGGTCCATAAAGACATGGATGAGCGAGTTTGGGGTGGAGGAACTTGACTGGCCTGCACCTATATCCAATAGAACACTTTTGAAATGAATTAGAGCGCAGACTTCAAGCCAGGCCTTCCCATCCACATCTGTGGCTGAACTCACAAGTGCACTTCTGGAAGAATGGTCAAACATTCCCATAGACACACTCCTAAACCTTGTGGACGGCCTTCCCAGAAGAGCTGAAGCTGTTATAGCTGCACAGGGTGGGCCAACTCGATATTGAACCCTACGGACTAAGAATGGGATGTCATTAAAGTTGATGTGCGTGCAAAGGCAGGTGTCCCAATACTTTTGGCAATATAGTTTTTTTTTTTTTAATCCATGTGCAGAAGCAGAAATAAACTGGATTCATTGCCACAGACAAGTTTTATTTCAAATAGATCAGCAAGTTAAAGACAAACATAGCTCAAATTTAATTTCCCTGTATGACCGCACATGTACAAGATGCAGTCTCCTAGGAGGAGTGAAGTAATACAAAAGCATATGGCATTTCCTTACTGACTGGGGGAGGGGAAACCAAATAAGGCAACTTCAATGTTTGGATAAAAGGTCCGCTTTAAAAGGCGTACTTCACCTTTATCAAAACTGCCTGTGCAGAGAAGGGTCATCAGTAGATAAAAACAACCTGCGCAGCATTGACCAAAGTTGAATAATGCCTTTGCTATAGGTGTAGGCCCTTTATGTACCTCCTGAAGCCTGACTGGAAAACGCCTAGGACATTGAGAAGGATTCTGCTAAAAGAAGCCTAGCTGTTCCTGTTCACCATCACAGGAGTGAGCACTTTCTCCGATTTAACCACTTAACATCCGTGCTATGGCCAAATGACGGCCACAGTGCGGACCTGAATTCCCGGAAGGCCGTCATATGATGGCCTCCCCTGTGCATGCTCCCGCTGTGATCGCGCTGTAATCACTGAGTCAATGAGACTCGGGTGATCACCGATCCGAGTAAGGGGCCGGTCCCGGCCCCTTACCATGTGATCAGCTGTCAGTCAATGACAGCTGATGACATGATCAAAACAAAAGCTTGGTGATCGTTTTTTTTTTCTCCTCACGCTGACAGTGAAGGAGATCTTAAAGGGACATCGTCACCACTCCTGCGGACATTAACCCCAAATTTGCCTCTTATTACAAAAGGTTGTATAGCTCCCGAGTTGATTATAACTCTGAGGAATTGGCTGCCTACCTTGAGGACGCTGACATCCCGTCTCTCACCCCTACCTATTCTAGTGAACTGGAAGCTCCCATAAAAATCGAAGAAATCCAAAAGGCACTTATGATGCAAACCGGTAAGATACCGCGACCAGACGGTCTCCTGATGGAGTTCTATAAGACGTATGCAGAACAACTAGCCCCAAGACTCCAGACCCTACTAGCCAAATCCATAGAGGGACACCTCCCGGATTCTATGCACAAAGCGGTTATCGTAGTCATTCACAAGCCGGGAAAAGATCCGAACCTTTGCTCCTCTTATCGCCCCATTTTCCTCCTTAATGTCGACACAAAAATCCTCTCAAAAATTCTAGCCAATAGACTAAACACGGTCATAACAGCCCTGGTACATCCCGATCAGACGGGGTTCATGCCGGGAAGGGGAACGGATATAAACATCCGACGATTGCACAAACATATTGCGATCGCCTCGTCTGGCAGCCCGTGGGTGGTGACCTCGCTCGACGCCGAGAAGGCTTTCGACTCGGTCGAGTGGGGCTTCCTCTGGGCAGTCCTTCTCAGATTTGGGTTCGGGCCTAGGTTCCCGACTTGGCTCAGGCTGTTCTATGCTCAGCCCAGGGTCCGCATACATACCAACGGGGTCCTCTCGGAGGCGTTCACGCTGGGGTACGAGGCAGGGATGCCCACTCTCCCCAGCTCTGTTCGCCCTGGCACTTGAACCCCTTGCCATCCTTCTTAGGGCAGACGCGTCAGTTAGGGGTCTACGGCTGGGCATAGTGGAAGAAAAGATCTCCCTATATGCCAACGACTCACGCCTTTATATGGCGGATGCCACGGACTCCTTGCGAGCAGCTCTAGCTGTGTTTGACCAGTTTGGTAGATTCTCGGGCATCCGAATAAATTGGAACAAATCAGTCCTATTCCCTATAAGCCAGTCAGTCCCCCATGTGGATATAGGAACTCCCTTGGAATGCGTGGGCGAGTTTTCCTACCTGGGGGTGAGGGTGGGGAATGACATGAAAGGATATCTAGATAAAAACCATCTACCCGCTGCTGACTCAGCTCCAGCAGAAGTGCTCCACCTGGAAGACTCTCCTTTTGTCCCCGGTAGGCAGAGGCAACCTACTAAAAATGATATACTTACCAAAACTCCTGTACTACTTCAGGCAGAGCCCGACCCCCATTCTCAGATCCTTTTTTCGTAAGCTCGAGAGTTTAGTGATCTCCTTTATATGGGCAGGGAAAACCCCAAGGGTAGCAAAGAACATACTCTATCGCCCACTGTCTGGAGGTGGCCTGGCACTCCCCAATTTCATGGTCTATTATTGGGCGGAAGTTTTAGTGACGATAAGATGGTGGTTCTCGCAACCCCGTCAAAACCCAGCGGTTATCCTGGCGGCAGCCCTCCTAGGATCATACACAGCACGGTCCAATCTGCCATACAGGGGGGGATAGGGCCAATCCTGCTGTAATGGGTGAAAACCACAATTTGGGTGTGGAGATCCTCCAGGGTAGCCCTCTTGAAGCAAGGGTGCATCTCACCTCACACCCCTCTTTGGGCTAACCCCATGCTACCTCATCTACCCACTGTCCTAGACCCGGCGAGCTGGGCCAAAAAGGGTATTACCATGCTAAAACAGGTAATGCCACTGGGTGTTATAGCCACGTTTTGGGAACTGAAACAGGCCCATAACCTACCAAGAAATTTCCTTTTTAGGTATTGGCAGCTCCAGCATGCCCTCAGAGCCCAATTCCCCTCTCGGCCCACACTTGAACCGGACTCAATTGAGCACCTCTTAATCTTGGGGGGGGGGGGGGCTGGACAAACCTCTCTTCTCTCTATACCTCTACTTAACAGTAGCCCACAACGTTAAAAATAATAGGTTCGTGGTTAGATGGCAGGAGGACATCCCCTCTCTTGGAGAGGAAGAATGCCTATCTACCTTTATCCCATCCATGATTGCGGCTAGGGACAGGTTCATACAATTAAAGTTCATACACAGGGCTTACTACATGCCACAAAGACTAGCGAGTATCTACCCAGGTCTTAGCCCCAATTGCACTAGATGCGACTTAGAAATGGAACCTTCTTCCACATGGTCTGGTCCTGTCTGCAGCTGCACCAATTCTGGAGTACAGTTGCGGATACCTTGGGAGATGTATGTGGGGTGACGGTACCATTAGACCCCTTGACCCTCTTACTTAGCCATTTGGATGACATAGAGGGGGACCGGTATGTTAAACTGTGCCTAACATATTCATTATTCTACGCTAGAAGAGAAATACTGCTTAAATGGAAGCAAAAAGAACCCCCATCTAGGGAATCATGGCAAAAGACGATAAATAATGTGTTGCCGTTGTACCGCATTACGTACGAAAGCAGAAATTGCCCACAGAAATACGTCAAGATCTGGTTGAACTGGGTCGACGCATGTGGCTGAACCCCTAGCAAGGGTAGAAGTCTCACGTGGCAGTTCACACCGAGAACACCCCCTTGTCTCTTGGAGTGATTGTAACCAATCCCTCCATTCAGATTTTGATGTCATATCCTGTTTAACTTGGTCCGGAGGTGGAATCCCCCCCGCCACCCTGGCTGTGGGGTCAAGACTGGCCCCCACGGGAATAATTCTGGCAAGAAACTCCCACTCATTTATAACCCTCCCACGTCCACCTATTGATAGCAAGCTTACCTTAGTAGGACACAGATCAGGGACATATATGCTATGTATCCTGGGAGATGGGTTGATGTCGATGAATACCCCCTTATATATGCAATATTGATGCCATGCCATTGCTTTATACTCGGATCCTCTGTAAGACGAATGTTAAGTTTTTACTGTCTTATTTGTTGTCAGAAAATAAAAAACCTTTCCCGAAAAGGAAGAGGCAATTATGCCTCATTTATGCCATCTAACAGTGCCCACAAGTGGTGCCAATCAGTGCCACCTAGAAGTGCTGCCTATCAGTGTAACCGATCAATGCCCATCACTCCCATCCATCAGTGCCGCCTTATCAGCGTACATCAATGACGGACAAAAATTACCAGTTTTATAACAAAATAAAAAATTTTTTTTTTAAAGGATTCGGTCTTCATTTGGGTACAGTGTTGTATGACTGCGCAATTGTCATTCAAAGTGCATCAGCGCTGAAAGCAGAAAATTTGTCTGGATAGGAGGGGGGTTTAGGTGCCCAGTAAGCAAGTGGTTAAACCCCACACGTTCTCTCTCCCCTGATGCAGCAGCTCTGAACTCAGAGTTTGAGAGCTCACTGCTGGGATGGTGAACAGCAACAGCTAGGTTTCTCTTAGCAACATCCTGGGAGTTTTCCAGTCAGGCTTCATGAGATACATAAACGGCCTAAACATAGAGCAAGGGCATTATTCAACTTTGGTCAATGCTGCAGTTATCTTTTATCTACATTCACCCCTTATCCTCGGTTTGTTTGTTTATTCTTAGGTAGTTTTTTGGTAAAAGCGAACTAACCCTTTAGAGTAGACATATAGGCAAAACTATTTTATATTTTGGATAAAGTATAGGCGGGTCATAACCCCTGTAAGGTTTTCTTTTGTTATCTGTGTCCCACAGCCAGTGAGGGAAAGCCTGGTTAACACAAGAACTAGTGTCCCCATTGGAAGATTTCCTCTTTATTACTGTTCTGATGACAACCCAAAATTTGGGATTTTCTTTCACTCTAAAGCTGAATTCACACCTGGGCATTTTGAATCACGGGCAGAATTGCCATGATTCTGCCCGCAACTTCAAAACGCTTTGGTAAAATGACAAATCGCACAATGCGAAAATTCTGCCGAGACTGTTGCTCGATAAATCGCATTGCAATCGCTGGAAACCACATCGTGTGAAGCTTATTGCCCAAAAAAGTTCAGGAGCTTCTGTTGAGTGACAAGCTTTATGTGATGCAGTTTGTGGCAAAACCACTCTACGTTTTTAGGTGCCATTAAAATTAATGGCATCTGAAATTCGCATTGTGAGATTTCTCATTTTACCAGAGTGTTTTGAAATTGGGTCGATCTGCCTGCGATTCAAACCACCCAGGTGAATAAAACCTGACAGGTGTTCTAATCCCTCTACAGTCTATCCAAGAATAATAAAACATTTAATTCACATTGGAGCGACTTGTCATGCGATTTGATCTGTCTCATACCCTATTGTCGGCAATAGCACTGTTCAAATTGGTGCGACACAGACTTTGCGGGGCTTTGCAGAGATTTGGGGTGCAACTTGCATAGACATTCATGCATGAAGCAGCACAGATGTCTTCAAAGTCGCACTGACTTTGAAATTGTGAAATTTCTGATGAAGTCGCATGATTTCAAAGCCGAATTCAATGTAAATGAGGGCTTAGACCCCTTTCCCACTGGGGCCGTAGTAAAGCGCTGCTAGTTTTAGCAGTGCTTTAATGCTGTTTAAGTGGCACTTTCGGACGCTTTTAACCCAAAAGAAGGGGTTAAAAACTCCCGTGTTGCGACGCTTACAAAGCATCATTCAGGCCAATGGGCGGGCGTTTTGGGAGAACTAAATACAGCGCTCCCAAACAGCCCCAAAGATGCTGCTAACAGGACTTTTCCGCACCGCCCCAATGTTTAAAGTCACACTTGAATGAATGGTAGGCAGTTGAAAAGTGCTTGAAAAAAACCGCATCCCAGCATGAAAGGGGTCTTAGGGTCCTTTAGCTGGGAGGGCATTGGCCTGAGGTTTACACATGCCACAGCAGTGATGCTCTGTTTCATGGCCAAAAATGATAACCCTGTGTCGCACTTGGCAGGTACTGCCATCAAACAGCTGTGACCCACTGAAGTGGACGGGGCTGTGCTGCAACCATGAACAACCCACAGTTGAGGGGATCTGAATGCAGGTCACTCTTCAAAGAGCAAAGGACCTAAAAATGAGGCTTAGGCTTGTCATACACGGGAGGTGGGAACTAGGGATGAGCTCAGGAGTGTTCGCATGCTCCACGTGCAGAGCCCACCAGGAAGTCGGTGCAGCGCTAATCACAGGCAATGAGACATTGCCCAATCTCTGCAGTCGCACATCGGGGCAAAGTCTCACTGGCTGTGATTAGCGCAGCGCTGACTTCCTGGCGGGCTCTGCACGTGGACCATGCGAACACGCCTGAGCTCATCCTTAGTTGGAACCATTAATGGTCAGACTGAATGTACCAAGTTGATCTCGTTGCTATAGCCAATAATAATAATCACAGTCTTCTCCCAGCGAGGGTGGCTTTCCTCACCCGCCCTCTGCTGGAAGAAGACAATTGATAATTCTCCTGTCAGCGCTGTCTGCGTTGATAGGGGAATCGTGCACATTACTTTCCTGCAACCTGTGGTTGCAGGTAAGATATTTGCACCGTGTATGGCCTACCTTATGGTATACATTTATTCTGAATGTGTCCCCCCGATGCACGCATTGAGGTGCTCTGGCATGGTGCATGTTATGTGTGTCGTTGGGATGCAGCGACGTTGATGTGAAAGGCTCCCTGGTGATAGATGTGCGGTGGACCTCCAACAATGGTGCAAGGATTGTTTTTCAGCGCTGCAACATGCAACACACATTCATCGGCAAGGTGTGCTGGGGGGGGCATTTCAATGAATGGTGGAGTACTGGACCAATGAGATCTGCAGCAGGTTACCACACCAAAGTGCAGGGCGCATGAGCGCAACGTGGAGGGTGCATGGCTCAGCTCTTTTGGATCAGGACACTGACACTTTGACTTTTTCAGATCCAACCTACTTTGTTGGGAGGGCTTCAATAGGCGTCCTCCTGCGCCCGAGCGGCCTGCAGGGCGTGCACAGTGTGCTCTGTGAGGAGTCTAGGAGACCCCTTACCATGTGATCAGCTGTCAGCCAATGACAGCTGATCATGTGATGTAAACAGAGCCGGCAATCGGCTATTTTTTCTGCGTGTGCTGATAGCATGAGGAGGAAAAAAAAAAAAGCGATCACTGGCAGCTCTCAGAGGGACGTCAGTCCCAATCAAGGAGAGCTCCCGCCAGCTCATCTGTGTCCACCCGTGCCACCTGCCAGTGCACAGTGCCACCCATCAGTGTCAACAATCAGTGCTTCATCAACAGTGCAGTCCATCAATGTCACCTACCAGTGCCCATCAGTACTGGCTTACCTGTGCCGCCTCATCAGCACATATCAATGAAGGAGAAAAATTACCCGTTTGCAAAATTTTATAACAAACCATGACACATTTTATTTTTAAATTTTCCATATTTTTTTGTTTATCAAAAAATAAAAATCCCAGCTATGATTAAAAAAAAAAAGCTCTATTTGTGTGAAAAAACAAAACAAAAAACGTAATTTGTGTACAGTGTTTTATGACTGTGCATCTGTCATTCAAAGAGTAAAAAGCTGAGAGGTTAAGAGGCCCTGTCACCGTACAGCTTCCCTCCATGCACACTGCCCGCTCACCTTCCCGGCTGTACACACAGATGAGCCGGTTGGTGACCGTTTCCGCCACAGAGAAGAGCTCCGCCGTGTCCAGTCCCTCCAGCAGCCGGCAGCACCCCTCCTTCTCCCGGGCGCTGAGCCCCGCCATGGCGAACACACACACACACACACCTCCAACCTCTGTCACCGGCACCACTTCCGGCTCCGAGCGACTGACAGCCCAGAAACGAAACCAAATCCCACAGTCTACTTCCGGTGACGGCAGCGCCGCGGCATGCCGGGAGTTGTAGTCCAGTAGCTGGTGGCGTCCAGGTTTCTCTAGTAATCACATCCTCATCACTGCTGAGAGGGTGAAGAACAGCATACAGAGGATGATGCACAAACTATAACAGATGTCGTGTTTTCATCACACACAAACTGATTATATTATGGCCATACGATTAGATCATAGGATTCTGACTGATGATCCATCCACTTTGTAAACTGATCGACTACCGTAAAGTTGTGTGATCGGTTACGACAAAAAAAAAAAATGCGCTTGTGTAATATCGAGTATGACAAAATCATTGGTGTATGGCCTATCCATCTATTCAAGTGATTATTTTAACAAATCCATATAGGATTGAAAAAAATAAATTGATGGAACACCCCATTGGGTATAGTTCTTCATTATTCTGACCGATTGTGATCATCTACACTCACCGGCCCCTTTATTAGTTACACCTCTTCAGTTGCTTGGTGACAAATTGCTAATGAGCCAATCACATGACAGTAACTCAATGCATGTAGGCATCTAGACGTGGTGAAGATGACTTGCTGAAGTTCAAACTGAGCATCAGAATGGGGAAGAAAGAGGATTTAAGTGACTTTGAACGTGGTATGGTTGTTGGTGCCAGACGGGCTGGTTTGAGTATTTCAAAAACTGCTGATCTCCTGGGATTTTCACACAACACCATCTCAGGTTTATAGAGAATGGTCCGAAAAAGAGAAAAAATCCAGTGAGCGGCAGTTGTGTGGAGGAAAATGCCTTGTTGATGTCAGAGGTCAGAGGAGAATGGGCAGACTGGTTTGAGATGATAGAAAGGCAACAGTAACTCAAATAATCACTTGTTACAACCAAGGTATGTAAAAGAACATCTCTGTACGCACAACACATTGAACCTTGAAGCAGATGGGCTACAGCAGCGAAGACCACACCGGGTGCCACTCTTGTCAGCTAAGAACAGGAAACTGAGGCAACAATTTCTTACAAGATCACCAAAATTGGACAATATAAGGTTGTAAAACAGTTGCCTTTTCTGATGAGTATCAATTTCAGCTGCAAGATTCAGATGGTAGGGTCAGAATTTGGCATAAACAACATGAAAGCATGGATCCATCCTATCAACAGTTCAGGCTGGTGGTGGTGGTGTAATAGTGTGGGAGATATTTTCTTGGCACACTTTGGCAGTACCAATTGAAAATCTTCTAAACGCCACAGCCTACCCGAGTATTGTTGCTGACCATGTCCATCTTCTGATGGCTCCTTCCAGCAGGATAATGCACCATGTCATAAAGCTCAGATCATCTCACCACTGGTTTATTGAACATGACAACGAGTTCACGTACTCTAATAGCATCCATAGTCACCAGGTCTCAATCTAATAGAACACCTTTGGCATGTGGTGGAACGGGAGATTCGCGTCATAGATGTGTAGCTGACAAATCTGCAGCAACTACGTGATGCTCTCATGTCAATATGGACCGAAATCTCTGAGAAATGTTTCTAACACCTTGTTGAATCTACGTCACCAAGAATTAAGGAAGCTCTGAAGGCAAAAGGGGGTCCAACCCGGTACTAGTAAGGTGTACCTAATAAAGTGGTGAAAGTAGAACAGGGGTCTCCAAACTTTCTAAACAAAGAGACAATTTATTGTTCTTCAGACTTTGAGGGGGCTGGACTGGGCAGTGGGAGAAGAAAATGCCCTGCTGTCAATGGGAGTAAATGATTCCCCATGATTGGCATTAGTGCAGTGTTTCTCAATTCCAGTCCTCATGGCCCACTAACAGGTCATGTTTTCAGGCTTTCCATTATTTTGCACAGGTGATTTGATCAGTTTCACTGCCTTAGTAATTACCCCAGCTATTTCATCTGAGGGAAATCCTGAAAACATGACCTGTTACTGGGCCATGAGGACTGGAATTGAGAAACACTGCATTAGTGGAAGGAATAGTGCCCCATCATTGGTGTCAATGCAAGGAATAGTGCCCCATCCTTTGTGTCAGTGCAAGGAATAGTGCCCCATTGTTGGTGTCAGTACAGGAAATAGTGCCCCATTGTTGGTGTCAGCAGAAGGAATAATGCCCCATCGTTGGTGTCAGTGGGAGGAATAATGACTTGTATCAGTGGGAGGAATAGTGCTCCAAGGATCAGATAAAGGCATGCAAAGGGTAACATCTGCCCCCTGGTCCACAGTTTGGAGACCACTGATCTAGAACAATTGCATCATTGTGCCGCTCTTTCCCTGTACCTCCACCTCCCATCATATGCATGCTCAGGAGCACCTTCCCACTCAGCTGTTTGTAGGCAGGTGCAGTCTACTTTCTCCGATGCAGGTGGCACTCAGCCACAGCAGCAGCGAAGAGGGAGAGAAAGCCAAGAGGAACTCTTGGTTTATGGTTTACAGCCCATGTGACTCTGGTGACCATCTTGGGTCAGGCAGAGTGTTTTTAAGACCCTGGCTCCTGGGTTTGACTTACTTTTTAACATGGGGATAGCATACAGACAGGCTACCCATCTGTCACGGACAGTATTAGTGGTAGGGAAAGGTTCCAGAAAAGTAGGGAAAGTGTAGGGATCCATTTCTATTCCTGAAAACCTCCCTACTTTGGCTTGGAACCAGCCAGGCTGCATTCCACCCCTCCATACAGACCTGTTCCGCTACACGCTGTTGTCATCCCAGTTGGGCTTCCTCCCACCTGCCTGTTTTGCCTCTACTTCAATACAAGATATCTTAATTGCACTTGAACTGAGCATATGTTATTGCTGCCGCACCACACTGCACCCACCCACACTTGGTGGCAGTCGGCAGGATATATCACTTCTCACAGCGGGTGTAGAAGCAGGAGCAGGCACCATCATGGCACTATTAGGATGGCCCTGGCACCTAAGTTGAATTGCTCCAATATGCCCTTGGGAGATTGTGAGGACAGACTAGAGAGCTATGTGCCTTTAGCAGTTTCCTGCCCGGCTGATCGTGGAGTTGGCTATTAACAACTTGGAGGATGCCGCCCAACCAGCGCTAATGGCTCTGATGGAAGAGGACTGGGTCAAACTGGAGCAAATCATGACACAGCTAGAGGGCCTGTTCAGGGAAAACTTGACTGTCCTAGAGCTGAGGTGCAGATTCCTTGTCCGGAGAGATCAGGAGGGTGAGAGTCTCACGCATTTTGCAGTCTCAGGTCACATGCTGAGGGAGCAGTTTGTGGCAGGACTTAAGGAAGACCCAGTCAAGAGGGCCCTACAGGAGCAAATTAAAGTACAACCTGCCATCTCTTTCCATGATATTGTGGTGGATGTGGTTGCACGGGAACAGGAAGATGCGGAAGCAACGATAGCTGTAACCAAGAAAGTATGACCCGCTGCAAATGAAAGAAGAGGCTCTGGCCTCCCCACCGCAGTCTGCCATACAGACAACACTAAAGGGAATGGTCTTGACATGGCTTCTCTGAAATAACGTGAGTTTCCTTGCTTCAATAGGATTCAGCCCCTCCCTCTAAGGACAAGCGTTTGCTACATAGGGACCCAGAGGAAGACCGTAAATGCTGTCAGTGTGGTTGTTATGGGCATGTGAGTAAAAACTATGGCTGTCATTAAACTAGCTGCTCACGGAGCAGAGGAGACGACCCCCAGGACCAGCAACACAAGGTCCAAGTCAACCACAGCCCAATAGTGTCCACCATTGTCACTGGACCACACACAGGGTCTGAAGTCACAGTTATGGAATATGACTTCCGTACTTCTGTATCCATTGATTCGGGAAGGAAGACCAACAGGACTCCTCCTGGCTATCCCTCAAAGCAGCCAAAAACTTGCTCATCCTGATGGAAGGTATCACCTGGGTGAAGATCCAGATTGATGACCAAGAGGTGGATTAAGTAGGAGTTGTAGCGACACATGGCCCAGTCAGTTCTGGGCATGAACATGTTGAAAGACTTGGACCTGCCCTGCTTGCTGCCCAAGTACAAATGTTCTCCCCGGTAGGCGCAGGACTATGGTCTGCGAGCTGTATGGTTCAACATTATCTGGGCTTGATAAGCTCAACAAAGGGCTACCAAGAAACAGCCCGTGCAGGGCTGTGTATCCCCAAACAGATGCTACTATTGGTACCCTTCCAAGATGTAGTCTGGTCTCTCCCCATTGATTCCCACAAGAAACTTCAAGGACCACAGTGATGCTAGAGCCCCTCAAAGATCCGGTAGTGCTCAGAGAATGGCTGTTTGCTTGCACCCTGTCCAAGGTTCACAAAGGGATGGTCTGGGTATGATTCATCAATTTGAGGACCACCCTAATTTCACTCCTCAGCCATGCCATCTTAGTAAACCTGTATACAGTACCCCATCGCTGCATCTCAGAAGCATAGCCTGGTGTAGAAGCCATGAGTCCTGCTTCAGGCAGTCATGGCCTTGTTCGATGAGTCACAATACAAGCTACTGATGGAACTGGAAGCTAAAGGGTTTATCTCTCACTGCTATGAAATGCTAACCCTGCCTTACCTTGAGGTGTATCCCTGCAGATCCAAAGACAAATGGGACCAAAATGTAAGCACCTTGGAAGATGATCATTGGGATAACGCCTTTGGATCTGTATTGTCCTTCTCTCTTAATACTGCTCAGAGACTTTTGCAGCTTTACATTATTCTTCAAGCCCACTTTACACCCTTTAAATTCTACCACATGGGAAAGCTGCAGTCCCCTCTCTGCGCCAAATGCACTACAGCACAAGATGATATATACATTTACTGTCGTGCCGTCCCAAAACTCACCATTATTGGGTGGAGATAGTGAATACTGTTAATAACTACCATCCTAATAGAGCCCAATTGCTGTATCATAGGTAAATTAGATGACCGTGCACTAACTCAATTTCAAAAGGTGGCTATTAACCACTTTCTGCCCAGGCTATAGCCGAAAGATAGACAGCGTGGCCTCCCAGTGCCGGAAGGGAGTACCTAGACATCCTCCCATATCGCACTACCCGTGCGCCCCCTGCGGCACACTCTGTGATCGTCCAGTGCTTTGGACTCACTAATCACAGTGGCCATTTACAACATGACCAGCTGTCCGCTAATGACAGCTGATCACAGAAGTAGGTTATCAGCTTTTTTTTATCTCACGTTCAGCACAAGGAGAAAAGAAAGCCGGTAACCGGCTTCTGTTACAGGGACATCGGTGCCACCAGTGCCAGCTATCAGTGCCCACCAGTGTCGCCAATCAGTGTCACCTATCAGTGCTGCCTCATCAGTGCCACCTCATCAGCGAAGGAGAAAAATTACCTGTTTGCAAAAAGTTTTAACAAACCATAAAAAATGTTTTTGTTTTTTTTCAGAATTTTCGGTCTTTCTCCGTTTCTTTAGCAAAAAATAAAAAAAACCAGTGATGATTAAATACCACTAAAAGAAATCTCTATATGTGTGAAAAAAAGATAAGATTAGTTTGAGTACAGTGTTGCATGACCACGCAACTGTCATTCAAAGTGTGAGAGCCCTGAAAGCTGAAAATTGGCCTGGGCAGGAAGGGTGTATTAGTGCCCAGTAAGCAATTGATTAACGGAGCTTTGTTTCAAGCTGGGAGGCTTCTACTACAGTGCTTGAAATCCAACAAAACTCTGACTCCTAGGGAATGGATTATCCATATGGGTCACCTCAGACTAGAAAATATTATATTTCAACACAGAGGCTGCCCAGGGAAGTTTAAGAAGCTGTGGGGAGACTGGTTAGCAGTCCCAGGTCTTTCGCCAGTTGACCTTGTCATGAATAGAATTTCAAGATATATTTCCACACTCCAACTATGCTGCCCTGGGTTCTTTTCCCTGTTGTGAGATACTACATTAGTAGGGTTGCACCAATACCAGTACCAATACTTTTTTCAAGTATTTGCCAATACCAATTAACGATACCTAGAACTTAGAAAGAGTAGGGTAGAGGGGTGGTTTGGAAGTTGGGGGGGCTGTTAGGGAGTTGGGTAAGGGTGGGGTTGGGGAGTAGAGGGGTGAGGGCAGGGTGAAATAGGGATCGTGGGGTGGGAGAGTTGGAATGGAAAAGGCTGTGATCGCTGGGGGGATAAGGATGGAGATGGCAGGGTGATTGGGAGACATGGGGGAAGAGGCGATAGCTGGTGGAGGAAAGGAGGAGGCAACAGGCAGAAGTGACAACAGTGACTGCAGACATGATGCAGGAGATGCTTAGAGATTGCGGATAATCAGAGGCTGCGAACATGAGAGATTGTGGACATGGTACAGGAGAAGATCAGAGGCTGCGGACATGATACAGGAGATGATCAGAGGCTGCAGACAACTTCCCGGAGACGGTCAGAGACTGCAGACAACTTCCTGGAGACGGTCAGAGACTGCAGACACGACTCCCCATGCTCAAAAGAGGGAATAGAAAAGTATCAAGCCATTCATTCACTATAATCACAGCTTATGTTCTAAAACATGAAAACTTCTGTTCTGTATTCTTCTATAACAGTGATGGCGAACCTTGGCACCCCAGATGTTTTGGAACTACATTTCCCATGATGCTCCACTACAATGCAAGGTGCCAGAGCATCATGGGAAATGTAGTTCCAAAACATCTGGGGTGCCAAGGTTCGCCATCACTGTTCTATAATATGATCATCGCCTTTCTTGTAATTCATGTGCAAGATCGCCCCCATCAGGGACTGTATGTGTGTGGGAGGCAGGAGCAAAGACACAGCACTGTGAGGAGGAGGCAGGGATGGCAGAGGAGACTGCTTCCAAGCTGCCACTTCTTGTATCTGAGCATTTTCGTGAAAATGCTTAGTATTGGCACTACCATATACGGTAGTAATTTTAATCTTTTCTATATTTTTGATATGGCATGATTGTTTATGATGCCACAGGTGACGTGTTGACCTCAGAGACTATAGTCATTATGTGCTACCGATTGTTCCGTTACGGCTCTTGATGTTATGGTTACTTTTTTTTTTAACTGCTGTAATTCTTATTGTTTAATAAAGTTTTCTGCTAAAAAAAAAAAAAAAATATATATATACACACAGCTATCAATTTTTTTTTTTCTTCCATCTTACATAGATTGCATGGATCACTCATTTGGCAGAGTGTGCAGGAGCTGAGCGATCATGGCCTATATGGGTAGAACTGTAGTTCTGAAAACAGAAGTGTGTCCTTGCAGTCATGTAAGCTCACCATACAATCTGATTTTACAATCTCCTTTAGGTATACCATCAACTATGTAGTGCAAGGGCCTATCTAACTGGATAAAGAGACATTTGATAGAGAGGTGTCTCCTCATAGTATAGTTTTGGTAAATCTAAAAGGAGATTTTACAGCCAGATTGTATAATGGCCACCTTCATACACCGAAAATGAACTAGTCAGGCTTTCAGTGCCATTAATTGCACCTCAAACACAGAAGCAAACACACATTTTGCTGCATAAAAAAAAAAAAAAACACAAGCGAAAAGCGCAGCAAAAATGCACATTAACAAAGTGCCAAATTGTCCTATGTGCTACTTTAAAATCAATGGGCTGCACTATGTGTGTTGTTGGAAAAATGTGCCATAAATCGTGCTCCTACTACGTTAAGTGTGAATGGGGCCTGAAAGTAAAATTGGTATATTTACACAAGAACAATGAAGCTCCATTCACATCTGTGTTTTTTAATGGATGGCAAACTCCACAGAAAATGTGCGCTGCGATGCAATTCAGAAATGCAATGCAAATGCATTTTGTGCTTCCAGTGTCATTAAATGTTAAAGTGGAGGTCCACCCTGAAAAAAAATATTCCATAGAAATGCAACACAAAAATAGAAAAAAAAGTTTTACTCACCAGAAATGCCTGTTGCTAGGCAGATCATCCTAATCTGCCACTTCCTATTCCGCTGTGATCTTCAGTCTTCTCCTCCTCGCGTTGATTTCTGGGAAATTTGGGCACGGTGTTTTCTGGGACCAGTGTGTGTCACAGAAGACAGCCGCCCATTCAGAAATTGCTGGGGGACTCGCGCATGCACAGTAGGAAACGGGCAGTGAAGCCGCAAGGCTCCACTGCCTGTTTCCCTTAGACCCCTTTCACACTGGGGCGTTTTTCTGACATTTTTCAGGCGCTTTAGCGTTAAAAAAAAGGGCCTGTAAAGCTCTTGAAAGAAGCTGCAACTGCAATCCCAATGTAAAAGCCCGAGTGCTTTCACACTGAGATCCCTTTCACACTGGAGCGTTTTTCAGGCCCTTTAGCTTTAAAAAAAAAAAAAAGCGCCTGTAAAGCACCTGAAAGAAGCCGCAACTGCAATCCCAATGTAAAAGCCCGAGTGCTTTCACACCGAGGCGCTGCGCTGGCAGGGCGTCAAAAAAAGTCCTGCAAGCAGCTTCTTTGCAGCGGTTTTGCATCGGGGAATACAACACTCCTAAAGCGCCCCTTCCCATTGAAATCAATGGGAAGCGCCTGAAAAGCGCTATTGGCAGCAGCGTTTTGTGGGCGCTTTTAACCCTTTATTTGGCCACTAGCAGGGGTTAAAAGCGCCCCAATAACGCTCGAAAAACGCTGGTAAAGCGCTGCTAGTTTAAGCGGCGCTTTACGAATGTTTTTTAGGCGCTGACATTGTGAAAGGGCTCTAAAAGCACTTGGGCTTTCACATTGGGACTGCAGATGAGGCTTCTTTCAAGCGCTTTACAGGAGCTTTTTTTAACGCTAAAGCGCCTGAAAGACACCACAATGTGAAAGGGGTCTTAGTGAGGATGGCGGCACCGGCACACGATATGAGGGACGGATTGGCCGACATCGTGGGTGCCCTGGACAGGTAAGTGTCCTTACTAAAAGTCAGCAGCTACAGTGCTTGTAGCTGCTGACCTTTACATTTTTTTTCTTTTTTTAAGGCTGGAACACCGTTTTAAAGACACCCCAAGTGCGGATAGCAGGCATGTTTGCCGTGCGACAAACACTCCGCAAACACACCAAAAAGGTGTAAAAGCGTGCCACGCTCTGCTTAAAAGCGTGTTCAGGTGCTTTCTTGGGGCATTTGTCACATGTAGGGCAGAACATTAAAGTGAATGGGCTGCCCTATACATGATGAGTGGGAAACTCCCCAAAACAAATGCGGGAATGCGAGTCCCTGCTATGCGGACATGTGAATGGGACTCGATAGCTGAGTGTATCGTCCACGCCCTCCTATGTACTTGTATAAAGATAGCCATACACTATGCAATCTGATTGTACAATCTGTGTACAACTTCCTTTAGATTTACCAGAACTATGCAAAAGAAGGAAACACCTGAACAATCCATTCCATTTGGATCAAATCAGACAGGCCCTTGCACAACACAGCTGATGGGAGATCTAAAGGACAGTGTACAGGAAGTAGGGAGGGGTGGTCCAGGCAGGGCCTATAATAAGGCTTACCTGTGGGTACAATGAAGATCTCCTAAACTTTTAATGATTAGGAGATATTCACACTGCATACCTGTGCCGTCCCTTCAGAATTCTATGCCCCGGTCCATGACTCCCACACACGTACACGGGAGTGAGGTAATCACGGTGCGGGCAATCAGACAGCCGGAGCACACAAACCCGGAAAGAAGACCAGGTGAAGATGGAAGCCCTGTCAGCAGTGACAGTGCACCACTGGAGGGCTTCATTCTAAGGCAAGTTATTTCATAACACTGAACAGAAAGCGCAATACAAACAGTACATGTAATGTTATAGCAGTAAATACCAACACTATACATAGCGTGTACAATAAATTTGATACATGAATGCATCTTATCCATTGGCAAGAGTTTACTAAATGGAGTCATACCTCAATGACAACGAAAAATCCAGTTATGATTTAACTTTCTATCATTGAGGTATGACTCGAATTTAGGGAACTCTTGTAATTCACTTTCTGTTCATTCATATAGTAGCCACCAAACCATGTTTGTCCCTGAGGAAGCCATACGACGAAACATGTAGGATTAATATGTGGGAACAACTATAGGAGCTACAATAACATGTCTTGAATGACCATAAAGCTGTTAATGTATTGTATAATATTGTTTTTATGTACCCTTGTAATGTTAATTTCGATTTTATTCAATTTGGTATGTCCTTGTACTAATTGCACCTATAAAGTCCCATCCCCCCTACTTTGTGTTTTTCATTCCGCTTTAAGGGTGTTTACATGCATTTACATGGTAAGATTTAGAAAATACCACTACAATTTGTAAGTTGTGTTCTGGAAAAACAGGAAAAAAATGAAACCATTTTAATATTAACAAAAAAACTTTTATTAAATAGTTTATGTACAATAGAAAAGCAGTTTGAGAAATCACTACCAAGTTATTGCAGGCCTGTGGCTCTGCTTAATGCAACCGTTCATGGAAAAGGAAGCATGTGTCCTATTGTACAGTATATACACACAAAAATGAAAAAGTGCATTTATCCATTCAACACAATTATCCATACATGTCAAATATAAATTAGAGTATCACAGGATATATTTTGTATTAAAATAAAACACAAACACTTTAAAAGGAAAAAATGATCGTACACATTAATAGAAAAACATTTGTATTGCACTTCATATCTTTATTGTTACAATTTCTTAAAGTGTATCTAAACCTAAAAACAAAAAAATAATAAGGGTCCATTTACACTTTGCCCTTCTTGTGCATTGTTTTAACACACATTGTTCTAGCTTAAAGGCAGCCCCATTCATTTTGAATGGGTTGCCACTGCACCAGAAATTACAAAAAAATAAAATATAAAAAAAATGCGCATTGCAACATTTTTTCTGACGCAGGACACAACCACCCATAGTAGCGCATTACCATGTGTTGTGATGCGCTGCAGCTCATGTGCATTGGAGCTGCGTTACGTTAGTGCTTTAGGGTGAAAAGTGAAAGTCACCGCAACACGCTAATGCGCGTAATGTGCTTTACCACAGCGCTAAAATGTGATTCTTCCCCAAAGTTTTTGGACTCGGTGGCTAGTTTAGTTACCTTTTATTCCAGCCTTTTCTTTATTTTTACCTGGTGATCTTGCCAGTAACACTCTTCCAGTCCTAGGGTGACAACACTCACACAATGTACAGCAATATACGGGAACTTCATTTTAAAAACTTCAAAGTAAAGGTCCTGCCTAAAAGCAGATGGCACAAACTGCATTCATTAGTTTGTTTCAGTGTCAGACTGGGTTCACACTGAATACGGACGCAGCTCACAGCAGGGGTCTGGTGCGTCCCTGTTCTCTGTTTCAGGCCCAAATTTTTGCCTGAATTTGGACTTGAAACTGAGTCAGACGCACAGGACCTCTGTACAATGCACTCTGCTTAAGGCTGGGTTCACACTGCCGCGTGGAGCGGCTCACAGCAGTGGTCCAGTGCGACCCCGTTCACCGTTTCAGGTCTGATTTTTGGCTGAATTAGGACCTGAAACGGACCAGAAGATGCACAGGGTGCGGTTCACTCCAGAGATGCGTGGACCGGCTCCATGGAGAGCTGGTCCTGACATGCGAATTGGATGCGGGTGAAAGCTACATCCAGTTGGCAGTAGTGTGAACCCAGCCTAACATGGAGTACAGGTTTGTTTTAAAGCTAAAATACAATATGGGAAAAAAAAAAATTATAAAAACAAAACAACATGTTAGAAATCTTTTTATAAAGTGATTAAGACAAAATTTAATTTTAAAATCAATTAAATGTCTCATTATTAAAATTATTTTCAGACACTCGTACTGGAGCAAACTAGATCTAGCCTGTAAAAAAAAAAAAAAAAAAAAATGCACATTTAAGAAATATTACAATCAATTTTTCTTTTTCTCCCCAAAAGCATTTACATCAAACACATCTTGGGCAAAATAGCAATCATTTTTCCAGTTGGACAATTCTTTCCAATGATGCAAGTATGCATATCTATTTAATTCAGCACAGCAATAAGGCAATACAAAAAAAAAAAAAAAAAAATCTCCCAGAACACTATCCCGCTAATCAAAAATAATCATTTAAAATAGTTTCAACATGGTAAAGTGATTGTAAGGGTTTTTTGTTTTGTTTTTTAAATAAAAAACATACCAGTGGCTCCGAAACCCCGTCTTCTGGGGTTCCCCTGTGGCTCCTCCCCACATCAGATAACCCCCTAGGAGAATCACTCTCCCAAGGGGGTTACATTGCAGGGGGGTTCCCCCGAGTCTAGCATCCGGCGTCCATAGCCACCGAATGTATGACTTGGCCCCGCCCCCTCGATGCCCGCGTCATTGGATTTGATTGACAGCAGCGGGAGCCAATAGCTGCGCTGCTATCAATCTATCCAATCAAGAGCCGAGAACCCCGGGCAGAGAGACAGAGTGTCCCTGCTGGGTCAGGTAAGTAAAACGGGTGGTCACTGTCAGGTGTTTTTTCACCTTAATGCATAGGATGCATTAAGGTGAAAAAGCACAAAGGTTTACAACCCCTTTAAGTTTGAAAACAAGTTTTGTTGCAAATATTTCCACGACTCAAGTGTTTCTGCATTAAAATTATCAAGGCAAACAAAGGAGTGATTGAGGCAAATGAGCAATGAAAAGGGGATTTACAATATTTTCTGAATTATCACAGTGGCTCCATTTTTATCTTACTGTAAGCAAATACATATTAGAAATGATCAGAAGCATAGTTTACAACAGAATACAATTTAACCACTAGAGGGAGACCTCACATTAGCCACCAGCTTAATTTGTTTGAAACTTTTTTGAAAGGCCCTTTATGTTGTATTTAATAAATCCATCCCCGCACTACCTTGTAGCTCCCTTTTGGCCCCATAGTGAACAAGATAACACTTCATCCATGATAGTAATGGAAGTTGCCGTATGTCATATTGCAAAGGTGCCATATTGCCTGATAAAAAAAACTGGCAGCTATAAACACTGGATAAGTTATAGGAAACAAGAAAATTATTAAAATTATCAAATAAATTGGAAAGAACGCATATGAACAGAATTCAGTGCAACCCGCTATTCATTTAAAACCACTTAACATTTTTTTCAAAAATATCCTAAATTTTTTAAATGCAAAACTCTAGTGTGATTGCCTAACTAGAGTTCCATTTAAGATATAACAGATGAGGTATTTTCAAGCTGAATAGTATAAAAACATAAAACAAAATAAAAACAAATTAAATAAAAAGTGTTGCCTTCAGCGTTTAGCTCTACCGTAGCAGAGTCCAATGTTTCAAACTATTTGTTTAATACAAGTTTGTATGACTGTACTGGGTACCATGTTTCCCAAACACATGAATATTTCTGTTCCATTCAGTCAAGAAAAAAAGGTGACGCATCTGGTTAGAATAGAATACATAATTTGTACAATAAATATGTAATGTGTGTGACCGGCTTTACAGTACCCTACAGATTCAAGTTTCTATTCTTGGCATTTTTCAGCACAGGCTCATATTTGATATGGAGACATACATTTAATATTGGTTTATATTTTCAGTTACTGTAGATAAGCCGCTTCCACAACCAGGTATGAAATATTTATAGGAATGGATTTAACTGGCTTTATGCCATAAGCCCTTACATAGAGGAGGCAGTCAAAACCAGGTTTATGTCAGACTGGATATTTAGTCTTAAAGCATTTGTTACCCCCAAAAAATAAATAAATAAATAAATAAATCCTGTTCCTTTACAGCAGGAGTCACAAACTGGCGACCCTCCAGCTGTTGCAAAACTACAAGTCCCATCATGCCTGTGGGAGTCATGCTTGTAACTGTCAGCCTTGCAATGCCTCATGGGACCTGTAGTTTTGCAACAGCTGGAGGGCTGCCAGTTTGAGTCCCCTGCTTTAAAAGCATGTTATTACAGCACAGTGCTTGTGCTGTGTAATTTGGCCCCTTCTATCACCTAAAATACCTGGCTGATCCTGCCTGGTTCTTCCCTCACGTAAAAGAAAAACAATGGGGGAAAGTAATGATTGTTCGCAATCAATCCAACGTCTCCACTACCGTTAGGTGTTCAGTCCTCTAACCAAAATTCTTATATGGAAAATAAGAAATCTGGACCTGGAGGGAGTAAAGCTCCCAATCAGGGCAAAGAAGCAGTTAATTGGACAGAGAACACTTGTTGGAAAGTACAAAACTTGTGTTCATGAATTATCAAAAGAATAATTCTTGTTAGGCATACAGTGTTACAAGGAGAATATATACCATAAACAAAACTGTTGCAATTAAAAATCAAAGAAACCAAAAACTGAACCCGGCTCTTCCCTCATCCCTGTAAACTGACCATGGTTTATCATGGCTGCTGAGCCCTGACACCGTGGTCAGTTTACATGCCTTCATCATCCACAGCTCTCCTCTGTGTTCCTCTCCCCCCTGCCTGTCAGCTCCTGAATGCGAGCCGTCCCGCCCCTCCTAGCACTGTTGCGAGCAGTATAATAATTACTGCTCACAATCACTGCCATCCCCTCTGCTAGAATGAAAAGTACTATACAGAATTTGTTGTTTTATTAAATAATTCTTCTAAATGCCTTATTTCTCCTCACCAATCAGCCCCTCCCTCTGGCGTGCATACATTGGAGGAAGAGAGCGACAGGTGGGCACGTGACCATTGATTGGCAAGGAGAAATAAGGAATATAGAAGAAGAATTCTTAAATACTGTATATTACATGTTTATCCTAGCAGAGGGTCTGGCAGTGATTGTGAGCACTCCCTTTACAACCCCTTTAATTTAAACTTGTACCCAGGCTATGCACATTGACATATTTACACGCTACAGGCAGCAAAAGCACCTTGCAAACAAGCCCTTATTCACCTCTGCATCTATATACATTGTAGAGAAATTAATCTTCAAAAGTTCAGAACTTGCATCTTAGCTCTTTTCATATTGCTTTCTATTAAAAAAAAAAAAAAAAAAAGGCAGCCTTCCAGCTCTGTAATTTAAACTCACAGTAGGTGCTCTAAGCCATTAAAAACCCATTAGGGTCAATTCCCACCATTGCAGTGTGTCAATGTGCATTGCATAAGAGGATAAATCCAGCCTAAGCTCGTTTTGGCTGGGCTTCGCCTATGGGTCACAGGAGTGCATTTTGTTTTGCACACCTGTAACCCATTTTCAGCAGAGAGCGAACTGAAGTCCGCTCTCCGCTGATGTCACAGGAATCAGTCCAGGCACCCCGTCATCAAGACAAAGTCTGGATCTGCCAGATGCCTGGACGGATGCCAGTCTCAGCCAGCCGCTGAGAGCCTGAGACGACCGCTTCCCGTTCCTCCACAGCTCTTGAAACCCATAATAAATTGAATGAAGATTCCCTTGAATTATCCAATCATTTGAACAGAAAATTCCTGTTTATTTAGTCTGCACCCGATTGGGTACTTAAAGTGAATATTCTTAGCTACTCCAATAAATCATGCAAGGCCAGGCAGTTTCAAGAAATCCATCCCGAGCTTGTTTGGCTGGGCTTCTCCTATGAGTCACAAGTGTGCAATTCGTTTTGGACTCTTGTGTCCCGTTTTCAGCAGAGAGCTGTCCAGGCACCACATCATGCCGACTCTGGATCCGCCATGTGCCTGGACTGAGGCCGTCTCAGCCTCTCAGTGACCCGCTGAGACAGCCGCTCCCCGCCCCTCCACAGCTCAGAGTTCCAGTGAGCGTGGAGGAGCAGAACGGAGAGATGCAGATTTTCAGCCAGCAGCTCTCTGCTCGGGGAGCTCAGAGAACCGAGCCATTGGCGACATTCGATGGTTCAGTTCTCAGTGCAGAGACGCCAGGAGACAGATGCAGTATCGGACCCATGTTGCATCCACCTAGGTAAGTATGTGCGACTTGATTTGTCACATGACAAATCGCACGTGTGAATGGAGCCTAATCGCTTGGAGTAGTGCATGACTGCAAAACAAATTGCTCCTTATAGAATAATCTACACGAGTAGAATTTAGCAGAATCTTGTAGCCATTAATCACACATGAATGAAGAATCACACGATCATGTGAAGTTGCTTACTACTATATGCTGCTCCATAAGGAGCCAGTGGTTTCATTTCCTTATAAAATCATTGTCGACTTTGGTAGCACAACCGGACTAATAAAAATCTCCTGTGTGGCTCAAGCCTAAAGCCGCTGTACTAACCATGCAAGGTTAGTCCAGCGATCTTTCCCACTGAGCTGCTGTGTTCTGACAGGGGGTCATCAAATTTCAATCAATGGCCAGCTTTAAATTCTTTTTCTCAGAGTTTATTCGTGGACATAGCACCCTGTGCTTCACTGTTGGGTTATACATACCACAACCTACAGGGAGTAGGACACTAGGTGCAAGTGCTATCTGTCAATGAACTTGGAGAACACCATTTTGCGGTGGCAAGTACAAAAAAAAAAAAAAAAACTACTACTTTCATTTTCACTTATTGATGGACATCTTTCTCTTTTGATCACAAAATGGAATAGCCAAAAGCAGTGCCTACAAGAACCAATCAACTTGCAAATAACTGCAACAAAGGCCATACCCCAATGCAAACCTGAGCAATGCAGGAAGTGAGATGGTTTGGCCACCAGCAGCCAACAGTATTACACTCCAGCAGTATAATCCAAATATGAAAAATGTCCACCAATGAACCCAAAGAAAAGCACTTTTACTGTATTCTAAAATCACTAATGGTCTACTTTTGTAATAAAATTATGGCACTATTGACAAAAATGAATTAGGGTAGGTCCACAAGGAAGGCCAGGCTGTTGTAGTCTCATGTGATTACTGGGAGGTGACCAGTGTTCCTATAAACTTTTGCTGAAATTTTTCAAATGAATTAAAAAGTGATTGTAAGGTTCGTTATCTTTTTTTTTTTTTTAAACGCTTGCCGACCAGCGCACAGCGATGTACATCGGCACAATGGCAAATCTGTGCAAATGGACTTACCTAAACGTTCCCTTTAAGATGTGGCATTGTGGGTGCGTGCCCGCCGCATATTCCGTGACCGCAGACTCAATGTTAGCTGCTGTCCTGCGATTGTGTCACAGACCGGCAGAACGGGTAGATGCCTATGTAAACAAGGCATTTCCCTGTTCTGCCTAGCAACATGACAGATCTACTGCTCCCTGTCCGCTGGAGCAGTGATCGCTGTCATGTTGTAGCGAACCCACACCCCCCTACAGTTAGAATCACTCCATAGGACACACTTAACCCCTTGATCGCCCCCTAGTCTTTAACCCCTTCCCTGCCAGTGTCATTTACACAGTAATCAGTGCATTTTTATAGCACCGATCGCTGTATAAATGACAATGGTGTCAAAATAATGTCAAGTGTTCAACATAATGTTGCAGTCCCGATAAAAAAATAAAAATAAACGCAGATCGCCGCCATTCCTAACAAAAAAATAAATAAAATGCCATAAATCTATCCCCTATTTTGTACATGCTACAACTTTTGCGCAAACCAATCAATATACGCTTATTGCGATTTTTTTTTACCAAAAATAATGAAGAATACATATCGACCTAAACTGAGAAAAATGTATTTTTTATATAATTTTTTGGGGGATTTTTATTATAGCAAAAAGTTAAAAATATAGCTTTTTTTCAAAATTGTCGCTCTTTGTTTATAGCACAAAAAATAAAAACCGCAGAGGTGATCAAATACCGCCAAAAGAAAGCTCTATTTGTGGGGGGGGAAAGGACGTACATTTTGTTTGGGTGCAATCTCCCACGACCATGCAATTGTCAGTTAAATCGATGCAGCGCCGTATCCCAAAAAGTGCTCTGGTAAGGAAGGGGGTAAATTCTTCCATGGCTGAAGTGGTTAAACAAACATACTTACCTCCACTGTGCAGCTCGTATTGCACAGGGTGGCCTCAAACAGTCTTCTGGGGTCCCCCAGTAGCTCTCGCGGCTCCTCCCCACATCGTATAACCCCCTAGAAGTGCTCTCCCGGGTTGTTACCTTGTGGGCATGCTCCCGAGTCCAACATTTGCACCCAAATGCCGGACTTCATCCCACCCCCCAACAATCACGTCATTGGATTTGATTGATAGCAGCAGGAACCAATGGCTGCGCTGCGATCAATCTATCCAATCAAGAGCCAGGACCCCGTGGAGAGGGGGAAAGCGCTCCTCTGCCGACAGAACTATGGGGCTCAGGTAAGTAAAACTCACATTGTATTAAACGGATCTCAATATTGCATAAAATGTATGGCGACTCCTAGGGCGAGAATATTTAGTGAGGTTTCAGCATCATTTTGTTTAGGAGGTATAGTAAGTATGAGATATGAACACACACACACACACACACACGGCATCTGCCAAGCTTTAACCACTTGAGATCCGCGCTATAGCCGAATGACAGCTACAGCGCGGACCTCCTTTGCCAGGACGACGTTTATTGACGTCGTCCCGTGCACGAGCGGCCTGCGCGCCCCCTGAGGGGCACGCGTGGCGCGCTCTGTGATCGGCGAGTCTATGAGACTCGCCTGATCACTGATCCGCCTTATCACGTGATCAGCTGTCAGCCAATGACAGCTGATCATGTGATGCAACGGAGCCGGTAATCGGCTATTATTCCTCCTTGCGCTGACAGCGCGAGGAGAAAAAAAAAAAAAGAGCCGATCACCGGCGGCCGTGATCGGGACATGAGTACCGATCACGGCCAGCCCTGCCAGTGCCCACCTGCCCCCTGCCAGTGCCACCTTAATAAAACATAAGTGCCCCCCAGCAGTGCCCACAGTGCCACCCACAGTGCCCACAATCTGCCTCAACAGTGCTGCACCCCAGTACCACATATCCGTGCCCATCAGTGTCGCCCAGCAGTGCCGCCCATCCGTGCCACCCATCCGTGCCCACCAGTGCAGCCTATCAGTGCCCACCAGTGCAGCCTATCAGTGCCGCCTCATCAGCGCACTTCAATGAAGGAGAAAAATGACCTGTTTGCAACATTTTATAACAAACTATTAAACATTTTTTTTTTTTGCATCTTTTTTGTTTGTTTAGCAAAAAAATAAAAAACTCCCAGCTGTAATTAAATACCACCAAAAGAAAGCTCTATTTGTGGGAAAAAAATGATAAAAATTTCATTTGGGTACAGTGTTGTATGCCCGCGCAATTGTCATTCAAAGTGCATCAGCGCTGAAAGCTGAAAATTGGTTTGGGACTGAGTGGGGTTTAAAGCTTTAATAACACACAAAAAAAAAAAAAATAATGTTGAAGCGGTAGGCGCTTTAATGCGTGTTGAAGACGAAGCAAGTGTAAAGGAGTCCTTAGTCTCCCAAAAACTAATAGTTAAGGGATAGGCAAAGTTTGGTGGTCTAGGAGATCTTTTGGCTTGTCACACCTCTTTGGACTCCAGCAGCAAGACCTCTCACCCCTAATTCTTGTTCGTTTCCTCCAACCCGAGTCCTAGGTGCTCAAACTATAGATGAGGTCATCCCCATCACATTCTGCAAGCTAGACAACTAAAACTCCTTGAAAATTGCTTTGGTAGATGTGTGCAAATTCATGCCCACTGATATTACCAAACAGCTGGCAATGATTAGGCAGTTGGCCACCAACCATAAAAAACGTATGCCCCTTTCACATATTCTTTCCGATCAGGTCGGAGTGGATGAAAAAGGACAGGCGGTTTCTTTTCATCCGATTTCTCCACAGAGAACAGTGGGGCTCTGACAGGTCCATCTAAGCACAGTGGAGCTGAGACGGACCTGTCATCTGCCTGCTCCATGAGAATCAGCTGATCGATACCCCGCTGTGCAAAGTGGAGTCTGTCAGGTGCATCGTCAGGTGAAAGGACCCATAAAGTAGTTGTACAGGTTAAAGGTTTATAACCTTAATGCAGTCTCTGCATCAAGGTAAAAAGACTTTCATGTGCAGCCCAGACCCTCCTAAATACTTATCTGAACCTAATTTTGATCCAGCACTGTGCCTGAGAGCAGAATTGTCTCTCTCCCCCCCATAGGCTCAGGGACAGCAGCAGTAATCATTGGCACCTGCAGCTGTCAGTCAAAGCCAATGAGCAGAGTGCAGTGGGCAGGGCCAGGCTGCACTTTGCTTCAATGGCAACACAAAGCCAGCTCTGGATTGAGCGCGCACATCTGTCCTCACGTCAGTAAGCACTAACACCCCTTTCACACCAGGGCGTTTTGCAGGTGCTATAGCGTTAGAAATAGCGCCTGCAATCCGCCCTAAAGAAGCTGCACCATTGTGTGTAGTGTGAAAGCCCCGAGGGCTTTCACACTACAGCGGTGTGCTGGCAGGACGTCAGAAAAAAGTCCTGCCAGCAGCTTCTTTGGAACACAAAGGGCGGTGTGGTGTGAAAGGGGTATTAACCGGTTCCCGACCAGCGCACGACGATGTACGTCGACAGAATGGCACGGGCAGGCATATTGGCTTACAGGTACATCCAATCTTCAATGCCGCCCTGCCATCGGGAGCGCGCCGCCGGCGGCGCGCTCCCGCGCTGGTCGGGACCCCCGTGAGTCCGGTCGCGGGACCCGCGGACTGGATCGCCGCGGGCATCCCCGCGATCATCTCACGGGACGGCTGAATGGAGGAAATGCCGTGTAAACAACATTTCTCCATTCAGCCTAGCAACTAGTGACGCTGATCTCTGCTCCATGTGATTGGAGCAGAGATCAGTGTTCACTAAATGAAAGCCCAACCCCCCCCCAGTTAGTAACACACCCCTAGGAACACTTAACCCCTACACTGCCACCCACTGGTTAACCCCTTCACTGCCAGTGTCATTTACACAGGAATCACTGCATTTATATAGCAGTGATTACTGTATAAATGACAATGGTCCCAAAAATGTGTCAAAAATGTCCGATGGGTCCCCCACAATGTCGCAGTCACAATAAAAAAAAAAAAAAAAAAAAAAAAAAAGCTGATCGCCGCCATTACTAGTAAAAAAATAATAATAAAAAATTAATAAAAATGCTTTTGCGCAAACCAATCAATCGCTTATTGCGATTTTTTTTTTTACCAAAAATATGTAGAAGAATACGTATCGGCCTAAACTGAGGGAAAAAAAATGTTTTTTTTATATTTTTGGGGGATATTTATTATAACAAAAAGTAAAAAATAATGTGTTTTTTTCAAAATTGTCGCTCTATTTTTGTTTATAGCGCAAAAAATAAAAACCGCAGGGGTGATCAAATACCACCAAAATAAAGCTCTATTTGAAAGGACATTTTGTTTGGGAGCCAGGTCGCACGACCGCGCAATTGTCAGTTAAAGCGACGTAGTGCCGAATCGTAAAAAGTGGTCTGGTCTTTGACCAGCAAAATGGTCCGGTCTGCAAGTGGTTAAGGTGGAAAACACTGAAGAGGAGGAGCCAGGAGCACCAGCAGGGGGACCCCAAAAAAGAGGATCAGAGCTGCTCTGTGCAATGGTAGCAGGCAAAAAAAAAAAAAAAAAAAAAAACTCCTTTACAAATCACTTTAATATCAATTATAGATGGAATTAACCTTTAGCACAGGAATATGCAATTAGCAGACCTCCAGCTGTTACAGGACTAAAAGTCCCATGAGGCATAGCAAGACTGGCAGGCACAAGTATGACACCCGGAGGCAGAGGCATGATGGGACTTGTAGTTTTGTAACAGCTGGAGGTCCGCTAATTGCCTATCTCTGCTTTAGTAAGTATATTTGTGGCAAAAATACCAGATTTAACATCTCAGAGCTGAACTTACTAAAAAGATCTGAACTCTGTTTTTTGTTGGCTAATGCAAATTCTTCATTGCTCTTTATACTGTTCTAATGAACATCAGTCTGTTTTCATCCTCGTAACACCCAAGTCACATTAATAAGCAATACAAATCAGCATATATGGCTGTATTCAGTGTACAAAAACCCCTGAAAAAACTACAAACTATTAAAATAAGGGAGTTTACGTTGGTGAGTGGACAGCGGTCGTATTAGAGGAAGGTTGACAAAGGCAGTGGTGATAAATATAAAATATTTTATTCAAACCAACCATCAAGGCAGTACACACTTCAAAATTACATGGCACGATTTTTTCTGTTGCTAAAATGTGAAAATGAACATGATTTTTGGACTTAAATTACACATCTAGCACTCCACGAGTATTTTCAGTAAAAATATGAACGCTGGTAAGTCCTATTAAGGCCAAATTGATACTGGGAAAAGGGATGGTGTGTCTTCTTGTGCAGCTTTTCACCAGGCACCTAAGAGAACATGGATTAAACATATTAGATCTCCAAATACATTCAAGCCTTTTCTCATGCAAATTCACTTTAACCAAATAAATACTACAGAACACGCAGTGTAGAATTATACAATGCAAATATAATGGTAAACATTCTCTGTTGGACCCATTCAAATTCATATTGACTTGATAATGCTTTATATTTTAGAAACCTCATTCATTACTACGAAGCTTATTCACACACACATGTACCAAGTATGTTTGTTTGAAACACCAAATCTTCCCCAGCAGCAAATATTCAAATTCCTTGACTCCTTTTCCATTCTACTTCGGGATGGAAGAAAGGAGGAGCATGTGACAACGCTGGTGTTTAGTGATTGGCCCAGCACCAGGTCATGGGGTGGGGCAAAAAGCTCTTTAGTACTTCTGAGCTTCCTTTCCTTATTCCCAGCATGCTAAACCAAGTGTCAGGAAAGAAAGCCGTAAAGTTAAACAGGAGCTCCAGTATTAAAAAGAGCATGTGAAAAAGCACAACACGTGAAAGGGCTCAAAACTACAATATTTGCAGGCAGAAGTCTGATTTGAAAAACTGAATTAAACTCCTCACTCGGATATGTAGAAATAGTAAACCAAGGCTGCCATTATACCAGGGGTGTCCAAACTTTTTTCAAAGAGGGCCAGATTTGATGAAGTGAACAAGCGTGAGGGCCGACCATTTTGCCTGACATTCTTTGAACCATTAAAATTCGGTCGAATTCAGTAGTTCGAGCACCAATTCACAGCTCAACAAGAATTCTCTTGCCTTTGTCGCGCTCGTTCCAGACACAAAGACGAATGCTCTGCTCTTTAGGGGTACCGTTAATTCTTAATGGTACCCCACACATTGGAAAACGTGGGGTGCTTTTGGTCCAGTGCTAAAAAAATAAAAAAAAAAGCTCAGGGACATCTTTCCCTGCATTTTTGTGGGTAGAGAAGCCCATTGAATTGAATGGGCTGCCCTACACGCAGCCACACAGATGTGAACCGAGGTATGTATACCCCAAAGATGTATACCCAGGGTGAATGGGCCTGCACTGCAACTACCCCGCAACTGTGTTGATTGCACAGTTGCAGTATAGTGATGCTGCATTTACAGGCTTCAAACAGGTGGTGAGGAAGCAACATAATGCCTCTTTACCGCCTTTCAAATGCCTCTGAAAAGCAATCTGTGTATGGATTGCTTTTCAGAGGAGCAGCAGTCCTGGCTGCTATCACACACAAGCCCTACAAAAGCAGTTCCGATTGTACAAGAATGGGGGGGGCTGGATTAAAAGTAACATACATACACAGACATACAGAAATACACGCACAGATACATACACGAATAAAGCACTTAAAACAAATCTAGCTTGTAGCACAGTACTGTACCTTTCCAGCTTCCTCATTCAGCCGGGTACTGCACTGTAGGGGGAAGCAGAGAGCACAGCATACTTCCCTGCATTTTACTTTCACTTTTGAAGCTGACGGAGCTTCTCACAGTGCCAGGGATCGGGCTCATCTGACAGCCCTGAACCCGTGGCACACCAGGTGGGCCGCTCAAAACCGGACCGCGGGCCGGACTTTGGACATACCTGCATTATACAATGTACCAAAACCATATAAGAAGTCAAACCTAATCAATCACTTTCAATTTGAATGCAATCAGGTACCCCCTTGAACTCCATCGTTTCAGAAAATTGTATAATGTACGGCCAGCTTAAGTTGAAAGCACACTTCCACTTTTGCACCCAAATTGGGATAACATCTACTTTTTATTTGTTACACATCCCCATTCACTAGATCTGTTCTAACCAAAGATTAAAAGTTTTCTAAGCCTGGGCTCTTCATTCTATGATGCGCTTTTTACAAACGGTCTCCTCAATTCTGTCCTTCATCGGCAACTAGAAAACATGCTTTAAAAGTAGTTGACTTTTGTTGTGTGAATTGAAACAAACTATATTAGGGAGGCAGTTACTCAAATGCATCTGCAAAAGGTGGAAATACACTTTAAAATGTGATTATAAAGTTGACCTTGAATATAAAAAAAAAAAAAAAAAGAAAGAAAAAAAAAGAAGAAGAATTAAATTCTACATTGTTCTCTCAGCTTTCAAAAAATAAGCGAGATACGTCTAAGATTACCTGTAGTCTAGTATGAACAGCTTGGCACAGACTCACTTTGCATTAATGAATTGTCAATCTAACAGGCAAACAGACATTCTGGTTGTGTGATATGAGCAATTCCCCTCCTTCTGGCTACAGAAACGTCAAACGTAGTTTATACCCAGAGCATGCAAACCATGTGTGAACCAATGGCCATAGAGACCATAACATGTCGATAGAAACTGAAGCAGTAGTAAAAGCAGTTGAAAACCAGCCCTCAAGGTAGACCTCTGAAGCCTTAGGAATTCTGGTGAAAATACTTTTCAAAGTCAACAGACACACTGAAATCCTATTTCCTCCTTTACTTTCTATAGTGACAATCTTAGGCCCCTTTCACACGGGCAAATCGTTCAGGTCCGCCCGTCAGTTTTTTAGGCAGACTTGAACGGACGCTCCATGTAGGTCTATGGAGCGGTGGATGTCAGTGGTGAGTTGTCCGCTGACATCCGATCCGCTGAATTCCTGCTTCACTGTAGAGATGATATTGGCCAGGTGATGAGCAGTGCCTGGTTTCCTCCAGACATGACGCTTGCCATTCAGACCAAGGAGTTCAATATTTGTTTCGTCAGACCAGAGAATTTTGTTTCTCAAGGTCCGAGAGTCCTTCAGGTGTCTTTTGGCAAACTCCAGGTAGGCTGTCATGTGCCTTTTACTGAGGACTGAGATGATTGTTCTTTTGGAATGTTCCCTCTCCACAGAGAAACGCTAGGGCTCTGTCAGAGTTACCATTGGGTTCTTGGTCACCTCCCTGACTAAGGCCCTTCTCCCCCAATCGCTCAGTTTGGCCAGGTGGCCCACTTTAGGAAGAGTTCTGGTGGTTCCAAACTTCTTCCTTTTACGAATGATGGAGGCGACTGTGCTCAGAGACCTTTAATGCTGCAGAAATGTTTCTGTACCCTGCCCCAGATCTGTGCCTCAAAACAATCCTGTTGGAGGTCTACAGACAATTCCTTGGACTTCATGGATTGGTTTGTGCTCCGACATGGACTGTTAACTGTGGGACCTTATATAGACAGGTGTTGCCTTTCCAAATCATGTCCAAACAACTGAATATACCACAGGTGGACTCCAATCAAGTAGTTGAAACACCTCAAGGATGATCAGTGGAAACGGGATGCACCAGAGTTAAATTTTGAGTGTCATGGCAATAGCTGTGAATACTCATATGTGGGATTTTGTTAGTTTTTTATAAATTTGCAAAGATTTTAAACAAACGTCTTTCATGTTGTCATTATGAGGGTATTGTTTGTAGAAATTTGAGGAGAAAATAATTTAATCCATTTTGGAATAAGGCTGCAACATAAAATGTGGAAAAAGTGAAGCGTTATGAATACTTTCCGGATGCACTGTATGCACCTCCTTTCCACAATATTACACATTTGGAAACCCATATTTAACCGCTTTGCGTCCGCCCTATAGCCCTAAAAGACGGCTACAGAACGGACGCTAACTGCCGGGAGGCCGTCCCTGGACGTCCTCCTGTTTACTTCCCTAATGCGCGCCGCCGCGGGAGCGCATCGGGGAAGTTCTGTGTTGGCCATGTCCCTCGGACACAGCCAATCACAGATCGTGCTAAATGGCCAATCACAGTGGCCATTTAGCACTCGATCGGGCTATCCAATGAAGGGTGATCTCATATGTAAACATATGAGATCATCTCTCATTGCCGGCTCCCCTCCTCACACAGAGACAGCGTGTGAGGAGGGAGAGCTTCCGTGCTGCAGCGTCTGCGACTGAGTGTGTACACACATGCCCACCTGTCCCCAGTGCCACCTAACAGTGCCACCTAATAGTGCCATCTGTCGTCAGTGCCACATCAGTGTCACGTGTCATTGTCCTGGTGCTCCAGGGCCTTCAAAAGCGTAATAGGTAGTCAACAATTTAGATGTGTAATTTATGCTCCTAGAACACATGATGGCGCTCCCTGAATGTTGGGCCTCTCTAAGTGTCCAGGCTGTGAAAAAGTCCCACACATGTGGTATCGTAATACTCAGGAGTAGCAGAATTTTAATTTGGGGTGTCATTTGTGATATACACATGCCATGTGAGAGAAATAACCTATTACAAATGACAATTTTGTGGGAAAAAAAAAAAAAAAAAAAAAAAAAAACAATCTTCATTTTGCAAAGAATTGTGGGAAAAAATTACAACACCAAAAACCTCACTATGCCTCTTACTAAATACCTTGGAATGTCTACTTTCCAAAAAGGGGTCATTTGGGGGTATTTGTACTTTCCTGGCTTGATCGGGTCGCAAGAAATTAGATAGGCCACCAGTACATCAGATGTGATCAATTGTGTATGATTCGCACCACAGCTTGTAGATCAACTTTCACAAAGACCAAGTAATATCCACTAATTTGGGTTATTTTTACCAAAGATATGTAGCAGTATAAATTATGGCCAAAATTTATGAAGAAAAAATTAATAATTTGCATAATTTTATCACAGAAACAAAAGAAAAATGATTTTTTTTTTCAAAATGTTCGGTATTTTTTCATTTATAGTGCAAAAAATAAAAAACCCAGAGCTGATCAAATACCACCAAAAGAAATCTCTATTTGTGGGAAAAAAAGGACAAAAAATTCATTTGGGTAGAGTGCTGCATGACTGAGTAATTGTCATTCAAATTGTGAGAGCACTGAAAGCTGAAAATTGGTCTGGGCAGGAGGGGTGTTTAAGTGCCCAGTAGGCAAGTGGTTAAATTACAAATATTGAACTGAAGTTTAGGTATGAAGTGTAGAAAGGTTCCACAAGAGAACCACTTACTATAATAAATCTTTAGAGACAAAATGAAAAAAATTGTGGCGGCAGCAGGGAACAGTCATTCATATAAAAACTGATCACGGTTCTCATTTTTTTTCTATTTCACTACAGTCAAGCTTGTGACCTAGATAACCAGCAAGTAACAAGTAGGCAGAGAACAAAAATATTACACAACTGGCAGACTTTTCTTCATCTAAAAGTACACCATTTTTTGTTAAACGAAATGATGCAAAAGAAAGAATGATACCAATGCCTTTTCCCCACCGATTATGGCATTTTTTAGTTCACAGTAGAAAGGTGCAAAGAACCATCTTACCATTACCTTCATACATGCATTCTAAAAATGCCATTGCTATTGAGTTTAGTATTTAGAAGCATGGATGCTGCCTTTGCTGGCCTCCATCTTAAAATACTAGTTGCCTAGCAGTGTTGGGCTTCAATAATTTAAAGCAGATCTTCAGCCTACCCAACCCAACCCGCCACCCCCGCTTTTTTTTTTTTTTTACCAAACCCCAGCCTACTTTGATGCTGGTTTGGGACATTTTGGATACTCACCCACCCAGTAGATCCAGTGGTGTCCTTGAGAATCCTCTCAAAATTCTGCACCACGCCATCATCTTATACAACTTAATTGCGAGGCCCAACAACTATTCCAGTTTCAGCAGCCGGGGCTTGTGATGACGTGCCACTAGCCCCACCCCCTCTTTTTTCAATGCAGTAGTACGCCTCCTAGGATATATGTCATGCATATCCCAGGAGGAAGCACAGGGAGCGTAGTACAGGTCATTTGTCTAATCAAATGACGTGCGGGGGGTTATTTTTTATGAAGAAAAAGTAAATAAAAAACAGAAAAATATATATAGTGTGCTCCTCATGTAAAGGAGGGGAGGAGGGGTGGAGAAGAGGGAACTTGAATATGAGGGTGAAGATCCGCTTTAAGTTACAGACCAGGAACAAAAATGTAATATGAGTGTCAGAATACTTTATCCTTCTGCGTATTCTGGATCAGCGACTCTGCTTGTCCCTTACATGGTTGGGTCGTTCAATACAGGAAAATCTCAGCCATCAACAGTGACAGAGCTTGCCTGTCCCCTCCTACCTCACAAATATTTCTATTGCTAATGGGACAAAACATCAATGATGAGGCAATAAAAGGGGGCAGTAGAAGCAAGAGCCGACACTATTGAGAAGTATTGCCTGTCACACTGTCAAATACTTGCATGTTTCAGGAGGAATCTTTTTACATGTGACAATTTGACGTGCTTTTGGCTGCTCAAATTCATTTATACCAGGCGGTTTGCATTTGACAACTGGGATTTGAAACCATACCAAAACATTTTGTGCATCCACACTACTTACTTTCATCATCTGAGTCAAACCCAAAATACAGCTGACATTTCTTTTGTGCTAGATGCTCTTCAAGTGCTTCTGAGCTACAGTAGTTCGTTAGGCACTTCCCACATCTCAGTTTCTCTACTGACGTCTTTGACTCAGAAGGGTTTTCATGAAAGCGATCCTGACTACTTTTTCTACGTTTTGGCATGCTAATATATTGTTCATCTAGGTAACTTGGAGGCAAGGGCCTGCTATAGAGCCGCGTACCACCTGAACCACATGGTGCCGATTTAGCGGGCTGATTTGGTTTAGAGTCCTCAAGACGATTTTCCACTGCAATGATTTTTTGCTCAATGTCCTGTGCCATATCTGAATGCAGCGTTTTGTCTGTATCAGTTTCTCTAGTGCTGTCCAATGTTACAGATGTGTCTACTTCTGAAACAGTCTGTTCCTGAACATTATATCCATTTGGAATTTGTTCCTCAACAACTGATGGTGTTTCCTGAACGGTCTCCTGACTGCCATGAGTGTTGGTTGGTTCAGAGTCATTAAAACTCATTTGGAGAGTTTGCTCAGCTGTTTGCACTTCCCCATTTATTTTTTTCTCTGTCTGTTTATAAGTCTTTGGTTCTACAACTTCTTTTCTATACTTCCAGGTGGGGACTGGTATGTCTACCACTGCTTCACTTACAGTCTGTTCTTTTTTAGTAGATTCTGCAAGTCGCTGATTGTTTGCAGTGTCCTCTTGTGGCATGCTACATACAGGAACATGACTTACTGGCTCTTCGACTGGTAAATTATTACCAGCCTCTCCAGCATTTTGTTCATAGTGCTGAGCTTCATGCTCGTAAAGGGAAGAGATTTGTTCAAAAACCTCAGTGCAGTTTATGAAGCCACACTGAAATATTAGAGGTTCATGGCTTAACTGGTGCTCTGTAAGCTGCGTTACAAACTTGAAGTTTTTATTGCAGCTTTGCTGCTGGCAAAAGTAGACATTCGGATAAGTGTGTTTCTTTAGATGGTCCATGAAATGCCTACTATTGGTAAACTTTCTCAGACAGAACCGGCATTTGCCCTTATTCCATGCCATTATGTGTTGCTGTACATTTTCGTCAGATGGGTGAGCTTTCCGAGCATGCTTGTTCAAAGCCCTTACACGCTGGAATACACGGTGACATCCTTTAGCAGGGCACTGGTAGTTAACCTGATGGCTGACATCAGGATCTCCTTTATCAAAGACAGACCCATTTAGCTTAATGCATTCAGTAAAGGCCTTGTCAGACTTTTCCTCCGCTGCTTCTATTTCACCTAGTACAGCAGACACATCATCTGTATTACTAACATCAGTGGAGAAAGAGGTCTGGGTAGCTGTTGAATGATGTAAAACTTCTATGTTATGGTCTGTTAGGTGGTTTTCATCAGGTACCATGCATTCCATTGCAGTGTCTTGACTGTCAAGGATGTTCAACCCTTCACTGGTCGAACTACTAGAGTTGCCATTTTCCAAAACCACCAATGACTCTTCTGAGGAGTTAACTTCACCGATATCTGAACAAACCTGAATAGCATTGTCTGAGGAAGCATCAGCAGATTTCACCATTGAATGCCTTTGCATTTTCTTTAGGTGATGTTTTAAATGTCGAAGCATATTTATTTTATTCCTGAACTTTCTGGCACATAGAACACATGTAAAGAAGCCTCCTTCGTGATGGGTCTGCGCATGTCTAAATATGTGACCACCTAAAAATTCCTTATTGCACAAAATACAGGGATGCTTAGGAACATTATGCTCCATTTGCTTAGGACTAGGAATGGTGTGATTCCTTCTAGAATGAAAAGGCAGTCTTAGCTTACAGCTTCTCTCTTTGAGCTTCAATACTCCATTACGTAATTGCATCACAGAGTCATCCGGGGGCAAATTGGGTTCCAGCAGATTATCCGGTTGTTCTTGTGTACCTGTAACCAAGGCAGCTTTTTCCCCAAGGAGTTCTGCACAGTTTTGCTCAATCATTTGAAAGTTCCAGAATTCTGGATCAAATAATAAGCCTCTTTTTAAGATAGGAAGCAATTCAAAACGCACTCTGTTCTCTACGTAGCTGTTAAACTCATTATAATCCTCATCTGAGTATTTGTACAAACGTTCCACGTCTTTGTAGGATTCCACAGTGCGTTCCAAAAAGAAAACAGATAGTGCACATATTCTGCAAATCTCCAAATCAGTGGGGAACAGGTAAGCTATAGCTTTATAAATTAAAGATTTTGTTTCAGGATTATTATGAAGATCCAGTTGTAGTGCACATCCACATAGCTCCACCGACAGCTGCACGCCAGCTTCACCAACCTGAAATGAAAAACAGTGTTGGAAGATCTCTCACTTCAGCAATAGTTATTCCATTTTAAATTTCTTAAAGCTTTCTCTGTTATCATGCAGAAACAGAATTTAAAATCTAATTTCAGCCTGAGAAAATAAACGCAAAACAAAATGTATTAAAATCCACATGTATCATTTACCTAGGTCCTAAGAATCTACCTCAACTGAGAACGCACCAACGCTCCTCTTCTCAAAGCATCTGAACAATGCACTCATGTGCCAAATGTTCATTCTTATTATATTGAAAAAAAAAAAAAAAAAAAAAGAAGAATGAAAATATACAGGCATAAGATCTAGATAATTGTTTTAACATGACTGTGTGAGAGTGCACATGCACCCCCATGCACTCCAGGTGTCTGCAGTAAAACACACAAAAATGCATATACTGTGCCTTGAAAAAAAATTATTCCTACCCCTTGAAATTGTCCACATTTTGTCATGTTACAACCAAAAACGTAAATTATATTGGAATTAAAAAAAAAAAAATAATTTTGAAAACGTATCATTTTCCTTCCACTTCACCATTATGTGCCACTTTGTGTTGGTCCATCACATAAAATATCAATAAAATACATTTACGTTTTTGGTTGTAACAGGTGGAACATTTAAAAGCACTGTAAATGTGCACATTACATTCTCTTCTAAAGTGGGGTAGCCTAGCTATATTTTTATCTGTGAACATGATGAAGGAACAAGCAGCTAAACCATCTAGGCTTTCAGCTCCTGGTCAATATCACACAGGCTGTGTCAGTACGCATCAGTTAAAGCCCAAGTTCTCTTTTAAATCAGCACAAAAGGACAGTACTTACTTTGAATAAGGAGTGTCCCTTGTGCCGGTAGCTAGTTTTAATCTTCCATCCTCTGAATACCCCCCTGCCCCCCCCAACCCTTGCAGCAGTAATCTTCTGAATGAAAAAAAACAGAACTCTATGAATGGAATGTAGAACAGGCAGATTAAGCAAACATAGACTTCCTCTATTCTTGGAGCACATTTAATTGCAGGAAGCTATAATACAGTTTAAATGGAGGAAAGGGTGTTCATAGTAGCCACTCTTGACGAGTGCCTTTGAGGTTTGTAAAAATGGTGGTGCTGCGCTGTAGGACTGATGGACTGATGAATAAACAGGGACAAAATCCCTTCAGTTTAAAATGCAGGTGCAAATGACATGGATCTAAAAAAATAAATCACAATAAATAAAATATATACAATGAATGGATGCATGAAAGTGTAAGTGTGCAAAAAAAAAAAAAAAAACAAACAAACACACACACACACACACACACACACACACACACACACAGTTGATTGAAAAAGTTCAATAAGGGAATATCACGTGTGCCAAACTGGGCACAAATAACAGGCACAGCGATACTGCATAAATGTCCAATGTGCCAACCTAGGTACAAATGAACAAGAAATAAGAGTCCATCAGACAATATAAGGTGGATGAATAAGTGATAATTCCCTTTGCCAAGACAGTGAACGAACGACTGAGGTCAGGCCACTCCAATGTGATGACACCTCAGTGTGCGCTAGCCATCTCACCTCTCACCTTATAGCTGTAAAGGTAACAGCATATAACCAAGTCCAATACTGCACATGCCCTCCAGGGGTCCTCTATGGGGTCCCTCTCCAATGGGTCTGGTAGTAGTTCCCTTTGCTGGATAGAGCCTCCTGTGTGGTTACCTCAGTACCAGTGGTTAGGATGGAAGAAAGAGCCACAAGCGGCAAGCTAGTATTCCCGCGTCACTTCCGGGTTTGCCTATAGGTCAATCACAGCTATAGGCAAAACTGAAAGTGGCGCAGGAAAACAGTCATTCATTCACTGTCTTGAAGGGAATTATCACTTATTCATCCACATTATATTTCCTGATGGACTCTCTTGTTTGTTATTTTTCCTAGGTTGGCACATGTGATATTCTCTCATGGCACTGTTCACTTTTATTGCTAGTGCACTTTTTCAATCAACTGCCTTTTTGGCACACCTACATTTTCATCCATTATATCTATTGTATTTATTGTGATTTTTTTTTTTTTTTTTTCTAAACATCCATGTCATTTGCACCTGCACTTAAAACTGAAGGGATTTTGTCATTTAGGTTTATTCATCAGTCATTCTACAGCACAGCACCACCATTTTTACATTAATTTATCTGCTACAGTAGTAGGATGTCAATGTTAATCATTTAGTCCCAGCTGACAGCGCAAGAGTGTCACCATTTCCATTTGCCTATGAGGTTTAGAGGCTCGTATTAACCCCCACAGCCCCAGAAGATTACCAGTACAGGGTTATAAGGTGGGGGCAGAGGATGAAAGATTTCAACTAAGAGCAGCCACAAGCACATAGGACAATTATCATTCAATGTAAATACTGTAAAAAAAAAAAAAAAAAGACCAAGTTAGACTTACCGGTAACTTGTTTTCCAGAAGTCTTTCAGGACAGCACCTGAGAGATAGCGACTCCACCCTCCTCGTTAGGAAACACCTTCTTCCTCCAGACTTTAAAGGGAGGCGCCTCCCTACCACACATCAGTTGTAGAAGAGAACCTCCGGCCCCGGCTGGAACACATAAACACATACGTTAGTCACAGCGTAGCATAATATAATACCATAGGGCGGGATGCTTGCTGTCCTGAAAGACTTCTGGAAAACAAGTTACCGGTAAGTCTAACTTGGTCTTTCCCAAGGCGTCTTTCAGGACAGCACCTGAGAGGATAACAGAGACTTACCCCTTAGGGCGGGACAACAGCTTGCAGGACCTTTCTGCCAAACGCCTGATCGCTGGCAGAAGTGAGATCCAGTCTATAATGTTTCACAAATGTGTGAAAACTCGACCATGTCGCCGCCTTGCAGATCTGCTCAGGGGTGGCACCAGCTCTCTCTGCCCACGTAGACGCCAGAGCTCTGGTTGAGTGTGCACAAATTCTTGCTGGAGGAGATAACCCTGCCTAGGAATATGCCTCCGGGATAGCTAATTTCAGCCATCTAGCTAAAGTAACTTTAGAAGCCTGAAAACCCTTTTTTCTTCCTGAGAAGAGTACAAATAGTGAATCTGAACGCCTGAAGGACTCCGTCCTTTCTAAATAACTCAGCAGAGTCCTCCTGACGTCCAAAGTATGGAAAGAAGTCTCCTTATTTCCTTTGGGGCTAACACAAAACGTTGGCAGTACTATGTCCTGTATACGGTTCTGAACTGAAGCTACCTTCGGTAAGAATTTTGCATCTGTTCTAAGAATAACTCTATCAGGAAAAATGGAAAGATAAGGTTCTTTAACTGACAGAGCATTTAGCTCACTGATCCTGCGTGCAGAGACAATGGCAATCAGAAAAACGGTTTTTAATGTGAGAAACCTAAGGGAAGCCTCCACAAGAGGCTCAAAAGGCCCTTTTGTTAGAGACTGTAGGACTACCGACAAATCCCATCTAGGAAAAACCTTAACAGGAGCTGGCCTAGATCTTTTAAGAGCTCTAAAGAATCTGATCACCAGTGGATCTGAGGCCACAGATTTTTCTAAGAACACTGTCAGGGCTGCTACCTGCACCTTCAGGGTACTAACTGCCAGTCCCTTGTCTGCTCCATCTTGTAAAAACTCCAAGATGGAGACAAGGCTCCCTGTCACCTGGGCGGCTGACAAACACCAAGTTTTATAACGCTTCCAGACCTTAGAATAAATGGCCCTCGTAACCCTTTTCCTACTTGCTAAAAGGGTCGAAATCAAACGGTTGGAAAACCCCTTGCTCCTAAGGAGCTGCCTTTCAGAAACCAGGCCGTGAGGGCCGGGCTGGCCACTCCTGGATGGTTCACTGGGCCCTGCAACAACAGATCGTGTCTCAGGGGCAGACGCCAACAAGGCTTGATTGCCAGGCCTAGAACTGTCGAAAACCAAGCCCTTTTTGGCCAAAAGGGCGTGATTAGAATAACTGGCACCTTCTCCCTCTGAATTTTTCTTAAAATTAACGGGATTAACTGAAATGGGGGAAAAGCATAACAAAGACGAAATTCCCATGGATAAGCTAGCGCATCTGTGCCCAGCGAGCCATCGCGACTGTCCAGGGAAAAGAACTGGGGAACCTGGGCGTTCACCCTTGAGGCGAACAGGTCTACCTCTGGTAAACCCCATTTTCCGGCAATCATTGTGAATATCTCCGGGTTTAGAGACCATTCCGCTTCCCGAATAGCGTTTCTGCTTAGGAAGTCCGCTACCCTGTTTAGATCCCCTTTTAGGTGGACTGCTGATAGGGATAACAAATGTTTTTCCGCCCACCGAAGAATCTCCATGGCCAGTACCTGAAGCGACCTGCTTCTTGTACCCCCCTGTCTGTTTAAATAAGCCACTGCCGTGGCATTGTCTGTTAGGACCTGGACGTGATGGGACTGAAGTTCCTGAACAAACAACTCCAGAGCTAAGGCAATCGCCTTGAGCTCCCTCCAGTTTGAGGACCTTATTGTCTCCTCTTTGGCCCAGGACCCCTGAGTGAAACGTGTTCCTAGATGGGCTCCCCACCCCCAGGAACTGGCGTCGGTTGTTAGTCTTTTCCCGACTGGAAAAGCCCAGACTAACCCTTCCGATAAGACCTCCTGTCTTTTCCACCACCATAGGGACCTTTTTACCTGGGTTGACACTCTCACCTTTGCCTCTAGGGATGCCACTGTGTGATTCCAAGATTTTAGAAGGAAAGCCTGCAGACACCTGAAATGCATTCTTGCCCACTGGACTGCTGGCATTGCTGAAGTCAGAACCCCCAAAGCTGACATAACCTGTCTTACTGTCAGATTTTGGCTGGTCTGTAATAAAGACACTGCACCGGAAATCCTGTCCTTTTTGTCTAAGGGAAGGAAGATTTTTTGCTCCACCGAATTTATTAGAAACCCTAAAAACCGAATCTCCTGAGATGGGTTTAGGGACGACTTTTGGAGGTTCAAAATCCAACCCAACGCCTCCAGATGGCTGCGAGCTTTGCCTAGATTGGTCTGCAATTCCTCGCTGGATGGGGCGAAAAACAGCAGATCGTCTAAATAAGGAATAACTGCGATTCCCTGAAGACGCAGTGGCGCTAAAGCTTCTGCCATTATTTTGGTAAAAATTCGGGGAGATGATGACAGGCTGAAGGGTAGGGCCCTGAACTGGAGATGATGAACCATACCCCCCAACCTCACCGCCAGCCTGAGAAACTTCTGAGACTGGGGAGAGATCGGAACATGTAGGTATGCGTCTTTTAAATCTACTGACGCCATAAAACATCCTGGCGTCAACAGGTTTCTGACCGAAAAAATTGAGTCCATTTTGAACTTCCTGTACCTTATGGACTCGTTTAAAGGTTTTAGGTTGAGAATCAACCGAAACTTCCCTGTCGGTTTCTTTACTAGGAAAACATGGGAATAAAACCCCTCCTGCTGTTCTTGCAGGGGTACCTGTACTACTACGCCCTGTTGCATCAGTTCCTCTAGAGAGGACTTCATGGCCAGGGCCCTTACTGGATCCCGCGGGGTGTTGGTAATCAGGAACCTTTTTGGGGGGTCGTTGACAAACTCGAGTGAGTAACCCTGCGCGAGAGTGGTCAGGATAAACTGATTTGAAGTTATCCCTGACCACTGCGGAAGAAATTCTTGTAGTCTTCCGCCCACCCGCAGAGACGAGTCATTGCGATTTTTCGGCCTGTGTAGGAGGACGGAAGAGAATTCCACCTCTACCCTTCGGCTTCGGGGCGGACCAACTTTTCCTTCTCCCTTGCAACTTGCTGTCCTGATCCTGAGTTTTTTGAGGTCGAAAAAGACGTTTTGGTACCTGCTTTTTCTTTTTGACCGGAAAGGATCTCTTTTTATCGGCTGTCCTGTCAAGAATATTATCGAGGTCAGAGCCGAAGAGCAAGTCTCCTGAAAAGGGTAACCCACACAGCTTATTCTTTGAAGCCGAGTCACCCGGCCAGGTTTTAAGCCATAAGGCTCTTCTTGCAGCATTAGTTAGAGCTGCTGACCTGGCCGATATCTTAATTGCCTCAGCTGAGGCATCTGCAACATAGGCCACTGCCGTAATCAGGGTAGGAAAAGAATCTAAGATTTCCTGTTTAGGGGAATCTGCAGCTATATGTGACTTTAACTGGTTAATCCAGTATTCAAAATTTCTGGCTACACACGTTGTGGCCATTGCTGGTTTTAAATTGCTCATAACTGATTGCCATGATCTCTTGAGCAAAAGATCCATGCGTTTGTCCATCGGATCTTTCAAAACTCCCATATCCTCAAAGGACAGATCTGTGGATCTTGAAACCTGGGAAAAGGCGGCATCCAGTCTGGGCACCTTGTTCCATACTGCTGCAGAGTCCTCCTCGAAAGGAAAACGCCTTTTGTGGGCTTTGGAGAAAAAGGGCTTTTTCTCTGGATCCTGCCATTCTTTCCTAATGGCCTCAGAGATGACCGGATGAACTGGGAATGTTCGGCCCTTAGGCTCATCCAACCCAGCATACATGCGGTCATGGAGTGATAATTCCTTTTTCTCCTCACTTAAACCAAGCGTAGCATGAATGGCTTTAAGGAGCCCATCGACCTCTTCAAGGGACAGTTTGAATTTAGAGGGGGCTACCTCAGAATCCTCCAACTCCTCTTCCGAATCTTTAACGGAAAGAGCAGTGGACTGCTTTTCCCTATCTGAAGGGTCTTCAGGCAGAGATTCTAACACCGGGATTGAGAGAGACCCCTGGGAAGACTCTGCAGTGGAAGGCTGACTAGCAGCCGGGTTTGCTAGTGAGTCACGAAAATTCTGGATCGTGGCGTACAGCTCCTTCTTTACAGA